>NC_056732.1:1503586603-1504266603 GCF_019279795.1 Protopterus annectens | reverse complement strand
TAGTAATTCCACCATGGACCTTAGATCTGGTTCCGGATCTGCTTTCACATCCCTCAGAGATCCCTCATCCAGATCTGGACAGTCGGAAGCTTACGGCCTGGCTACTCCAGTTCCCATGATTATTAGGACTCCTGGTCTATCATCATCTGTTAAGTCCATTCTGGTGGTGGCTGACAAGTCGTCTACCAGAAAAATCTACCTCAGTAAATGGAAACATTTTTCTATATGGGCCAATGAAAGGTCTTTGGACCCTTTCAGTGCTCCACTTTCGGCAGTGTTAGACTTTCTAGCTAGCGTTTTTTAATAGGGAGCTAGTTCCTCTATGGTGAAAGTCCAACTAGCGGCCTTCACTAATTTTCTTGTTGGGGTTAACATGTCTTCACTGGCTTCATCTAAACTGTGTAAAACTTTTTGAAAAAAGGTGCCTTTCTTTTCAGATCCCTGGTTAGAGACCATATTCCACCGTGGGATCTCACATTTCTGTTGCAGGCATTGGCTTCTCCCCTCTTTGAGCCTGCGGCTTCTGTGGATTTACAGTTTTTGACTTGGACAACTGTCTTCTTCATTGCCATCACATCTGCTAGAAGACTTTCGGAGCTTCAAGCTCTTTCTGTCAGGGTTCCTTATATGATCTTTCATAAAGATAGAGTGTCCGTCCTTCCTTCTCAAGGTAGCTTCGGAAGCCAATATTAATCAGACCATCAATTTGCCAGTATTTTTTCCTAACTTCCAAAACAAAGAGGAATATAAATTACATCTTCTGGATGTACATAGGCAGTTTAGATTTTATCTACACAGGACTAAATCTTTTTGCAAGTCTGATCAACTTTTTGTGTCCTATGTCAAGCCCTTCGTTGGTAAACCTGTCTCAAAAGTGACAATTGCCCGCTGGATTTCACAATGTATTGCCCGGGCTTATTCAGAAAGAGGGTTACCTTTGCCAGGAAAAGTGAAGGCTCATTCGACCCGATCTATGGCAATGTCAACTGCCTTTTGGTCTAGGGTCTCTTTGGATGATATTTGTTCAGATGCTACTTGGACTTCATCTCACACTTACATCTCTCATTATAAATTGGATTTGATATCTAGGACTAGAGCATCCTTTGGCTCTGCGGTGCTCTGGAATATCCTTCCATGAAGGCCTCCCAAGAATTAGATAGCTGGGGACTCTGTCCCACAGGTTGAAGAGCAAATGAACTAAACTACTTCAGATAAAGCAGTTATGTACTCACCATAACATTCCATCTGAGTAGTTCTACTTCATTTGTCTTCAACTGTCCCTTCTTCCCCCTTACCTTATCCTTTGGAATTTATGTCCTTGTTCTGGAATGCTATTATTAGAATCTGTGAGCCTGTTCAGGCTACAACTCTTTCTATGATGATAAGGTGTCATTGGTCGAGTGTCTGATACCTATAGGGCAGCAAACTCGATCTGAAGGGAGAATGGAGACAGGGGGCATTATGGGTAAGGGGAGGAGCATGGAGCTCAGATCCGTAGCTGGAAAATGCGGCCATGTCCGATCCGATGTGGATCCGAAGACCCACAGGTTGAAGACAAATGAAGTAGAACTACTCAGATGGAACGTTATGGTGAGTACATAACTTCTTTATTTCACTCATATAACAGGGTCTTATTCCATTAACAGTGTAATTTATTGAAATTGCTTGGGTTAGGAAAAGAAAAGCACAAAATGTTTTTCTAGACCAGATTTCAGGTGAGGTAATCTGAAGATACTGCCTGGCAAAGTGTCACTGTCACCTAACATGGGTAACTTGTAAAAGTTAGAAAAGTAAACTTGAATTAAATGCTGGCATTTGATTTTAAGCTTTAGTGCTGCCAGAGTAAACAGCGATATCTTTTTTTGAATTTGAAGCCTGGCACAAGATCAGGAATGGTTATGCATCTGGTGCTCCAACACAGTTCCTTATATAAAATATTACACAAACTGGTTGGTTTACCATAGCCATTTCGACCACTGATTTTTCTAAAGATAGTTGGAATATGAGTTCCTAAAGCAGCATGTCAACAAACGGAGCTTCCTAGTAGCATATCAACAAACGGAGCACTTCTCCTTACCGTGGGTGACTCTGGCAGCAGACTGCAGCAATGATGTGATCGGAAATATTTTATTTTCCGCACACTTTTGTGTTTAAAATTCACATTGGCATCCGATGCACGCATGAGTCCTCTGTTGGGTCCTGCTTAAAGAAAAACAGGTCTTGCAGCTGTAAAAGTGTGTTTGTGGAGGTGCTCCCTCCTCCTCGCTCTTTGGTTCCAGCACCTATGGTGGGAGGAAACCAGTGCACCCAGAGGAAATACACAAACGCAGGGAGGACATGCAGACTCCACACAGAAGGCACTTCAGCCGGGAATCGAACCAGAGAACCTCTTGCTGTGATTCAACAACACTACCACTATGCCATCCAAATTTTAAGAGAAACATACCAAAAGTATGAGCCAAGCATTCCAGACATTTTGTGAAAATTTCTACAGTTGAGAGCTAAACCTCTTTCATGCCTCTATACATAAGTAAAGAAATCCACCATAAATAAGTGAGCAAACTCTTGGACAAACTAAATAAAGCATAAATAAGTGAGCAAACCATAACTCTCCACTGTACAGATTTTTGTAGAATGTCCAGATTTTTGCCTCCTATTTTTTGTCTGTTCCTCATAAAATTGTGTTTTTCTGGCAAATCACTGAAGATTGAAGTTATATTGTAATAATAAATAATGAAAGCCATCTGAGTTTCAGACTTCATATCCTTCAGAAAATGCATAACAATGCAAAATCTGTTATGTTATCAACTTTCTAAGTTTGTAAGACCAGTATTTAAAAAATGTCCCTGTTTGTCCCCCCATTATTTTTGGCTTTGTCCAGATTTCTTAGTCTGAGGGGTTGAGAGGTATGGAGCAAACACACCCCTAATATGATTTAATGCAGCAACTGCCGTGAACATGCAGCAGCAAGGAAACTCGGTAAGCATATGTAACTGTAGCATGATAATGTACAGCAACTCGGCCAGCATAAATAAATGTAATATCATGCAGCAACGGTTGAATACCAGACAGATAAGCAAACTTGGCAATGGTTGAGCACCAGACAGATAAGCAAACTTGCTCTTAACACACACGGACAAAATAAATAAAGCCAGCAAACTCTCAGGCCAGCATAAATAAAATAAATAAAGCCAGCAAACTCTCGGGCCAGCATAAATAAGTATGTGAATGCGGCAGCAATGGTTGATCGCAACACAGGCAAATTAAATAAAGCCAGTATGGCCAGGAAATGTAGCAAACTCGTGGACAAACTAAATGAAGCCAAAGCCAGCATAAATAAGTGAGCAAACTTGGCCAACACACATAGCAAACTCTTGGACAAACTAAATAAAGCATAAATAAGTAAGTGAGCAAACACACCACTAATATGATTTAATGCAGCAACTGCTGTGGGCATTAAAAATACAACAGAAACGGTCGAACTCCAGACAGATAAGCAAACTCAGCAAGCATAAATAAGGCCAGCAGAACTAAATAAATAAATGTAGCATGATAATGTAATGTGCAGCAATGGTTGAACACCAGACAGATAAGCAAATTGAGAAAAATCGCTCTTAACTGTTATGCCATCCCTGTTTCCCTCTGAGTCCAACAGGCAGTAGCTGATGTCATCACCTATAGGCTGATGATGCATGGTGACATCAGCCAAAACTTTAAAGTGGTAAATTACTTAAAAAAAAAAAAGAAAAAGAGAGAGCGAGAAAGAGGGACAGGGAAATTAAGGGGGCCACTCTGGAATTCATGGCACCCCAATATTTTGCCCTCAAAACCAGTAAATACCGAGGAATTTGGTACAGTCGACAGGTCTGGCTCAGAGTAGTCTGGGAAAGAGACTTCAAAACAGGGCAGAAGTTCCTTCTCCAAGTCAGTGTTCAGCCAAGGTTTTTCCTGCAGTATTCATCTGAAGTCAAGATATCTGTTAGAAAAGATGATTTTCTTACCTTAACCGGGAAATTATTATTTATTTATTGACATTTGATTACCAGGAAAGTTAAACTGGACAGAGACCCATTTTCAGTGGAGGTCTGAGGAGAAAAGTTCCAAAGTATTACAAAACATTTTAAGAGCAATAACTTTACAGTCTTCAAAAATAATACAAATGCAGTCTTTAAAAATAATACAAAAACATTTCCAGTTTAAATAATTATACAAAATTAGACATAATATGAAAACATTGGTTAAGAATAGATGCAATTTACATGGTAATGGTATAATATTTAGAGAAATTTTAGCCATTTTATTAAGAAATGAAATCTAAGTTAGTATAATACAAACAGAATTTGCAATATGCAGTGATTGAAGTGATTGAAAAGCAGGTTTAGAGTATATTTAGAGAGAGAGAGAGCACCAAGGGAAACAAATTAATAGAAGTTAAGAGGGGGGAGGGTGGCGTAATGGTTAAGGTGTTTGCCTAACAAACACAAGGTGCAGGGTTTGAGTATCATAAGGGATAATTGGCTAGGCTTAAAAATGTCTCGCAAGGGCAGTTAGCTTAGTACTAATCTATGAACCTATGAAGAAGTGAGTGAAGAAAGGAGAGTAAGTACGTATAAGGTATGATTATGTACTTGTTCACATTTAGGGATATGACAGGCTATTAATCTTGGTGATCAGAAATCCTTACCTGAGGGCAGTGTCTGTAAGGAAATTCCTAAGGAAAATTTGTCAGAGGATTCTGTACTGTCAGATACATGGCTTTTCTCCTGCATATTCCCAACCACAGTACTCTCATACTGAGGAAATGTATTCCTCTCTACCTCCTTTGGAGGAATCATTTTTCCTCAGAAAAATAGGATGAATGAGGTGTTTTTGTAGGAACAAGTAGGCATTTCCCCTGAATTGCAGCAATTTTATGATATGCTACAAGTAGATACACTACATTCTACCCCCATTCGTCCTGTTTTACAACCTTGGAGACTGCGTTTAATGCTGCCTATAATAACCCTGAATCTTAGCCTTTAGTTCCCAAAAAAAAAGCAGATAGTCTTTATAAAGTTCCTCAAACTAATAAATATTTGTTCTCTTACATTAGGTCTGAGCCTGCTGCAATTTCTCCGGTAGCCAGCTGGGAAGAGACCACTTCTTTCTACCAGTTCCTTCTCCTGTGAGAAGGAAGGCAAGGTATGGGACAGATTTGAGAGAGTATTTTCTTCTTACAGTTAGGTGTCCAGAATTCTTACTATCAGGCATGCATGTGAAAGTTTATTCTGTTTTGTGCAGATAGTTTGTTGGAATTATCTGCCACAAATTCCCTCAAAAAAGGTAGTTTCTATCCGAATTCCATTGTTTCTAATCTTTCTCAAGTATCTAAACATTCGTTTAAGAATGTGTATAAGTGTGCAGATAGTGTGATTAGGGCCACTGCTAATGTTACAACATTGAGGAGATATGCTTGAGTTTGTAATGAAGTAAAGTCTGAAATTTTAAATTCAGCTTTAGATAAGGAGGCATTGTTTGGGACATCTGCTACCCAGATCCTCAAAGTCTCAAGGATTTTTCAAGCCCACCCATTTATAAGTCTCACAAATCCTCCTTCCCTTTTAAAAAATAGAACACGCAATCCCTGCCTTTTCCGATTGTAATGTGGTGCTGGTTTGCTGGTATTTTTCTTTTTTTTTTTTCTTTTTTGTCTGGTCTTCCATTTGACCATTAGGCTTACCTCCCAGTCATTCTGCTGACCAGTTTATACCATTTGGGCAAGGGCCTGATTATTTATTTTCTGTGGGTGAGTTCAGCATACTGGGAGCAGACTTGTCATCTGCAAGAAGGATCGGGATTTTAAGACCCAACTCCCTGCACCTGTTCATTAGCATGCAAGGATCCAAGGTTTTGGTGCACAGTGATTGAGATGCAAGCCACTCCTCCTTATAATGCAGTCTTGATTAAGATGCATGCCACACCTCCTTATGATGCAGTCTGATTGAGATGCATGCCGCACCTCCTTATGATGCTGTCAGCTAGCCATGCCTCCCTTGTTGGCAGGCACCTCTGTGTGATCTTGGAGCTACACCAGAGATTTTACCATGGAGAGTGTGCCTTCAACCACATGTCCCCTCCTCATGAAGAGAATTTCTCAAGCTAAACTTCGCAATTCCTCTCTTCTCCCATGACAGATCCAACAGGTGCTGAAGCTACTAGTTGAACTGGATCATCTGGGCTGTAGTCAGACTTTATCCCTCTACTCCAGTGTAGCTGTCCCAGTGATGAATTATTGAAAAGGTCTCTCTTGCTCTGTCTGTCTTTTATCACTGTCCTACTTCATATGGTATAGCTTTTATTTTGTTTGGCAAGATTTTTGTAAATATAGTACAATAATCTGTGACAGTTGTCTCATCTGATTTTTCTTCCAGGCATGAGCTGGCGGTCCATGGATTTGAGTTTTGCATTGAATCACTGGAAAGTAAAGTTGAGAAGCAAAAAACAATTGAAAATGAGGTATTATCAGGTAAGTTTAATAATTTAATTTTGTCCCCATTTGCATGCTGCTGTGCTTTTTTAAAACAATTTGCTCTTTTTTTTTTTTTTTTAAACAAGAAACATCTTTATTAAACCATCACTTACACATAGGCAATCATACATTTATATAAATGATTCAACAAACCACACCAACACAATCCTAGTTGCAAGTATTTTACATCACAAACCATACTGTCACACTCCCAGTTGCAAATATTATACGTCACTTATAATCTACCCAATCTTTCTTACTCAAACATTACATAGCTCATTTAAGTCCTGCCACCTTTTAGACCTCATTCCTCCCTTGTATGTATTGTTCCCACAATTCCCATTTTTCCTATGTAGTTTGCTCCTACCCTTTTCTAAAGAGCTCAATTCCAGTTGTTTTATCTATGTTACTATATTCACTGCTTCCAGTATAGCTGGTTTAGATTTTGATTTCCATTTTCTAGTAATTGCTTTTTTGGCAGCCACCATAATTAGACACAGCAAGGCCATACCATGTCTAGGAAATTCCAGTTCTGTATCTTAGCTCAGAAAAATCATCTCCATCGTCAGACCAATCTGCCTACCCAGCCTCTCAGTCAGTGCATCCTGCAGAGAATCCTTAAAGTCTGCCAACTCACTGCACTTCCAGAAAATATGTTCCCAGTTACCTGTTTCTTCTCCATCAAACCTCCAACATTTACTGTCTGCCTGATGAAAAATTCTCTGGAGTCTACTTGGGGAATAAAAATATCTATGTAAACATTTCCAGGCAAAAATCCTAAATTGTTTAGATTTTGTTGCATATTTAGGAGACATACATATATCCTCCCATTGTTTCTTTGTGAATTACTTATCCGATCTCTCTTCCCAATCCTTTCTAACCTCCTCTGATTGATTCTTATGGCTATCATGCAATATTTTATATGTTCTACTAATTATTCATTTTTTAATGGCAACTTCTGTTCTAGATTCTATTAAAAACTCTACCAGTGCTGGTCTTTTGTTTGGGACCCCCTTATTTCTTTCTCTTTGCCTGTACACTGATATCAATCCCTGATAGGGAAGCCAATCACTAACCTGCAGTCCAAATAAATTCTTGGCATATTCCCATTCTGTCATCTTTCCCTCTCTAGTTATTTGCTTCCAATACTTTGGTTCCTTTGCCAATTTTCTCCAATAAATTCCGGTCCCCTCTTGCCTTGGTTTTCCCTCCCATTCACCAGCTTCAATGTATTGTTAGCCAGTGTTTGTAAAGTGAAGTGAGGATTTCTGTCAAAAGATTTATTTTTCCTCAGACCTAAAGCATCTTTGAGTTAAATTAACTAGGGATGTGTGTGGGAATGAACAGGGCACTGCCCACACAGAAAAATTAAGTTTACATATTTTGGAACATCCAACTAGTTTTGCTTTGTCATATCATAATATACGATATTTGCAGCCAGTTCCCTAGTTAACTGAAACATATTATGAGAGTGTCACTGTGCTTTCTTATGTTACCTTCCCATTAGTATAGCCATGAATTCCTTTCACTGGGAGTTCTGGATTAGAATGTTTGCTACGCGAAGTAAATATGCAAACATTTAATATAACTGAATTTTGGCTTGAAGTCAATACACACAGCTCAGACCAATCACATAGATGCTGTTTAAAAGTAACTTACTTAAACCACAAAGGCCTCCTAAAAGTAACCTAAGAAGTAAGTACCCATAACAACCTTAGAAACATACAACATAGGCAACACAAAATCATGAAATATACATCAAGTCACCTCAATTCAATTCAAAAGTCTGTAAGGCTCACCTCCATACAGTCCAGTATTCTAGTCATAAGTGACTGCACTAGTCAGACACACTTATGAACCAAATCAGCAAGCTGTGCACGGAGATGGTCATTGTCAGTTGCCAGAATTCATTGCATCACACGTGCACTCAGGTCCCTACATCACAAGTATTCATATGATATAGTCGTAGTGCACATTCGTGTAAATGATTTGAGATGCACCTCCCTGGACCATATAAAGAGAGACATGAATGAACTCTCAGAATATGTGTCCAAGACAGGTATGAACCTAGCCTTCACCAGCATTCTACCAATACCAAGAATGAAGCTGTGATACGACAAAAGATTATTGGCTTCAACAGTTGACTTAGCTTCTGGTATTATTCAGCTGTGGGGTACAATATATATTAGCCTGGGAGGATGGGAGGAAATGGCACGCAGTCCTAACTGATTTGCCAGGGATGGCCTGCACCTATTCCCCCAAGGCTTTTGTATATTGGCTAATTGTTGTCCACCCCCATTGTGCCTTTTTAGGCAATGTTAGTCTTCTAGCTCATATAACATAACAAACCAGAATCCATGTAGCATAAAAGTATTGCTGCACAGTGCTAGCAACCTAAATTAAAACCTCCACTTCATACAAGCATTCCTTACCCTGAAAAACATTGACGTATTCATCATCATGGAGACATGGTTCAAAACCAATGAGAGCACTCTATCAGTGCAGGGTTTTGATACCTACTACACATTCAAGCCCTCCACTTTAAATAAAGGCAGTGGTTCCTCCATATTCTTAAAAAATATTAAATTCACCTCTAGACTCATTAGATAAGGTAATGACCTGAAACTCCTCCACATCCAACTTGGGTCTATAGTAGAAATAACATTTCAGTGAACACGACCGCACTTCATTCGCTGAATTTGCCAAGGGCAAAGAATTAGTTGGCCAGATACTCAACTTTGCCCTTTTTTCCACTGTAGTGTTATCTCGGAATTGGTATATATATTTAGGAGAGGTGTGGGGGACACATCCCAGCTGTTCAATGAGTTTGATTTCTTACATGTTGGTCCATTGTGCTGCAGGGTAAGTATTTACTTGCCCTTGATAAATTCAGCAAATCACTGAAATGATTTTCGCTGAAGTGCAGTTGATGAATAAGTGTTCACTGGAATAAAATGTTGGCAAATTAATATAGGCCTTCCAACTTAACTGTTAACAAAATCCATTAGGATTCCCACTATGTCCCCCTCAACTCGTACCTTCTACTTAACAAGCATGACGTCCCTCCGCATTAAGCCAAACATCATTCTCATACATCATCCTCAAACATGGCTGCTCAGAAATTTCCAGACTTCATTAATACAAACTTTTTGGACCAGTACACCCACATCCCAACCAGGCTTGATAAAATCATGGACTTGGTCATTACCACAATGGAACAGCTTTGCTCTCCAGCAGTTGTCACTTTTTTCCTGCTCAAATTGGACAACAAATCATTCATGTTCACATTAAGACTGAAACAAAAAGCATCTATGAATGCCTTGGCATTCAGAGATTTTGCTACGGCAAATCTGCTAAAAGTGAGTGATGCCTTGTCTAAATTCAAAATCCACTTCCCACCTGATGACGCCATTTCCTATGCAAAATTCTTTACCAGCCAGTTATGTGCACATGTAAGTAGGTGCATCTGCTCCCTACAAAATAAATACAATGCCACATTTAAACATAGACCCATATGGTGGAAACCAAATATAAACAAGCTCTGTAATAAAAGAAAAAACTCATTTTATGCAAAAAAATATATTTAACACTCAAAATGCTAACAACACTCTTTCTAAACTTAACAGGGAACTCGACCCTGATCAAATCAACCAAAGCCAGATAATGAGATAAAAATAACCACCTAGGTGAATGATAACCATAAAGCCATCTTTAACTATGTTAGAAACTACAAAAACAAGACTTCACCCTCTTCTCCCATCCACATTCCCAGGCCAACCTCCATCTATAACTTCTGCTTAAATCTCCCAAAGAGAAGTCCACAAGGCAGTATCCAGGACCAAAATACTACTACTCTGGGGCCAGATAACATGCTGGGCTGTCTACTACAAACGATATTCCTTATCATCCTCCAAAAAGACCTTCTGTCAGATGAATGGAAGACAGCAACAGTCATCCATTTGCACAAAGATGGGGGTGGGGATTAATGGATTTTGGTAATTGTAGATCCGTAATCCTGACCATCCTCATTTGTAAGGCAGTGGAAAGGACCATTACAAAATTAATAAATAATAACATAAGCAGCCTACGAACTCTCAACCTAAGCCAATTCAGATTCATTAAGGGCAGATTCTGCCTACTTAACCTGATTGATTTCTTAGAGAGAGTTACAATGAGCAAAGGCAAATCAGTAAACACTGCATATCTAGACCTTACAAAGGCATTCAACACCATCCCGTATTCATAGATAAACTCTTCCAGTTAAATGTAAATCCTTATATAAGTCGTCGGATAGCAAGTTGGCTCACAAATTGAACCCAGGAAATTAGGCTGGGTAGTGCTTCATCTTCCAAAACACCTGTCACTAGTGGTGTACCCCAGGATTCAGTAATTGGGCCACTTATTTATTTACTTATTTATTTGTCTTTTCTTAACCGAGTTAGTTCACTGGGCTCTGGGTCCATTTTCAGTGAAGACCCAAGGAGAAAAGCTCCAAAAAATACATGGTAAAAGTACATGATAAAAAAAGCATACATGAGTAAAAAATACATGATAAAACGATGAAGGAGAAAAGCTCCAGAACTCATGATATAAATGCATGACAGAAAAGAAGTTGAAATATATGCAGCTTTAATAACAATAACAGTTACATTGCTAGTCAAAAACAAAGAAATGTACGAAACAAAAGAAAAGTATGTTAATACTTTGGGGAAGTTACTACAGAGAGACATTTTGAGCAAATAAATCAATAAAATAGAGGCATTGCAAGTGGTGTGTAGAGAAGCAGAAGAGAAGGGCCTACCAAAGAACAGAATGAGTGATTAGTAGGAACATATAGAGTAGGAGGGGGTGGTATAGTTAGATATGAGTGGGGAGAAGTATTGAGGAGGAGAAGAGTTGTGGTGGCCAGGAGAAGGAGAATACAAAATGGGGTAAAAGGTGGACGAAAGCTGAGTTTAAAGAGTGCACAGTGAGGTTGCTATGGCTTCACTGGATTATAACTATATAAAATGTATAGCAGGAGATTAGGTGGGGTGGTGGCAGGTGCATGAAGGAGAGTTAGCCAAGTAGTTTTTCAATTCTTTTTTGAAAAGGAGAGAAGGCTGTATAAGTCGTATGTTAGTTGGGAGTTTGTTCTAACTTTGAGATATGAAGCATTTATAAAGTAATCTACCTATTGTTTTATTAGGTTTATAGGTGTTGAGTAGTGTTTGATCAGTGCTATAGAGAGATGTTGCTGGGTTGTAAAGGGATAGGGAGGGACAGTTTGCAGGTTTGTAGAGGAGAGAATGTGCTATTTGTAGTTGTGAAAGTTGAAGTAGTTGTGGGAACTCAAGCCATTGTATTTTTTTAGGGCGAGGCAGTGATGTGACATGTAGGGGAGATTACAGGCAAATCTGGCAATCTGGTTGGTTTGTTCAAGTTTGGTTAAGAGATTTGTTTGGATGTGTGTGAATATAAGGGAAGTAGGCAGGGGAGGAGAAAGGCTTGGGCAAGTGTGGTCTTAGCAGTGTTGGATAAGAATTTTTTGTGTCTGTATAGTAAACCTTCTTTTTGATTGGTCTTTTTGATGGACTGTAGGATGTGATGATCATATTTCAGTTGATCATCATTTGTAATTCCTACAAGTTTAGTAGAGGAGTCTACATGAATAATGGTGTTGTGTAGAGAAGAGATATGGACAGAGGTTTTAAGATAGGATGCATATTTTGGAAGGAAAAGAAGGAGTTTGGTTTTCTTTGGGTTCAGGATAAGTTGGTTGTCAGTTAGCCAGTGTTCTATGATGATAAAAGAAGTCTGAGTGAGAGAGTGGAGGTCAGTGGGGTTGTCATAGAGGGTAATAAGGGTAGAGTCATCAGCATATTGAATTAGTGATGAAAAGGTACAGGCAGAATGAAGGTTGTTAGTGAAAATATTAAAGAGAAGGGGGCCAATGATGGATCCTTGTGAGACACCAGTTTGGATAGGTAAGAAGGGAGAGTAGGAGGTGTGCCATCTAACGGATTGTTGTTGGTTGTTGAGATAGAGAACCAAGGATAGTGGGGGTGGAGAGGTTTAATTCAGATAGTTTAGAGAGGAGTTTAGGGTGGGAGATGGTGTCAAAGGCTTTTGAGAGGTTGAGGAAGACACATGATGCAAGTTTATTGTTTCCCCTTGCTTCTGCTACAGTCTGGGTAAATGATAGAAGGACAGTGGATGTGCTGTGGCGAGGTCTAAATCTGTGCTGAGAGGGGGTAAGGAGGTTTTCATGAAGTAAGTAGTTTAGAAGTTGCCTATAAATGCATTTCTTGAGAATTTTTGAGAGAGGGGGGAGGATGGCTGTTGGTCGGTAATTGGTCGGTTCAGTGGAGTTTACCTCCCTTGTGAAGTGGAGTAGTATAGAAGGATAGCCAGATTTCAGGGACTGAGGATTTTTTGATGGAATGGGTTAGTAAGAGTTGAGATGAGATAAGCTATAGAGTTGGCAGCAAGCACTTATGTCTGATATTTACTTCATGGAGGTCAAAGCAAATGTTAAAGGTTTATGGCTGACCAAGTGTGCAGATGACAACAAACTTGCTGCCATCATAAAGTCCCCAGAGGACACCAAGATCTTCCAAGAGGGCCTTTCCCAAACAACCATGAACTAAAACCAAATGCCAAGAAGTATATAATAGTATCATCTAACTATGACATTGACAATGCACCTCTGAAAGCTGATGCTGTAGTCAAGGAAATGGGAACCTATGTCGACAACAAACTGTCCTTTGATCACCACATATCCACTTTTTTAAGGAAGTCATTTTTCTTCACACAGCTTATATCTAAAGATATGGCATCCATGTCCAGAATGTAATCATTCCACTGTACTCAGCTGTCATTAGGCAATCATTGAATAAAATGCCCCATTTGGTAAGTTACCAGTCAAACATTTGCTACAACAAGAAAGACCAAAATGCTTTCTCAAAAAAATCAAAGGCTTAAATCATAAACACTATGGAGACCATCTAAAAGCTTTGTCCTTCTTCCGCTTCCTCACATATAGAGCCTCAACAGACCATATCCTGTCAGACATATTACATATTTGCAAGTCTAGTGATAGGTTAAACACCCAGTCAAGGGATCTCGATCTCTCTTGCAACATAAGCAGGACATTTTGGGGGGATAGGTATGCGTCACAGAGAATAGTGTTCTGTGGAACCATCTTCCACTCCACATAAGTCAAGTTATTTTCTTACTCTACTGAAAAGTAATTTGGATGACTGGATTGGAGACCATTTATTCACTCTGGGTTTACCACTCTTGCTGTTCATGAATAGATGCAACAAGTAATGTGCCAACATATCCTTGTTCTTCACACTTCTGGGTTATTCATACATAAAATTAAGGGCTAAAAAAAATGAAGTATGTAAGACTAGGCTTCTTAAGATCCTCACAGATCAATAACTAGTAAGTACCTGTGAACCAGAGAACATGTTTTCACCTGCTTGTCTGTCCTGTGGACAGGGAGGGAGTATATGTCTCTGTGAAACATCTCATGGCCATACCACATAGTAGATACTGGGGACGTGTTGTGGAGGAAAAAAAAGCCTATGTTATGCCTCACTTCCAGCATGCTCAGTGAAGCGTGCACAAGGGTCATTAGGCTGCACGTAGTGGCTGTTGTATGTTTCACCTACAGCATGCTTACTGAGACACGTACACGAATATTTAGGCTATAATATAGAAACCACAGTATAATGGCTATGCCACGGATGGTTGTCTCCCTAAACTGGAGAGTTTGTTGAATGGGCATGACTTCAGCAATTATCATAATTTCTGGCAGGCCTGACAAATGAAAAACTTAAGTTAAAAAAGTGAATGATGTCTATCTTTTTGACTGTCTTTAGTTGTCTTATAATTATCTGGTGTACCATGTTAAAATCCATTATAAACATCAAATTTTCTTGGTATTATAAGGGAGCAACTACTCGGATTATTATATTTTCTATAATAGATGGAAATATGCTGAACCCTGTAGACTATAAATACCCATACTAACATGTCATTAGCTGCTCTGCTTCCATCCTGGGGAGTTGTTATTGTTTTCACATCTGAATTTTGTTTCTCGGGTCAGACAGAAATTACAGGCAGTTTGGCTCTGACAGACCTTATCCAAGGTGTAGTCAGCTCTAATGTGCTCCCACTGTAACTTTGAAGACAGTAAGTGCACCCCTCAGAAATGTGAAAATGTAAGTGTGATTGTGTGAAATATATATAGTTAGTCTGAAGTTAGTGTAGCTTAAGTATTCTCTTTTGTCCAGAGTACAGCAATCTTGGAAGTAGTACATATTACTAGAGTAGGTATGTCAGTGCAGCCCTCCCACATTGTGAAATGATGGGGACTTCCACCCTTGCAAAAAAATGCTTTCAGTGTTTAACAGCTAGGTTCACACTTGTTCACCCCTGTTTTTTTCAGGTGAACCATAGTTACTTTTTGTCTAGTTTTGATACTCGCGGTATCGAGTCTTGAGCTTACAGTAGGTTGATAGGAAGCCCTGCCCTTATGCTCCAGTGTTACTTCAAACAGTTAGTGTAGTTTGGAGCTTGAGCCTAATATACTTTGTAGGAAAGCTCTCACATAAAACATTTGTAACAATGGTGCAATTGGCAGGTCACTTTCTAGGACCTGTACTAACACTGTCCTTACTACCTAAAAAAGAGCACAGCGTGAAGCATTGCTACAGATGCTACCTTTTAACTCAGCCACCCATTAAAGCTGCTAACTGAGGCTCAGTGCCCATGTCATTGTGTGGAAGATTATTAGTGTGGAGGGTGACTAGAGCAGTGACTGGCAGAACGGTCCTTCTTCTGATTCTGACCTAGTGCCAGACTAGTGGGAGAAAATAAGAGACTCCAAATGCCAGACATTAGTCAAAGTGTTCTTCAGAGTTTACTTATAAGACAGTTCAGTGGTCCTAGTATTCCTCAAGATTTACAAGCTCTCCATTTACTTGCAAGAAATTGTTCTTGTACCTTTTGTCTGCTGGCAGTGATAAAAATAAAGGCAGCACACCATTAACATCACAGGGTGCATTCCATGATGTCAGCTCTGACATCCACATTTGAGTATTTGGACTACAACAATGCCTAGCCAGCTCATATCGAGAGTTAACTAGTGTCCCTCATCAAAGACTCAGTGGTTGAACTCTGTTCGCGACAATCATCTTCTCTGGCTTTCCAAGGCCAAGCAGGCCATACTGGATAGGGTTGAGTAGACACCTCTGTGTCCTTCTGTACCATTTTAGATTTATATGAGTACTATTTCATATCCATTGGGACTTATCCACAAAGTAATGGGAACAGACAATTAGTGAGCATGGCTTGATGAAAGTGCCATTTCGCACACAGCCTTCCCATGACGTGATGCTGCTACCTGCTGCTTACTTGCTATTTATTATTTAACCTGTACATAAACTAAACCCTGCCTGCCCCCTTCTCATAGTCGGGCTCAAGGGAGTTTTTCCCTCCCTGTCAATTTGCTCTGGGAAAGTCACTTTGAGGACTCATTTCAGATATCCTTGAATAGGAGACATATGAGGATGATGATAACCCCCCCCCCCCTTTTTTTTTTTTTTTTGTGACTGTCAGGCTTATGAAATCTACTGTATACCAAGTCATTGCTGTCCTGCCTCCTTCCCAGAAGTGGTTAAACCAGTCTCTGGGAAGGAGGATTAGAATCCTTGAGTCATCCCCTTGTAGCAGCTTGTCTTGAACAGTGCCAGTTTTACAGCCAGTATGCATCCAGACTCATTATTCACTGCTTTGGATCCCTGAAGAAGAGAAATGATATCCTGCTGAAGAATTCTATGGCACATTCCTGTTTGATCTCTGTGGTTCAGCAAAGGACCCAGACAACACAACAGATATCCATCTTGGTACCTTTTCAGCAGTCCAAGGAACTGGAAAGGGTGGAAGTGATTATTTTCCTGTGCCACATCAGGACTGCATTTCCTCAGCCTCTTCTCTCCCATTTCCTGCCCTACATTGTGAACTAAGCTTTAGGAAAATGTGCACTTCACTGAGAATCTGAGTGGTCTGGAAAGGAACATTATAGTAATGTCAGTGTTGCAATACCACTGTATTGCTTTTTTTTTCTTATAAGCCGCTGTATCTTTGAGTCATCTAACACTGTGGGTCTAATGTAAAATACCTTGCATGATTGGATTGATTTTCTCCACAACTGGAATTTGACAGAACAACATGGAAGATCCTGTACTCTGGGCTGTCTACATGCATTCTTATGTACGATGTGACATAATGAGACTTCTCCTGTGGCACTTGTGGTTGATACTGTGCACTCTAGATGGTTTAACTAAATATGAACATGGTTCAAATTCAGCATTGCTTACATGTGTTTAGACAATGAGCAAACTGTACATCAGTAAGTACCCTGATTGGAGAACGAGCGTTCTCCAGCAGGGTATTAATGTACAAGTAATGCCGGTGAAAAATGAGTCCACCACTTCAAGGCAGCTTATCAAGCTGCCATGGAGCTCGAACTGAGGAAACTGAATGGCCGCCATTATTTTATGCCCACTAGACAGCGGTTTTGCTGTTTAGCAAGTGTAAAGTATAAAAAAGAAGACAAAAAAAGGTGTGTGTGTGTGTGTGTGTGTGTGTGTGTGTGTGTGTGTGAGAGAGTAAGAGAGAAAATCAGAGTGATGTGTGAGTTAATGCATGTATGTAAGCAGATGAGACTGCCAGTGAGAGAGATCAAGAGAGTGTGAGACTGAATGTGTGTATGAAAGCAGCTGGAGACTGTGAGAGATTGAGAAAGGGGGTGATCTCACTGTGTGAGTGAATGTATGTATGAAAGCAGAGGAGGCTGTGTGTGTATATGTATGTGTGTGAATGCAGAAGAGACTGTGTATGAGAGAGAGAATGAGCTGTATGTAAAATTGTTGTTCATAGGTAGGTACTAGGCTATTGGCCCTAGGGCCAATATAAGCCTAGCCAAAAAGGTAGAGTGGCTGTTGCCACCCAAGAAAATTATTTTCCTGTGCCCCTGTCGAGCAGAGCCACAGAGGTGATCCCCGGGGTGAATTTCCTATTTGTGTTTCACTTGCTTATTTTTTTTAAGCACTATATTATTTTTTTATATATACTTGATGTAAAATGCTTCCTCCAACACCATTAACATATACTACAGCAAGTTTGAAACAGTAGGCAGAGGAAATATTTTACATTAAAAATATATGTAAAAAATAATATAGTACTTAAAAAAAAATAAGCAAATAAAACGCAACACTTTTACAGAGTCCATTGTCTAAGTGCAATAATGTCCTCCAGGGTGTGTGTTAATGTGTAATTAACTCTCTTCCAGGGGTGCAGAGGCCCTCCGCCTGTGATGTCGGACCTCATAACATGCCTTGGTGGGCGTTAATTGCACATTAACACACATCGTGTCAGCCATTATTGCTTGCGTATCATGTAGAATGGCTCCATCAAAAGGTCTGTTGAAGACTTCCACTTACACAACATACTTAAATTGGGAGAAGGCTTCCCATCAATTTTGTTATTGTTTTGGCACCTCATACAGATAAGATACAGGGTTTGAATCTGACTTTGGTTTATTTGCTAGGCTTAAAATGGGCCTTCAGGGCATTTAACCTAGTGTACTCTGATAATTTTCATCTGTTGCTTAATTCTTCCGGCAGGTGGCACAGAGGTTAAATTTGCGAGCTGTAGTTTCTGTAGTACACAATTTGATTCCTACAGCACTCATTTGCCAGCTGTGTGACCCTGATCAAGTCATTTAACCAGAAATTGCTCCCAGGTTTGCCCTGAAAAGGGACTTTGTGTCCTGTGGGCTTTCCTGGGTAACGTAGATATTATTATTGAGGTTGGGGTTGACATAATAGTAAGATGTTTACCTCACAGACACAAGATGCAGGATTTGATTCTCATTTATGGGGAAATTGGCTTGGCCTGCAAGGGCAGCTAGCCTAGTATGTAGTTATGAACCTGTGGCGTACTGGATACATAAGAAAGTTCACATCTAAGCTGACCAGTTCTTTTTTGCCACTTCAACAGTGTGGATCACAGTCATTGCTTTTGACTGTGGAAAGTCCAGCACTTGTATGTCTTCTAAGCATTCAGAGTGTCTGTGTAGACATCTACAAGCCAAGACCTGCTCCAGCATTGGTTTTATTGTCTTGGGGAGAAAAACAGCATGGAAAACTCCCATATATGTCAAGGTTTCAACCTTCCCACTCAAAGCCATTGTAGAGGGAAGCTTTTGGGCCCTATCTCTGCAGGTGCTGAGCTCATCCTCACTAACATGAGGTCTATCGCATACCAGTTTTCTGGTTTGACAGAAAATAAGGGAGGCAAGATAGGGAAGCCCCTGCATCACACCTTGGTGGATAATGTGTCAAAGGGTCCTGGTTCCACTCTTCCCAGTTTGGAGCTTGAGACTGAACAGCCTGAACTCAAGTGAGAATCCTCAAGTCCCACATTTATGAATCTGCATAATTTTGCCCTCCTAGGACTTCTCCAGGTCTGGCTAGGCCTGCCAGTCCCAGTTGGTGAAGATTCATTAGATTGCCCTGTGTCAGGGATAATGTATCAGGGCTGATGTCTGGTGGGAGCTAAAGTAACAGCTACAGGAGTGGTATAGGCCTCTCTCCAGTGTAATTACCTTTTTTAAACACCTTTATGAATTATCATTTGTGGCATAGGCAAATTTATATTTATATAAATCAAACTGTATTAACATGTTCACATTTACAAACATTATACCTTACATATATTGCTAAATATCATATAATATAAGCAACATTATATCAATTATTAAATTCCTGTATTTTGTTAAATGAGAAACATCTCCATTAAACCATCACTTATGACATAGGCAATCATACAATCTGAAGTAGTTACTTCATTTGCTCTGCAACCTGTGGGGTATCGGATCCGTCCTCGGATCCGAGCCGGCAGCTTTCCAAGCTCCAAGATCCGAGCTCCTAGCTCCTCCCCCTACCCATAATCCCCTGCTACCAACCATATTACCCCAGATCGTTTTTTGCCGCGGCTGAAGAAGCTTTCCTTTTTGAAGAGCTCCTGGCTGGGTGAGATCGTTCGTGATTTATAACTCTCTAGAATTTACAATCTTGTGTGTGTGGTATTAGCCCTTTTTTCTATCCCTTTTGGTGCTAGTTTAATATTTTTTGGTGCACTTAATTAGCTTTTCTTTAGTCACTCCTCCTCCCTCCTTAGCGTTTGGGTGTGTGTGTGAGTGCTAAAATGTCGGAAGGGCCTAAGGCCATTTTTTCTAAATGTACTGAGTGTGGCCACAAGCTTTCCCCAGCTGATAGCCACACTCAGTGCGTTTTGTGCCTGGGGGCAGCCCATCTATCAGAGGCCTGCCAGATCTGTGCGGCCTTTAACCCCCGGGCACTTCGGGATAGGAAAAACAAGCTGATCCTGGCTGGAAAGCTCCCCCAGGAGTCAGCTTCTTCTTCCTCTCCCGTTTGGGCCCCGGCCCCCTCTGTTCCCTTAGCTCAACCCGGGACTCAACCTCCCTCTTCGGGTTTGAGCTCTGAGGAAACTGGTGCCTCTTCTGCTAGGGAGAAGAGGCACAAGGATAAGGAGGGACATAGATCCCATAAAAGGCAGGCTGAATCTCACCCCTCGGCTCCACTAGCTAAAGCAGCTAAGTCTCCTTCGGGGGTCTCCGAATCCTCCTCCTCTCGGCTCCGTTCGCCTAGCTTCTCAAAGGAGGAGGAGGATCGGTCTCCCTCGAGGTCGTCGAGGCGGCCCTCCCGGCCCGCCTTGACTACTTCTTCCAGGACAACCAGAAGCATCTCCGAAGCGGATATGGATCGGATGATGCGTCGGTTCTTGCAGACCCAAATGCAGATGGTGGTGCTTTTGCCTCCCCCCCCTCTGGGGGGGAGTGCAGCCCCCATGTTTGCCCCGATCACTCCTTCTCCGACTCGTTTTCGGATCTCGGAGTCATCGGATCCAGGCCCCTTCGGACCCAGGGATTTGTTGGCGCCGATAGCACTGGTCTCTTCGACGCCGACTATGCCCTCGAGCTTGTCAGATCCGAGCTCTCGGGGCCGAGGGCTGAGCGTCGGATCTGAGGGAGTTGTTTTGTCTTCGGAGCTGTTGGCTTCGGAGCGCACCTCTCTCTCGGCGCCGACTGCATCGGCTCCGACCCCGATCCCTTCCTCGGAGCCGAGGAGATTGCTCTCAGAGGCTGGAGAGGGCGATTCTCCTTCGGCTTTTGAGGTAGTGGAGAGGGTACTGTCGAGGTCCTCCAGGTCCCCGGTCCGGGCTTCGGATCCACCCATACCCCCACTGTATGAGGGTCTGTCTTCCATCATCTGACCATCGGGACAGCCTGCCCAAGCCCTCCAGCTAGTTCCCGTGGAGGAACAACAACCTGTGGACGAGCCCTCTTCGGATAGCCCCACCGAGGAGGTTCCTCGAAAACGTCGGTGTAAAAGGAGGCACCTGGACTCCCCCGAGTCCGTTACCACCAACACGGACTTAGATGATAGGGAGAGTTCCCCAAGGTCACCCCCTGAAGATGTCTCCTTTGGAGACATCATGGAAATGTTGCGTATTAGAGGGGGGTGGTCTGGCCAAAAACCTTCCCTTGATGAATCCGTGTTCCTGGAGGTGTTTGAGGCAGGCCCATCTACCTCCTGGGTGTCCCCTCCAGCCGACCCCCTGGTGGACTTAATTACCACCAGGGCGTGGAAGGAGCCCGACACCGTGGAGCCAATCCCTAGGCGTCCCAATAAAGTCCTAAGTCCCCCCACAGCTAGACAGTCATGGGCCAAAGGAACCCCCGTTGATGCCATGTTGGTGGCGGCGGCCACCAAGAAAGAACTCGCTCAGGAGAGTTCTTTGGTCCACCCGCCAGATAAAGAATCTCGAGCGTTGGACCGGATTATGAAGCGAATGTTTGCTTCAGCGACCTTTTCCATAAGGGCGCTGAACTATATGGCACATACCATCAGGCTACAGCTAGACTTGATCAAGGAATACGCCGCAGCCCCCTTGGAGTCCATGTCAGTCGGAGACAAGAATGTGTTTACGACACGAATGGCCACTCTGAAATCCATCTCTAATACGTCTATGCGGCTTCTCTCCCATGCTTCGGAGGGAGCCGCTAGAGCCTGTGGAGCAGGGGTCATCTTACGACGTCACGCCTGGCTCCGTCTTTGCGACTTCGCGGATCTCTTCAAGGCATCCTTCGCGAACGCCCCCTTTGACGGTTCTTTTCGCCAAGACCGTTTGCGATACGCTGGTCCAAAGCGAAAAGGACGGGAAGACGCTGTCTGCCGTCGGAGTCCGCTTCTCTAGTCCCCAAAGATCCTTCTCCAGGAATCAGAGGGGACAAAAGAAGCTGTGGTTCCGCAAGTCTCAGCAATCCCATCCAGCTGCGGACCACTCATCCTCTAGAGGCAGAGGAAGACAAGGTGGACGCCGGCCCAGAGGCAGAGGGGGGCCATGTAATTTCGGGTCTAGAGAACCTTTCTCGGACAGACCCGCGCAACAGCCCTGAGGGCTTGCCCGACTGTCCCTCTCTGGAGGCAGTCGGGGGGCGGTTGATGGAGCACCTGTCAAACTGGGAGTCCCTTACAACGGATCGATGGCTGCTCCGTATCATTTCCAGAGGTTATTCCATTCCATTCCTAAATCTTCCCCCCAAAACCAGACGCCTCCCCGATGTCCCAACCGATCAGAGGGAGGCAGCGGCTTCAGAGATTTTGAAGCTGCTAAGAAAAAGAGCCATCCAGCCCGTCCCCCCAGATCAGTCCGGATTGGGTTGTTACTCAAGGTTCTTTTTGGTGCCAAAGAAAACCGGGGACCTCAGACCCATCTTAGACCTTTCCGCTCTGAACCTGTTCATACCCAAGGAAAAGTTCCGGATGGTCACTCTTCAATCTATTCTCCCCCTTGTGCAGGAGAACGACTGGATGTGCTCCATAGACCTCAAGGATGCGTACTACCACATCTTGATGGACAGACGATCCAGGAGGTTTCTCCGCTTCCGGCTCGGAGCCAGTCATTATCAATTCAGGGTTCTTCCATTCGGCCTCACCTCAGCCCCCAGGGTGTTCACCAAGGTCATGGCGGTGGTTGCAGCCCACCTGAGACTTCAGGGCATTCAGGTCTTCCCGTACCTAGACGACTGGCTCCTTACCGCGACCAACAAGCATCAACTCTCTGTGACGAGAGATTACGCACTGACTCTAGCCCACAACCTAGGCATTTCAGTGAACCGGCAGAAGTCCTGCCTGTGCCCCACTCAAGCCCTAGAATTCATAGGGGCCAGGTTGGATACTCGAATCTCCCGAGCTACTCTAACGTCAGTCAGACTGAACAGCTTGTCGTATCAGGTGTTAGCCCTTCTCCGGAGTCCTACTCCTCCAGCGGAGTTGGTCCTGAGGGCACTGGGATCTATGTCAGCAGCGATAGGTCTTTTCCTCCATGCCCGTCTCCGAATGAGAATATTACAATGGACCCTTCAAGTCCAATGGTCACTCTCATTCCACCCATTGAACACGCCGATACCGCTGAGCAGAGTTTGCAGGGACTCCCTTCTTTGGTGGTTACATGCGCGGGAACTCAGAGAAGGGAGGCCTTTTGTGATTCCCCCGGTCGAAGCCACGTTGACCACGGATGCTTCTCGCCTCGGGTGGGGGGGCATTGTTCAGGCAGATCCGTTCAAGGCACGTGGACTTCCCTAGAGACCGCATTGCATATCAATGTCCTAGAGATGAGGGCAGTGCTTTTGGTGTTGCAAGCTCTCCACGACCTTCTTCCCCTGGGGACTATTGCGATCCAGACAGACAACATGTCTGTAGTCTGGTATATAAACAAACAGGGAGGAACCAGATCCTATCCCCTGTGTCGAGAGGCCATGAGAGTTTGGGAATGGGCGATCTCCACCAACCGCTTTCTGGTAGCAACGCACATCCCGGGACGGTCCAACATATTAGTGGACAAGCTAAGTCGGGTGCTTCTCACTCCGTATGAGTGGTCTCTGAATCCATCTGTTGCGAAGCAGATCTTCCACAAATGGGGTCGGCCTCGCTGCGATTTTTTTGCTTCTCCTTTAAACACAAAATGCAGCGAGTACTTCGCAATAATTCCCCCCAGAGGGGAGACCCCCAGAGACGCTCTAGTCCATGCTTGGCCTCCCGGGCTCCTTTATGCTTATCCCCCCCTTCCACTCATGATGAAATTCTTTCAGAAAGCCTGTCGGTTGGGGAGCAGAGTTATCCTCATAGCCCCATTCTGGCCTTGACAGATCTGGTTCCCTTTTCTGCGGTCTCACAGTGTGGCTTCTCTGTGGATTCTGGATCCCAGTCCAGACCTGATCTCGCATCTCGAGGGTTGCCCAACCCCGAACCTGGTCAACCTCAAGCTTGCAGCTTGGCTGATCCAGTTCCAATAATGGCCAGGACTCCCGGTATCTCATCTCCCATTAAGGCCATTCTGGTTGCGGCTCATAAGCCGTCTACCAGAAAACTTTACAACAGTAAATGGAAACGTTTTTCCATTTGGGCCAAAGACAAGGGCTTGGACCCATTTACTGTCTCTATTCCAACCATTCTGGACTTCCTCTCATTGATTTTTCGGCAGGGAGCAAGTGCTTCTATGGTTAAGGTGCAATTGGCGGCCATCTCCCATTTTCATGTGGGGGACAGCATAGGTTCCTTAGCATTTACAAAGTTGTGCAAAACCTTCTTACGAGGCATCTTTCTTTTAAATCCACCGATAAAGTCTTTGGTTCCCCCATGGGATCTCACTCTAGTCTTGCAAGCCTTGATGAGTCCACCTTTCAAACCTGCGGCCTCGGTTCCGTTGAAGTTCTTGTCATGGAAAACGGCCTTCTTAGTGGCTATTACTTCAGCCAAAAGGGTTTCAGAACTGCAAGCCTTGTGTATGAAACCTCCTTACCTTATCTTTCACAAAGATAGAGTGTCCCTTAGGACTAACCCGTCTTTCTTGCCTAAGGTTGCTGCAGAAGCAAATATAAATCAATCGATAAATCTACCAGTGTTTTTTCCAAAATTTCAGAACAAGGGAGAATACACATTGCACAAATTGGATGTACACAGACAGCTGCGCTTCTACTTGCATAGGACTAGAGAGTTTCGCAAGTCGGACCAGTTGTTTGTCTCTTATGCAAAATCAGCCATGGGCAAAGCCATTTCCAAAGTGACTGTAGCAAATTGGATCTGTCAGTGTATTATTCAGGGGTACATATCGTCTGGCAAGCCAGCCCCGGTTGGTATCCGTGCTCATTCTACAAGATCTGTAGCCACCTCAACAGCTTTTTGGTCTAGGGTTCCAGTGGATGACATATGTTCAGCAGCTACTTGGTCCTCTTCTCATACGTTCATTTCTCATTATAAACTAGATGTGATTTCGAGGAGTAGGGCTTCTTTTGGCTCCGCGGTGCTTCGGAATATCCTTCCGTAAGGACCATCCAGGTTCTTATAAGGTAGCTGGGGACTCTGTCCCACAGGTTGCAGAGCAAATGAAGTAACTACTTCAGATAAAGAAGTTATGTACTCACCATAACGTTCCATCTGAGTAGGTACTTCATTTGTCTGCAACCGACCCCCCCCTGCCATCCCCCGAACCTTTCGGGATTTTCTGATCACCTTTACAGTTGATTTTTGTGTTACCAGGTTGGTGAGGCAAAAAAAACGATCTGAGGTAATATGGTTGGTAGCAGGGGATTATGGGTAGGGGGGAGGAGCTAGGAGCTCGGATCTTGGAGCTTGGAAAGCTGCCGGCTCGGATCCCCACAGGTTGCAGACAAATGAAGTACCTACTCAGATGGAACGTTATGGTGAGTACATAACTTCTTTTTTATGTAAATGAAAAAACACACCAACACAATCCTTATTGCAAGCGTTTTACATCAGAAACCATACTGACACACTCCCAGTTGCAAAATAGTGTAAGCTACCTTCATGAAAAGTCTGTGTCACTTGGCATGCCTCAGTCACACAGTCATCTTCAGAGGATACCATGTATGAGCTAATGCCTCATGGGTAGTACGAAACAAAGAAACGTCTCTCACTTAAGCTTCTGTGAGGAATCAGAGGATCTAGAAGAAGTTATTTTGTAGATGTAGTCTACCTCTCTCTCTTTCTGTCTCAGCTTCCCTTTCTTGGATTTTCAAGTCCTCTACAAAAGCTGTCTGACTGAATAGAAACAGCTTGGATAGACCTCAAGTCTGTGTCCCATTCCCCAGAAAAGCCTTTCACTATAGTCTGGCCATCATCTAGGAAGCCATGAGGGACTTTTCAGTTTTTTGGATGTAACTGTCCTCGCTCCATCCCCACAGGTGGTTAAAGTGCAGAGTATGCTATGCCTTCTTCTGTGAATGTTTAAGCTACTGCACATTATCCATGAAGTCTACCAAATGGACACAGCACGGTAGGAATCATGTTCTTTATTCAATGGCAGTTTTATTGCTAGAGCCTTTGTAGTGGCAACTTAATGACAGTTTCTGAGAGTGACTTGTTTTCTAATATTTTTATTGGAAAATATAATTCATGTTATTGTTTTTATATGTGACAGTAGAGTTTGCAAAGCTTTTGTGTGTTTTCATCTTTTCTGAACTGAGGCTGTAGATGTTCTTCGTGTTTCACTGTTGCAGTCATTACAATTGGGTTATCCTGCTGGCAGGCTACCCTCAGTCAGCCTGAATTCCAAAGTCTAGGTCTGGTGTCGGTTGCTGTCGCCTCTTCCCTGACGTCAGTGCGCCAGGGGTATAAAAGATGCAGCCGACGCCATTTTCTTCAGTCTTTCTTGCCGCGCGATGCCCGAAGCAAAAGCAGTTCGCAAGTGCCGGTCGGCCGACTCCTGAGATTTTCGTGTTCGAATTTCAGATCTGAAGTCTTCATTAAAAGCTAAGTATCCCGTTGGGGAAACTTTTTTCTTGCTCCAGACCAATGTCAGAGAAAAAGTTAATAATTGTATTTCTTGTGGGAAGCAAATACCTCATAAGGACTTTCATTCTTACTGTATTCCTTGCCTAGGCCCTGACCACGACATTGCTAGTTGTCGGTTTTGTGCTAGATTTAACCAACGCACTATTAAGCGTCGGTACGATTTTGCATTTCACTATTTTGGCAGAATTAATTATACAATGTCATTGGATAGCCATCCGACTACCGGAATTCACAAGAAACGCAAAGAAAAGGACAGGCATCCTAGGTCCAAAACTGACGACGAGGCTTCTTCTAAGCCAGTCGCTGGTTCGCCGGTTCTCAGTGAGGTGCCTTCGCAGCCCCTGACGACCGCTACTTTAGACTCGCAGGCCGCTACCGACACCCTCATGGAGTCGGCCAGGCCACTGGAAGTTCAAGGTGTTGGACCTTCGGAAAATATCCCCTCAGATGGGTCCGGAGCCGCTGAGCAGGCATCGGCTTTTGAGGGTGTTTTCAGAACTACTGAATTATATGTTAAAATGACTTCAGCTTCAAAGGCAAAAGCTAAAGCACCTTTAAAGACAAAGAAAAAAGTACAACAGCCTCATGGACAGGCCTCCATGCCTAAAAAAACAGATGCTCAAAATGGCCAAAGACCTAATTACTTTGATCAGGGGTTCCCATCCCCCTCCTGATAAGAGGCCTAGGCAAGAGACAGAATATGAATCTTCAGATCAGGTTTCCATTTCATCTGATTCCTCTTCTGATCAGGAATACTCTCTTCCTCCCTATGAGGATTCTGATGCTGAAGAATCTATCCCTTCAGCCTCTCCTCCTGAGGATTATTGTTTTGGGGAAACTACATACCATGAGGGAGCATTTCCACTGGGAGAGCCAAGATTATTCAGAATCTAAGAAAAGGCTTCCTTTTACTACCACAACACAGGCCCCTAGCTATTCCACCTGTGTTAGACATTGCAGATGATGTATTTTCAGAGTCCAGTCTGACCCCTGACTCCTTACCTCCAGCTCCTGTTAAGCCAGACAGGTACTACAGGGTTCCTGACTCTCATAAATTCCTTTTCAAAAACCATGCTGCTGACCCAGAAACTATCTCTCAGGGTCCCAAAGGGGTCAAGGCTTCCACTGCAAAAAACCCTACTCCCTCTGACAGGGATTCTAGGGCACTGGACAGATGGGGAAAAAAGATTTACACTTCTGTTACCTTGGCTATAAGGGCTTTAAATTGTCAGATTCATATGCTCAAATATCAGCAATATATTATGACACTGCTTAAACAGAAAATGTTGATAAATTCTGAATGTGCAGAAAACAAAGAAATGCAGGATTTATTGCATGCAGCTGAACAAGTTGGAAAGCATACTTTGCAATGTGGTTTTGATTCTCTGGAGGCCTCCTGCAGGGCCGCAGTTATGGGTTCTGTCATTAGGAGGCATGCTTGGTTAAAGGAACAAAATCTAACTGATCATGTTAAAGCAAAATTATTAGATGCTCCATTACAGCATGATACTTTGTTTGGTGTTAAAGCAGAAGAGGTGTTAAAGAAAATGGAGGACAAAGCTAAATCTATGCAAACAGTCAAGGATTTCTTACAGGTACAGCCACCAAGATTTAGCAGACACTGGCCTACAAAGAATTGGTCCTTTCCAGTGTCAGACAGGCCACAAAGGGGCAGATACAGACGCCCGAGAGGCAGATCCCAGCCCCAAGGTTCATACAGGTCTAAACAATGGGGTGCTTCTACCTCCAAAACTGGAGAAGACAAATCACAGCCATACAGGAAACAGTCCCAATGACTTCCCCCTGCCTGCACCAAGCACTTATCTTCTGGCAGCACCTTTAGGGGGAAAACTAGGACTTCTTTCTCAAAATTGGCACATAATAACCCAGGACAAATAGGTCTTAAACATATAATAAAAACCATGATACTAATACATATGAAAAAGTTACGAAGTATGAGATGTCTAGGGCATATACTAAGGTGGATTGGTTACTTTATGAATATCTTATGGATGGAATTATAAGTAGAGATGAATATTCCTATCTTACTGTTGATTTTCCGATTACTCCAACTATTTTTGGCATCCCTAAGATACACAAGGATGTGTACAATCCACCTTTTAGGCCTATTGTGTCTGCTAGGGGTTCAAAAACTGAACCCTTGGCATCTTTCATTGACGTTCATTGCAAAGAAACTTTAATCAAACTACCACACATTTTAAAAGATTCCTGGCACTGTTTGGATTTAGTTAGACAAAGCAATGTTACAATTACTTCCAATTTGATTATGGCCACCATTGATGTCGTCAATTTATATTCTGTAATTCCTCACAAGCAGGGCCTTGAAATGTTTGAGGCCAGTTTACTGAAATACAGTGGCATGAATGTTACTAAATGCCGGCTTCTGACTGAATTTATGGAAATAGTGTTGGAAAACAATTTTATTTACATTAATGGTGAATACTATAGGCAAAGTACTGGTGTAGCCATGGGCGCTAGATGTGCACCGAATTATGCCAATTTGGTGTTGGCCAAATGGGAAACAGACTTAGTATTTACATCTGTATATTGGCACAAGGTATCCTTGTATTTACGTTATTTGGATGACATTATTATTTTTTGGACAGGTGAAAAAGACGAGTTGATGGAATTTATAGATTATTTGGGAAAGACATCAGATTTCCTTGAATTCACTAGTAATATTCAAGAAAAATACTGTGAATATCTTGATCTTATTCTGTCCTATAGTGATGATGGATTTCATTCCAATATTTTTAGAAAGAAAACTTTTTCAAATTCTTTTCTACATTTTAATAGTTGTCATCCTTTTAACCTAAAATGAATTTGATTAAAGGACAAATGGTTAGGTTGTCAAGAATTATTAGTGATGACAACATGTTTAATGAAGAAATCGAAAAACTATCCAGTATGTTTTTAGACAGAGGGTACCCTAATGAACTAATTTGTACTATAAAAAGTGAAATTTATACTAACAGTTTTGCAATCTATAGACCCCATCATAAAATTTGGCTGTGACAATATGTTAAAGGTTAACCCTAGCTTGCCAAGATATGATACTTTTATTTTGCAGATCACATAGTTAACATTATTAAGGAAACATGGACAAGTGTTTTTATAAACAATGCTGAGTTATCAGAGATTGTTGGTTCCCAGCCTAGGATTACATATAGTAGAGGAAGAAACTTAAAGGACATCTATGAGACAAATACCAACAAGAACATCTTTAAAATGTCTAGAATGAGCAAATGCGGAACTTGTCACACATGTAAATACATTAATGATGGTCCGTATGTTGCTATACAGAATTATGGTAAAACCATTAGATGCCCAGGATACTGCAATTGCAATACTAAGATGGTGGTGTATTTAGCAACTTGCTCAACGTGTTCGGCATTTTATGTTGGAAAAACAATTAGGAAGTTAAGAGAACGTATTGTTGAGCATGTTAGAGACATTAAGAAACACAAGACTACAAGTTCTCTATATATGCATAGTATTAGTTGTCCTAACTTTAAAAGATTTATATTTTTCATTATTGATAGAATTCCCCAGAATATTCGTAAGGGTGGGGATGAGAAGACTATGCTAGAGGCTAAGGAATGCCTTTGGCAACTTAGATTAAACACCTGTACTTTGCCTGGTATTAATGAAACTGTTTCTATTTCCAGTATTTTAAAATATAGGTCACATTTTATATGACCTATTATAAGGCAACTGCGCTTCCATTTATGTACAAACAAACAAAATACTAAAATATATTATGTACATATTTATTATACCATATATAAAATATTTATTAGATTTTTATATTATATTTTAATTCAACAATTTATATATACAAACATATATATTTTATGGTAAATTGTTGTTTTAATAAACTACATTATTTTTATTCAAACATTACATCTAATTATATCCCAAAATTTTTTTATTTACAATGGTACTCAGATTTTTTTAAACATTCATCATATATATATATATATATATATATATATATATATATATTTATGTACTATATTGATATATATATATTGTTACGTCTATTGAGGTTATTAATGTTTTTTTGTGCCAAGTCACTTTTACAGACATTCACTATTTATTCAATTAAATCAGTTTTTCAGTTATGTAATTATGTTATTAGGCATCTTATATAAAGAATGGCCTTGTTGTTATTTCTTTGTACTCTGATGATGCCCTGATTTGGATGGGTGAAAGCGCTTAGCACGTTGGTTTTTATTATATGTAATAAATCGGTTCATGCAGTTCACTGTGTGGCTTTGTTTTCTTATTAGTTTCACTTTGTTATTTAGGTCTTAAACATAGTGTCACAAGGCTACAAGTTTCACTTCCATACCCTTCCAAGGGCAAACGGTTGGCCAGACCTGCCAAAACATCAATGGGCAGAGGCACAAAAACAAGTCTCATCCCTCATGGACATGAGGGCCATTCAACAAGTACCAGAGCAAGAGCAGGGACAAGGATTCTATTCAAGACTGTTCTTGGTACCCAGAAAGGACAAAACCTGGAGACCAATACTGGACCTATCTATTCTAAACACATATCTGGATATTCCAAAATTCAAAATGTTGACTCTACAGCAGCTTCTGCCCATGTTGAGCAAGAAGGCTTGGCTTGTGACTTTAGATCTAAAAGAGGCATACCTGCATGTCCCAATCAGACAAACATGCAGAAGATACCTCAGATTCAAAGCTGGCTCAATGCACTACCAATTCTCTGCACTGCCCTTTGGCTTATCTACTGCACCCGGGGTCTTCACAAAGTGCCTGGCACCAGTAATTGCATACTGCAGACAAAGAGGAATACAAATATATCCTTACTTGGACGACTGCCTCATTCAAGCAGAGAACAAGGACATTCTACTACAGCATCTGGCGTTTGTAAAGAGATTACTACAATGCCTAGGGTACAAAGTCAACGAACAGAAATCAAAACTACTACCCTCTCAAGAGATAATATTCCTGGGTGCAGACTTAAATACAACTGCCCAGATGGTTTATCTCACGCCAGACAAACAAAGGCAACTGACTACCTATTTCAAACTCTTGGCAACAAAGGCCCAGTTATCTGCAAGAAAAATTCTGCAGGCTTTGGGCTTCATGGCATCCTGCATTCTACTAATTCCATATGCAAGACTGCATATGAGGAAACTTCAATGTTACCTAAAAAGTGTTTGGACTCAACATTGCCACAGCCTGGAAACAATAGTTACTCTCATTCCCTGCCTGCAACAGGAGTTTCGATGGTGGGCGAAGGCCTGTCACCAGAACAAGGGACAGCCATTTACTCTACCCCAGCCACACAGACATTAGCAACAGATGCATCGGATTATGCCTGGGGAGTCCACATGGCAGGAAGATGTGTTCAAGGCACATGGTCCGCAAACCATATGCATCTACATATCAATCAAAAAGAGATGCTAGCTGTTCAAAATGCCCTGACAGCCTTCAAGGACCTATTGCATGTGGGACAACTACTGATAAAGACAGACAATACCACGGTCATGTGGTATATAAACAAGCAGGGAGGCACTCATTCTTACCCCCTGTGCAGACTAGCCATGACTTTGTGGGACACAGCATTGACTTACCAAGTACATCTGCAGGCACAATTCCTGCCAGGAAAGATAAATACTCTGGCAGACGAACTAAGCAGAAACCTCATGGATCCCCAGGAGTGGAAATTGGATCCACAAGTCTTCAGCATGGTAACAAGGAAATGAGGATGCCCGGACATAGATCTATTTGCCTCACCTCACAACTGCCAACTAAAGAGATTTTACACAAGAACTTGTCACAGACAAGCATGGAAAGTGGATGGCCCTATCTTTCAGCTGGAAAAACTTAACAGTATATGCCTTCCCTCCTCTGCCTCTCCTCCCCAAGGTACTCCTAAAGGTCAGACAGGAGAAGCCAAAAATGATGCTGATTGCCCCAGACTGGCCACGCCAGTACTGGTATCCAATCCTAAGGAACTTGTCTCAATGCCCAGCCTGGACCTTACCTCAAGTGCCTCATCTATTGTCCCAGTAGAACAATCAAATCCTGCACAGCCAACTCAAGACCTTAAATCTGGCAGCTTGGCGGATAATGTGGTCATACAAAACACACCTCTCACTAAAGCGGTGATGGATGTCATTTTGGAGGTCAGGAGGCCTAGTACTAGAAAATCCTGTGCTGGAAAATGGAAGAGATTCTGTGCTTGGAACCAGGCACAAGGAATTGACAGAGCTGTACCAAATATTCCTCAGATTTTGCAATACTTGACTGAGATGCTGGACAAAGGCCTATCCTTTTCATCTATAAAAATTCATGCCTCTGCCATTTCGGCTCATTACAATACAGAGCCACCAATCTTTTCTCATCCTTTTAACGGCAGTACCTCAGAAGGGCCAAAAATTTAAGGCTTCCAAGGAGATCACCAGTACCTGCATGGGACCTCAATTATGTCTTGGAAAAACTCACTCTGCCTCCTTTTGAGCCAGCCGCTACAGCTGATATAAACTTTTTATCTTGGAAAACAGCTCTGCTCCTAGCAATAACTTCTGCAAGATGAGTCTCAGAGCTACAGGCACTCATGGCTGTGGAACCTTTTATCATTTTTTATCCAGACAAGGTTTCTCTGAGGACAAACCCAACATTTATGCCTAAGGTAGTGTCCAGTGTGGCCCTTAACCAAACTATTCATCTGCCTACCTTTTATCCAAACCCACAGGAAAAAGGGGGAGAGAATTCTGCATTCTTTGGACATACACAGACAGCTATGCTTCTATTTTAACAGAACCAAAGCTTTCAGAAAGACAGAGCAATTACTAGTGGCATATGCTGCAGGATCACAAGGAAAGGCTATCTCAAAGCAGACTATTTCAAAGTGGATAGGCCACTGCATTCGTTTCTGCTATTCACAACATGGCAATCCAGTATCTAAGGGCATTAGGCCACATTCAACTAGAGCAGCAGCCACTTCAGCAGCCTTCCTCAGGGGAGTACCAACCAAAGACATTTTAGAGGCTGCTATTTGGAGTTCAGTGCACACCTTCACAAAGCACTGTCACTTACCACTCTACTCTAAATCCAGGGCAGGCTTTGCCACTGCAGTTCTGCAGGGCCTAATAGCCGCACCTAATGCCATTTAGCTCCAGCCTCCCAACCTTAGCTTTGGGATTCAACCCAATTGTAATGACTGCAACAGTGAAACACGAAGAACATAGTACAGTTGTGTGCACTTACCATAAATGTAGATGTTTGAATGTATTCACTGTTGCAGTCCAGGTTACCCACCCACCACCCCCCATTTCTTTGCTGGAACTTATCTGTACTTCTCTATTCTATACAACCTATGTGGTGTATTTGCTTGTAGAGGAAGGCAAAATATATACTTTGGTGCATGCATGTTTTATTGACATATTTTTAGCCTACCCTTTTGGGGGCACCTGACATCTGGGACAAGAAAAACTGAAGAAAATGGCGTCGGCTGCATCTTTTATACCCCTGGCGCACTGACGTCAGGGAAGAGGCGACAGCAACCCACGCTGGACCTAGACTTTGGAATTCAGGCCGACTGAGGGTAGCCTGCCAGCAGGATAACCCAATTGTAATGACTGCAACAGTGAATACACTTGAACATCTACATTTATGGTAAGTGTACACAACTGTACTTTCTGCTTTTATGTTTAGGAGCTTGCACTTTTGCGGATGGGTAGAGAGATTGAGTCTAGCTGTAAGTGGTCTTTGCTCTTTTATGGAATTAATATGTTTAAGTAAACGGCTGTGGGGTGCAGGTCCACTTAAAACCATTTTTACTGATTATTTTTTTATTTTTTATTTAAAGTACATTTGTGTATATATTTGCATAGTTTCAGTATTTTGGGCCCATGTCTAAGGGGTGCAGTGGTAAGGGATGCTGTGTCCAGTCGGATTTTCTCGGTCAACAAATGTAAATAAGAAGAAGAACCCAGTAGGAATTCTGGTTATGACATTGAGAGGTTGACAAAGGTGTTCTCTCGTTTCCTCAAGGAAGTTACCAATATAAGTATTTAAGTGACTGTTACTTCTCCAGAACATGTGGTAACCAGTGCTGCTATTATTGAGAAGAGTCAGAAGAAAAAAGGAAAGCATTTACCAAAACACAACAGATAAGCTAGAGCAGAATCTGCACATGGAAAAGACTAAGATAACAAAGCAAAAGAGATCCACTGTATTGTTAATCTGGAGGCCGAGCATGGCTGATATAGAAGACAAGTTTGACAAAGTATTCAAGGAAATTAAGAAATTAAATGAATTCTGGACAGGATATTGGAAGATGGATAAAAACATAGAAGATATTGAGGCAATCTTATCTGAGCATTCCAACGAAATAACTCAGTTCTCCATCAGGGGTGAAGTGCACACGTTGCAGTTAGCAGAGCTTGAGGCTGCACAGCAAGAAATTAAAAAAAACCTTTGATTCTCCAATATTCTTGAAGGTGCTGAGAATGGGGACTTTGTAGGATTCATGGTGCAGTGACTGGCTGAATTGACTGAGACAGCAGTAGAACAGATAGCTTTACACCATATGCAGTGGATATTTGCTCCAGGCACTTCTACACCTCACTTTCCTAAGCCTTTCGTTGTGAAGGTCCAGGCATATCAATTAAAAGAGCAAATGTTAGCTGAATTATGGAAGAAGAAGAAAGTCATCAAAGTGAGAGACAACAGAAGATTTGTGTGCACCAAGACTATTCGTCGGGTATATGCCAGAAGTGTAGTAAGTTCATATTGCAAATAAGGATGAGTGACGCTATTGGTTTAAGGTGCCAGCTGTTGTATCCAGTGACATTTAAGTTATTCCTGCCATCTGGGATAAAAGCTTTCTTGAACCCTGGGAAGCCATGAAGGAGCTGGGTCAACTAGAGGTGGAACTAAGAGAGAGCGACATCTTCTAAAACAAAAGATGGAGCAAGAACTTCTACAGAAAGTTTACCAGCCAAGGCCTTCCATGTGTTCAAAAAAGATGATGTGGTATAAACAGATGGAGATGAAGAAATATACCAGAAAAGTTAGTGAAATTAATAGTGCAGTATTGGAGTTGTCTGACCTCTTAGGAGTGAGACATCTTTCACATAAAAACATGGTAATCATAAGTAGAAATGAAATTCTAGTTGCATTGGATGAATGACTTAAGTTGACTTGATACGCAGGCAAGGCTGTGCCATAAACTTTATTCACAGTAGGGATATGAGCTGAGTGCAGGGGGCTAAACCAACCTGCAAAAGTAACTGTAAAGAGAGAGAGACTTAAATAGCATGGGATCAGAAAGCATCCCCCTGTATGTGGAAGAGTATAACAGGACTTTTTGAATTAGGCTTTTGCCAAAACTGTCAGATTAATATCTTCGTAATAGTTTTGGTTGCATGTTATTTATAGACTATGTGATGATATGGGCTATTGCCAGCATAGCCAGTTGGAGTTCTGTAAATAATGATATGTTCTTTGACTATCAAACTGATTTATACAAGATGTTTGTGTTACAAATGTATTAGAACTATATGGCATTTGAATATCAGACTGATTTGCACAAATGCTTATGTTACAAATGTATAACTGTATTACATTTGAATAGCAAACTGATTTGTACAGATGCTTATGTTACAAATGTATTAGAACTGTATAGCATTTGAAAATCAAAATGTGTTTGTAAAGCTGCTGCTTCTTTTTCTCTCGGCTGTTCCCATTAGGAGTTGCCACAGCAGATCATCTGTTTCCATTTTTCCTGTCCTCCACATCTTGCTCTGTCACACCAACCACCTGCATGTTCTCTCTCACCACATCCATAAACCTTATCTTAGGCCTTCCTCTTTTTCTCTTACCTGGCAGCTCCATCCTTGGCATCCTTTTCCCAATATACCCAGCATCCCTCCTCAGCACATGTCCAAAACAATGCAATTTTGCCTCTCTGGCTTTGTCTCCAAATCGTCCAACCTGAGCTGACCCTCTAATATACTGATTCCTAATCCTGTCCATCCTTGTCACACCCAGTGCAAATCTTAACATCTTTAACTCTGCCACCTCCAACTCTGACCCATGCCTTTTTGTCATTGCCACCCTCTCCAACCCATATAACATAGCTGGTCTCACTACCCTCTTGTAGACCTTCCCTTTCACTTTTACTGGTACTCATCTGTCACAAATCACTCCTGACACTCTTCTCCACCCACTGCACCCTGCCTGTACTCTCTTTTTCACCTCTTTTCCACACTCATCATTACTCTGAACTGTTGATCTCAGGTATTTAAACTCATCCACCTTTGCCAACTCTACTCCCTGCATCCTCACCATTCCTCTATCCTCCCTTTCATTCACACACATATATTCTGTTGTAGTGCTGCTGACCTTCATTTCTCTGCTCTCTAGAGCATATTTCCACCGCTCCAGGGTCCCCTCAACTTGCTCCCTACACTCACTACATATCACAATGTCATCCGCAAACTTCATAGTCCACAGGGACTCCTGTCTGATCTCATATGTCAACCTGTCCATCACCATTGCAAATAAGAAAGGGCTCAGAGCTGATGCTTGATATAATCCCACCTCCACCTTAAACACATCCATCACTGCTACCACAGACCTCACCACTCTCACATTGCCCTCGTACATATCCTGTACCACTCTTACATACTTCTCTTCCACTCCCGACTTCCTCATACAGTACTACAACTCCTCTCTAGGCACCCTGTCATATGCTTTCTCAAAGTCCACAAAGACACAATGCAATTCCTTCTGAACTTCTCTATACTTCTCCATCAACACTATCAGAGCAAACCTCGCATCAGTAGTGCTCTTTCCCAGCATGAAACCATACTGCTGTTCTCTAATCATCATCTCCCTTCTTAACCTAGCTTCCACTACTCTTTCCCATAACATCATGCTGTGACTGATCAGTTTTATCCCCCTCTTGTTACTACAGCTCTGCACATCACCCTTATTCTTAAAAACCAGTACCAAAACCCTTTTTCTCCATGCTTCAGGCATCCATCTCACTTTCTAAGATTTCATTAAACAATCAGGTTAAAAACTCCACTGCCATCTCTCCTAAACACCTCCATGCTTCCACAGGTATATCATCCGGATCAACAGCCTTTCCATTCTTTATCTTCTTCATAGCTGTCCTTACTTATTCCTTGCTAATCCGTTACACTTCCTGATTCACTATCCCCACATCATCCATCCTTCTTTCTCTCTCATTCTCTTCATTCATCAGCCCCTCAAAGTACTCTTTCCATCTGCTCAACACACTCTCCTCACTTGTAAGTATGTTTCCGTCATTATCCTTTATCACTCTTACCTGCTGCACATCTTTCCCAGCTTGGTCCCTCTGTCTAGCCAATCAGTACAGGTCCTTTTCTCCCTCCTTAATGTCCAACCTTTCATACAACTCTCCATAGGCCTTATCCTTAGCCTTTGCCACCTCTCTCTTCAACCTGTGCCTCATCTCCTTATACTCCTGTCTACTTTCTTCATCTCTCTGACAACCCACTTTTTCTTCACCAACCTCTTTCTCTGTATACTCTCCTGTACTTCCTTGTTCCACCACCAGGTCTCCTTGTCCTCCTTCCTTTGTCCAGATGTCACACCAATCACCTTTCCAGCTGTCTCCCTTACCAGCTCTGCTGTAGTTACCCAGCTATTCGGTAACTCTTCACTGCCACCCAGTGCCTGCCTTAAGTCTTCGCTAAACTCCACCTCACAATCACCCTTTTTCAACTTCCACCATTTGATCCTTGGCACTGCCCTCACACTCCTCCTCTTCTTGATCACCAACATCATCCTACAGATCACCATCCTATGCTGCGTAACTACACTTTCACCTGCCACCACTTTTCAGTCTTCAATCTCCTTCAAACTGGCCCTCCTACATAGGATATAATCCACTTGTGTGCATCTTCCTCCACTCCTGTACATCACCCTATGCTCCTCCCTCTTCTTAAAATGCATATTCACCACAGCCATGTCCATCCTTTTCACAATATCCACTACCCTCTGACTTTCTTCATTCCTCTCCTTAACACCATATCTACCCATCACTTCATCATCCCCTCTGTTCCCTTCACCAACATGCCCATTGAAATCCACTCTAATCACTACTCTTACCCTTGGGTACACTCACCACCAATTCATTCAACTCACTCCAGAATTTTTCTTTCTCATCCATCGCACACCCAACTTGCAGAGCATATGTACTAGCAACATTCATCATCACACCATCAATTAACAGCTTCATAAACATCACTCTATCTGACACTTTTCATCGCCAAAACACTCTTGGCATACTGTTCCTTCAGGATAACCTCTACCCCATTTCTTCTCCCATCCAAACCATGATAGAACAATTTGAACCTACCTCCAATACACCTGGCCTTACTCCCCTTCCATCTGGTCTCATGCACACACAATATTGCAACCTTTCTTCTCTCCATCATATCAGCTAGCTCTCTCCCTATACCAATCATACTGCCAACATTCAAAGTTCCTACACTCACTACCACACTGCTAACCTTCCTCCTCTCTTCCTGAATTCGGATATGCCTTCCCCCTCTTTTTCTTTGGCCAACAGTAGCCCAATTTCCACCAACACCCTGTTGGCTAACAGTACTGATGGCGGTCATTGTTAACCCCGGCCTCGACCGATCCAGTATGGAAATCTGTAGTGTTGTCCACATATGTCATTTGGCAAACGTTTTACACAGGATGCCCTTCTTGACATAACCCTCCCCATTTATCTGGACTTTGGACCAGCATGAAGAAATGCACTGGCATATGCACCCCTAGTGGCTTGTAAAGCTGCTAGTTTTAAAAAATGTATCAACAGTGAGTCCTGCTGGACAGAGAAGGAATATGCATGTGAGACTGTATGTATATATAGGTTCATAGGTAGGTACTGGGCTATCTGCCCGAAGGCATATATTAGCCCAGCCACGTTGTGCGGTATTCACCGCCCCTTTGGTTAGTTCCCTAGGCCCTAGGCCTTGCAGCTAGTACCCTTGGCCCCTATCTAGTAGAGCTGTTGGTATGATCCCTGGTGTGAACTTTCTGTTACCCATCTACTCGTCAAGGTTCCTCTTGAAGAGTGATAGTGAGGGGCTCTGTTTTATGTAAATTGGGACCTTGTTCCATAGCAAGGGAAGTCTTTACGAAGGGAATCTATCCCTCCAGCATGTTCTATTCATTGTTGTGCTGAGGTTTATATCCCTAGAGCGTGTAGCTCGAGTAGATTTTGTTTTGTTAAGATTTTATGGCTTTAAACTTTTTGGCGGGATTTTAATTAGTTAAACATCAATTAAGGGTATTTAGGATGTGTATAAATACTTTGGGATGATATGTGTTGTTTGTTCTGATGAAGACTGATCACCAGTCGAAAGCGCTTAACCAGTCGTGTGGAATTGTTCAATAAACTATCGTGAGTTTTTACCAGTCGTAAGAGCAGTTTTCCTTTCACTCAACATCTTCAGTTCTTGTGTTGTTGGCTTTCCCAGTTTGTGAACAGTTAATCATTGATGGCTGAGAACAAGGAATTATCTGCTTCTCCAGCAAGGGATGGTATCACTGAATTGAGAGCGGACCTCACGGTGCTACAGGGGGAGGTGCACAAATTGTTAAATTTGTTTTCCGAATTTGTATCCTGCTCCAACAAAGACAAAAAGGTAGAAGACATCGATTGTAGTGCCTCTCCGGAATTTGTAAGAGCTCACAAGGTTTCGGTATATTCGGATGACGAAGGAGACGTCCAGGATCAACGTAAGGGAGACACTGCGCATGTGCAAGGATTCAGTCGCAAACCACAAGGATGCGGGGATGTCAGTACACCCGACCGTAGGTTTCCGGAAGTGTTACAAGACACGGACGGTGTCTTTGACAACATATCGGCTACAAATGTCAATGTGGACTCACCCGAACATGGTAAAACAGTTAACAACAGGGCTTTGGATTTAGCCCATACCGACGAGGATTTTTTATTAAGCGAACGCCATGACCATATGGAGCATGACTTCACTTTCGACTACAGCATGTGCAAAAAACGGATGGATAAACAGTATGGTGGTGCCCGCCCGAAAGTCATCTCGGACATTAGCAGCCGTAGTAGGAAGGTTCCTGATAACAAAGGTACTGTCTTTTATAATTCGGAGAAGGGCCGCAAAAGCCAAAATATCCAACATTATGACATAAACAATTCTGATAACATAGGTGGCAGAAAGAAGACAAAAGAACATGTATACAATGGCGATTCCTTGTTTGAACATTTTTTGAGGGATGACAATGATTATTTTGACATGGACATTAGGCATGGTTATGGCTTGAAACAAGATATAGATAATACATTCCCATTAAAGGAATATATTATAGAGTATGGCAAAACTATTGGCATATAAAATGCCAAAATAGATTGCAGTTATTTATCCAAGTGTGTTATGTTGAAAATTGTGCCGAAGGCTTAAGATTTTTTAAATTACCTTTAGGGATAAAATTAACATCTGTGGTTGAAAAAGAGTTTAACCAATTATTTGAAGGATTTGGATATGAGTACATGAAATTATTGCTAAAGCACTTAGAGGAAAAACAAAATATACTAGCTGATGATTTAGAACAAATGAATGGTAATATTTTACAACATAAGGATTTTGATGGTTTAAATGATTTGTACATCGAAACAGTTTCCCTGGCTGACAATAATGCTCACAATATAGTGGACAGGAAAAATAAGAAAATTCAACGTGACATTGAGGCCCATAAAAATGATAGAGCGTACATATGGCCCAACCATAAGGACATAGATTCACACAATAAACAACCTACAAGAAGAAGTGAATTTAGGAAATCACATAAAGAAGAAAATTTTCAGGGGGGGAGATTCTACCCAGCTTGGAGGGTTCCCAACCAATGGCACAAGAAATAGATAGGGATGACAAGTATACACATACACACACTCATGTCACACAGGACGACATCCCTTCAACGAGACAATCAGATTACCCTAGTGACCTGGGGACACAAGTGAGTAGTTGTAGTGAAGCTGCAGACAATGATAAAAAGCCTAGTATCATTGTACACGATGGATTTAAGGTGTACAATTATACCTCGGTAGAGGTAGACAATATCAGTGCCCAAATGCTAAGCAAAGGGATGAAGTTTATTCCCATGTGTGGATGGAACTTAATCGATTGTATTAAGGAAGTGAAAAATACGCCAGGAGACTCAATCTGGCTTTAACATTTGATAATAAGATGGAATCTAATTTAGCAGTCAGGGATACAGCTGTATCAGTGTGCAAGAAAAAGAGTACGTACATACCAGCATTCAATCCACATGTGCACAATTACGAACAATTGGTTTGCAGTGACATATACTGGACATATCACAACATGAAAAAACAGGTCTACAAACATCCAGACAACTTAACAAGTAAAGAAAGGAATTGTTTGTCGGAATTCATGAACAATAGAAACATCAGGATCATGAAACCCGACAAAGGAGGTGGGGCAGTTATCTTCTCTTCAGAAGATTACAACCAGGAAATACTCAGCATTCTTCATCATTCAGGAAACTATGAACATATTTCACTGAATCAGGTCAATATAGGCCATCAACGTATAGATCTTATCATAGAAGAATTTCTCATTGACAACAGGATATCAAATGACACGTATATTTTTGTGAAAGAGGATCATCCAGTTCTAGCCAAAATGGTTGGTATTCCGAAGTTACATAAATCCATTGACCAACCACCCTTTCGACCGATTGTATCTGGTTCCAGATCTAAAACCTACAGATTAGGGAAACTTATAGACAATTGGGTAAAGAAGGTTTACGACAACATCCCCCACATTATCAAAGACTCGTGGAGGTTCTTGGATACCATCACCAAAGACTTGTGGGAAACTAATTTGATCTATCTTACAGTGGATGTAGTAGACCTCTTTTCCAGCATCCCTAAGACTGAAGGACTGGAATTTTTTGAAAAGAGTCTGACTAGATACACCGATTTTTCCTGGGAGAAAATCAGCATAATCTGTGACATGATGTCACTGGTGTTAGATCACAACTATATCTCTTTTCAAGGTGAATTTTTCAGGCAGACAAAGGGAGTGGCGATGGGAGCATCATGTGCTCCCATCTTTGCGAATTTGGTCATGGCCGAATGGGAATCGGTGTATGTGTTCAACAGCCCTTTCTACAAAGATATTATAACATACATTAGATATTTGGATGACATTTTTATTCTATGGAAGGCCTCTGAGGATAGGTTACTAGAATTTATGGAGTACCTAAACAAGACAGTTGAATTCTTGAAATTCACTTATGAATACAGTTACCATGAAATATCATTTTTGGACGTAGCATTGAGTCATAACAATCAAGGGTTCATCTCTAAGGTGCATAGGAAACCCACTTTTTCCAATGATTACGCCCATTATAGTAGTAACCACCCCCCTCATGTATTTCAGAATGTCATAAAAGGCCAATGTGTACGCGTAGCAAGAATGTCTTCTAACAAGTCAATCTTGGAAAAGGAGCTTAATACCATCAAAGAAATGTTTTTGAGTAGAGCTTACCCTGAAAAGATGGTCTTGGAGGTCATCAGTTATGTGTACAATGAATGGGGTAATAAATATCCACCTCTATTAGGTGCGTATCAGATGGACAAAAAAGTAGGATTTTGTAGTGAAACATCAGGAAGAGTTTGTGTCCTTATGTACGCTCCGACCACACATATTATAAAGGAAATATTGGAAAGGCATTGGTCAACACTTAGAGTATTGGACAAGGAAGAGCTATTGGGTAGTAAACCAAGATGTGTATACAAAACTGCCCCAAATATAAAAAGGCTATTAGAAAAGCCGATAATAAGGCAGAAAGATCAAAGCATGGATCACATAAGGGTACAGTTAAATGCGGAACTGCAAACAGTGTAAATATATTAATTCTAACATGACTATTCAACTTAATGATTTGTGTCATACTACTATAAAAAGCAAATGTGGTAACTGTAGAACAAAACATGTGGTCTATCTGGCAGTCTGTAAACTATGCAACGCCCATTACATAGGCAAGACAGAGAGACAGCTGAACAGACGCATTTACGAACATGCGTACAAAATAGGGAAACAAGATACCAAAAATGCATTGTACAGACACATCTTGGATAAAGGCGAGGAACATGGTTTTTTGTTTTCCATTATAGAACAGATAGATGTCCGCCCATTTGGGGGTGACTGGAAAATGAAATTAGCCGCTTGTGAAAGTAAATGGCAAATCCTAACGAATTCCACGAGACCACCTGGTCTCAATGATTTTATAAGTATAAAACCTTTTTTAGCTCTAGAGTAGGTTTGTTACTGGGATTTTTTAACTTCATCACACAAGTGAAATGTATTTATATATATTTTTTATTAGATTTTTTATCAGATAGGTTATATGGATAATTACAGTTACACCAGGAGGTTTTACCCACTGTATATATTACTGCATATATTATTATTGTATATATTATTATATTACATGTGTATTTGAAAGTCACATCTTGATTTAAGGTCAGTGTATTATAGAAAATGTGTAATATGGCTTTAAACTTTTTGGCGGGATTTTAATTAGTTAAACATCAATTAAGGGTATTTAGGATGTGTATAAATACTTTGGGATGATATGTGTTGTTTGTTCTGATGAAGACTGATCACCAGTCGAAAGCGCTTAACCAGTCGTGTGGAATTGTTCAATAAACTATCGTGAGTTTTTACCAGTCGTAAGAGCAGTTTTCCTTTCACTCAACATCTTCAGTTCTTGTGTTGTTCACTTTCTAAGATTTCATTAAACAATCAGGTTAAAAACTCCACTGCCATCTCTCCTAAACACCTCCATGCTTCCACAGGTATATCATCCGGATCAACAGCCTTTCCATTCTTTATCTTCTTCATAGCTGTCCTTACTTATTCCTTGCTAATCCGTTACACTTCCTGATTCACTATCCCCACATCATCCGTTACACTTCCTGATTCACTATCCCCACATCATCCATCCTTCTTTCTCTCTCATTCTCTTCATTCATCAGCCCCTCAAAGTACTCTTTCCATCTGCTCAACACACTCTCCTCACTTGTAAGTATGTTTCCGTCATTATCCTTTATCACTCTTACCTGCTGCACATCTTTCCCAGCTTGGTCCCTCTGTCTAGCCAATCAGTACAGGTCCTTTTCTCCCTCCTTAATGTCCAACCTTTCATACAACTCTCCATAGGCCTTATCCTTAGCCTTTGCCACCTCTCTCTTCAACCTGTGCCTCATCTCCTTATACTCCTGTCTACTTTCTTCATCTCTCTGACAACCCACTTTTTCTTCACCAACCTCTTTCTCTGTATACTCTCCTGTACTTCCTTGTTCTACCACCAGGTCTCCTTGTCCTCCTTCCTTTGTCCAGATGTCACACCAAGCACCTTTCCAGCTGTCTCCCTTACCAGCTCTGCTGTAGTTACCCAGCTATTCGGTAACTCTTCACTGCCACCCAGTGCCTGCCTTAAGTCTTCGCTAAACTCCACCTCACAATCACCCTTTTTCAACTTCCACCATTTGATCCTTGGCACTGCCCTCACACTCCTCCTCTTCTTGATCACCAACATCATCCTACAGATCACCATCCTATGCTGCGTAACTACACTTTCACCTGCCACCACTTTTCAGTCTTCAATCTCCTTCAAACTGGCCCTCCTACATAGGATATAATCCACTTGTGTGCATCTTCCTCCACTCCTGTACATCACCCTATGCTCCTCCCTCTTCTTAAAATACATATTCACCACAGCCATGTCCATCCTTTTCACAATATCCACTACCCTCTGACTTTCTTCATTCCTCTCCTTAACACCATATCTACCCATCACTTCGTCATCCCCTCTGTTCCCTTCACCAACATGCCCATTGAAATCCACTCTAATCACTAATCTTACCCTTGGGTACACTCACCACCAATTCATTCAACTCACTCCAAAATTTTTCTTTCTCATCCATCGCACACCCAACTTGCAGAGCATATGTACTAGCAACATTCATCATCACACCATCAATTAACAGCTTCATAAACATCACTCTATCTGACACTTTTCATCGCCAAAACACTCTTGGCATACTGTTCCTTCAGGATAACCTCTACCCCATTTCTTCTCCCATCCAAACCATGATAGAACAATTTGAACCTACCTCCAATACACCTGGCCTTACTCCCCTTCCATCTGGTCTCATGCACACACAATATTGCAACCTTTCTTCTCTCCATCATATCAGCTAGCTCTCTCCCTATACCAATCATACTGCCAACATTCAAAGTTCCTACACTCACTACCACACTGCTAACCTTCCTCCTCTCTTCCTGAATTCGGATATGCCTTCCCCCTCTTTTTCTTTGGCCAACAGTAGCCCAATTTCCACCAACACCCTGTTGGCTAACAGTACTGATGGCGGTCATTGTTAACCCCGGCCTCGACCGATCCAGTATGGAAATCTGTAGTGTTGTCCACATATGTCATTTGGCAAACGTTTTACACAGGATGCCCTTCTTGACATAACCCTCCCCATTTATCTGGGCTTTGGACCAGCATGAAGAAATGCACTGGCATATGCACCCCTAGTGGCTTGTAAAGCTGCTAGTTTTAAAAAATGTATCAACAGTGAGTCCTGCTGGACAGAGAAGGAATATGCATGTGAGACTGTATGTATATATAGGTTCATAGGTAGGTACTGGGCTATCTGCCCGAAGGCATATATTAGCCCAGCCACGTTGTGCGGTATTCACCGCCCCTTTGGTTAGTTCCCTAGGCCCTAGGCCTTGCAGCTAGTACCCTTGGCCCCTATCTAGTAGAGCTGTTGGTATCATCCCTGGTGTGAACTTTCTGTTACCCATCTACTCGTCAAGGTTCCTCTTGAAGAGTGATAGTGAGGGGCTCTGTTTTATGTAAATTGGGACCTTGTTCCATAGCAAGGGAAGTCTTTACGAAGGGAATCTATCCCTCCAGCATGTTCTATTCATTGTTGTGCTGAGGTTTATATCCCTAGAGTGTGTAGTTCGAGTAGATTTTGTTTTGTTAAGATGGAGCATGTTCAACAGTTCTGGGTTGGACATGGCTCTGTATGTTAGACAGAGATCGCCTCTGAGAAGGTGGTATGCAACAGAGAAAAGCCTTAGTTTTTTCAATCGTGCTGCATAGGGCAACTGTTTGAGGCCAGTAATCCTCTTAGTGAGGTACCTCTGTGGTCTCTCCAGCTGCTGGAGATGCCTAGCCAGGTACATTCCAATTGGTGCATTGTACTCAATAATGGGTCTGATGAGGGAAGAGTAGAGGGGCACCACTACATTCCTGAATTCAGATATGCCTTCCCCCTCTTCTTCTTTGGCCAACAGTAGCCCAATTTCTACCAACACCCTGTTGGCTAACAGTACTGATGGCGGTCATTGTTAACCCTGGCCTCTACCGATCCTGTATGGAAATCTGTAGTGTTGTCCGCATATGTCATTTGGCAAAAGTTTTACACAGGATGCCCTGCCTGACATAACCCTCCCCATTTGTTAGCAAAGGAATCTGGAAAAGAAGCAGTTAATCTCAGTCCAGTTAGTTTTGGAAAATCCTTGAAATTAAATTATCTATTAAGCCATCAACACACTTCCCCACTGTGCTGAATAGAACTCGAGTCAGTAGGCCTGTGAGAGGCCATTGTTTAACAGCCTCTGTAAATAAGAGAGGAAGTACTGTAATTGTTACGTGGTTCCAGGGCACTGCCATAAACATTTAGATGTGTATTGTAGCAGTCTATTCTAAATTCCTGTCTTAGATTCAAAGGAGGATACTGTGAGAACCTAGAGTCAGGTGACCAGATGAGGTCATTCTGCCAGCCATCTTGGTAATTATGTTTTAGATATTACAGTGGGAAATCTGTCAGTATTGAGTATTCTGTCTTGGACCTGACAACAAGGACCATTCACCACATCATTTGCCTTGCTCTATTAAGTAAGTAGGGAATAGTAATTTTCCTAGATTCAGTCAGGAAAATGTAGTGAAGCTTAGTTTAGATATTGTTTTTCTTTATTTGTCTGAGTCTTTCCATCAGTATTATTTTCAATATTTCCTGTGATTTTAACTCTGTGGTTTACTGTAAATATATATTCAGTATTTTCATGTTCTTTTATTTATTATTAAATATATTTAAAACTTTTATTGTAGCTGGTCCTTTTAGAAAGTATTTAACCTTTGAGAGTGCTTATATTTATTTGGTGACACTGTGTGGGCCAGGCCAGAAGGCCTAGCTGTCTTGGTCAGCTACTGCTATTTGTCTTGGTATTAAGATTACATAATATAATTGGGCACCCTTTGTTAAGGGCCTTAGAGTAGCTGATTGTGGAGTGTCTGGTGGCAGTGATAACTACCTTATACTCTAGGCAGAAGGGGAGACAGCAGGTAAATCTATGCTAGCTTTTCCCAGGTGTATGTGTGTGTGTGTCAGCTACTTGGGGCAGGGACACGAAGCACTGGTTTCACAGAGAGGGTGGTGGATAACTTTACTTGGACACTCTGCAGAGGACCTAACCCTACAATTGTACTAGTGGGGGGGTCTTATTGGGGACCTGGGGGGAGACAGATATAGAGAAATCCAGACCTCGGGCTGAGTGTGTTCCCTATGTGCTCTTAAGGAAAATTGTGCTTGATGCAGAGAGGTCTGCAACTGGAAATACTGAGTGTATCCATTTGTATTCCAAGTGAACGTCCCTCTCCAGTGTCGGTGGTGAGGATTCAGGCTTCTTGATTACTGGCCCAGTGTGAGGGCGTCACATATTGCTGAGCAGTGGTGTGGATATTGAACTTCTATAGCCTGTAAGCAGTTGTCACTAATGAAAGTGTTTATACTCTCAGCAACCACAAGGTAGACATTCAGAGTTTCATATCAAACATTTTATTAATTTATTTTTTGTTGGCTTAGTCAGGGAGAGCAGGCAAAACTGTCAGCAGAGGATTATGACAAGCTGGCAAGAAACCAGTTTGCTGAGATATGCCAAGCCAAAGGACTGGTGCATGCCGACCTGACTAAAGGGGAAATTACTGCAGCTTTAATCACAGCTGCAGTACAGACCAGCAACCAAGAAGACAACCAGTGTGGCATTGGGGATGTACAGCTCTCAGACGTAGGACAGTTCATCTTTTCCTCAGAGGACTTAAAAATCCATCTGGAGTTAACTCATTAACCCCGAGTACCATCCCATGGTACCTCTGTGCTTAAATCCAAGCTCGCTATGAGATGATACTAATTCCATCATGTTTACCCCGAGTGCCTTCCAGCAGCGCTAGTACGTTTGGAGTTGTAGTTAAAAGCTATCCTTGAAAAATAAGTTAAAAAAGTAACTGAAGGTTGTCAGTTATATTCTAAGGTTAGGATTCAGAGTGGTGTTACCTGCTCGTCCTATTGAATTTTTATGCGAAAATCACCTTGAAACGCTCTCTGTCCTTTGTTATGATTACACCCAAGCAGACTCCGTCTGCATTTGCTGAATGAAGCGATGGCAGCTAATTGGATTCTTACAATGCACGTCACCACTTACATAACACCTCCACCCCCGTTCTAAGTTGCCATTGTCCTGTCTAAATAAATAGAGGATCCAGCAGCAACTTTTTCTTTTTTTTTTCCATACATTTGCAGAAATTAGCTGCTTTGCTACTGGATACCTCTATTTTTTTTTTCTGTGCCCATTGGATTGAGGAGAGTCACGCCGAAACGTAATGAGCTGCAATGGAGACCAACTTCAATGAAGGACCAGCACCGTACTTGCCTTATCAGGTATTGTATTAGTGCATGTGTTGAGAGATAAGCGGTTTTAACTTTGTAAATTAGTAGAATTTTGTACAACTGGTGAAAAAAGAAATGCGAAGTGTGGAGTTAAAATGTAGTTGTAAGCTGTAAAGAGCTAGCATTTCTGTAATTTACAGTCACTTTATTGCATGCCCTCCACCTGCACCGACAGTGAAGATATTCATGTCAGTTGCTTGACTTGTGTTCTGAAGCAGTTTTGTTTGCCGAACTTTGTTAATAATTCAGTTTTGTCGCCCTCTTCTTAAAAGGTGTGGAGGTTGAGGGAAGGTACTACCCCCGCCTTGGGATAATAAACATTTCTGACGCGCAACATGAAAAAATGTTATCCGGTGTAGAATACTGATCTATATGTTTCTTTTTTGGCTCTGAGAGTAAAATACTGGTATAGAAAAATATAGGCTGTATCTTTAATGTAGTATGCTAGCAGTAAATGTGATAACAGCTGAAACAGAGATAAGCGTAGGTATATGGTAACTGGTTGTAGTGCAGGTTGTAGAGCATGAACCACGTGCATAATTCTCAACGAGATTTCCCAAGGCTTTAATTAGAAAATTGTCTCCCTTGCATTGCTTTGCTTAGTTATATTCCTCCCCTTCTCTGCAGCTGTAACCCTGCATTCCCCTTTTATAATCTGATGGTGAATAAAGCCGATAGCCTCATGGCTGACTTTGGGAAAGGAAAACAGGACCTGAAACTCGCAGGGTATCTAATTTAAAAAAAATACCTCTTATTTTTCTTTGTTTTGCAAGACTTTTCATATATGGTGCAGTACCTGTAAGAAGCAAGTACGGGTCATTGCAAAAGAAAAATCGCTTCCATTTCTGCTAAGGATCTCAGACTTCACTATTTCTCTCTCCTTCCCTTCTAAATGAATGGTGCTGTAGACAGACCATAATATTTGTAATTGCATTAGCTGTGATCCCCCACAGTACTTTTTCAATTTCTGCCTGTAGTTATCCTTGTCTGCATCCACAGACATATTGTATATAGCTCTAAAGGAGAAGGTTTACTTTGCAAACAAAACTAATGGGAAAATACAGTTATAGCTGGTATGGCTGGTGATGGGATCATGAGCACTTTGTTGCAATATTAGTATTATGGTATGAGTCCTCCACACACACTGTGTGTTAGAGATCGCGAGAGAGAGTGATATTATGTGAGTGAATGAATGCATGTAAACAGGAGAGACTGTGTGTTAGAGATTGAGAGTGATGTGTGTTGTGTTCCTAATCCTCTGACACTTGGACTGTTTTTTTCTAAACCTTTTAGAATTGTGCTTGTTGCATTTATAGGAATCAGACTCCTACAGTTTACATTAGGTGCTAACCAGCTTCATGACAACCGCAATTAGAATACTGGCATTTAATTGCTACTACATTTCAGTAACAATCGCACCCCACAATCCTTTGTGCACTTAGTCACTGCCACTATTAACCAGGACATGATCTTGCAGATAATTTTCCACATGAGCTGAAAAGTGTTAGGTCATTTTTTTATATTTTATGACAGGCAGTTATGTCAAGGTTTTTCACATCCTATCCCTCTGCTAACAACTTTTTTTTTTTGCAAAGGACAGGTGTCTTATCCTATTATTCTAGTACCTCTAGCCAAAGTTTTTTGATGTCTCCTTACATTAAAATGTTTGCACATATGATGTGGAAGATGCATTTGCAAGATGTTTACAGAGTAAAAATAAGAAGTAAATGATAATCAAAGAACAGAATAACTGAGTTTTGAAAAGGAGTTGCCAAATGAAAAGGCTGTTTTATAGCTAAGTACCATATGACTTCAGATGGTAGAGTAGATATGGATAAAAACATGTTTGTGGAAGGAATTTAAAGCCAGGCACTACATTTATTATCTTATTTCATGCAAAGGACAGAAAAGCATCTGAATGTCAAAACCTTACAGTCATGGTAAAAGTTGGATGACTATAATTAAATATGTCTGGAAAAGGACATACTGTATACTCCTCATGTTGGCTCTGCAGTCATTATAGCATTTCTAGAGACAGTGGAAAGGGATGGCTATTCCCGATATTTCAACATCCGAGATATTTTACACAGACAGCTTGCAGCTACTACTCCTGGTTACTTTTGGCATATTTCTTGCATTTGGACCTGCAGGGAGTGACTGAACATTATTAAACAGCCCAAAGTCCACGTATCACTCGCTGCTTTTTCTTTAACTATCTAGGAATCACTTCCTCTGTTAGCAAGATTCACCAGAGTCTCACTGAAGTTGTGGGTAACATGTCAGTGGAACTTAATCAAAAGCTAGTTTATCTAGAATATCAGCTGCATGGATCCTAACCTCTTTTCCAGAATCAGACATGCATCCAAAAATAATCGAGAGTAATTAAGCACACTTTTTAAAATATTAGTTCCATTACCTGCGATGTTGAAAAAATAAGAGCATGTGAATTAAAAAGCATTTTATGAAGTAAAAGAAATGCTTTGAATCATCTAAATGCAATGCACCACCTTTTGTGGTTTTTTTCTGGATTCCTTATTGCCATACAAGCTGCAACAGCTGGCAGTGTGGTACCAGCTTCATAAATGAATACCGATCTGTATTTGCGGTCATGGTTAAAACGCCGAAGCGCTAACGCATCTCGTAATTTAATTGTAGCAAACAACTTGCTACAATCATAGCCGGCTTTAGGCACCAGCGAACCCTGCAGTAGCTCGGGGCCCCCTGTTCCCTGGGGGCCCCCAACCACAGCACGTTATCTTATCCTGATATTTTGTTACATCTCTCAAACCAACAAAAGCTAGTACACCATTCTTGTATACTTAATAAACCACATGGATAATAACTCTTACTTATACCTCCTTTAAAATTCAAAGATATTTCTGGTTGTAGAAAACAGATTTTTTGTCAAGTAACAGGCATCAGAATTCTATTAAATATTTTACCACTGACCTAGTGCCCGTGGCTTAGTTAAATCCTGCTGTTGGACATTTTCTCCACTTGCTATACCCGTGGCTGCAGGGGGGACCCCCTTAATCATCCTTGACTGTGTGGGGGCCCCACAAAAGCTGCTGCAGGTTGGGGAAAAATGAGGAAGAAAAAATGTATTAATTTACTAATTCTGCTCTTTAACCTGAACAGGGCTGTGATATGACCCTGTTAGGATGAAGTTGATAATGAACATGAGCAAGGTAAGCACTAGAGAGATCAACAGCCCAGAGTGACTTATCTTGGAGCAAATTTTGGATTTTAAGAAGAGCTGATACTTCTGATCATCAGGGACGGTTTTCTGTTTCAGAGAGTTTTATAAATACAAGCATAATAATTCCTTTGCTTAAGAATTCAGTGCAGTCCCAAAAATAATAGAATAAAAGCTCAGAATCTGAACTTCATTTTAAATATTACTCTAATGCACATAAAATGTTAGTAGAATAACACCTTTTGCATCAACATGTATTTTTGGACAATAGGTATAAAACTCAGATGTCTGGATTGATTGACTGCTTGTAATCCTGAATGATTTACCAGCAAATCAAACTTTTTGCAAAGGAGAAAGCAAATGTATGAACAAAATCAGGGAAGGTCTGTGAAATCGGGGACAGTGACAGGTATGTATTACTCCCCAATGAGGTAAATAAGTGACTTACCCCTGCTGCTATTTGACGACTGCTAAACAGCAGTTACTGATCTGGTGTGGCAGTACCAGTGTTTGCACAATATATTGCTGTTTGCTGAAATAACTACAAAACTAGGACTGCTATGGCTTATGCTTGTGTGTGTAAAAAATATCACTGATTTTTGTATGTGCATTTACCCAATAATGCCAAGACACAGACATTATTCTTCTGTGTATCAGTAAAAAATGTACTTAACAAGTAATTATTTTTCAAAAGTAAGACACAAGATATATCACAGAACATTCAGACACTTAGATCTTCTTGGATTCTGGTGGCCCCCACTCAACAAACTGCATAAATGGATACTGGGGGCTCCCTTAATCATCATTGACTCTGTGGGGACCCCCACAAAAGCTATTGCTGGTTGAAGAAAAATTAGGAGAAAAAATGTATCAATTTTCTGATTTAGCTGTTTAACCTGAACGGTGCTGAGATATGACCCTTTTAGGATAAAGCTGATAATAGCCTCTGGTTTCAACCACACCCATTCTAAAACCAGCCCTGCTCAAATGTGTGTATGTACAGAAAGCTGCTGTAGGTTATGGGGGGCTGGGGATTGTGTGGTTATTACAACTTTTCTAGAGGTGTGCACATGAAGTTATTATAGCTTGTGATTGAGCTGAGAACAGTGTGGTCACTGTTTATTTACTTTTCTCACAGACCTCAGAGGTGTAAAACGAAGGTTACTATAGCTTGTGTAGGGGTGGTGTACTGCCTAAGAGCAACAAATTAGAATATATTACTGAAATCATTCTCACAATCACACATCAGGCACATATACATGGGGTTGACTTTGAGGGTTAGGGGTGAGGAAGCATGCTATGCATACATATAACAGCAGTCACTTGAAATATATGGCTAAGGCAACTTAAACTTCTGCTTTCATCCTAGTCTAACACCAGAGGGATGTATAGGCAGTGACTCTCTTTTGTGGGGGGTTAGGGAATGTTCCCAGATAAGACCTATGTATTTCCACAACTGGCTTGTTAGTTTATTGTGAGCTACTATTTTGTCCGCTTTGAACATTAAGCCTTGGGCACAACTTATGTCTTCCTTGAAAGAAAAAAATAAGACTGAAATTTTTTTCTTTTTTTATGATTTTTTGTTTAGGCCACCAAGGGAGTAAAATGCTGAGAAAATGGTCTAAAATGCATCCCAGGGCACATATATAACCCCTATGGCTTTGGGGGCACCAGCTTAAGCGAGTTATTTCCTAAATGGTTATTACTGTGCTGTCTTGGTCAGGAAAGGAGTGCTGAAAGGATGCAAAGAAAACTAAAGCTGAACAGCAACAGTGAATTTCTTTCCTTAATAATAATTTTTGTTCAAGCCATTATTGGATGAAAAGGTTGTGTAAAAAGAAAAAAAAATGTTAAAATGCACTTCAGAGCATGTGGAAAGTTATAGCTTCTTGAAAAAGCTGAGAGTAAGACAAAATGTGAGAAAAGGAAGAAAAAAGTAATGTGTATAGTATAGAGAGCCCAAAAGGGTTGGGGATCAGAGGAGATGACTGGAGGGTGTGCGGGGGAATGTTGAAATTTTAGGCTTAGTCATCACTTCATTTAAGTCCAGACCTGTACATAGAGTTGTTGTAATGTATCATTGTTGCATCTAAATGGCAGTAACTGCAAGTGTCCCTTTGTTAGATAGGTCAGCAAAGTGTGGTATGTAGGCCTTTTATAATGTAACAGCTTGTAGCTTAAGGTCTGTCTGTGCGTACCACTCCTAAAAGTTTGCAGCAAAAATTAAAAGGTTTCTTGAGAAGTGTGGAATTGACAGGATGACACTTATACTGGAAGTGCCTAGGGGGCCACCAACTTGACATTTGCTGGGGGCCCCCAAAATGCTAACCCCGGCCCTGGCTACAATTGTGGATACTTTTTTTTTTCTTCTGATCTTTATCTTGGTGGGGAGGATGTATTTTTCTTTACAGAGCACATGATGACGTACTTACAGTTGCCGGCAAAGCCCTAAAAATCAGGAAAAAAGTAAATATTATAAGTCACTTGAAAAGTTAATGAAACAGATTTTGCATGAACATGTATTTTTGAACTGTATTATCAGCCACTTTGACTGTGTAATTCTCCCCAATGAATGATAAGATCACTGATTTCACAAACAATGGGCACTATCAGCAGTAACATTGATACTGTACTGTTTTGTGCCAGTCACCTCCGTCATAGCTCTCAATGTCTTTGTTCAGGAATCGGGGCAAAGTGATAGTTGAAAAACCCAAATCACAAATAGTGTTTTGATGTTACTCTAATGATGTTGATAGGCAAAATCAGATGCTGTTGAAAGGGCTTCTTTTGCCATCGTATATTCTGACAGTGCTGTAGTGTACTTCTGCTGAATTCCATGTAGCTTGATTAGTATTGCAAATATACTTTTCTGTTGCAGAGCTGATGCTTAGCATGGGGAAAAGACTGTTTAAATTACAGCTTGCTTATTTTCGCTTAAGCATAATTAATTTAATTGAAATAGCATTGGTCCCCAAAGAACTTAATTCCAGTGCCATTGCCTTTTGTAAGTCACTTATTTGTAAGATGCTGTTAATGTCACTGGGGTGATAGATAATATTTCAGTATTTCCTTAGTAAAGCATTTTTTAAATATTTTAAACATTGTTAAATATTTGCTTAGCAATGCTAAATGGTATGTTACTATTATCATGAATCTGAAGTGGGAATCTTTGACTTTCTGGACAGTAGTAGCATGTACACATATTTCCATTAGTGTTGCTTATAAGCGCAGTACTTCTTGACATGCACTTTCCTTTATTCATTCATTTATTTACCTGGTTTGGTTTTACATTTGATTAATGACTGTACAAATTAATGTCAAATGCATTTTATCATTGTTGTCTAGTAGGGAAGCAAAATGCTTCTGTTTCACTTGTTTTACATTGCTGACTAGTACTGATTTTATTATTTACTTGCACTTGTTTACTGAAAAAGTCTATTTGGGTTAAAAAAATCATTGGAGACCCAGGGAGAAAAGCTCCATGACCCCAAGCAGTTATAAACCAATAAGTCTAACCAGCTTCATATGCAAAGCCATGGAAAGACTTATCATGGAACTAATCAAATAGGAACCTACAAACACCAGGCCCTTCTCAGTTTGGATTTGTCAAGGGCAGGTCATGCTTACTTATTGTGGTGGATTTTTTTTTAAAGGTCACCAAAGTAATGGATGATGATAAAACTGTAAACACCACATATCTCAACCTGACCAAAGCTTTTGACACAATCCCCCACTCAAGAATAGTTGAAAAACTAAATAAACAGGAAATAAGTAATGATAATAATCAAAGCAGAAAGCAGTTCTATATTCATTTCCCATGGCATTTCAATTAATGTATTTCTTATTCTGAAGTTGATTTCAGCCGTTTCCATAGGATTCATAAGAATTTCCTGACAAATGAGCCCCTTGACCATTTATGCCTTGCCAGTACCCACACTTAAGCCATACCCCCCTTTCTGTAGGAGGACTAGACCAGTCAAGCCCAGGGTGAATTTGTTGGTGCCCATCCAATTATCTAGGTCCCATATGAAAGATGATAGTGTATGTCACTGCACTGCAGGATGAATGTGTCTTTCCACTGCGTTTGATTTATCTTTTATTTATTTATTTTACATTTGTTGACCGGGAAAAGTATGACTGAGATACAAAATAGCCCTTTTTCAGCAGAGGCCTGGGGAGAAAAGCTTCAGGAACATTATACCATTACAAAACAAATTACAGATACTGTGATATTTGTTTTTGCTGATATTTACAACATTATGCAAGTTTTGAATAATTATACTTTAGTAATGTAGAGTATATGTGAAAATGGAATAGAAATATTTATTACGGCCTTAAAGTATTAGTATTATGTAGACATTGGTTACTTTTAAGAGGTAATTTGGGGGGATGTAGGGAGGAAGAGTTTAAGCTGAGACATATATATAATGTTAGCTAGAGACAGATAGGCTTGATCAGAAGGAATAGATGTGTTAGTGCAGAAGGAAGTATTGTTTGGGGTATTGGTTAGTTTATGGGTAGTTTTTGGCCTTCTCCAAACAGATGATAAAGACTGTTATATAACAGCTGCAGAAGGTAATATAATGAATGCCTACTCAACAGACAATTATTACCTGTGTCTGAGCATGCATATCTATGCACGTCATTAGCACAGTGCAGTTACAATATAGCACTGAGTCATTATCACTTTTCAGGAAAAACTCTCAGTGGCTGTCACTGTTATTCACATAAGTTGAAGTCGTTATCACATTGATGAATGCACAAGTCAGATTTGGCTTTTTCTCCACTTGGAGTCATTGCAATCTACAAGGTTGAGGATAGAATGACAATTAACAGCATAAGAAAAATAAGCGATTTTCGTAGGCTAAGAACTTCTGAATCATAATTCTGTTTTCATTGAGTGAGGTAATGCATATGATATACATATATATGTAGTGTTCCAATACATCTGTTAAACATCAGTGGTAATCTGTTTGCATTTTCTTTCCTGTGCAGGTTTGTCCACCAGGAGAATGACAAGTGAGACTTGTGGGTATGTGGCCATTCCTACATTCACTGGGCTGCCAGCCATGCCTCCATAACTGAAAACCAGTACAACTTGAGCTTCCCCACATCCAGTGTGAAGGTATACTGGATTGCAAGAAGAGGTATGCATTGGAGCAGAGTACTGCAGTTGTTGGAAGAGAAGTGTTCCATCTACCCTGAGCCCGACATTCTTGTGCTGTACATTGGAGGGAATTATGTCATCAGTCAACCACTCGGAAGGCTACGGTTTCAAATCAGAGCAATTTTTGAACACCTGCAGTCGTGGTGGCTGGTGGCCACGTTGTCATTTTGTGTGGTCTGACATAATTCCTCGACAGATATGGAAAACAGCAAACAGTCAACGGGCAGCGCACAAGGCCAGATGTTTACAGAATGGATTCATGCATGGCTTGATGCACAGGGTCGGTGGATCTACAATCTGCCATGACATCATCACAGCAGAAGATGTTCACCTGTTCAGAAGGGATGGAGTTCACCTGAGGAGGGCATTGCATTATTCTTGACTGACCTCCACAATGGTGTGAGGAGAGCTATGCAGGATTGGTAACATGCAGCTTGTGAGAAGAATGGAAAACACCCATGACCAATTAGGACCAGTATGGTAAGTAAAATACTATTATGAAATGTGTTGTGTAAAATATATTTTTCTGAGATTGGCAAATAACTGTGGTAAGGAGCTGGTGAAGATGCTGAGAAAGGACAACTGTTTCAGGAGAGTGCTACCATGTACAATCTAATGCCAGTAACCATCCTCCAATACTTCTTTTTTTATTCTGCTTTTATCAGACATGTGTGTAGTTTAGATTCTGAATAGTGTACACATGTACATATATCAGTTTTGTTTGGTCTCAGGTTATGGAAATTATGATTTTTTCATATTTTGATAAATAACTTTGCAAGGGGGCATCTGAATGTGCTAAGTAATACCTAATTTTGAAGACAGTATTGATAGTTCCAACATGGTAAAAGAACTGTGCCTGCACATTGTACACATGTACAGATATCAAAGTTTGTTTTGGACTTAGGTTATGGAAATTATGATTTTTTTTCATATTTTGGTAAATAACTTTGCAAGGGAGAATCTGAATGTGCTAAGTAATACCTCATTTTGAAGACAGTATTCATAGTTCCAACATGGTAAAATAACTGTCACTGTATGTTTTACACATGTACATATATCAAAGTTTGTTTCGGACTTAGGTTATGGAAATTATGATTTTTTTCATATTTTGGTAAATAACTTTGCAAGGGAGCATCTGAATGTGCTAAGTAGTACCTGATTTTAAAGACAGAATTGATGGTTCCAACATGGTAAAAGAACTGTGGCTGTATGTTGTACACATGTACAGATATCAACGTTTGTTTCTGCCTTAGGTTATGGAAATTATGATTTTTTTCATATTTTGGTAAATAACTTTGCCAGGGAACATGTCAGTGTGCCAAGTAATACCTCATTTTGAAGAGTAAAAGAACTGTCCCTGTGCACTGTACACATGTACAGATATCACAGTTTGTTTAGTCTTGTACGATTATGAAAATTATACATTTACAATACTTCTCATTATTATGCCCATCTTTGCAAGGAAGTATGGTGATGACACAAATGATGCATCATTTTGGAGCTGACATTGAGACACACAACTTCTACACTGATATGTAGCCTCTGTCTGTTATATGTGATGAGAGATATCCTTTATCAGTTATTAGAAATATTATATTAATCATATTTCTGTGAATATCTCCGTAAAGGAGCATCACACAGTAATGGTTAAGATATTTTAAAGCTGACATTCATACAAACAAATTAAATATAAATTGTATGAGTCTACTTGGAACAATGACCAAAATATCAACATTCCTTGCCAGATATTTAATAATGACTTTGATACACACTATCAACATTTACACTGTTGGAAAGGGCAGTGTCTGCTGAACAATGTTTGCATTTACATTTTTAGTCTAGCTCTTACAGTTAAAGGGTTATGAACATTTGTTTTCTGTATGGCATTACAAATGGATTTTCTGAAAATGAGCTCAGGCTGTACTGTTGTTCCTATGGTGGAATTAAGTAGGCAGCTTTTTCTGAGCTGCTTTGGAGTGAATGAGTTAAAGAGACTTGAACTGGAGGCCAAGCATATGGAATTAGAATCAACAGAGAGACTGACAGGTAAAATAGAGGGAATTAAAATCAGCAGAGAGGATGAGATGTTTGGAGGTCAAAGAGAGTGAGAGACAGAAGCAACATGAAAAGGAAATGCTGACTCTTCGCCAGGGTAATGGGGAAGGGAGTAACCTTACCCCAGAAGCAGTAAAGGTCAGTAGACTTCTTCCTCAGTACCAAGAAGGTAATAATTTGATAGTTTTATTTGAAAGAGTATGTAAACAGTATAATGCTGAATGAGGGCTCCGGGTACAGTTCCTTGCCCCCCTTACTCCATGGTAATGCTATGACTGTTTCCAAATTGTCTGATACTGATTGTTTAGATTATGAGAAAGTTAAAATCTGCTTATTGGAATGATTTAAGTTAACTTCTCCTCAGGGTCTAGCCAAAAAACTCTGAACAAACCCATTGAATAAGTAAGGACTAGTTCCTCTCCTTGTACATAACCTGCAAAGATCCAAGAATTGATACATAAAGAATAAGGAATTGTTTAATGCTTGTACTGAAACCTGGAAATGTATATTATATTATATTTTATATATATATATATATATATATATATATATATATATATATAAACTGAAAAGTTTTATCTCGATTGTCTCTAATTGATAATGTGTAACATGTAAATTTGTACCAGTCTGACTTGTACTTGTCTGTCTTGTGTTCATCTGCATGGAGCTTTTCTCCCCGGGCCTCCGCTAAAAATGGACATATATCCAGTCGGACTATCCCACTCAACAAATGTAAAATAAATAAATAATAACTCCTGAAGCATACAGGAAAAAGTTTTGTGAGCATAGACGCAAGGCAGATGAAAATGTATGTGATTATATTGCTGAACTAAGCAATTAACTTCATAGGTGGGCGAGTGGTGTCAGTTCACCACATTTGAAAAGCTGGCAGACCATTTGGTGATGGAACAAGCCCTTAGCACTTTGCCTGAGGATATGAGAATCTGGTTGGCAGACCGAGAGTGCAACTCTGCAAATGAGCTGAGGAAAAAGGGGACCTCTACTTAGCAAGCAGGGCATTGCTGCACAGGAAAGGGATACCCAGTGCTGCACGTGGATATAAGGGAACCCATGGTGGGCAGCCTAAACCGCCCCAGTTGAGTCCACCGGTAACAGGGGAAGCCACTAGTTCAGGTACATAGCCAAGATCATGGATTAAATGTTTTAAATGTAACCAATGGGGCCATGTAGCATATAGATATTCATGGAGGCAAGGTGGGGAACAAAAGATGGGGGAGCCAGCAAGTGGGAATAGCAGAATGCCAGTGGTAAGTTGTCTGGAGACAACAAGGGTACCAAACTACCACCAGAGTTTACATCCTATCTTGGTAGATGGAAAACAGGCAACTGCCAAGAGAGAGATAGACAGCCTCTGATATAACCACTGTGAAGCCTGTAGTGGTTAAAACGGAGCAGTACTTGCTTGGGCAGTCTACTCCAGTCAGAGCTTTAGGAGGGATCCTATTTCAAATGCCTTTGGCAAGGGTTCACCTTGACTAGGGGGGGTGGAAAAGGAAGCAAGCAAGTAGGTGTGTTTGAGGATATCCCTGCCGATGTCTTGATAGGGAATGATTTTGATAATGCAGTAACTTATGTGCATGCAGTGACATGCAGTCAGGCTTGAAGACGGACATGTAGGTCTGGCAGCCTGAGGGGGACCCAGACAGACTGCACCCCCCGAAGCCAGGACTATTGATGTGGTTAATTCAGGGAGGGAGCTACCCCGTAGCAGTGAGCCTGAAGATGAGCCACAGCTGCTGGTAGGTACTGATGTTCCGTTGGACAGGGTGACTGCAGGGCAGAGGTGAGTAGTAGTACCCAGACTGACAATGAGGCACTGCTGTTAAAAGATACCAGATTTCCTGTGGAAAGGGAGCTGGGAAAAGTCACATAGATAAAGTTGAGACAGGCTCAGCTCTCAGACTGTACATTACAAGGCTTGAGGGAGGTAGCTAGGGAGGTGCCTGACTCTCAAGGAAAAGGGGAGTCCGTATACTGGAACAAAGTGTTACTGTGTAGAGAGTGGACCCCTGAGGGAAGGCTAAAAGGTGAGGTAATACAGCAGTTGGTAATGCCCAGAGCCAACAGTCTGGCATTTCTAGCCATAGCCCATGACATTCCCTTTGCAGGTCATGTGGGCATAAAGCGTACCAAGACACGTATTATGAAGAACTTTTATTGGCCTGGATTGCCAGGGATGTAACAGGGTACTGCAGGACCTGTGAGCAGTGCCAAAAAGTAGGCAAGACAGGAGACAAGGTCAAAGCTCCTTTGATGCCTTTGCCTGTGATTAAGGAGCCATTTCAGAGGGTAGCTATGGATATTGTGAGGCCTCTGAGTACCCCAAGTTTCACAGGGAAGAAGTATATCCTAGTAGTAGTTGATTATGCTACTAGATACCCTGAGGCAGTGTCTCTATCCTCCATTGAGGCAGAAAAAGTGGCAAATGCTTTGTTAGAGATTTTCAGCAGGGTAGGTTTCCTGAGAGAAATACTGACTGACAGAGGTGCCAATTTCATGTCAGACCTACTGTCTTGTCTGTGGGACTGCTATGGGGTGACGCACCTATAAACCACCTCCTACCATCCCCAGACTAATGGGTTTGTGGAGAGGTTAAACTCTACACTAAAGACCATGCTATGGGCATTTGCAGATCAGTTTAAGAGAGAGTGGGACAAATATTTGCCCCATCTGCTCTTTGTGTACAGAGAGGTACCCCAGGAATCCACAGGTTTTCACCCTTTGAGTTGCTGTATGATTATAGGTTGAGGGGCCCTTAGATTTGATTTGTGTTGAGTGAGAGGGTGAGTGTGAATTCCACAAGGAATCTGTTGTGGCATATGTTCTAAACCTCAAAGACAAGGCTTAGGGAGCTCATGGGCTTGGCCCAGAAGAACCTATTAGGATCCCAACAGCAGGAAAAGGTTTGGTATGCCAGAAATGCTGGAGCCAGAGAGTATGTTGTGGGACAGCAGGTTATGTTGCTCATTCCTGTCAAACACAGTAAGCTGCAGGGAGCTTGGGAGGGACCCTTTAAAGTGGCAAGGAAGGTCAGTGATATTAACTGCATGGTAGAACTGCTACGCAGGAGGCAGGAGCACAGACTGTACAATGTTAACATGATGAAACCTTACCGTGACAGGGTGGCCCTTGTGCTAAGTATTTGCAGTAGGAGGCAGGAGGAGTCTGAGGGAGATCAATGGCTACAGGGAGCCGACCAGCAAAATCCCAAGTTACTCTGGCGGAGCTTAGGGTTGCAGGCATATGATATGACAGAGCAGCACTGAAGCAGAGTTTCTAGGGAAGAGAAACTTCTTAGGCAGCTACTTAGAAGCCTAGGTCTTAGGGATTTGGGGTTAACAGGAAAGGGGATAGGAGATTTACATACTACTCAGAACAAATTGGTTCAAGGGCCTGTCTAGGTAGGGCCTATATATCAGAGGAGTATGAATCTCCCTCAAAGGTATGTATACACAGCCCATCTTAATCTCATTTCGTGCTGTGATACAAATAGAGATAGTCTTACTGGGGATGGATGTAACACAGAAGCACTGAAGACTGAGCCAGAGCTGGCTCACCTGTCCACAGAAGAAGGAGTTTGTTTTGAAATTTTGCAGGGATGCCAAATTACCTGGATTAGGGCATTGTAGGGACCTCACTCAACAGTGGGAAGAGGTTAAGGGAGTAATAACAAGATTTATACAGAGGACCGAAAAGGGGTGTACAGGAAAGAGAATAAGGGAGTCACTACAAAGGATGGAGCAAATTAAATATTAGCAAAAGTGTAGGGGAAACCTAACAAAGGAAGAAGCTTTGGAGTTGAACGAGATGGAGAAGTTTTGTCAGGATAGGGTGCAGGAAAGGTTAGAAAGTTTGTTTTTTTTTGTGGTGGGTTGTAGATAATATGAAAATGCACCCACGTCTCAAAGTACTTACCCCTCGGATTATGTCAACAAGTTTCCAGACAATATACTTAAAGAACAGCTATCAGGAGAAATGATATATGAACCAGGACAGATTTGAGAGATTTTCAGGACATATTATGATAAGTTGTATAGGAGAGAAATCTGAAAGAAAATATAATTTGTAGGATGATTTGTTGTTTGCATATGACATGATTTTGTATAGTAGCCAACCTGAGATGAATTAAAATAATTCTCAGAGCTGTTGGGATATAAAGTTAACGAACAAAAAAACAAAGGCTTTGTGTGTACATTACCAACCAACATAGGATGATTTGCTGTTTGCATATGACACGATTTTGTATAGTAGCCAACCTGAGATGAATTAAAATAATTCTCAGAGCTGCTGGGATATAAAGTTAACGAACAAAAAAACAAAGGCTTTGTGTGTACATTACCAACCAACATACGAGTCGATACAAACATATACATTTCTTTGGGGACATTATAAAGTACATATTTGGGAGTTTGTCTGTCTAGGAATCCAGGTCAATCCCCACAGCAAGTATGGGAAAAGAATAGGGTAGAGATTTTTAGAATGCTAAGGAAATGAGAGGGTCAGCCAAATGAAACTGATCAGTGAATACAAGCTATCAAAATGTTTATAGTTCTGCTGATCATCTATGCTGCTCAAGCATGTATTTATGATCCATGTCTGAAGTATTGAAAATAGCTGGGGGGGGGTGTGTCATAAAATATCTGTGGAGAACCTCAAACTCAAGAGTTGGTTAGCAAAAGATGTTGTTCCTGAAACAGAAGGAAGGTTTAGGAGTACCTTATATCTGTTAGTATTTCTGGGTGGCTCTGTTAAAAAAATATATTGTTTGTTAAATCTCACATATAAATCGAAATGGAAGCACATGTTGTTACAGAGAGGAGAATTGTGTTGGGGTGAAATGATATTGAGCCAGTACTGGAACAGACTGTGATGGGTGTTGAAATGCCCTGGGAAGCTCCAAACGGTCCATGTCTTCCATTCTGACAGTTTGCGGTACTTGGTATAGGTGGAACGGGCAGGTGTCCTATGCTGAATTTGAAAGGACTAGTGCAGTGGTTCCCAAACTTTTTCGATTCTCGGCTCCCTTGTTGAATCCAGGTTTTCCCAAGCCCCCCCCTCAGTCACATTCTAACAAGTGTACTTTGCATATTTGTTTCTAGGTAGTTAATAATCTTGACTTGCGTGGTGAAAACCCTGTATGCATACTGAGTAGAAAATGTCCATAATGATTTTAAAAGTTGTTTTTATGCTTTATTTTTCATTTTGGCATTTTTTATTCTTTTGCTTTTAAGAGTCATTAATTAACTTTGTTTTTTTCTTATCACCTATCTGGGAGTCCTGTCAGTTCTTGAACTGTCTGACAGTGCACTTTGCCTTTGTTCACTCACCGGGCTGGAAAGCAGTATTGGTATGCTATCTAAAACTATATATTGCAAACTAACTGGAAGATCTGGGTGGAGATGGAGTGACTGCTGCTTCCCCATCATTTGGTTGGATGTACAGAGGCAGAGAAGGCATTCTGTTCCTCTTATCATTCTGTCATAATATAGATAATCTGATAACTGAAACATAAACATTTAAGGGTGCTGCTGTAACTGTGGAAAGCGAAGAGCAGGATGTTGATCAACAACACAACAGACTAAGTCTGAATGATGACATTGGTGGCAAAGAGCAATTCAGGATTACAGGAGGAAGAAAACAGCAGGAGTCTACTTAATATTTGCAAATGGGAAGCAGGAATGTCTGCAATGCAGTAAAGCACCATTAAAAAAGCAATGGGGAAAGCCCAGTCATCTTGGGTCATTGGGCATAGGAACAGTGAATGAATCAATCAAATCAATAAATAAATAAATGTAGGCGTTTAATGTTATCAATGCACAACTGGGAAATTGAGATGGCCACATCACTAGTTCAATCTGCAACATATCACCTTTAATAATTTTCCACTAATAAACAAAATATATATTTTATAAACTAATGCCCCACAGACATGATGACACTTGGCATATCTCTGAAAGTAGTAACCATGACTGCCCAGAAAAAATTCAGCAAGATGCATACACTTTTCTGCTTACCTTCTTTATTTTAAAAAGAAACATACATGCATACATACATACATAAGCAATTAAAGCTTTTCAAGTTTGTACAAAAAAGTAAGCCAGGATAGCAACTTATTTCTATGAAGCAGATTTGTTTGTCACTTCTGGAACTTTTATAACCATGTGCCCTTTCTGTTCTTGGACTGCTACTAAAAACTATTCACATAAATGCCTTGCAAAAAGAAAAAATCTCAATCACATGGCAATTCAAAAAAGTAATTCGTAATCACCGCTTTAACAATAAACCCAAGGAAGAAGACGGGCTCAGAGTTACATAGGATACAGTGAATGGACCCTGGAGAATTCATGGCATTATTTTACATTAAAACAGTGTAGTCTTAACCAATCATTTAGATTGGTTTACTGCAAAAACAAGCACCTCTTGAATTCATCACAACTCCTGTTCTCACTGTCGTTTACCACACCACAAACAGTTCTGAACCCATCACAACAACAAACTAATCTTCCACCCAACACTTCAACATAACCAGTTCACGAAAGCAACAGCTGACCCATCTGTTCGTTAAAGGAGATGGACATTTCTGCAAGCCCGCACCTGTAGCGATGCTGTTTAATTAGGCTTCCGGGTTACTCTGGTACTTCTTTGGGGTTTTAATAAGAATGTGAATGGCCCACTAATTTGTCCAACAAATCTAAAAACTGGCAACAGGGACAAACTATATAACCTTTGTATCAGGTGGTGGTCCCCAGACATAGCCTTCCCTTCAGTCATCAAGTACCCAGAAAGCACTTGTGCTCTTGTGAAACACAGCAGTACAGCAACACCAAAATAAAGAAGCTAACAAACAGCATGTCCAAATTGTCACTTTCAAAAAATAAACAAAAGCACCATCCATACAAGACAAGAGAGTGGAATTTGGTTTATAACGGCACCATTTATTTAAACACTAGCCAAGGGACTGGTAACATTTCAAAATGGAGCTGCTACTATCAGGAGAGAGAGACCGGACTAAGCTTCCCTTTGGCTAACAAGAGACCCCATCAGCAAAAGTGAACAGGACCTGCATTGTGAATTGGGGGTAGGGAACTGCAGCTGCAGCACTTCTTACTCTGTCTGCCTTGCCCTCCCGCATCTCCTTGGCTCGGTGGACCGACCGAGGAAGGCAATGTAAGATGCTGCTCTGGTTGTGGTAAACATTTTTGGCAGAAAGTGTGTAAACGGGGTAAAAGTTTACAGTGCATGTATCCATTAGGTTTAGTGGATTCTCCTTTACTTTTTCTCCCTGCTCTTGCCGGCCTCGTTTTCTGTGTTTATTGCTGGATCCTGCACAATCTCAGGAATATCCTCCATTTTACAGGCATCATCCTCAACCGGTGGTTTCTCTCTGCCTACAGAGGGTAGCGATTCCCTGCGGACTATGGGATCCGCCCCCTTACTCTCTACCGCCTCCATCCCACTATCTTAATCAACAGAGAGACATTCCAACAACTTCCCTAACTCCTGCAGTCACTTTGACACCACAGGAAGCAGCCATAAACTCTCTTTCTGATTGGTTACATTGTGCATTTGTTCCATCTGTAGTGCTCTCTTTCAGTCTAGTATAAGCGGCCGCAAAATAAATCACGAACTAATAGGCTTAGTAACTAAGCTTATTAGCTCACAGTTTATTTTGTGACTAAGGAAACATATTAGTTTGTGGCGCCCCTGTGAGGAAGCCGCGGCTCCCCAGGGCACCTCGGTGCACACTTTGGGAACCCATGGACTAGGGAATTAGAATAGGTAGCCTAGGAATATACAATTTTGGGAACAGTTAAAGGACAGAGGGAAAAAATTGTCTTGGGAAGACGTAAAAGAGAAATTCCAAGTGATGATAGGGGAGTTGTTGAGGTATAAGGGTATCTTTAATATATATATAGAGGTCATGAGACAGAAATAAAAAAAGGAGGTCTAGAAAAAAACAGAAGTGCTTAAACACCTACTTAGGTCGAGGGAGATCTAGCAAATAATAAAGAGGTTATAAGTAGGTTTTATTTGGCCCTAATAAGATAAATATTCCAAGAAAACTTAATTGCAAAACAAATGTATTTCATTACTAGATGTAAGAATTTTAAGTGAGGAATGGAGGGAGATATATCCACCCCCAGATATGCTACAAAATCACAGAAATTCTCTATATTTGCATGGAGATGATTGCATAAGTATTTTTATACACCTGAGATGATAAGTTAGAGATTTCAGGGGGGAATGGCAGATGTTGTAGATGTGACTCTAATGCGATGGATGCCTGGCAGTATATCGTCTGGGAATGCCCAGATTTAGTAGATTTTATGAGGAATATTTTAGGTTTAATTAAAAATTGCAGGATCAGAGTTGGAGATAGACAAAATTACCTACCTGTTAAATTGGTGTAGAAGGAGACATATAGGACAACAAATTGAAAACCTACAGGTTTTGATTTTGCTTATGGCTAAGAAGGCTATAACAAAGAAATGAAAATCATCCCAAGTAACTCCCAAAGTAGAAATAGTGAGGGCACTGATAGAGGAGATGAGGACTGTGGTGTTAGAGACTGTTCAAAGACAGCCAAATAAATATAAAAGATATGGGAGATTTGGAGAGAAGGGATGGGGGGGGTGGATAGATGAAGAAGGAGATTATTAATGGCTGGGAAGAAGGAGGATTGGTAGGAGGCCTAGGAGGATATCGGGTAGGAATATAAGATGTCTCAGTGATATAATAAGGGAAGTGTAGAGATAATTAAAGTTATGCTTGCTGCTGCCAAAAGGAATAAGAATATGCTAAGGAGACGAGGAGCATTATGTGTGGGTACTTTTTAATTGGGTTATATTCAGCAGTAAGAGGAAGGTTTGGATTATGTTGCCTTATATGATTTGACATGTAAAATTTGGAGTTCTTAGAAGTTAAAAAGCTGATATATAAAAAAGAAACATGAGCTCCAATATTGGTCTGGAACTCATTGGAAGTAAATATATTGCGAGATATAGTTGCAAGAGGGCTGACAATTGGAGCAATATAGAGAGTAACCATGCATGTGGATTGCAGTGATAATTGTACAAGATAAAATTGTTTAGAATAAACATGTTTCTCTACTTATAATGTGAACCCACTTGTCAGAGCCAGCACACATCCCCAGACCATACACTGCATGCTGTGCATGCATTTTCCAGGTGATGTCGGCAATACAGTCAACCTGCCTGCTTTCTTGCTCCCATGATGGGCAAGCTGGTGTTAGCCTGTCAGCCCCATCCTCCTTTGATAGCTCATCCAGTATCTAGGCTGTTGTTTGATTACTGGTTGCTTAGGTCATAGTGTGATTATTGAGAACCCTCTCTGATGGATCCCTGGTTGGGCAGAATCCCAAGGAGCAAACTACTAGAGGGGAAGGAGCTGATGGTGTGCACAAAAGTAGAGTTCAAAAAGGTGAGTTTTGAAGAACTGGTTTGCCTATGTTTCTAAATTATATCTTGCATGCTTCTTGGTGGCTGCTTAAATCCATTGCAAGTATCCTTGTTACCTATATCTAGCATATGAAAAAATAATGAAAAACACACCACATTACTTAGTTCATAGTTTAGTACTAGGCTAACTGCCCTTGTGGGTCATTTTAAGCCTAGCCAATCACCCCAAGTGAGAATCAAACCTTGCACCTTGTGTCTGTAAGGTGAACACCTTAACCATTATGTCAACCCCCCCCGTGCACAGAAATCCTGGATCATTTTTAACAAAAGCCAGTGTAAGCAGCAGGTACCATTTTATAATCGAAATGTTTATCAATGCTTGCCAAAACAAAGATGCATCTTGTCTAAAAGTAAGGTGCATAGTAACATTTCCATTTCCTCTGCTGTGATGATTGAATTTCACTGACATGTAACATCTTGCTTTCATGCTCATCCCTGCTATACTTTGTTGAAGTACTGTTTTGCCAAAGGAGGCCGGTCACCAAAAAGTAAAGGTCAAGACTATGTTTGTGAAAAGTATGCACCAGAGATCAAGTGGCTACAATATAAATTTCTGCAGTTGAACATTCTTAAAGCAAGCACAGGTAGCAGTCACCAACTTTCTTAGTGGAGCAGATGTGATCATGCATTTTGAAGAGGCCAGTTCACCCTCGATGGAAAAAGATAATGCAGCTGGCAGACTGGAAAATGTCTGTCAACCATGAATGTGCCCTTACTACTGTGAAATTGAATGGATGAACAACTGTTGCATCTTCCTAAACTCATTCACCTGTTTCAGATAACAACTAAGTTGACTGTGAACATCTAGATTGTTAACAGCTATCATTCCTCTGCTTTCAGTTCCAGTTAATAAAACAGGGATATGAATGAAGTGATTCAGAGCCAAATGGAAAACCACTTTTAGCAGAAAATATGGGGTTAGTTCGTGAAAACACTTGATCCTTGAGAAAAAACAGATGTGGTTCCTCAAACATGAGACCCTGAAGTTCCGGAATCCTGCACACCAGGTGACAGCTACTAGAAAAGTGTTTAAATGGTGGTTTGGAACGCCTGACAATTATGATTTTCAAGGCCCATGGAAAGGTGGAGTCTTGAAGTGCAGCCATTGACGGGTCGCAGTCCTGCAATTCACAAGGTCACAATGTGCAGAAATATAAATACATGTGTATTTCCATGCAAGTGTTTAGTTAACACCAGTTCCATTTTCTGATTCAGTTCTTATTTACAAAACCAGGTACTTTCACAAAAAAAAAAAGAATAGTCGCAACTTTTTAAGTATCCAAAGTGTAGCATTCTTTAATTCAAAAGATAGACCATTACATACTGGGACCACTGATTCCATAAACCAGTTCATTCTCTTACAACAGTGTGCATGCTCCTTCATCAGAGTTTTAATGGGTTGAACAGATACCCTTGAAAGCTGAAGTACCAGAATATGACCCCTCTAACTCCAAAGTAGTATAGTAATTATAAATCTAACTTCTTAAGCCTAGTATTGTAGTCAAAACATTTCAGACTTGACGCCTATTTAGTCTGTCTTCTGCAGACCCGTACAATCAGATTCACTGGATAAACGTTGCTATGAACTAAGGGGAAGCAGAAAACTGTAAAACAAATCTGATGATTGTAAATAATAGGACCATCGCTACTGTGCATCTTTTCCAGACTGCTGTCAGACCAGAGCCTAATAATATGACAATTCTTAAACATAACTGCTCAGTGTAGTTTTTAAAACTGTATTTCCGGTCTATTAGGACACATAAATAATTACAGTACAAGCAAGGAATGCCAAGGAGAAGCGGTCCAGCGATAGAAAAGTTTATTGCACAAAATGAATGAACGCTGTTACAAAATCATGCGTTTTCGTCCTCCATGGACTTCATCAGATACAATATGCTTAAAAACAGTTGACATTTATATATACACATGCCCATACCCCAATAATTATAACTTTCCAAAGTGCTCAACATACTATCATCAAGTCCTTAATGCTCTCTGTAAGGCCATGAACACTGCATCAATGAGCTCAGACCATATCCCAGGATGCCTTCTAAATAGCATGAAACATGATCTATCAGGCCTTCTGGAATTGCTGTTTAACTGTAGCCTCCAAACAGGCTTCATGCCTCATGAATGGAGAACTCCAACAGTCATCCTTCTGCTTAAAGGTGAGCTATCTACAGACCCTAGGAACTACAAACCCATACTTTTCATTAGTCTCATATGCAAAACCATGGAAAGAATTATCATGGAAATGATCAATAATAATATTGTAAACCTCCAGACACTGGATCTAACCCACTTTGGTTTTGTCAAGGGCAAGTCATGCCTCTTCAACCTTGTGGACGTCTCTGAGAAGGTCACCAAAGCAATGGATGAGAGCAAAATGGTTCACGCTGCCTACCGTGATCTGACCAAGGCATTTGACGCAATACCCCACTCAGGCATTGTTGACAAACTCAACAGGATATGTACAAATCCCTATGTCACCCGGTGGATAGCCAGCTGGCTCATATACAGCACCCAGGGAGGTAGAACTGGGGAGTTCACCTCTACAAAGAGGCCAGTCACAAGTGGAGTCCCTCAGGGATCAGTCCTGGGACTGCTCTGTTTTGTCATTTACTTCTCTGAAGTCAAGGTCAATGTCAGTGGCCTCAGGCTGACTAAATTTGCAGATAATTGCAAATTAGGAGCTGTCATTGAATCCCACACCGACATATATGTTCTCCAGGAAGGGCTGACACACATATACAACTGGTGTCAGAGCCATGAACTAAAACTAAATGCCAAGAAATGCATAATAGTATCCTTCGGGAAGTCACCCACCCCTGGTAACTCTCATATTGACAACACTCCCAGTAGAGATGACCCAGAAGTCAGGGACTTAGGGACACACATAGACAGTAATCTAGTCTTTGACCATCACTTGTCTTTAGTAATGAGGAAATAATTTTATGTTGCGCAACTTATAAACAAAGGTATGGCATGTAGGTCCAAGGAAGTCATTGTTCCACTGTCTCTGGCATTCATCAGACCTATCATTGAGTACATTGCCCCCTTTGGTATGTACCTAACCAGGCATATCCAACAATTGGAATGTCTACAGAGGTGCCTCACTTAAAGAATACAGAGCGTAATCACCTCAAGGCCCTGTCCCTGTATTCTGTCTCCTACAGGCTGTTGAGAGGAGACTCATGCCTGGCATACAGAGCATTGTCAGACCCCACTCTGATTGACCTCCTGCATATCTGCATAACATACAGCACTAGAATTACCCATTCTAAAGACTTAAACCATTCAAATGTAACTTGGACAACTGAATGGTGAACAGGAACTTCACCCCTCGTTTGGCACCTGTGTCTCTAATAGACAACAGGCTGCCTGTAAATGGTTTATCTCCCAGTCCCTTGCTTGTAAATGTTTCATCTCCCAAGCCCCTGCTTACACTTATCAAGGATATAAGAACTTGTCAATGATCTGGGATGCATGGGTAGGCTTTAAAAGGCCCCTTTGGTTGTTAGCCTAGTAAACACCTACGAACCTGTGAACCTATTCAGGGACTTCCAATGTGACTGCACACACAACAGCATGTTGATTATTGCTCTTCTGTTGTGAACACAGAAAAATCAGTTAAAACACAGTAAACATTATCATTTGGGGTAAATTCCAGTTACCAGTTGGATGCCAGCAAAGTTGAAACTTAAAGTAAGGGAAAATCAATCAGAAAAAAAAGAAAAAAAGCTCTCACTGGGCATAACCTTGCAGCTGTTCAGCAAAAAGCAGTTCATGTTTCGGCCTTAGAACAGGAGATGGATTCTAGTAATTTAGCGGAAAAATTAATCAAATGCACTCAGATGTATTTAAAATAAAAGTGATGCACTGGAGTCAAAAGACAAAAGGCCGAAAAGAATAGAAGACTCTTAAGTAGATGTTCATATGAGCTGATGAAACTGCAGAACATGAGGTTTCTCATGCATAACTGTTTCAGAAATAACAGAGTTAGAAGACAGAGCATGTAGAGAAAATCTGGCATTTTCTTTTATACCAAAGAAACTGGAAGGAGTAGATTCAATTAATTTTATGAAAGTACAAATAAGTAACTAGACTGGTATTCTAGAGCAGCATTTGTTAATTGAGAGCAAATCATGTGTATGCTCCAAAATCTAGCCATGAAAATGCAGACAAAAGCTACAGTAGTAAAGATCAGTCATACCAACAGAAAGAACTGCTGCTGACCAAACTGTGACAGATGGGAAATGTATTAAAATGGGGACAATGTAATAGTTTTGGGAAATGATTACTTACCGTACACCAGGCAGAAGAGTAGCAAGTTTATCTCAACAACCAGGGGATGTCACAAGCTACCAGTATGAGATTCAAGTTTCTATATCCAGCTGTCTTCATAACTTTTTTTTCTTAGAGTATGAGAGACATTTTTGGATGTAGAATAGGCTAAGGAGGAATAAGAAAGTTTAGCCAACAAGTGAGCGAGCAAGCCGAAGGAGACTCAGTTTCCCATTATTCTGACATTAATAAAGACTATAGAGAGACTTTGCCTGTGAAACAATTTTCATTGTCCGAAAAAAAATGCTTGAGTGACAGAAAAAGCCTAGAAGCTGACTAAAAGAATCAGGAAATGCGTTGACTTTAAATAGAGATCAGTGTTGTGAGGTTGAGATGATGAGGAAGATGACCAGCAGCAACATGAAATTAATGAATAAATGCCAAAACTGTAAAGCATTTTCCCTATTAGATTTGGTGTTGATGTGAAATGTGGTTCTTCAAGAAATGGCTGTAAAAGACTGAAGGTTTGTTGAGTGTCAAACTGGTGGGAGGTCTTTAAAGTATAAACCCAACTTTATGCCATTAATGTTTAGAAGGATAATGAAGGGACTAAAGAAGTAATAAAGAAGTAACTGCAGGTAAAAAAAGGTTTTGTTCTCATTAATATTTGTAAAGTAAACTTCAGGATGTAATTTTGTAAATTATATCATAGCACAGTTCTGTGTATTATGCAGAAGTATTTAAAATGTGAGGTTGGGGTGTTTTATACTAGTGATGTTAAAGTCAGTACTACTTTTTACTAACTTTAACATATTCAGGCTTTACACCTTAGCAAAATAAGAAAGGCTGGAAAGAAGTTAAAGTTAATATAATGTTGTGATCTTGGGTTGCTGGGGAAGGGATAACAGTATATTGATCATTAGTTTGTCTCCCAGAAATAATATTTTCCCTGTTTTTTCTAGAGGTATATGTCTAGACTAATGTTCTTATACATTCCCTTTGTCTACTGCTTAAAGTAAGCACACAAGCTATAAAAACATGAACAATGTAGTTATTTCTTCTATCTGCAAAGTTGTTAGCTGTTTACCTTTCCATTAGTACCAATGTTTAATCAGAAGACAAGGGGCAACTAATGAGAGAATTGACCAGTATGCACTTAGTAAAATCTACAGTGGTCTTGGGTTATTAGATGCAATCATTTAATCAGGAAAGATCTGAGTAGTATGTTCTGAATGAAATATGCAGCGAACGTTATAATTAACTTTTAAAGGAGAATTGGCAAACCTCTTAGTGAAAATAAATGATCTTTGAAACTGTGGAAAATGAATAGTTATGCAAGTAGGTGCATACCTAGCAACTTCAGTGCTTTAATGAGTTAACTATAACAGTGCAATTTACATTACTTATTTATTTGAGGATAGCCATTGCAATTTTTCCTTAAAGCTAAAAGTTAAAGTTTACTGAGAGCATGTGAGTTACTTTTCATATTTGGTAGGGGAATAGAGATAGGATAAGGACAGATGATAATCTGTATAATTGAGAACACATGCTTTAAGATGCAGTCAGCATGGTTAAACCTGTCTTTAGAATAGCTTATGCCTGAGGGTGCTGCTGTCAGTTAAGGGCAACTGCCCATATGGAGAGGTAAACTAATTTTTTGGAAAGTGTATATAGTTTTGTGCATTTACTATCAAGTTGCAATAGGTTAATATGGGTTTTAAACTGTGCTTAGTTTTTTTTTGTTTCTTGAGTGCTTTTATTGAAGCAGAAAGGCTGGAAAATGTGATAGGGGTTTAATGAGAAGCAGCAAACTGTACACAAGATCAGTCTGCCAAACACTAATTTATGCATATAATTTGCAAGTTTGATACATATAATACCCTGAATTACTGCTTTGTCACTATTAGCATAGAATGTAAATTGCCATGTAGGTGCAGGCAAAAAAGCAAAGCAGACTGAATTATATTCAAAAGTGTTGGTTGTATGTAGCAATGTTAAAAAAGACAAATTTTGGATATAAATGAACATGTTAATTTGACAAAAATAATTTCACAGTAGACATTCAGTAGATTATCAGAAAAAAGAAAAAGGGTAATAGTAATAATGAGGATTGTGAGAGGGGCTCAACTAGTGATAGAAATAGAAAAGAAAGACAGTAATGGGAGATTTGTGGTACTAAGGGGTTATTGGCAGTGAAGAGGATTATACTGGGCATGTAGGTATGTTCCACCTAAAATTATTATTATGGAGCTTAGGAGAATTTTGAAAGAAATAATAAGCTTTTAGCAGGGAATATTATTCATGGGTAAGGACTAAAACTTAACAACTATACTAACAACAACTTATACTAAACAACAAGTTTAATGGTGGTGAAGTATCGGGTGGACCTAGAAGGGAAAACAAGTATATGAGGATAATTTGTTTGGAAAATGTGAATTTATTAGCAGGAACTCATACATACTTTGCATATTATTCCCCAAGATACAGTAATTAAAAATTAAATTTCACAGAAGCATGTGTATTTAATTAAAAGCTTTGATATCCATCTAATGACTATATCAGATTACGCATAGATTAAAAGTAAGATAAAGATGCAGGCTGTTGATGTAAAAATTAGACACCAAGGTTTCCTGTTTATGTGTTAATCTGTTAAAAAAAGAGGAATTTTTTGGAATGGATAGTAGGCATGACTTGAGAGTTATTAGGGAGGGTAGAAATTACTTCAGAAGAGGAAAACTAGTGAGTCAGATAAAATGAAATTGGAGGTTAAAAATACTGTATAAATAAAAGAGAGAGGAGTGGGAAAGAAGTAATAGGAATTACTTGGAGGGGTTGACAAAGGTTAAATTATCACAGAAGAAGAGGAATCTGAAAGACCAATAAGAGGAGCAACTGCAAAGTCCTGAAGGGAGAATAAAGGAGTATTTGGATAATATGCATGGAGTTAAAAGGGTTGTTGTTAAGCAATTGTCTCTGATGATAAAAACGTTTAGCACAATGACTTTGAAAGCAGGAAAGAGTTATAGCCAAACTTAAGGACCTAGGGAGCCTGTGACAAGAAAAATAACCAGATATTCTGTAGAGGTATTAGAGATATTTTGAAAACTTTATGAGAATTTGTATAAAAGGAGAGGAACAGGGGAAAGAGTAAAAGGCACAAATAGTCAGATTTATGAAAGACTTGTGTCAGAATTAGATGGAAACAAGGCTCAGCAATTAATAGCTAAGACTGGAAGAGAGGAGATAAAAATGGTGCATATAAACGGATTGTATTAATGCAGAAATTTGGAAGTCGAGAGAGAAGAAAGTGATAAAGAAAAAGATTAGTAAAAATTAGATATGTCATTGGATAATGTTAAAATTAAAGATATAATAAAGGAGAATTAGAAACTACTGAAAAGTTGTAATGGGTTAATTACTGTCATTGGTGATATACCAGGGTTTATATTATAAAAAACAAATGACATGAAAAGTTGTATATACAAAGAAAATACCTTGTGTATATGTTATGAAACAGGGAAAGCTATTGGCATGTTTAAATGTGGTAGCTGTAAGATGAGTCATTATATTAATGAAGTCCCCTTTGTAAATCTGTAACATATTAATAAAACTATTCCAATATTAAGTCACTTTATGTGTGAAATGAAAAGAGTAATATATTTTGCTATGTGCTCTGATTGTTTGACATTTTCTACTGGAATGACTGCTCATAAATTAAGCAACTGTACAAGTCGGCATATGTATGATGTAAAGACTAGGAATACTAAAAATACTTTAAACATTTACAAATGAGTTCTGGATTAAAAAAATATTTTAGTATTCTTGAACAGATAAATCTAGATTGTAGAGGGGATAATTAAAGAAACAGAGTAGAAATTAGAGAAGACATTTGGCAGTTAAGGGTTGGATGTTTTTGGTGAATCGTATGTTGAAGAATTTATATAATTAATATACATTGTATAAGTAGTATACATTTTCATATACTTGTATTAATATTTCATTGTGTTTATGTTATTACTGCACTATTTATTGTATTTTTACTTTTATTAATGTGTTAATTGATTGCACTGATTGGAGATGTGAATTCAAACATTCTGATGAAGTCCACTACTAAATAAGGGCAAAAGCACTTAATAAAATTGTCTATTGCTGTAATTTGTGGATTTGCTGTTCTTAAAGTGATAAAGATCTAGAAGATTTTCTTAAAATATTTTAAAAGGGGAGGAAGGATGTACCAGAGTCTTGAAGTAAAGCTGTGATGGCTATGTTATCCAAAGAGGTTAAAGACCCTTCATATCTGGCTTCATATAGCAGTATTTCAGTTTCAAACCATGATTATAAAGTGCTTATGTTTATAGTAGCTATTAGAATGGCAAAGCTTTTATGAAAGCTGAGAGTTGTGAACCAATGTGGTGTGTAGGAGAGTCAAGCATTTGACAACACTACTACAACAATTATCGGAGGGGAACCAGAGTATAAAATACGCTGCACTATTTTTGGTGAGGCTTGATGAAGCAAAAACATTTAATAGAATCAACTGGTATCCCCTGATAGTATAGTTGGAATAAGAAGCTTATATGAAATGCCAGAAGTAAAAATTAAGGTGGAAGGGTTCCTCTCTGCCAAACTGTGTTTAAATTGAGAGACCAGGCAAGGATGTCCACTTTTCTCTACTGTTGTTTGCATTATATTTAGAGCTTTTCCCAAAAAATAAAGGATTTACATATTCAAAGATATAACTGGTATGGTACTCCAGAAAAATGTGCTTTAGTTATAGATATTAATTTGTAATTGATAAAACCAAAACAAAACTTTCTGATGTTGTGAAAAGTTTTGAAATGGTTTCATTTTTTTTGAGGATATAAAATAAATGAAGATAAAACATAGGCTATAGCTGCAAACTATGTACCCTTCATTACAAATCTGTTATGGCAGCTAAGGATAAATGAAAAATAAGCCAAGAGATAATACAAAATCTGAGAAACTGGAAGCTTATTGTTATGGATATGGATAGTAAGGTACAAGCACAGAAAATGTTTTGGTCCCTTTAGTCTTATATACACAGTAGGCGTATTTTTATCACCCAGAGGAGAAGTTGTGAATGATAAGTAATAAAGAGCTGAAACAGTTTATTTGAGAGGGAAAAGGGGCAAGGGTTATGTGGGATAAGCTGATTTTTACCATAGAACAAGGTGGTTAAGTGTTACCTGACTTGAAGATGTACTGTACAGCTACACAGGTAAGGCTCGTATGTATGTATATGTGTGTGTGTGATAATATACATATATATATATATATATATATATATATATATAAAACTCAGTTGGAAATGGAAAACGATGATGAAATGGAGGGAGTTCAAGTGATACAGAAAGAGACTAGGATTTTGGAAGCAAGGCCTTAAGGAAAATAATTATACAGAATGTTGTAGTTATAACTTAGCAAAAAGTATTCTAAGAACAAAAGTGGTGTGGTCGTGGAGAAAGGAGATTTTACTAGTTGGGAGTATTGAAAATAGTCAAGAGAGGGCTGGAATTTATTGGAGTAAAGTAGGAAAGGATCCGAGGTATTGGAAGCAATCAACTCAAGAAGAGAAGTTAATAGAGTGGGATGAGACTAAGCAGACGTTTGTACCCTCGGTTATAGACTGCCCTCCCTACCAAGAGTTGATAACACAGTATAGTCAAAGAGAAAGGGATAGGGGGAGTGCTAAGTGAAATACCAAATCTGGTAGAAGCTTTAGTTAAAATCTGGAAGAGAAGCTGCTGTTAAAAAGAAAGAGATAATTCATAGGGTGTATAACATATTGCATAATAACTGTAAGACTCTATCAGAGGAGGTTAGAAAAGATTGGGAAAAGAGAATGGAAAAGCAATTTACCAAAGGAACAATGGAAAGAAATATGTAAGGCTCCCACCAACAAAGATTGCCTAGATCAGATGTTGTCAAAGCTATGCCTCAGCAAGCCCAAAGGCACTCAGAAAAAAACGGCTAACCCCACACATACTGTCACTCTCAGTGGAGCCCCAAACACTAAGCCCCTAAGGCAAGCAAATATACTTCCCATGACTCTCGTCATAAGGAACTCCATTATAAGATATACTGATGCCCCTCTAATCAGGCTCAACAAGGAGAAGTTAACTGTTAATTGCTTATCTGGAGTCAGAGTCTGCCAAATCACGCATTCACTCAAGTCATTATGCCACAGGTACCAGTATGATTCCATCATAGTCCACGTAGGTGTAAATGACTTTAGATGTACCTTCCTGGACTATATGAAGAGAGACATTTTGGAGCTTTCAGACTATGTGTCTAAGGCTGGTATTATCCTAGCACTGAGCAGCATATTGTCATCACAGAGGATGATGCCCCAGCATGAGCAAAAAATTATTGATTTCAACAACTGTCTTTCTAGTGTCATACTAAGGGGATCCAACATTTTTCAACTTGGGAGGGCATGGTTAACAGACCACTTGCTTTTCCAAGGATGGTCTGCACCTCCCCCTCTAGGCTTGGGAGGGCATGGTTAACAGACCACATTGCTTTTCCAAGGATGGTCTGCACCTCCCCCTCTAGGCTTGGGAGGGCATGGTTAACAGACCACTTGCTTTGTCAAGGATGGTCTGCACCTCTCCCTTGAAGGTTTTCAAATACTGGCTAAAACTTTATCCACCCCATAGTGCCTTTTTTAAGCAATGACAAACTGACAAACCTAATGACATAGCAAATTCAACTCAACTGAACCTCAAGGTGTTACTGGTCAGTGCCAGGATTCTAAACAAAAAATGACACTCCCTCCAAGTCCTCCTCACATTCGAGAATATAGTTATCTGTGCAGTTACCAGACATGGTTTAAAGTGGCAGAGTGTACCCTGGCAGTGCAAGGTTTCATTGCCTTCCACACTTTGACTAGTAGCGGCACAGAAAAGGTCTAAAGAAGGAATTGTCTTAATATATATCAATAATAAGCAAACCTCTAGGTTGGTTGTACAGGATGATGTGCTGGAGTTCCTCCTTGTGCAGATCCCCATAGACAAAATCCTGTACCACATCCTAGCCAGCTATAGGTCACCGTGTATGTCCCAAGAAACTCACAATGCATACTTGGACCTAGTGGAGACACTTACCATCTAACCTAACACAGTACCCATGGGAGACTTTAATTACTTCTCTACACAGTGGGAATCCTACACAACCTCAAATCTACAGGCACAGAGATTCCTGGACTTTGTAAATACAAATACCTTTGACCAAACTGAATACACCCATTAGTGCCTCCAACATACTGTACCTCATGCTTACAAATAAGTGAGAATACAGCCATCCCTACCCCCCCTAATGTCTCATTCTCCGTGGTAAGGGCCAACCATAAAACTGTCTCCTTTCAAATCAAAATGAACTATGTAATCCCATTAAAACCAGTAACAGAAACTATTCCAATGTAAATTACCTTTTATTAAGTGTTGGATTGTCAAAATGCAATGCCCCTTCAAACCCAGAGAACACAACAGTCTATGCTGAATTGCTTTCAGAAACTCTGTACAACCATATACATGGCTGTATAGAGGCTGCAGTACCTACCAGAAGTAAGCCCAAGACTAACCCTAGAAGCAAATAGCCCTGGTGACATCCCAAATTAAACGGGATATACAACAGAATGAAAAAATTATGGGAAAAATCAGGAAGGGTAATAGAAACTCTCTCATTTAAGTAAATAGGCAGTTAAGAGGGCTAATTAGGACAAGAAAAGCCAACTTTGAGGTTGAAAGATAACCATAAGGCCTTCTACAGCTATGTCAGAAACCTCAAGGGCAGCACACAACAATGTGCTGAACTGGTAGTTAATGGTGCTACAATCCCTGAGCCTGATAATATAGCAAACCTGTTAGTGGACAAATTCATTTCCAGTTTTACCCCCTCTAACCCCCAACCATCCCCTCAAAAAATATCCTCAAACATAACTTCTCCAGCTGTACATAGGGAGGAAGTACTGTCTGCACTCACTAAAACCAAGAACACAGCCTCATTGGGCCCTGATAACATCACAGGATGCCTCCTGAATAGCCTAGCTTTGTGCCATGTGAATGGAGGACTGCAGTGCCCATCCCCTTCATAAGGGAGGACCTGCAAAAGATGCTGGAAACTACAGACCCATTAGTCTGGGTAGTCTTATTTACAAAGCCATGGAAAGAATTATCATGGAAATTATCAACAAGGATATAGGAGACCTCCAGACAATGGATCCATTCCAGTTTTGCTATGTCAAAGAAAGGTCTTGCTTATTGAATCTGGTGGACTTGTTTGAAAAGGTCACTAAGGCAACAGATGAGGGTAAATACATACTGACTACCTAGATCTGGCTAAAGCATTTGATACAGTATCCCACTCAGGCATTGTCAACAAACTTATGGATGTAGGTGTAAACCCTCTTTATAACATGCTAGATAGCTAGCTGGGGGTTAGAATCGATTAGACCACCTCCACAACGAGTCACCAGTGGAGTCCCCCAGGGCTTTGTGCTGGGCCCACTTCTCTTTGGCATCTACTTCTTGGATGTCAAATCCAATGTCATAGGCCTTTGGCTGACCAGGTTAACAGATGATTGCAAACTGGGAGCAGTCATTGAATTCTCCTCAAGATAAGAATGCCCTTCAGGAAGGTCTAATACAGGCAGACAGTACCAAAATCATGGCTTAAAACACAATGCCAAGAAATGCATTATAGTACCTTTTGAGAAGTCTACCATCCTGGGTAACTGTCATCAATAAAACACTCTTAAAAGTTGAGATCTGGGAAATCACGTAGACAGTAACCTAGCCTTCGACCAGCATGTAGCATTGCTTATAAGTTGAAACTGCATTTAAGTGGCAGAAAACGGACACAGGTAAAAAGACCGACGGTAAAAAAAAAAAAAAAAAAATGTTCAGACTGGCAGCAAAGAAGTTCTGATTATGGTAAGCCTGAACGTCACCTTTATGCCGTATGCTATGCAAGAAGGGTTTGGGTGACAGTCGGCATACCTTTTAAAAGCAACAAGTAGTCTTTGGTAGTCTGGCTGGACGTTAAGGCTTCCATGGCAGGGAATCCTCATCTGTTAAGAATATTGCAGCAGTGAAGGCAAGGACATCTACCGTTATGGTAAGAATTTGCACAACTGTAGTTTCCTACTGGAAGCGGGAGGAATTAAGTGCTATTTGATATTAAGATTTTATGCTAATTAGATGTCCAAATTTGTAGCTGGGTGTTCCTGTTTTTCAAGGGCCTTTGTTCCTATTTTCAGTGTCTGCAGGTTAATAGATGTGCCTATTGGATATTGGAGAATTTACCTTGGATTGTATGGAGTTCACATAAACATGGACTTCTCAATGAGTTCTCCTTGGTCTCTCTGCTTTTGGAGCCCAAGACGATTTTGCTGATTTATTTGATTCCCTATATAATAATTTTTTTTCTGTCTCTATACAAAGTTTTCTTTGACCTGTTGTATATGACATGGAGAAACAGATAAAATGCTATGAGAAGCTAGACAAAGATATGGCAATTGAAGAACTAAAGAATCACACTTAAAAATGCATTTTGACATATTAAAATAATATTCAAAACTCTGTGCGTCTGTGTTTTGCTATCTGCACAGTGGCTTTGTTTAGAATTGTTGTGACACGTCACTCAGAGGATAAAGATGTTTTTGAGAGACTTTAGGAAAGTGATAGGGGCATGCTTGATTTAAGTGCCTTACTTTGTGGGTCCTGATTTTAACATACTTGATAAGCTTTGTCATTCTGCAGCACTGGGAAGGGAAAGTGCTTAACTTGCCCCCAACGCATAAAAACAGTGTTTATATTATAAATCTTTAGATTTGGCACATATTTCAATAGTTCAAGCACAAGGTCGTCAAGTTTAGCCTACCAAAAGGACCAGTACATTAAAAAGTCACTAAGTCAAGATACCACATCCTGACTTACTAGCTACTGAATGACAAGAGAGGAAAATGATTAAAATAAGCATTTTTGCTCCCATGAGGTGGATCACCTGAACTCTGCTGCTTCTATATACTATTTCTGAAACATCATTTTTGCATAAAAGGGGATAAATCAATTCCCATACAAAGAGTTCCAGTCTGTAAGAACTGCTTCACTTTTCTCCACGACAACAAGTTAGACCTGTTGATGTTTGGGACCCTCAATGAGAGAAATCCAACAGAGAGACTCACTGAGTTGTCTCATGATGAAACAGAATGCTCACAAGTTGTTTTGTGCAAAGGGACACAAGCCTCAAAAATCTAGGAAGAAAAGTTTATTGTAAAGGTAGCTTATGTATGGCAGCATGGTGGATCAGTGAGTGGTAAGAATGATGCCTCAAACTTTCAGGGTTCAATCTCATCTATGAGCCAGTTCCTGTGGGTTAGCTGTAGGTACTGTGCTTGCCAGAAGTTTGCTGGTAGGTAGTACAGACGGTTAAGAGACTTGAGAAGGTTACCAGCATGGACTGACTGACAGCTGCTGAGGTTCAGTGCAGAGAATTTTAAGGTGCTGACCTAGAGAGTAATAAACTGGGGTGGTATATAAGCTGGAATGGTGCAGCATAAAGGTGAACAGTAGGAGAAAAACATAAGAGGTCATTGATTGTGCAGCACTGAACCAGCAAGAATAGAGTGAAAAGACAGGAACTAGGGCGACAGGATGCTGGGCTGCATCTCCAAAACACCAGTCCCCAGGAACAAACGGATAATTTCTTTCACTCCATAGCAAACTATGTGCTGTTTGATGTGCTGCATTCTATAACATTTATGTGAACAGTTGAAATGTCTTGTTCTGATTTTGAGAATTGTAATTTTTTGATGTTTTAGTTTTGATAAGAATGGAAGATCTGTTGTACGGATATTGATAGTAGGATAGAAGCAGCTAAAATATTTTAGCCCCTTTAGTGTTATACACAGGTTAGGCATATTTTTATCAACCAGAGGAGAAGTTGTGGATAGCAATTAATAAAGAGCTGAATGATTTGATCTGGGAGGGGAAGATGGCAAGAGTAAAGTGGGGCAAGCTATTCTTCCAACAGAACAAAACAGATTGGGATTATCTGATTTGAATGGGTATTTCAGAGCAAAACAGTTAAGGCTCCTTTGCATAACACAAGCAGAAAATTATAATTCAAAGTGGAAAGGGGGGAGCTCAAGAAACAAGGAGAGAGGGGTTTTGGATGCAGACCTTTAAGGAGAATAACAATAATCATACAGTTATATTCATAAAGTAGCAGAAAGTATTCTAAGAACTAAGCCAACACAGGAATGTTGAAAGGAAATTCTGCTAATAAGGATGACTGGAATTAGGGATACAGACAATAGGCAAGAGGGGGCTGGAATTTATTGGAGAAAACTGGCAAAGGAACCAATGTATTGGGAACAAATAACTAGAGAAGGAAAAGTAATAGAATGGGAAGACACCAAGAATTTATTTGGACTGCAGTTTATAGATTGCCTTCCCTATCAAGGACTGATTTCAGAGTATAGACAAACAGAAAGAAATGGGGGGGGGGGGGTACTAAATGAAAGACAAGCACTGATAAGAGTTTTTAGTAGAATCTAGACTAGAAGAGAAGCTGCCATTAAAAAGGGAATAATTAGCAGAGAATGTAAACTGTTGCTTGTTAACTATAAGAATCAATCAGAAGAGGTTTGAAAGGATTGGGAAGAGAGATTGGATAAGCAGTTCACAAAGAAACAATGAAACAATGGGGGGATATATGTATGTCTCCCAAATATGCAACAAAATCTAGAGTATTTAGGATCTTTGCTTGGAATTATTTAGACAGGTGATCCACTGTGGCGACCCCTAACCGGGAAAAGCCAGAAGAAGAAGACTCCAAAGTATTTTTCCTCCGGTATACAGCAAATGTTGGAAGTATGATGGGGAAGAAAGAGGTAACTGGGGACATATTTTTTTGGAGTGTAATGATTTGGCAGAATTTAAAGATTCTTTTCAGACTGCTTTGTCAGAGATACTGGGTGAGCAAATTGGTAACAAAGGAAATTATGTTTTTGAGCTATGGTACAGAAGCAAAAATGCCTAGACATAGTAAAGCCTTGCTGAGTCAAATTATGGTGGCTGCCAAAAAAAAGCATTACTAGAAAATGGAAATGAAAGTATAAACCAGCTTTACTAGAAGTAGCGATTATAGTAACAGAGATAAAACAACTGGAATTGGGATCATTAGAAAAGGGTAGGAGCAAATTATATAGGAAAAATGGGTGTGGGAACAATACATGCAGAGGAGGAATGAAGTTTAAAAGAAGGCAGGATTTGAATGAGCTATGTAATGTTTGACTGACGGTGACTAGATAGATTAGAAGTGATGTATAATGTTTGTAACTAGAATTGTGTCAGGATGGTTTGTTTTCATAAATTTATGATTGCCTATGTCATATGTGATAATTTGCTAAAGATGTTTCTCGTTTAAAAAAAAAAAGAATTTGTATATTACTTCACATCTAAAATGATGGCTTGTAGTAACAAGTTCAGGAAGATGGAGCTGTCGCTGTGAAGATGTGAACAATAATCATTTTGCAGCATTAATATCTGAATATTCTGTGTGGGATTACCCATCTTTTTTTTGTCAACAGAGGCAGAACTTTAAGAAATGTACAGGGACTGTGTCCACTAAGATTATTTCTTATTCAGCACAGCTGGTTAGTCATACTTGTGTGAAAATCTAAACTATGTAAGAGATTTTTTTATGCTTCCCGAGGTGACTGGTCAGTGTTTTGACATGCATGTCTAATAAAACGAGCACCTACTGCTGCATCCCCCAAAGGGTATACATTTTTCACATCCACACAACAATGAATACAGTGTTAATGCACTGCTTGGAAGAACGTAATTCAAACCCCTTGCTCATATGCTGCATGCAGCAACAACTGCCCTCCACTGGATGTCAGGATAGCAACAGACATCTATCCTGCTAGAGTGGTTGAGCCATCCATCCATCCATCCATCCATCCATCCATCCACCCACCCACCCACCCACCCACAACCCCTTTTTCCCATTTTTGCACATGGAGTCAGGGTGTTAATTCAACAGTGACAATCATCTAGAGCTAATTTTCACATCTCTGGGTGTCTAGCCCTGCCATAGTTGTTCTTCCATACCACACACATGCATACATACTCGCACTTATGGCCATTTTAGAGTGTTCAGTCCACCTACTATATGTCTTTGAAGTGTGGGAGGAAACTGCAGCATCCAGAGAAAACCCATCTGAACACAGGGAGGGCATGCTGGCTTCAAACAGAATGCACCCCAACCGAGAATTGAACCATAGAGCCACAGCTTCTGTAAGATGACAGTGCTACCTGCTGTCCCCCTGTGCTACCTCCATTGTTTGCTGCTTATTCTCAACCCTGTTGCCTGTTCAGCACCTTGTGTTATGGAGCCAATCCCCTTATGGTTTTAAGAGACTTTAAAAAATATTATACAGAGTATCTCAAAACTGTGGGTAGTTATGGCAGACTCTGTAGCACAGTTATATTCACCCTGCTTTTATTGTCTTATTATTTGTGTTATAATTTTAAATCAATATCATAATCATCTTTGCTTTATTTATGTATATACTTATTATTTGCTTGTTTGAACTTAAGCTCACATTTGTAAAATACATTGTGACAAAATACTGTAATCAGAGCTAAGTAGAGGCCATTCATGGTACCCAAGATGGAATACTGCACATAGTTTTAGAGACCATAAAGGTAAAGAAAGCAAAGATAATGGAGAAGGGTAAAAAGGAAGCCACTGGAATAGTAAGGATTGACAGACAGGAAATCATACAAGGAGATAGAGAAGCTGGGGCTGTTTTCCCTAAAAATCTGTTTGAGCAATATAAATGCAAATACATGAACGCAGGACATATCTGCAGTAGGTTGGTTTCCTCATGTTACCCCATTTATGCCACTACCCTATTGGTTACCACCATGGGTTTAGTTCCTGTAAATATGTAAATAGGTTCTCTTTCTCCCTGCTCGCTGTCATTTTATAACATTTACTTTTCTCAGTCTTTCCATCTCCTTGGACTCTGCGTCTTTCTCAGTACTTATCTCTTGCCTTGTCCTCTAAACACCTGTGTTACCCCTCTACAGTTTCCAAGGCTAATCCAGTTTATTGTTGTTTTCTTGCTACTCCTTTGATTCTACTTTACTGCTTGAAAAATGATGGAAAATGTGTACATTCTATCTCTATTTTTTGTGTCCGGTTTGTATTACAGTTTGTGTTTCACTGTTGATTGTTACTTGTTACACGTTTGTTGCTACTATTTTGAATGTAACCTGTAATAAGCATGTCATCGATCAGGCTGTGATCAGTTTTCTACCAAAGTAACCAAAATGTAAATAAATAAATAAAAAAGGTGAGGAAAAAATGAAAATATGATTTGAGTCCACAAAATCACTGAGTTGGTTTGCAAAGGAATCAAACTAAAGAAGCTCAATGAAGGAGGACAGCAGAGGTCATCATTTTCAAATGGAGGAATTAGGGTTAATTTTTAACATGAGAAAGCGATGGTGGACAAATGAAACAGGCTCCTTAGACAAGGTAGTACAGAACAAAACAGGTAAGTCTTTTAAAAAGGTCATAGGGAAATTGGAAAATATGTTGGAAAGAAAATAAAAAGACAGCTGTAGAATACTAATGGTAACGTTGGCAGACTGCCAGCTACTGCCTTCTACCAGTTTAAATTGTTATCTCAAACTTTAGATTATTGTTTAGCTTCCATCATGAATGCCCAATTTTGTTTTGAAAAGCCATTTAATAAAAACCTGTGTAAATATTGTTACAAATGGTGACATTTTTCTAACTGTAAACAACCAAGTATGTTGTACCTCATAAAAATTTAATTAACCAATTAGTTGCAATGCTTTTTCCCTATTGTCTGCTCTGTTTGTATACCCATAGTGGAGGAGAAAGCAAACACTAGACTGCTATTAGGTATGTGCCTGGATTCCTATGCTCGCTATCTTTTGGACAAACAGCAGCTAGAAGCAGCAGAGAACATGTATAAGAAGTCCCTGCAAATCTCACAGGAAGTGCAAGGGGAGAGCCACCCACAGGTAAGACAATATGCAGCCCGTATTAGGGCAGTCCTGATGTACAAATTACTCAAAAAAGTGTTTGAGAGACACCAAGTGTGACTAGCCTGCCTCTATTGCATGTAATGCCTGTAGTGCTGACTAATTTAATTTCTAAGGAATCAGAATGCTGTGAGCTTAAATACTACACTGCAGGTTTCAGCTCATGGTGTCTGTATTACTGGTGTCATTTAAGTATTTTAGTTGTGTTCCACAAGTGGAAATGTTTAATCTGAAGTAGTTTACTTCAACTGGTCTTCAACCTGTGGGAATACAGATCCGTATCGGATCTGCGCTGACAAATATTACTAGCATCAGCTCCGAGCTCCAGACTCCTCCCCTTACCCATAATAGACCTCCACTGCCTTCCATCCCCACATCTCATTTGCCGCAAATTGTTATACATAGTGTCTTCAGAGCTCCAGCTAGCAGTGGGTTTTTGCTCTACTGTAAGTTAAAACTTTGTTTCTTTCAGCCGATCTAGGTTAGTTTAGGTACCCTACATCACTTTGGCGTCGAGTGCAGGTTTGTTTAGATAGATAGAGTAGTTTGTCTGTGGTGCCCCTCTCCCCCCTTTAGTGTTGTCTATATACTAGTGTGGTGAGTGGGGTGTGTGTCTGTTAGAGTAAAGAAAGTTTTTGCCTGTGCTTTTTTAATGCTTTCTTTCTTTATCATAGGATAGCTGAAAAGCTTGTCTTCAAGAGCTGCACAGTGTGGCCATAAGCTCTCTCCAGCAGATGTTCACACTCTGTGGCCCACCTTAGTGTGGATTGCTCCATTTATGCAGGGAAGACCAAGTTGGCCCTGAAAGGACTTCTTCCAGCTACTGATCCTCCTTTCTCATCTTCAACTTCAGTCACAACGGCTGCTGTAACTGCCTCTTCCGCTTCTCTTCCTCTGGCCTCCCCTCCCTCCCAGGCTGGGACTCAAACCCCTGCATCTAAGCCTGTATTAGTGGAGCAGAGGTGAGGTAGAGAATGGGAGAGAGAGTCGAAGACAAAGGAAAAGAGGAAGAGGTCCCCGGACCTCGCTTCTCTGAGCAAGTCAGCACAGATTTGTGACTCCCCTTGGCTCCAGTTTCCAAGGTTCTCCCCGGAGCTGGAGGAGGCACATTCAGTCTCCCGGGCCTTGGTTCCCTGACCCGCCAGGTTGGAGTCTGTGGCCTCATCGTGGTTGACATGCTCCTTATCGGATATGGATCTGGATAAGATGATGAGGCGCGTTATCCATACACAGATCCAGATGGGGGTCTTGCCAGTCACCCTCCTTCTGGAGGGGGGAGCTCGCTTCCTTTTTTTTCAACCCATTTCTCCTTCACCGATCCGACCTTCAGCTTCGGAGTGCTGGGATCCGAGGTTGGCCTTGGTCAGGGGGTCGGCGCCAATGGTACTTGTTTCCTCGATGCCGACAGCTGCCTGGAGCATCTCGGATCAGACCAGTTCGGATCTGAACTGCTCTCAGAGCCGGAGCTTGGGTGTCGGATCCGAGGGAGTGGAACCTTTTCCATCGGCTCCGATGTTTTCGTGCCAGGTCCCCTCCCTCGGAGCTCCGGACACTTTGGGACTGGCTCCGATTTTCCTGTCAGATCCAGGGAGACCAGCCTCCTTATTAGCTTCCCAGAGGCCTGCTCTCCTTCGGCATTCATTGTGGTAGAAAGGGTCCTCTCCATCGGATCGAGTCCCCTGAACGCCCCCTCGGACTCCGCCCAGACCCTCACGTCTCTTTCTACAGTCCCCATTGTCTTACCAGAGGGACAGCCCGTGCTCAAAGAGCCCCAGGTGGTTCCCCCCGAGGAACAGATGGCTTGCGAGCGCTCTCCTGAGAGCCCTACTGGAGATGTGCCTCGCAAGCATACGTGCAAGAGGAGGCACTTGGATTCCCCTGAGTCCCTAACCAAGGACACAGATTTAGATGATGGGGAGGGCTCCTGAAGATCACCTCCCGACGATGTCTCCTTTGGAGACATCATGGAGATCCTGCGCCAGTGGGGAGGTTGGTATGTCTCCAAGCCCTCTTCTGATGAGTCTGTTTTCCTGGAGGCGTTCGGCATGGGCCCGTCTACTTCCTGGGTGTCCACTACCACGGATCCTTTAGTGGATTTGATCACCTCGTGGGCGTGGAAGGAGCCTATCCCCAAGCGACCCGATAAAATTTTAAGTCCCTCCATTGACAGGCCATCCTGGAATAAGGGTTCCTCTGTGGACGCCATGGTGGTAGCAGCAGCCACTAAGATGGAACTATCTCAGGAAAGTTCTTCGGTCCACCCTCCTGACTGGGAGTCACGGATGATGGACCGCCTAGGGAAGTGGGTGTATGCTTCAGCTACCTTTTCGATCATGGCACTGAATTACTTGGCCCATGTCACTAGACTCCAGCGCGACCTCCACCCAAGTCCATGTCACAGGAGGACAAGGCTTCATTCTCTACGAATATGGCCACTCTAAAAGCGGTATCAAATACGACCATGCGACTTCTCTCCCATGCTATGGAAGGAGCGGCTAGGGCGGCTGGGTCTGGCGTGTCCATAAGGCATAACGCCTGGCTCAGGTTGTGTCAATTTACCAAACCCTTTAAGGCGTCTTTTGCTAATGCCCCTTATGACAGCTCGACACTTTTCGGTAAGACCGTCAAGGAGACAGTAGTCCAGAGTGAGAAGGGTGGGAAGACACCGTCTGCCATCGGAATCTGCTTCTCTAACCCTCAAAGGTCTTTTTTGCAGAACCAGAGAGGGCAAAAGAAGATGTGGTTCTGGAAATTTCAGTATTCCCGGGACACTCAGGGCTCTTCTTTCCCTAGAGGCAGATAAGGACAGAATAGACGCCGGCCCAGAGGCAGAGGTGGTCCGCAAAACTTCGGGTCTCGAGAACCGTTCTTGGACAGACCCAGGCAGCAACCCTGAGGGGTTGCCCGGCTGCTGTACTCTGGAGGCAGTCTGGGGACGATTGCCTTTGCACCCAGCGGCATGGGAGTCCATAATAATGGACTGCCGGGTGCTTCAAATCATATCCAGAGGATATTCTATCTCCTTCGTGGGTCACCCCATATCTCTCAGACACCTTCCTGACGTTCCACTTACACAAAGGGAGGCAGCAGCAAGCACAGGAAATTTCCAAGCTGCTAGAAAAATGAGCCATCAAAACCGTCCCCCCCCCCCAGATCAGTCCAGATCGGGCTTCTACTCCAGGTTCTTTTTGGTACCAAAGAAAATGGGGGACTTAAGGCCCATTCTGGACCTCTCTACCCTGAACCTGTCAGTTGCCAAAGAGAAGTTCCAGATGGTCACACTACAGTCCATCATGCCTTACTTGCAAGAGAGCAACTGGATGTGCTCGTTAGATCTCCGAGATGCTTACTATCACATAAGAATGCCCAGAAGCTCCAGGAGGTTCTTTCACTTCTGGCTAGGGGCCAATCATTATCCATTTTGAGCCCTACCCTTTGGTCTCACCACAGCCCCCAGGGTGTTTACCAAAGTGATGATGGTTGTAGTGGCTCACCTGAGGCTTCAGGGGGATTGAGGTCTATCTGTACCTGGATGATTGGCTCCTCACTGCTCCCACCAAGCGTCTACTTTCCCAAACCAGGGATTACTTTCTGACACTTGCCCTGAGTTTGGGTATCACACTCAACACCTCCAAATCTCTCCTAGATCCTGTACAGTTAATAGATTACATTGGTGCCAGGATAGACACACTTCAGTGCAACTAATAACCGTAGTAGTGCAAAAGCATCCACAGCGAAACAACCAAGAAATACCAATGTTAGTGATGTTTGTGACGCTAAGTGCTCGAAAGTACCTCCAGCCAGCCAAATGGATAAATTCCACAGTTTATTAAGCAGACCACACAAAAAATATATAAACGCTCTTCCAACACAAATAACAATTGCGTTTTCGTCTCACTATGTGGGACTTCATCAGATACTAGGAAGTTGTGCTAATGACATTTAAATATCTTATTTCCTTTGCAATTGAAGTAATATACCAATGAAAGTTGATCTTTCACAATTTAAAATACCCAATCGGCTTCACTTACTCATGAATATTCATGAGTATTTCATACATTATTCAAGATCTCCTTAGAGTTTCAAATCTCCGTTCCAAAACATAGGTTTTTATATATGCATATAATATATGAAAAGGAGATTACTTAACAATAAACTTCCATACTAACTTTTCTACCCTTGAATATTTGTTCTTATAATAAATAAAAGCATACATAAAATACATACAATACATAAAATACTTAAAAACCATCCTTAAAATACATAATAATAATAACTTCCTTGTTACCTATCCAAGTGTGTGAATATAAAAATATATATTTATATATAAATAAATAAATATTTAAATATATAAATAAATAAATATAAAGTGCATGTAGTATATATAAAACTTATATATAGTATGAAACATTGTGTATGACATATAAACTATTATCGGTTTGAATTTAAGGGACGCTTAGGGAATGTTTAGTAAGATTCAATGAATCTAATTAAAAACTTCTTTATAAATAATAAAAATGACTTTCTCCCTCTTCTTAATGATTCAAAAGTCTACTACCCTCTAGTGTTGAAAACTGGAATATGTTAACTTAAATTTTATTTGATTTTAACCTTAAAATAGCTCCTATGGATATATGATCATTTAATCCTGGGCTTTTACTAGCATCTAAATGTACCTGCCACCATAGCTCCCTACTTTCTAATATATCCTCCCATGGGCCTCCCCTGGGGTCAATCTGAATCTGTTCTAATACAAAAAACAAGTAGGTTGCTCCCAAACAATTTTTAGTGTGTTTGTAAAGTGCATTTGTTTCTCTTTCTTTTTTGATGTCATAGGTGTGTTCATAGACCCTCTTTTTTAAGGGTCTCTCTGTCTTTCCTTGCACTTCAGTGCAAAGTATTCCTGACTTCGGAGAGAGTTCAAAACCTCAGGATGCATGTCTCCCTGATCTGCCGTTCTCACCTCCCAACGGGGAAATCAGTGCTGAGGGCCCTAGGTTCGATGGTGGTGACCATAACTCTTCTCCTGTGTGCTCGGCTACACATGCAGATTCTTCAGTGGACTCTAGCGGTTCAGTGGTCCCTTTTGGAATTACCATTAATTCATTCTATCCACCTAGGTCGAGTGTGTCGGTCGTCCCTCATATGGTGGATGAGCTCTCTGGATTTTTTGGAGGGACGACCCTTTGTTCCAGCCCTGGCTCAAACCACAGTGACCACGGATGCCTCCCACCTCGGGTGGGGGGGGGGCAGTCCAAGGCCTGTGGTCCCCCATAGAGACCAGCTTGCATATCAGTGTTCTAGAGATGAGGGCGGTCCTTCTAGCGTTGCAGGTCCTTCATGCCTTTCTTCCTCTGGGGACAATTGCCATTCAGTCAGACAACATGTCAGTAGTCTGGTATATCAACAAACAGGGAGGGACCAGATCGTACCCCCTTTGTCACGAGGCCATGAGAGTGTGGGAATGGGCGATCTCCACCGGTCGCTTTCTCATTGCAACACACATTCCGGGATGGTCCAGAATTCTAGCAGACAGGCTAAGTCGGACCATTCTGATGCCTTACGACTGGCCTCTGAACCTGTCAGTAGTGGAACACATCTTCAGTGAGTGGGGTCAACCTTGCTGCGATCTCTTCGCATCTCCTTCCAAAGTGCAGCAAGTTTTTTTGCTCTGAACCCCCCGCTGGGGGAGTCCCCCAGAGACGCTCTAGTTCATGCTTGGCCTCCCGGTCTTCTGTATGCTTGCCCACCAGTACCTTTCATTCTGAGGTTTCTGCAGAAAGCTTGGCGACTGGGGAGCAAGGTGATCCTTATTGCCCCATTCTGGCCTCGCCAGGTATTGTTTCCCTTTCTTTGGTCTCACCTTCTGGCTCCACCTTGGATCCTAGATCCCATTCAGGATTTGATTTCACACCCTCAGGGGTTCCTCATCCGAGTCTGTACACCCTGAAGCTCACGGCTTGGCTGCTCCAGTTCCCGTAATCGCTAGGACTCCTGGACTATCCTCCTCAGTTAGATCCATTTTGGTAGCTGCTCATAAGTCTTCAACCAGAAAGGTTTATTGCAGCAAGTGGAAACGTTTTTCTTTCTGGGCCTCTCAGAGGAGTTTAGACCCTTTCACGTCTCCTATCTCCACTATTCTTGATTTTCTAGCTGATATTTTCCAGCATGGAGCTAGTTCTTGTACTGTCAATGTTCAGTTAGCTGCCATTTCCCATTTTCATGTGGGCAAGAATTATGCATCCTTGGCATCTTCCAGACTGTATAAAGCCTTTATCAAAGGCACCTTTTTGCTACGCCCCCCCCCCCCCCCGGTCAAAGATCCTGTTCCCCCGTGGGACCTTACTATAGTTCTCCAAGCTCTGGTCGCTCCGCCTTTCGAGCCTGCCGCAACTGCAGATCTAAAATTTCTATCGCGGAAAACAGCTTTTCTGGTAGCTATTACCTCTGCTAGAAGGATTTCAGAATTACAGGCCTTGTCCATCAAACTTACATGATTTTTCATAAAGACAGAGTTTCCCTTCGAACCAGTCCATCCTTTCTTCCTAAGGTGGCATCTCCAATCAGTATCAGTCAGACTATAAATTTGTCTGTATTCTTTCCCAATTTTATGAACAAGATGGAATACAAGCTACACATGTTGGATGTTCATAGACTGTTACGATTCTACTTACACAAGACAAAAAAAATTCATAAATCTGATCGTTTCTTTCCTTCTATAGACCCTTTTTTGGAGAAACCTATTTCCAAGGTCACTATAGCTAGATGGATTTCGTCATGCATCCTGCAGGTCTATAAGGACAACGGCATGTCTCCTCCAGGTCAGGTAAAAACTCATTCCAGCTATGTCTGTGGCTTTCTGGTCTAGAGTGTCTTTGGATGACATTTGCTCTGCAGCTACTTAGTCCTCATCTCATACATTTATTTCTCATTACAAATTGGATTTGACTTCCAGAAGAAGACCATCCTTTGGCTCCGTGGTGCTCTGGAATAACCTTCCATGACAGCCTCCCAGAAGTTTAGCAGCTGGGGACTCTGAAGACCAAATGAAGTAAACTACTTCAGATAAAGAAGTTATGTACTCACCATAACGTTCCATCTGAGTAGTTGTACTTCATTTGGCTTCAACCATCCCACCCTCCTTCCCCCGGACCTTGGCGCATGATCAGTCTATGGGCTGCAGAATAGGTCACAAGTATGTTATCAGGTCGGGTTCTATGTATAAGTTCAGCAAACTCAATCTGGAGATGGAAGGCAGTGGAGGTTTATTATGGGTAAGGGGAGGAGTCTGGAGCTTGGAGCTGATGCTAGTAATATTTGCCGGCTCGGATCTAATATGGATCCGTATTCCCACAGGTTGAAGACAAATGAAGTACAACTACTCAGATGGAATGCTATGGTGAGTACATAACTTCTTTTTTTAAAGTGTAAAGCTCAATATTAGTGGATCATTGTCTTTTATGGGATGCAAGTCCAGCAACACATTTTAGCAGTATTACTAATTCTAAAGGTTCTCCAGTTGTACAGTATACTGTAGCAACCTGCATATTAGGGCGTTGTAAGTGACTGCAAGTCTTTGGTTCATAGGTAGGTACTATGCTATCTGCCCAAAGGCATTTATAAGCCTAGCTGGAACGTGTTGGCTTTTGCCGCCCACTTGGATTAGTTCCCTGTGCCTCTGTCCAGCAGAACCACTGAAGTGAATCCAGGGGTAAACTTCCTGTTTCCCATCCACTCGTCAAGGTTTCTCTTGAAGAGTGTTAGTGAGGAGCTCTGCCTAATGTAGATTGGAATCTTGTTCCAGAGCATGGGAAGTGTCTGGGACAGGAATCTATCCCTCCAGCATGTACTATTTATTGTTGTGGTGAGGTTTAGATCCCTAGAGCATGTGGCTCGAGGGGATATGGTTTTCTTTAGGTGGAGCATGTCCATCAATTCTGGGTTGGACATGGCCTTGTATGTCAGACAGAGATCACCTCTGAATAGGTGGTATGCAACCGAGTACAGCTGGAGTTTCTTCAGTCGAGCTGCATAGGGCATCTGTTTGAGGCCAGTGATCCTCTTGGTGAGGTACTTCTGTGGTCTTTCCAGCTGTTGCAGGTGTCTTGTAAGGTACATCCCAAATGGGGCATTGTACTCTATGATGGATCTGATGGGTGATGCGTAGAGGGGCACAATGACCTCTTTTGATCTGGATGCAAACCCTTTTGTGATTAGGTGGGTCACGTAGAGGGATTTCCTAACCACTTTGGCAATGTGATTATCAAAGGAGATATTACTATCTACTTGGGTCCCCAGATCCCTTATTTCGTCTTCCATATTTAGGGGGCTACCACCTATGTGGTAATTTGTGGGTACTTTGTTCTTTCCAAAGGGGATGACTATGCACTTTTTGGCATTTAGCTTGAGGCCATGGTTTTGACACCAGGTATCTGTCTCAGTGAGACCCTTTTGGCGGATGTCTGTGTCAGCCGGAGAGTCAATTATAGCCCCTAGTTTGCAGTTGTCTGCGAACTTGGTCAGCCATAGCCCTCCTGTGCTTGCCTGTACCTCTGAGAAGTATATGCCGAACAGGAGGGGGTCCTAGGACTGAGCCCTGGGGAACGCCACTTGTAACCAGTTGAGAGTCAGACCTAGCTCCTGCAACTCTTACCATGTGCGTTCTGTCCGTGAGCCAGTTGGCAACCCATCTCGTGACGTAGAGGTTTATGTTCAGGCTGGTGAGCTTATCTATAATACAAGAATGGGGAATGGTGTTGAAGGCCTTTGCGAGGTCTAGGTAGGCTGTGTGGACCACCTTCCCTCGTCTATAGCCTTGGTAACTGTCTCAAAGAAGTCCACCAGGTTTAGGAGGCATGATCTGCCCTTAATAAAGCCGAACTGGGTAGGGTCCAGTGTTTGGAGGTTCCCAATGTCTCTGTTAATGAGATCCATGATGATGCGCTCCATTGCCTTGCAGACCAAGCTAGTCAGGCTTATAGGGCAATAGTTCCCGGGGTCTGTTGTGGCTCCATATTTGTTGAGTGGAATAACTGTTGCTGTGCGTCACTCTATGGGCACGTAGCCTGTGGAGAGGCTGAGTTTGAACAGTGTGTTTAGGTGAGGGGTTCGTTCATCTTTGAGCTCATGTAGGACGCAGCCTGGGACACCGTCCGGTCCCACTGATGCTGTGTTTTTGGCTTTGGAGAGGGCTGTTGTAGCCTGTGTGTCTGTGATTTCAGGGGCACTACATTCTTCTAGTATGATTATGGGCCCTTTTGGGGGTGAGGGGGGGGGTGGAGTTTGCACTGAACCTGTCTGCCAACAATATCGGTCGGTTCAGTGTATTTTGTGCCATTCTGCACCAACCCCAAGCAGATCTGGGAACTGCCACTTAGATTCTTGACATAGCTAAAGAATGCCTTGTGGTTATCTTTGGAGTCCTTGGCAATTTTTCTTTTGAAGCTAGCCTTGGATGATTTTATGAGGGATCATAGTTTTTTGCTGATACTGATCAGTGATGTCTTCCCCTCTTGGGATTTTCCTCTTTTCTGTACTAGTTTCCTCCTTCTATTGTATAGTTTGTTTATGGCAGGGGTCCACCAGACTGGTTTCCTTTTTTTGGAGGAGTGAGTCTTGGTTTTGCTTGGGATAGCACGATCCATGCATTCTTGTAGGTGCCCATAGAGTGCATTGGTAAAGGATTTTGCAGCTTGGGCAGCATTATCCTTTAGCATGGGGGATTTGAAACTTTCCACCTCGGTCTTAAGTAACGTGAAGTTTGCTTTTGATAAGTTTTTCACGGTGGTTTCTTTGACCGGGGGTGGGCGCGGAATGTGGATATCCAGAGTGATTAGTTTATGGTCAGATCTAACCAGCGAGGGGTTGACCTCCGGTGTGTAACACCGGTCGCCCATGTTGGTGATGACCAGGTCCAATATGTTGTCACCTCTGGTGGGGGTGTTGACCAGTTGATCCAGAGCGTTTGAGTTTATAAATTCTAGGAAATGTTGGGCAAGGGAGTTAGTACTTGAGTAGTTCTCCCAGTTAATGTTTGGGTAATTGAAATCACCCAATGTCAGGGTGTTTGGCAGGACCTTTATGTTTCCCAGTGTTTCCAGAAATGTGGAATGGGGGTCTTGGGACATGGTGGGTGATCTGTAGCAAGCTACAATTTGAATTGCAGTTCTGCCCGTTGTTAGTTGCATGTGGATGATCTCTGAAGCATCATGCTGTGCCACTAACCTGGAGGTGTGGGTATCCTTGATGAATATGGATACTCCCCTGCCTTTTGTATTTCAGTCCAGGTTTTGTGGCCGAAATATATGGTATGAGTTGTAGCCTGGTAGTGCTGGGGTGCTCTCTGGAGTCTTAAACCAGGTTTCTGTTACTGCACATATATCGATTTTCTCCATACTGAGGAGTGCTTCAAGTGCATGCATTTTGAGGTTTAGACTTCTGGCATTGAGTAGCATTAGCCTCAGGTTTTTTTTACTTGTGCTGTTTATGGCGGTAGGTTTGTCTCTTGAGCCTTGCCTAAAAAAGGCACTATGGGGGTGGCAAGAGCCTTGGCCAGTATTCGAAAGCCTAAGGGTCATACCGGCCTGGGCTACATGATCAGAGAACTCTTCCATGTCTCTTTTCATGTAGTCCAGGGAGGTACAGCTCAGGTCAATCACACCAACATGGACAATGACAGAGTCATATTTGTACTTGTTCTGGAGTGACATGAGTGCTTGTGTTATTTGGCGGATCTTGGCACCTGACAGGCAGCTAACAGTTACCTTCTCCTTGCTCAGCCTAATGAGTGGGACGTCAGTGTGCCTGACTATAGAGTCACCTATTACTAGTGTGTTGGGTATGTTATTTTGCCTTAAGGGCTGTGATTGCATGGCACACTGGTTTTATGAAGTATGTGTTTCATGGAATGTGTTGGGGGGTGGAGGTTGCTTGAATGTCTGCTTTGGAGGTCTCTGTTGCTTTTGCAGATTTTTATTTAGAGCCTCCAAGTATGTTTTTGTGTATTTATGTGTGTTTTTTGCCGGTGCTGGTTTCATAGGTCTGTGTGCGACTGGTGGTTTGATGCAAGTAATTCCCTTCTCCTCTTGACTCTCTGGTCCAGTCTTGGGTTGAGAGAGCTTAGCCTCCAGTTTGACTGTATAATTGCATCTCTCGCATGTATTAGTGTTTGGTGGTAGGAGGAGAGGGTTGTCTGTGTACATGAGGCAGTTGTAACATTGCCTCAAAATGCCCAGATTCACCAGTTAGACCAGAGAGTACACCTGAAACTGCCCTTTGGACATGCCTGGATAGTTTACAAGAGTTGAAACCCTTCATATTAAAGAATAAACCACGGTGGCATACTGTTTTGGGTCTGCTCTGTCTCCTAATGCCCCACTGCTGAACACTGTAGTGCAGTCACCCTGATTTACTTTGTGGTAGCAGACAGTATATCATCTGGGGTGGAGTTTCTGTACATTATATAGTGGGACAGGAACATTCCATTTTTTGATATGTAGGACGTCCATTCCAGACATCTAAATTGATGGTAATGTTTTACATTATAAAGTTTAAGAAATGAGTAAAATACCCATAAGCAAGCAGTATTTCTGTATATAATAATATAATTTCTGTTATGTACATTTTATTTATTTATTTTTTTTGGTTTTATATTGGTCAATATGCAGCTAAGACTAATAAAGCATGTTACCACATTATGTTTAACACAGTGTGAAAATAAAATATTTCACTCTGACCTTAAGCTGAATAATCTTCTGCTTCTTGTTGTGATATATGGGGAGATTCTGTTATTTGCAGACCGTATAGATTATATTAGTTATTCACTTCATGGAGTACACCATGGTCCAACTTGTATGCTTTGAATCATATTACTAGAAAGAGTTTTCTTGTTGTTCCAGTATTGATCTTGCTAGTTTGAACAGGTCAAATAACCTCCAAAAGCTTCAATCATTCACTTCCGATTGGTTTTCTAACATAATATATTATACAAGATTTTTGGATTACATTTCTCTTTTTTGGAAAGGTACTGAGGATCAACTAAAAGAATTTTTGATGTACATAGAAGGAAGTACTGCTTTTCTGAGGTTTACCCATGTATGTTCCACGGAGATGATAAACTATTTAGATGTTTGTATTTGCAAAGACTTCACTGAAAATAGGTTTCATTCTAAGATATTTCGAAAGGATACCTTCTCCAATTCATATTTACATTTTAATATTGAGCATCCATGTTATCAGAAGAAAGGGATTATAAAAGGACAACTAATTAGGGCATCTAGAATGTCTAGTGACCTTGAAATCTTTGTACAGGAATTTATGTTTATAAAGGAATTATTTTTACAAAGAGGGTACACAGTTACCCTGATTGACAAATTTACTCAGGAGATAATGAGGGAAAGAGAACAGCAGTACTACCCATTTTTGGGTTTAGGGCATATTGAGGAAACAAATAGGCTTGTTGTTGAAGAAAGCTACAAGTTAGCGTTTATACATAGATTTTGTCCTTCTTCATTGGATGCAGAAAATATTATTAAAAAAATACTGGGGAGTCTTGACAGTAAATCTGGAGATTAATAAAATTATTACTGAGACCCCTGTGTGTATTAGGAGAAGGGACACTAATTTGAAAGAGATTTTTTGAGAAATACACCAATACGAGGGAACACGTTAACAGAAACAGGAAAGTTGAAACATACAAATGTGGCTTTTGTAACCAATGTAAACTTATGGCAGACAGAGAGGAGATTTTTTTGGGAACTAGAGATTTAGATCTCAAACCAAAAGAGAATTTTAACTGCAACAGTAGAAGGGTGGTGTACTTGGTTATACGTGAGGCTTGCCTAAGTTTTTACATAGGAAAAACTGAGAGGACAATGAGAAAGCAGGTATATGAACTTTGTTACGAAGTCACTCATGAGAGCGACACTAACGCATTGTTCAGACATCGTAGACAGTGTCAGAATAGTAAATATACATTTTTTTTATATTGGAACAAGTTGTACAAGACCCCATGGGGGGACAGTGGGAAGCCAGGCTGGAATACAGGGAGTTATACTGGCAAATAAGGCTGAATGCTGCAAAACCCCTGGGGCTGAATGAAATGATTACCATTAATAGTGTCTTAAAGATTAGGGCTGCTAAGTTATAAAGATTTTTGAGTTCACCTTTAATTAAAGGAATTGCATTTATGAGCAAAAAACTTGAATTATCTGGTATAAAACATTTATTATCTCCATTTTTTTATTTTAAAGAAATATTTGTATATTGTGAATGTTCCTCATGTAAAAGGTTTTGAATTGTTCGAGTTTGAGCCTTTTGTTTTTTAACATTCAAATTATGTATTTTTAAAAGAAGTTTTAGAGGAAGGGAATGTTTGTACTACAAGAAGTTGGTTAATTAATTAATTAATTGATTGATTAATTAATTATCTAAGATATGAGTGTAGGGGGTTATTTGATTGGTTGAGTGTTATATAAAAGCATTGTGATCTGGAACATCATTGTTCTGATAAAGTCTGGGATATACCCAGACGAAAGCGCTTAACCTGTATGGTAATTACTTGTATTTACTTTATTTGTCTTGACTACTTGGATTTAAGAGGTTCGTACTCCCTTTGTGGTACATTTGTGTTTTTTGGAGTTTAAATAGGTCATCGTTTAACTCTTAACAAGCTGCAAACCACAGCAGTTTGCCCTATTCAAGTCGCAGGGCATATTTAGGTCCCATTCCAGGGACCTAAATATGGCCTGAGACTTGAATAGAACGTGCTGGAGGGACAGATTTGTCTCCCAGTGACTGCTGCATCTTTGGAATAGGCTGCCAGTTCATGTGAAGTAGAGCACCTTTGTGACACAGTTCAAAAGGAACCTGGATGAGTGGATGGAGCACTGTAAATTCTTACTAGAGATAGTACCCACAACCTTCCTGAACATGGGCAGTCATTAATAAATACAATCCTGTGTATTCCTCCTGAACATGGGCAGTCATTAATAAATACAATCCTGGGTATTGACTAGATTATCTATGGTATTACATTGGGATGAAATGACTAGGCTTGAAATGACCTCCTGGTTGATATCCTAGTAATCTCCGTTGTTGCCTCACAGCAAGAGGTTCTCCCATTCGATTCTCGGCTGGAGTGCGGGGAGTGCCTTCTGTGTGAAGTCTGCATGTCCTCCCCACGGTTTGGTGGGCATTTGAAAGACATGCATAAATGGGCGTGCCTTCGTTGAAGGTTGAACGTCGAGCTGGCACCTTGGCATTTGTCAAAACCTACTGCCAAACATTAGTGGACCGGAGTTCCACTGTGGCGACCCCTAATCAGGAAAAGCCAAAAGACAACAACAACATCCTATGAAATTTGGTTTGTTGCTGACCCACACTCTCTTCCTTTCATATCCTTTGTACATCATATTTCATACTGTTTTCCTTCACAGATAAAGCTATATATTTACTTCTAAATGTGATTTTTTAACCCCCCACAAGTTAAATGCTGCATCCTAGTTACTACCACCACTATAGTCTTTTCAGTAGTTGTAGACAGAGCATGTTGCTTAATATACCTGCCCTCAGAAAGGATCACTACACCACCTCATTAAACTGATGCTGTGCCAGAATGTTGGGCAGTACAGTGGTGAAGAAGTCACCTCACAGCAAGAAGCTCTCCGGTTTGATTCTCACCTGGGGTGCCTTATTTGTGGAGTATGCATGTCCTCCCTCTCTGTTTTCCTCCCACATTCCAAAGATGTGCGTCTGGAGTGTTTCTCCCCAGCCTCCGCTGAAAATGAGGTCTGTCCCAGTCAGACTGTCCCATATACAAATGTTAAATAACTAAATAAATGTTTGTAATGTGTGTGTGTGTGTGTGTGTGTGTGTGTGTGTGTGTGTGTGTGTGTGTGTGTGTAATCTTTTGCTTAACATAACTTCTTTTAAAAGCTCATAAACATTGCTCCTTATCTTATCATTCCCACTTAGACAACACAGAACCGTAATTATCATACAGATACTTCACCTCGTAAATGAGATTTATCTTGATTTATTGTAAATAATTTATATTACAATTCTGTAAACTATTTCCTGCTGGTAGCTGATAATGGTGTATTACAGATGTGTGTTTTCATTATACTTGTGCTAATTCACTAAATTTAATTCTGACTTTCTTTCTTTCCCAGGTTGAGACTGACATTGGTCACTTGGGATCAGTGTTCTACTCCAGTAAACACATTTGAATGAATGAATCATTAAATACATCATAAGAGGTTACTAGGCTAATGGCCCTGGGGCCCTTACAAGCCTAGCCAAGAGTTTATCCCCAAAAAAAAACCTCAGTCAGCACTTGTCACCCCTGAAAATGAGGGACACAGGTGGAACCCCTGGGACGAATTTGTGGTTTCCTATCCAGTCATCAAGGTTGAGCTTGAAGAGGGTCAGTGAGGTGCTCTGTTTGACATGTATGGGAAGTCTATTCCAGAGATGGGGCAACCTCTAGGAGAAAAACCTGTCTCTCCAGCAGGTTTTGTTAATGTCACATATTAGGTTCAGGCCTTCTGAGTGGGTAGTGCATGAGGAGTTAGACTTACGGATATGGAGCACCTCTAGTAGGGCAGGGTCCGAGATTGCCTTGTAGGCAAGACACAGATCACCCCTGAGGAATCTGTACGATACCGAGTAGAGTGATAGTGATTTGAGCCTGTCTGCATAGGACAATGGTTGGAAGCCATGGATTCTCTTTGTGAGGTATTTCAGTGGCCTTTCTAGTTGGTGCAGATGTTTGGAGAGGTACATCCCAAACAGGGCATTATACTCAATTATTGGTCTAATGAGGGAAGTGTATAGAGAAGTAATAACTTCCTTTTTTCTGGATGCAATCCAATCCCTTTACTTATGAGATGAACCAAGTAAAAGGCTTTTCTGACCACTGCAGCTGCATGATGGTTGAATGTGAGGTTGTTATCAACCTGAGTGCCCTGGTCTCTCACCACAGGTTGTATGCTTAGGGGGTTGCCATTGATGTTGTGATCAGTAGGGGTCGTGTTTTTGCTGGATGGTATGATGATACATTATTTTGCATTTAGCTTCAGGCCATGACTTTGGCACCAGTCATTAGTTGCTGTCAGACCCTCTTGCAGTATGTTAACATCTTTTGGGGAGTCAATGGCAGTACCCAACTTAAAGTCATTGGCAAACTTGGTCAGCCACAGGCCTTTTGTCTTTTGTTTAGCTTTCTGTTTCTTACAGTGCATTTCATGTCCTCACAAATGAAATTATTATACCCTGCCCTCTCATGCAAGATATTATTTACATTTACTATGAGTGAGAGTATTCAGAATTAATGATTACTTTGACAATTAGTGGACAGAGTCTTTGAAATATTCTTCCAGTGCACTTCTTGGCTTGTGTTATTTACTACATTTTAACTGCACTGCAGTACCTGTTTCTTCTTCCTCTGAAGAATACTACTTACATAAGATTTTTAGAAAAATCATATGTAAGATAGGTGCTTATTCAATCTGTTTCATTCATTGGTATAACGTTTCATATCATTACAAATGCTGTGAATTCACAAAAGCTGAATACGTTTCTGACACCAAAGGGAAGAAGGAAAAGAAAGCACCTGTAAACATACCACACAGTAAACAATCCTGAAAATCTTCAGAGAATCACTAGATTTCTGATCGCAGAAGGAGGAAAAGAAGAAAGGGCTGCAAACATAATATTATGTAGGGTTTTCTTAGGCCAAAACCCTTAAACGTTGATGGGTATAATGATGCAAGAGCCAGGGAGACAGATTCCTAAAGAAAGTGTTTGGAGATTTCTTTCAACGCCAGCATATTGTGCGCTGATGAAAATGAATGGCATAGAAATGCCACAGGTGTAGCTTAACACTAACATCATGCTTTTTGTATGTGCAGTAGGATCATAGGAACTACAAGGCAAGTATGTCTGAAAACCATGTGATCTTGCTAAATGCCAACCTCAAGATGTACTCCTGCTTCTAGGAGGGCAGAAAATGCCAAGCCAGGAATGAACTTGCAGGCACCCAACCAGTTGTCAAGGTTAGCATTGAAGGAGACAAGGTTGCCACCTAAATTAACAAGCAGGAGCATTTTGTTCCACAGATGGGGCAACTAATGCATGATGAATCTGTTCCTCCAACAAGTTTTATTTATATGTCAGTGGAGGTCCATACCCTTAGGTTCATAGGCATTTACTAGGCTAACGACCACAAGGGCCATTTTAAGCCTAGCCATGCATCCCAAATTCTGGCAGGTTCAGATACGCTTGATAAGTGTAAGCAGGGCCTTGGGAGATGAAACACTTACAAGCATGGCCTGGAAGATGAACCATTTATAGGTTGCCTGTGTCCATTAGAGACATAGGTGCCAAACCAGGGATGAATTTCCTGTTCCTCATCCAATTGTCCAAGTTGCACTTGAATTGGGTTAGGGAGGAATTCTGCTTCACATGGATGGGAGTCTATTCTATAGACAGGGTAGTCTCTGGGATATGTACCTGTCTCTCCAGTAGGTCCTATTTATATCACAGGCAAGTTTTTAGTCTTTAGAATGGGTAATTCTAGTGCTGTTTGTTTGTGGATATGCAGGAGATCCATCAGAGTGGGGTCTGACAGTGTCCTGTATGCCAGGCATAGATCTCCACTCAAAAGCCTGTAGAAGACAGAATACAGGGATAGGGCCTTGAGATGTTTGGATGTTTGCATAGCTGTTCATCTTATGAAGGTATCAGGAATCCATTAGGATGGGGTCTTTGATGGCACAGAATGCCAGATATAGATCTCTATGCAGGAGTCCATAAGAAACAAGAGCACATGGACAGGGCATCTAGTCTGTTTAGGTAGGTAAAGTTTTTTAGGCCAGTAATCTTTTTAGCTTCATGGTGTATCTGTCTAGGTGTATGCTTCGAGAGATAGCATGTTCAGTAACTGGTTTAATTAGGACAGAGTACAGAGGGGTAAAAGTATCTTTTGATCTCTATGATATACCATTGGAAATTCGTTGTGCTTGATAGAAGAAATTCCTAACTGCTGTTGCAGCATGGTGGTCAAAGGTGAGGGAAGTATCAGCCCAGGTGCTAGTGTTTCTGTGGAATAAGTTATAGGGTATAGGGTGTGGTGTAAATTGTACATAAGAGGGGTATTTCCACAAAGTGATAGTGCAGCACTTTTTGCATTTAGCTTTAACCCTTTCTCTGTGCACCATTTGGTATAAGGACTAGAGCTTGTTGAAGCAGTTCTTTATCAATGAGAGAATGGACAATGCCACCCAGCTTGCAATCATTGTCAAATCTTTGTTTACCATAGGTCAGGGTTTGTGGTATGGAGATCAGAAAAGTATATACCAAAAAGGAGAGGTCCCAGTACTGAGTCCTGTGCTACTCCACTAGTTATGTTCTTGCTTTCTGAAGTGTGCGTACCACCTTCATAGTGTGAGTTTATCCTTTAGCCTGTTTGCAGTCCATCGTACCAGTTAAGGGTCTGCCTTTAGTTTGTTTATTTATTTATTTAACTTTTGTTGAGGGTTTAATTCTTTTAGCCACTAAGTCTTACGGCCATTCACAACTTGCCAGTATCCTCATACCTACTTTTACCTGGAAGGCCAAACCAGTTAGCGCCAGGGTAAACAGACAGTCATCTAGGTTAAGTTTTGTTCTTGTAACAAAAACCTGGTTGACATCTATAAGCCTTAGAAAAACTGTGGTCAAAATTTGCACTTATACTGTGTAGAAAAAGTCTGGAATATGATCCCTGAACCAAAAAGGGCAATACATAACATTCATTTATTTAAGGTGCAACTAAAAAGAGTTCTTGTCCGATTCCTGGATTTGCACTTGTTACTCTCCTGGCTAAAATTTCAACTTCTACTCCACTAATACCAATGTACATTTTGGCTCTCCTTTTCCTTGTTTTTATTTCTCTTGCTCTTATTTCTTTAACTCATAACCTTGCTTTTACTCATGATGTCTCCTGCCTCACATATCTACCCATGTATTACTTCTAATAAACATTTTTCTCATTCTCCCCTCCTTTCCTTATCCACTGTTTGAATTTTCCACTCAGACATTTGCTTTATGTACAAGTTATAAACTCTTGCACTTATAACATGTCAATGTATTTCAGTGCTACACGGTATTCTATTTATCCTATTTTAATGATAGTATGAGTGAATTATTCTACATGTCATGTGTGCATTAATATTGTATTAATTTATGTATTTGCAGTATATTGTAATATGATGTCAAGTTTCATGTGTGTTTATATATCTTCTGTTTTTTTTATTTGAGGAGATTTTTTTCCCCTGTGCCTCCTTTCCCAGTAAACAAATGCCAATCACTCAGTAAATAAATAAATAATAAATTGAAGATATAGGTTCCCTGCTCTAATATTTAAGGATTTGTAGATATATAGGAGGTCCAGGACATCTGGGTTTCAATTTCTAATGGCATGGGTATGTGAGAGAGACATCTTCCCTCAAAAGTCTATAAGACACTGAATACAGTGACAGAGCTTCCAGCCTCTCCTAGTAGCTTTAACACCAAGCTTCCAGATCAGGACAGATATAAAAAAATATATTTAACATAGACATTACTCCAAGACATTTACAGATTCAACATGACAGAGATGTATCTGTAGTATTCACATTAGAAATGACTGAACAGCCCAGCTGTGATAATAAAATGCAGTTAGAGTGAAGGTAATGCGGCAGCCAAGTGAGACTGGTACAATGCAGTAAAAGAGCAGGCGCAGTCTGCAAACAGCAGGATAAAATATAGTACAGTACAGCACAGAAATGCCAAAGTTAGGTATAACAAATACTGATACAGCAGTCTAGGTTGTAGCAGAGGGAAGTCAATAATGCAAGGCAACAGAGTGGAGATTATTGCTGTTTCAGATATGTGTCTCACCAGGGTGCTAGAACTACTAAAGTCTGAGGACCTACCAGGGGAGGTTAAATATGTGAAAAGGTAGTAGTGAGCATATAACAAAGACACAATACTTGCTGATTATCTTGGGCCCTGTGCTGTGCAGTATAGTTTTATATATTAATTGTATCCAGATTTAGGAGAATGGCGGCTTTGAAGAAACTGGAGAAAGTTTTGCAATTAACAAAGGAAAGTAGTGCTTCTGAGTACTGACTTACCTCTCAACTGTCCAGATTTTCACAGAAATTCCAGATTTTTATCTTATATTTTAGTCTGTTCCTCATCAAATTTATTGCACTCAGTATGCTGATAATCTGATATAGAACTTTTCTGAACATATAAAACTGGAAGAATCTGGTTTGAAGCCAACGTATATTTTACTAGACAGGAAATGAGACATGGGTGGTTTAGTTGAGAGTATAATTGTAAATAAGTAAGGCCTTTAGGAAACATGTTAATACCTATAAACAAATCTCTGAAATGGACAGGGAGAAAGGACAAACGAGTGTAGTGTCAGTGTATGGTGCACTAGAAACATGTTTGAGCAGACTGTAATGCAGTAGTGTAGAGTCGTTACTCCTGGAGAGAGAGGGAGAATGTGTGTGTGTTCATGTGTGTTCGTGGTTGTGTGGCTTGAGGCAGGGGATGACACTGCATTGAATACTAAAGGTGGCAGCAGTAGAAAGCCTGTTTTGAGTTTTTCAGTTCTGCAGATTATCTGTAGGTTGGCAAAAACAACTTTAGCTAAAAGTATTTCATTTTACCCTGAAGGCCTATCAATACTTTGAGTCCCTCTGCAGTGAGGGAGGGGGCTGGCATAATGGTTAAGGTGTTCACCTTACAGACACAAGGTGCAGGGTTTGATTCTCACAGGGGGTAATTGGCTAGGCTTAAAAAAATGGCCCACAGAGGCAGTTAGCCTAGTACTAATCTATGAACCTAATCTATGAACCTATGTGAGTAACAGCTGAGAGCTCCTTCCTAAGAGCCCTGTTTCAGCACAGTTCTTAAGATATTTGTCTCATCCTCAGATCATGTGCAGTCTCTCCCTATTGACCCTCACAATAACATAACAGCATTGAGTTAGTAGAGTAGACTGTATCTGACCCATACTTATGCATTTTGCCTCTCATTCCCAGCATGGTATGTGGGAAGGTTACACAGTTGTGTTCCAGAAAAACATAATCCTTCCAAGTGTGCCATGACTTACGTAGGAGCTGCCTCTACTATCTGGAGAAGGAGCATGACATTCAGGCTTGCAGGAAGTACCTAAAATTCAACCCAACTGCTTGTAAATTTGAATGGGGACATGTAAGGTCTACTTTGATGCCAGCAACATGGCTGTGATTGATAGTAGGTAGTTCAAGGACTGGTAAAAGGTTCCCCCTACACAATCAAAATCAGATGTCAAAAAGTACAGAAAAATCAAGAGATCACGAGACCAGGCAGCAGACAAACCTTAGGTTTACTTGCCAGTCCAAATCTTTCATGTTCTTTAGAGCTTTTGAGTTGGTAGTCTGTCCCTTTACTATGCTGTGAGGATATACATTCTCCTCTTAGCTCATATTCTATGTCCTTCATTGTTACTAAGGGATTTATGTATCCCCAGGATCTCAGTTCCTTCTGAGGCTGATACATTTTGCATCTCCTATTAATGCATGAAATTAGAAATCGCTAATTTTTGATACCTGAAAAGCATAGACCTTCTAACCTTGTCGGCATTTGTCTGTACTTTTCAAATCATTAGTCATGGTCACCATAATTGGTCTGACCACATATCATAGTGTTGATGGTTAGACACACTATCACTTCAGTTCTGTGGATCATTTACAATAAAGAAAGAAAGTTGTGCTTTCTGAATACTCAGTGCCTGAGATGGGGGGGGGGGGGGTCACTACAACAACAGACAGAATTCACCATACAATCCCAGACAGGAGTTCAAAAGGTGAGATTAAGAACCCAAGTATAAGCATTTGCTTCCCTGCACTTCTCCATATCAAGGATCACCAAACAGGCTGTTCAATTCCTGCCCCTAGACATCAGTTTTTATCATTTTTAAGTTGACCTTTTGCAGTTTAGTTATCTTCTGGCTGAAATGGCTGAATGTGTGTGAAAGAGCACCTTAGTTCATTACCAGTGAAAATGGGTATGAGGTCTACTCCTCATGCTTCCTCACTTCCCAGTAGCACACCCTTGCCTGGCATCAAATTCAGTATTGTTTAGCATACACACGCACACACACACACAGACACTTGAAAGGGACACAGGGCTTGAACTATGGTTTTTGCTGAAGCTTTCTCCTTTGTCGTTTGCTACAATGAAAAGAGCAATTTGCCTCTAATCTCCCTAAGAGAACTTACTACTGCATTGCTATACAAAAATAACTGGAGAGAATTTTTCAGATATCTTCAATACACCTAATTGATGGGTCTTTTCTGCACCAACCATTCCAAATATCCTTCCCTAATCTCAGTGATGCACATCAGACTCAAAACAGTTTCAAGAAGAATCTCCACACTCATCTTAACTCTAAAATGTGTCCCTGCTCTTCTTCGAGAGGGTTAATCAATTGTCTCCCCATTCCTTCTCTCAAACTGCAGTTTCTCTTCCCATCAATAATTCTAGAATTTTTTTCTTTTCATAGATTTTGATGTAAATCCTTAACCTCTTATTTTTTGTAGTTTTGATCATGCAGATTAACAGTACAATATCCCCGCACTTACTTTTACACTCAAAACACATTTTAGTATTTTTAGATCCCTGTCAGCGTTTAACTCTTAATTTCTTTCTCGTCTTGTATTCCTGTTCCCAATCTTCTACACTTGCTTACACCTAACTACTCCAGTCTTCACTGCAATTACCCTTTTATTAACTTTTCTTTCTGTAATAAGTGGTACTTGTCACAGATGCACCTAGACACCTAATCTATATTGAATCTATAATCACCATACTCCAGGTATCGTTTATACTCACAAAGGGTCTGCTATAATCTCTTTAAATGTTTTATCTCTTGCTAAATGTGTTTTTTGGATATTCTTTCCCCAGGCCTCCACTGAAAAGGGGTCTTGCAAACCCAGTTGGACCAAATGCAAATGATAAATAAATAATCAATCTTCTACCTCTTCAGAGATTGCTGATTCTGAGTGTCCCATGGTCATTGCAGTTGAAACTGATTGGGATAATTAAATATCCTTGCCTGCTAGCTCTTCTTCTTCTGAGGACCCTTACCGTGAGGAAGCAGTCAGGCTTACAAAAGCTACACTGTCTTCTTCCTTTCATATTTTTGTGTTAGAAATAAGTGACATACTCTGCTACTTTATTCCTGGAGCATGTTACCAGTTATGACATATTATGCCTGGAGACACATGCATTATGGACCTCCAGAACCCACAAAGGCTGACCTTTATATTTATTTGCTTATTTTTTTTATTTATCTTTTAATTACATTTACTAACTAAGAATGTCCATGTGGGAATTCTCATTTTCATTGGAGTCCTGATGATAAAATCTTCAGGTATAAACAATAATAAAAGAACTTAACAATAAAAACATTGTAGTATAGCAGTCACATGGAAGGTATATAAACCAGATAAAGGATGCGTACAATATTATTGATAAAAAAGTCAGATTTGGTTTTAAGCACTGTGTTTTCTGCAAGCATAAAACAATCTCGGTATTACAGTTGCCCTGAACTAGTTGATGAGAAAGCAATAGTGAAATAATTGGTTCCAACTTTTGTAATCAAGCAGATACCTGTTCAGTTCTGTGATGAATGCAATAGCATCATTTGAAGAAGTCGAAACACAAAGAAGAAATAGAAGTAAGGACACAGAGTCATCCATGGTGGGTCTTTTGAAAGTCAAAATGTTTGTTACCTCTTTAGGTGATGCAACAATTAAAGATCAAGTTGTTTTATTGGTGGTGTTTTACAGAACTCTTGAAAGCTCCCTTCTCAGGAATGTGGTATACATTGTAAGGGGAACTTGCTCCAGGCTTTACCCTAAAGCCGTATAATATCTGGAGTCACTAATATATTTTTTGGGATTTTGAAGCTTTTAACAGTCAACTAAAATACGACCTGAGTTCATATTGGGATTGTCTTCACATAATAACCAAAGATGAGCATAGTTAAGATGAATATTGAAGATTCTGAGTAACAAATTACAGTTTTATAGATAACTGATGTCTTTTAACATTGCACATCTAAGAGCTGGTGGGGTTTGACTTTATTGGCCTGAATGTATGACTGAAGACTTAGAAAAGTAAAAAAGTCATGGGCATTCAGAAGCCATGTAACCGAAACACTACCAGACTTAGAATGTTAAAGGACTGGGTTGAGTTACAGGGAGGGTTGGCTATCTGAGTGGGAGATTGGAACCCATTATATGCAACCCAAGAAGCTAAACTGGGTATCCATCATCATTTCATTACTACATTGCATAAGACACTTAATAATTTGCAGTAGTGGCATGTATGACCAGAGTTTATAATCATGTAGGGCTTTTTGCATCTTTATATACATGTTATTCTTATACACGTTTACATATTCCACAACGGAGAAGTGCTGTGTTACCAAGGAATATGCCTGCTTATTACTGGGCATGCATTATGGACCTGTCAGCTTATTCAACCATGTATCATTGTTGCTAGACTCTCAGGTGGACAAGGAGATATATGAAAGACACTGGAAGTTAAATTTGTATTATTGTAAGATGTAGTCATTCAGAGATAAGCTGGTTAATTGGTTCTCAGATAGGCTGAGACTGGATAAAAAGGCAAGACTCCTGTGTTACACAAGAATGGAATGCATGTACGGCCGAATTAAGGGGTTTTCTCATTGCTCACATTTTGGTGCTACTGCAAAATAAAATAATGTAAAGCTGCATTCCTGATAAAAAGCACTCTATATGTGATTGAAGGAGTACAGGTGGAATCCTTGGAACAGGTGTCTGACCTGATGGAGCAGATACTTAATTTGTTGGACCACAAAGCAGAATTATCCAGACCTGCCTTATGTATTAATGGTTTGACAATTCTCTGGAGGTGCAGAAGTTTTTAGTATTGCATTTAAGTTAGCAAGTAAGTGACAGACTGATTACCAAGTTACTTTATCAACAGACGAGAAGGACAGTTGTAACTACCTCTGCGATTTTGGAACAGCTAGTGAGATATATTTTTTAAACTGTACACAGGTAAAATGCATGATGTAGAAGCCCAGCAATGAGCTATTGAATTGTCTAAGGTCAAGCATGTGCTCGCTGGGCTGACTTTGGGAAAGATCTCTGGCCCTGATAGTATACCTTTGGAGATTTATAAATGGACCAGCCAGAAATTTGCTAAAGCCTTTACCAGACTGGCTAATAATGTTTAACTGTAGAATGTTTCTCTCCCTCAAACCTGGCAACAAATTATAATATTACTAATAGTGAAATTTAATTAAGATCCAGTGTATCTGTTCTGTTATAGACTGATATCAATTTTGAACCATAAATCTGAAGTAGTTAACTTCATTTGATCAGCAACCTGTGGGTATCTGATCCGACCTCGGATCCAAGCCGGCAGCTTTCCAAGCTAAAGATCTGAGCTCTCAGCTCCTCCCCCTTACCCATAATACCCTGATATCTCCCTCCAGTCCTCAGATCTCGTTTGCCGCAGCTTCTGAAACATTAGGGACGAGCTCTTAGCGTTTTAGGTGAGAGGAATTTAGGAGTATTTTCTTAGATAAATATTTTTTTTTCGGTGTGTGTGTGTATATTAAGCCCATAGTTTAGTTAAACCGTGTTTTTGTTATATTTTGTGGTAAATTAGTATTTTTTTCCCTTCCCCTTACTGAGTGTTAGGGCATGTGCTTGTGTGATGGCCGAGGGCCCTAAGGCCATTTTTTCGAAATGTGCGGAGTGTGGTCATAAGCTGTCCCCAGCGGATGGCCACACTCAGTGCGTTCTTTGCCTGGGGGTAGCCCACTTAACATCGGGCTGCCAAGATTTGTGCAGCCTTTAACCCCCGGGATCTGAGGGACAGGAGAAATGAGCTAATCTTGGCGGGACTCTTGCCCCCGGATTCTTCTTTCTCCTCTCCCTCAGTGGCGCCAGTCGCGGCTGCAACTGTCCAGCCTTCAGTTTCCCCTCCCCTGGCTGGGACTCAACCTCCCGCTGCTTCCCAGGGAGAGGGGGGACTCTTCTAATAAAGAGAAGAGACATAAAGAGAAGGAGAGGGATAGATACAAGAGCCATAACTCCCCCAGAGTCCATGGCGGCCGAGGACAAACAGACCTTCTCAGCTCGCATGGCCACTTTAAAGTCAATATCAAACACTTCTATGCGGCTTCTCTCCCATGCCACGGAGGGGGCGGCTAGGGCAAGTGGAGCAGGGGTCGCCTTGCAGTGCCACACCTGGCTCCGTCTTTGCGACTTTGTGGAACCCTTCAAGGAGTCCTTCGTGAACGCTCCCTTTGACGGTTCCGCGACACACTACGCCAGAGCGAAAAAGACGAGAAGACGCTGTCTGCTGTCGGAATCCGCTTCTCCACTCATCAACGGTCTTTCTCAAGGAACCAGAGAGGACAAAAGAAGATGTGGTTCCGGAAGTCTCAGCAGTCCCGTCCCGCTCCGGACCCTTCGTCCTTCAGAGGCAGAGGAGGACAAGGTGGACGCCAGCCCAGAGGCAGAGGGGGGCCGAAGAATTTTGGGTCGAGAGAACCGTTCTCCGACCAGCCCGCACAGCAGCCCTGAGGGGTTGCCCGACTGTCCCTCTCTGGAGGCAGTCGGGGGGCGTTTTTCGGAGCATCTAGCAAGTTGGGAGTCCATTAGTACAGATCGCTGGGTGCTCCGAATAATATCCAGAGGTTACTCTATCCCCTTCCTGAATCTTCCCCTGCTAACAAAGCGCCTCCCCGATGTTCCACCCAATCAGAGGGTGGCTGCAGCTTCAGAAATACAGAAATTACTATAAAAAAGGGCCATCCAGCACGTCCCCCCAGACCAGTCCAGTTTGGTGCCAAAAAAGAAGGGGGACTTGAGGCCAATTCTCAACCTGTGTACTTTGAACCTGTTCATTGCCAAAGAGAAATTCCGGATGGTCACTCTACAATCTATTCTCCCCCTCCTGCAGGAGAATGACTGGATGTGCTCCATAGACTTCAAGGATGCGTACTACCATATTCTCATGGACAGGCGATCCAGAAGGTTCCTCCGCTTTTGGCTAGGGGGCCAGTCATTATCAGTTCAGGGTTCTTCCGTTCAGCCTCACCACAGCCCCCAGGGTGTTCACCAAGGTCATGGCAGCTGTAGCAGCCCATCTGAGACTTCAGGGAATTCAGGTCTTCCCGTACCTAGACGACTGGCTCCTCACCGCCCCCACCAGGCATCTACTCTGTTCTGCCAGGAATTATTCTTTACTCTTGGCCCATCATCTAGGCATTACCATAAATTTCAGGAAGTCATCTCTTCTTCCTGTTCAAGTTCTGGATTTCATAGGGGCCAGGATAAATACGCTTCAGTCCAGGGCCTTTCTGACAACAGACAGGTTACGCACCTTGTCACTCCACATAATAGCGCTTCTACAGTCCCCAGCCCCACCCATGGATTTAGTCCTGAGAGCCCTAGGATCCATGGCGGCAGCCATCAGCCTTTCACCTCTTGCTCGGTTACACATGAGAGTCCTTCAATGGATCCTTCAGGTCCAATGGTCCCTCCTCCTTCACCCACTGGATTCACCGATTTCCATAAGCAGGGTTTGCAGAAACTCTCTTCTTTGGTGGCTTCATTCCTGAGAGCTCCGTGAAGGGAGACCGTTCGTTATGCCTCAACCCCAAACCACTCTGACCATGGACACTTCTCGCCTTGGGTGGGGGGGCATTGCATGGGCAGAACCGTCCAAGGCACGTGGACCCCTGTAGAGACCGTTCTGCATGTCAATGTTCTGGAGATGAGGGCGGTGCTTTTAGTATTGCAAGCCCTTCAAGACCTTCTTCCTCCGGGGACTATTGCAATTCAGACAGACAACATGGCGGTAGTCTGGTACATCAACAAACAGGGAGGAACCAGGTCTTACCCTCTTTGTCGAGAGGCTATGAGAGTTTGGGAATGGGTGATTGCCACCAACCACTTTCTGATAGCAACGCACATTCTGGGTCGGTCCAACATACTAGCGGACAAGCTGAGTCGTTCAATCCTCACACCATACGAGTGGTCTCTAAACCCCTTAGTAGCGGAACAGATCTTCCTCAGATGGGGGTCAGCCTTGCTGTGATCTCTTCGCGTCTCCTTCAAACGCAAAATGCAGCAGGTTTTTCACTCTAATTCCCCCACCGGGGGAGAGTCCCAGAGATGCTCTGGTTCATGCCTGGCCACCCGGTCTTCTTTATGCTTATCCTCTTCTTCCGCAAATGACGAAATTTCTGCAGAAAGCTCATCGGTTGGGGAGCAAAATAATCCTCATAGCCCCATTCTGGCCTCAACAGATCTGGTTTCTGTACCTGCGGTCTCACATCATAGCTCCTCCTTGGGTCTTAGATCCCATTCCGGATCTGATCTCTCATCCGTCATGATTGCAAACTCCGAACCTTGATGACCTCAAGCTCACAGCTTGGTTGATCCAGTTCCACTAATGGCTAGGACTCCCGGTATCTCATCTTCCATAAAATCTATTCTGGTAGCGGCGCATAAACCTTCTACCAGGAAGATCTACAAGAGTAAATGGAAGCGCTTTTCCATCTGGGCCAAACACAGGATTTGGACCCTTTTACAGCTCCCATTTCAACAGTTCTTGAATTTCTATCCCAAATTTTTCACCAAGGGGCCAGTGCTTCTACTGTTAAGGTTCAGATGGCTGCGATTTCTCATTTCCACATCGAGGACAACTTTGGTACCTTAGCTTCCGCTAAGATATACAAGACCTTCTTGAAAGGCACCTTCCTGTTAAGACCTCCGGTCAAGAATGTGGCTCCCCCATGGGACTTAACCGTAGTTCTTCAGGCGCTAACTGGTTCACCCTTTGAAGCTGCAGCTTCCGTCGATTTAAAATTCTTATCTTGGAAAACTGCCTTCATGGTTGCAATTACTTCAGCTAGAAGAGTATCTGAACTTCAAGCTCTTTGTACGAAACCCCCATACCTGGTCTTCCATAAGGACAGAGTTTCTCTCAGGACTAATCCTTCATTCTTGCCTAAGGTAGCCTCCAAGACCAATATCAATCAAACCATCAATTTGCCTGTTTTCTTCCCCAACTTTCAGAACAAAGGGGAATACAGACTGCACTTGTTGGATGTGCATAGACAATTGCGATTTTACTTGCACAGGACAGCTGCTTCTCGCAAATCAGAGCAGCTTTTCGTGTCCTTTGCTAAGCCGTCCTTAGGCAAGCCTGTTACGAAAGTTACCTTAGCTAGATGGATATCCCACTGTATCTTACATGCGTATACAGCTTCCAGTCGGCCAGAACCCTTGAGGGTTCATGCTCACTCTACCCGTTCTATGGCTACCTCTGCAGCTTTTTGGTCAAGAGTTCCCTTAGATGACATCTGCTCAGCGGCTACTTGGGCCTCATCTCATACCTTCATTTCTCATTACAAGGTCTGATATCCAGAGGTAGGGCAGCCTTTGGCTCCACAGTGCTCCGGAATATCCTTCCTTGAGGACCTCCCAGGTTTTTTGGTAGCTGGGGACTCTGCCCCACAGGTTGCTGATCAAATGAAGTTAACTACTTCAGATAAAGAAGTTATGTACTCACCATAACGTTCCATCTGAGTAGGTAACTTCATTTGTCAGTAAATGACCCCCCCCTTCCCCCTAGCCTGTTTCGTGGTCTTTTTTATGACGGAATGTTTTTCCTTCTGTTACGCATCAGGTTAGAGTTTCTCTTTCGAGTATGTTTGACTGTTGTTGATAAATAATATGGCAAACTCGATCTGAGGACTGGACTGGGAGGTAGCAGGGTATTATGGGTAAGGGGGAGGAGCTGACAGCTCAGATCTTTAGCTTGAAAACTGCCAGCTCAGATCCGAGGTCGGATCCGATACCCACAGGTTGCTGACAAATGAAGTTACCTACTCAGATGGAACGTTATGGTGAGTACATAACTTCTTTTTATAAACTATTCGTGCCTATTATGGCCACCAGGCTGTCCACTTGTTTACTATCCCTGATACATCAGGACCAAGCAGGCTCTGTCTTACAACCTTTGAAAATCTCCTTACAAAACATTCCTGATAATAGATTATGCTCAGAGGGGAAAAGACCATGCTGCTGATAGCTAGTTTGGATACCGAAAAAGCCTTTGACTGAGTCAGTTGGGAGTACTTTTTCCTATTGCTTGGGCAAATGGCTTTATCACCTTATCTAAAGGCTATATATAGCTTCTTCAGCCAAGATCAAAGTAAGTCCTAGACTTTCTTTTTCATTTGTATTCACTAGAGAAACAGACGAGATTGCCTGTTGTCACGTCTTCTTTTTGCATTGTATTTAGAACCCTTAACAATAAGATTGAAGAAGGCATCTGCCGATGGCTATCAATTATATGGCTATGAGTACAGAATTGCATTATATGCAGATGACCTTCTATTGTACACTCAGTCCCAGAAAAGATTCTTCCCCAGGTCTTTAGGATACTGTAAGGCTCTGGGGTGTTCTTTGGCAATAGAATAAACATTCAGAAAACTGATGCTCTTAGAATAAACTTCCTTCCCTTGCATGAATTGGTACAGCAGTTAAGGGCTTATCTGTTAAACACTTGAGCTTGCTCCTTGCTACCTCTTTATAGACTTCATTGGAAGTCAACAACAGGGCACTGCTTGCTAGATTCAAACATCTGTTTCCGATTTGGAAGTTGGTATCTCTGGATATGTCTCAAAGAATATAGACAATTAACTAGATTGTCATTTCACTGATAGTATATCTAGCTCAGAGCCCCTCACATTCTATTAAGGGAAAGTTTTTGCAACAGGTGAATAGCCAGATTCTAAATTTCGTCTGGTCAGGGAAGAGACACAGAGAGTCAACTAAGATTCTGTATCTCTTGGCTGCATCTAGAGGAGTAGGCCTTCCAGATATTGAGAAATATATAAAAGCAGTGCACTTTAAATATTACGTTCCATTAATCACACAATCCTATATGGCATTTTGGAAATAAACAGCATTTGTCATTTTGGGGACGGGGGATTCTGGGCATATACGACTATTTAAAATGATGGATTCAGTGGAAAATAAAGATCCATCTAGATGAATTCAAAGATCCAAACTTCCTCCAAGCAAATGCAATAGAGGCTTAGAGAAGGTAATTCCTTGCTCCTTCTGCCTAGCTTTTATGTAAGCTGGAAATTGCAAATTGATAAGGGCATCTCATGGCCTGTACCACTGGGGACACTTTATATCAAATTAGACTGTTTCCTGACCAGTATTTTCTCAATGTTACAATTCTGGGGAGTAGGGAAGGGGGGTGCATATAACAAGTTAATAAAGGAAGTACAAAAGCTACGGCTATACAAAGATTTCCCAGGCAACTACCCCTCATTGATTGCCTGGATTATAGCCAAAAGGGATCAAAATCGCTTGCAACAGCGGAACATTAGCATTCCACACAAATTAGCAAAGTACAAAAAATCAGAACTGTGCTTAAGATAACTGTATCATTGTCTAAGTTAGCAACACAATCCAGAAAAATCTAGTTTTTTTTTTTTATTGACAGTGTATTTACAATTTTTTCTGCACACTTCACTAACTTGCTTGGCTATTCACTAAATTTCTTTGTCTGTGTCTTTGTTAAAGATGCAGCAATCGGGAGACAGCAGATTGAATCTACATTTTATGGAGTTGTCCTAGACTGTTGCTGCTTAAGGGACACACACAAGTCTAACTGAAAAAGACCTGGAGAGTCCCTCTGAGATTTCCACCAGAGTTACAGTTATTAGGAATGTATAATTTTTAACAGATTTTCTAGAGCTGAATTGGCAGTTTTAATTTAGTAATTCTTCTGGCAAAAATGTAGTACAAGGAAATTGAAACAACAGTCTATTCCTACAGATTTGTTAGAACTTTTGAAGGAAATTAAATGCTTGGAACTGGTAAATTTTAGATTTACCCCCCCCCCCCTAATCATTCAGTGACAGGAAGGTGGCATTTTCTTGCTAACCTACTCTAGTTTGAATCTCATTAGTTGTTACGTAAAAGGTTAATTGAAAGTACATAACCACAGTGAAACCCTACAAGCACCTCAGATGTTGTAAATCTGGTGAATGATTCTTGTGAAATTTATTAATTTATTTTAATAATCCCCCCTCCATTTTCTATTTCAGTTTGGAATGATATAGTATGAAAGAATGATTACTAGAGATGTGATCGTACTACTATGTTGTTTGTTTAATAAAAGTTATGTTTATGTAAAAAAAAAGTTCATCAGTTATTGCATGGTAAATTTTCTGTCTTGTTCTTCACTTTCTATAGGCCAGCCCCAAAGTGTTCTTACATTGATCAGGCATCCTGAAGCTCATACCTGTAGTGTTTTCTTGACATAGTGTTGGTCTGAGAAATCCTAGTGCTTAACCACTCTGTCAGAAAGTCCAAAACTTTGACAGGTTTAGCAAAAGTATTTACTCCTTTGCCACTTTGGGCATGAAGGGTTTAACTTGACTCATATGTCCCAGTTTCAGTTAGACTTTTTGGAGGAGTAAGCCTTGGAAACATCTGCCATTCTGAACTCCTGTGAGCATGAGGTTGAGGGAAAAATTTTACTGTCTGTCTTTATTTGGCTTCCAAGCAGCTCGCTGCCTTTATGAGGCTGCATATGGTCTGGCCAAGGCTGTGATCACAGATGCCTGCCTGCTCAAGGCAGCTTAGTTCAGTCTTTTCCTTTCTGAAGATATGTTGTACGCAGTTCAGGTTAACCACTTACAAGTAAGATTGTGTTTAAAAATTAAATTAAAATTAAAAATAAGTTCTAACAAACATATAATTATTGCAGGTGGCTATATACCACCAGGCAATAACATAACTGTAATGGAAAGTCTGCTTAATTGGACCTCCAATTCCCTTCCACATGAAACCATACTGTTAGGAGACTTCACTATTGACTGGCTTCACTGCTCCAGCCATAATCCCTCTGCCTTCATAAACCTCCACAGGTTTACCCAAACTATAACCACCCCCACTCGAATTGACAAAACTTCGAAATGCCGGTCCATCTTAGACTGGATCCTGGTATCTGACCCCACTCTTGCATAGCAATCTGGTTGTCTTCCAGATACCCTAAGTGACCATCATCCAACCTACTTAATTAGGAACAGATCCCAAACCATCAACCAACCTATCCTCAGTTAGAAACAAAAAAACTGTATAGCTACTGATCTCATCAATACTCTAAAAAACTGTAACTGGACCCCCCCTAAAACATCTACCTCTAGACGTTGCCGTCATGTACTTTAATACAACCTTCATAAAAATCTTAAACCATCATGCACCCCATTAGAATAAAAACTAACTATGCCCCATGGCTAAGAAAAGGTACTAAAACTATAATGAAAGAAAGGGACAAGGCCTGGATTCAATATCAGAAAAACAAAACCACTACTTTGAGACAAAACTATGTCGAGCTCCGTAACAAAGCCAAAAAACAAGCAAGCTAGACAAATCCAGCTACTATACAAGCATGCAAGAAAAATATGCTCACAACCCACAAAAATTCTGGGCCTCAATAAATGGTATATTGCATCCAGTAAAGTCCACAACTCCAACCCCTGTACTTCCAAATGTCCATGAAAACATTCCTACTCAGTTTAACAAATTCTTTACTGAAACAGTCCAGACCCTTGCCAATGCCCAAAATAGTACTAGCAGACCCACACCAGTAACTACCCTAATCCATCCCAGTATACAAAACAATAGCCCCAATTTTCACCTCCACTCTGTATCCACCAAATCAATATCTAAACTCCTTGGTAAACTTAAACCAACCACTCTAGCAGCTGATAAGCTGCCAGAAGACTTCCTTGGGATCTCAGCTGAAGCTATAGCCTATCCTGTCTCTATTCTCATAAACAGATCTCTCTCAAACTGCAAAGTCCCCACCTCATGGAAAACATCATATATAATTCCACTGCACAAAGGAGGCAACTCCTTAGAGCTCACCAACTATCGCCCAATAACAATCCTGTCACCTTTATCCAAAATATTAGAAAGAGTTGTTCATACTCAACTAATACAGTACCTCCAGAATAACAACCTACTCTCCATATCCCAGCATGGCTTTAGACCTTCCCATAGCACCACGACAGCACTACTGTCATTCACCAACATAATTAACCACCACAGACACAAGGGTCTATTTGTTTCTTCCATATTCTTAGACCTATCAAAGGCCTTTGACATGGTAAACCACAGTCTGCTTCTTGATACCCTATCCACCATAAATATAAGTCCCTCCTCTTTATCATGGTTCAACAGCTACTTATCTGTCCATCAGCAAGCAGTCCTATGGCAGGACCAATTGTCCCCCCTGTTACCAGTAACCATAGGTGTCCCTCAATGATCCAACCTTGGCCCATTGCTGTTCTCTCTATTTACTAATCAGATCTCTTCATCCTCTCCCACTGCCGCAATAGTACAATATGCAGATGACACTACCCTCATATGTGCTGTCCCTACCCTTAGTGAACTGCAAACCCTTACCCAAAATAACTTCACCGTAGCCGAAACTTGGTTCACTAACATCAAACTTCTTCTTAATCCCAAACAAAACAAACTAATTATTTTCAGCCCTGGCAAAGCTCCTCCCCTAAATAATAATTTCACCATTAGCTCAAAAGAAAACATTCAAATCAGTCCAACCACACACTAAACTGCTAGGCGTAGAAATAGACAATAACTTGAGGTTCGACATCCACATAGCACAAACCATTAAGAAAGTTAATAAAAAACTTGGCCTCCTCTACAGGAACAAACAGTTTATGACAAAGTGCACCAAAGTAACCATTGCAAGGACTCATCTTCTATCCACCCTCCTCTATGCCTCTACCGTCTTGACCAATCTGCGCCAAACTGATCTAAATAAAATGGAATCTTGCTACAAGATTGCCAAGTTTGCTACTGAAGCCTCATATAGGTCCCACCACTGTCCATCCCTTAAGCAGCTCAACTGGCTTGAGGTGCCTCATATACTTATGCTCAATCAACTCTATAGTGCACAAACTCTACTACCTTCCTCAGATTCCTCCAGCACTTCAGCATTTAATTCAGCCCCACATTCCGTCTAGAGCCTTAAGATCTAGTAACCATAACCTCATAATTGTCATCAAACATAAAAACGAAGCTGGTAAGTCCCTCTTTGCCAATACCATTGCCAAAACCTGGAACACACTACCAAGCCAAATAACTTCTACCACTTCCTTTAGTCCATTCTAAAAACTCCTGAAAACCCACTATCTAAGTAACTGGCTATGCTCACGCCACTCACCTGGCTACTCCATACCAAGAGAATTTGTCAGGGTACAGCTATATATAAACAGTTTCTCTCCTGATAGCTTCCAAACCGGTATACATTTACCTTACAAAACTTATAACTGCAAAAGAAAAAAAAAATGTACCTCTGATTGTCTACTGTAAAAAATGTTAATCACTAACATGATGTCCTGTTGTGTGTATATATGTATGTTTGTGAATCACCAGCATGTTGTCCTGATGTGCATATATGCATATGTATATATGTTCTACTTCTTTTTATGCTCATGTAATGTATTGTAATGTGGAGCTTTTCTCCCCGGGCCTCCGCTGAAAATGTCCTGTGTCCAGTTGGACTTTCCCGGTAAATATATGTAAAATAAAATAAAATAAAAAGTGTGTAGTAAGTCCTACCAGAATATGAGTGAAGCTATTCAAAAAGAGGGAAATGTACTTTCCAATGCAGTGAGCATGTATAGTCATCACGTTTGTTTGTTCTCCAAGTTTTCCAAGCCTAATTAGTTGAAGAAGAGTTCCTGTTAAAGAGAAGGGCTGACAAACACTCTCTCTTTCAGAGGTGTGTAAAATTTCTTCCATTCATTTTTGCTGCAGTCGTGAGTACCATCCTTTGGCAGAATTGGTAAGCATCTGGGTTTTCAGATTTGCTCAGCTTAGAAAGTCTTCAGTCAAGGTAAATAAGTGCTGGATATGACCAAAAGTGGAGTAACTGTAGAGTTGCTTGGTATACCCTCTGCGTCCTCACTTTCCTTATCCTCTGACAGACCAGCCATAGTCCAAGGAGTTTCCTGCATAATTTTGTTTTATCTTCCTGTGTAGGGGGCAAGAGATAACATCCCAAAGGGAAATGAAAAAAGATGTTCTACTTTCAAATGCTCATGCTGTCCATGAAGATGGTAGGGGAGTTTCCACTTGATTCTGGATCTGAGTAACCACCAGTTATGTGAAATTTCACATAATAACTGTTCAGACATTGATGCTACTGCTTTTGCAGAACTTTTGGAAGGTGGCAGTAGATATGACAGACTCATTATAGTATGTTAATATTTGGGAACCATACAGGGAGTTTATGGACTATATATTGGTCGGCTGCATTTTCAGTACAAAGCATTGCCCTTTGGCCTGTCCTCCACTTCCAGTGTGTTGACTAAGGTACTGATAATGGAGGCACAGACCTAATAGCAATACAGCCTCTTTGCATTCCCTTTCTTGGATGATTGGTTGCTTGGGCTCCATGAAGGATTCGCTGAATGTGGCTGTAACCTGGACATCACCTTAGATGTAGTCTGTAAGGCATCACTGTCATCCATGGCAAGGCCTCCCTACTCCCAATGTAGTGCATCCTGTTTAAGGTAGCAGTTCTGGATTCTTTCCAGAGCTGCACCTGCCTACATTTGGAGAGGTCCCAGGAGCTCAGGGTTATTGGTCTCCTGCCTGTTTAACAAATCCAGGCATGCTTTTTGTTTTGCATTTAGGTGCTAAAGGCAGTGTTAGTTTTCATATGTGAGTTTACTGCTATTAGCTGCAGAGTCATTATTCTATCATAATTTGAAATACATAATCCTTAAGGTATTGTAAGCTACATGGAAATATTTTCCCTTAAGGACAGGAAGTCTTGTGCAGGTGTACTTTGACAGGATGCTGACATTCATAAATTAAAGAGGTATTTGTGAATGGGAGGAGAATGAAAATGGTATGAATGGGTTGTAAGATCATGTAGTATGTTTGGGCTGCTTATGTTAGCACTTAACTATTTTTTTCTGAATGAAAAATATTTCTGTTGTGTGACATCCTTGCAGTTAAGTATAATGACTTTCCTTGTTTCTTGCAGACAGTGGTACTAATGAATGACCTGGCGACAGTACTTGACCTTCTTGGTCGTCACAGTGATGCTTATGAATATGTGAAACATGCCATGGAACTTGCCAGACAGACAAGTCACCCAGAGCTACATGTTGTTTTGAATAATATGGCCGGGATACTCTTACATCAAGGTAATGTTGATCAAGGAATGTATCTATGAATCTGAGAATGTAAATTGCTGTTCATGTGTATGTTTCTTCAGAAGCACATATCACCTTGACAGTGGAGCACTATTAATGTGTGTTAAACCACTTGTGTGACTTGAGAATAAGTATGCAAGTGTGCAATCTAAAATATTAGAAAAGTGTATCCATTCTTAATTACTTCATTGCCTTACCATAAACAATTTTCTCTCCCCCAGACAACATAGTTTTCGCTCTGACCATAGCACCACTTCTGCCCTACTTCACTTCGTTGATATCATTAATAAAAACAGAAATACTGGTAACCTAGTATTATCCTTATTCCTAGACCTGTCCAAAGTATTCAACACTGTCTCTCACCATAAACTGTAACTAAAACTCCCCTCCTTAGGTCTCTCTCCCTCCTCCCGACCCTGGTTTAACAGCTACTGAACAGATAGATTCCAAGCAGTCAAATGGCAGCAAGAATACCCTTCATTTCTATCCATCACTGTAGGAGTATCACAAGGATCCATAGTTGGACCCCTCCTGTTTAACATATTTATAAATGATCTACACATGGCTTCCAAGCAAGCCAGTCTTGTACAATATGCAGATGACTCAACACTCATCTGCACAGCCTCTAATCTACAAAAACTTCAAGAAATTACTCAAGAATCATTTATGTACTTGGAATCCTAGCTCGACAGCTCACAACTCCTACTTCACCCCCCAAAACTGAAATTACTAGTTTTCACCCCCAAAAAAACATTCTCCCAAAGCAAAATTCTTGTCACAATCACTTCATTAAATAACACACTGATTGAACAGGCCCCTAACACCAAACTCGTAGGAGTCACAACTGATGACAATTTGAAATTTGACCTACACTTCCAAACTGTTAATAAAAAAAAAAACACCAAACGCTCAGCCTCTTGTATAGAACAAAACCGTACCAAACAGAAAAAAAAACATACCCTACAGTATACCTCCCCACTCTTTACTTACCTACAAACATCCACACAAACAAAGCTGGAACAATGCTACTATAAAATAGCTTGCTTTTCTGCACATCTCCCTCTTAAAACTCATCACTGTTCTACCCTTAAACAAGTAAGTCAGACTGAACTCCCACATCAGCTCCACTATAGTCAGCTACAACTAGCTCACCCTGTGTTATACTACCCTGATAAGTATCCAGCACTAAGACATACTTCAACATTACCACTCTATCAAAGCTCTTCACTCAAAAGACAACCTTCTCCTCTCTGTCACTAAAGCCCAAAATGCATTAGGAGCCTCTTTATACTCAAACACTGTAGCTACCCTCCTTCTGAAATGCCCTCCCACATGCTCTCAGGCTGCTTAAAAACCAACAGGCGTTCAAAGCACATCAAAGAAAACACTCCTCAACATCCTGGCTCTGTATCTGTACATCTCCAGGATAAGTATGACAGGTACTTGTGTGTTATCGCAACCAGATTTCAAGTTTGTCTTCACAGGCCAGTTTCATCATAAACAGTACTTTTTCTGGTCCCAATGCATTCAAATGTATATTATAAAACATTTCAATACAAATATTAAAACCAGACCAGTGCAAAGGTATATCATTAAAATTCTTCTTCAACGGATGTCCGGGGGCATTTCCATGGGTACCCACAGCCGGAAGGGTAATGACATGCCAAATCCTGAAAAAAGCAAGTAATTTGTCACATTGGGGTGGCTTGGCTCAAGGAGTTTCACTTACATATGTGCAGTTAAAATCAAAGGACAATTTGTAAATATTACAGTAGTTCACTTACAAAGTGAACAGAACAACGTGTTTTGTATGGGCATAATAATGAAAAATCCCGGAGACTTGAAACGTAGGACAGGCAGTTCCTAATTTACTTTTCTGAAGAAAACAAGTAATTTCTCACATTTACATATCAACTTGATTTCCAAACCTTAGTGACCTAGTCGATCCTCAGCTGTGGTGCCTTCTGTGTGGAGTCTGCATGTCCTCCCTGTGGTCGCAATGGTTTCCTCCCACATCCCAAAGACATGCTGTAGGTGGATTGGACACTCTAAATTGGCCCTAGGCGTGGGTGCTTGCGTTTGTGTGCCTTCTGTGGAAGGTTGGGGGCCAGGCTGGCAACTCGACACCATAAAACTCCACTGCCAATCATGAGCGGACAGGTGACGTGCTGTGGCGACCCCTAACTGGAAAAGACGAAAGAAGAAGAAGTGCGTGACCTATATATCACACACGCTGGAAGGAGAAGGGCTTTGAAATGAGCCGCTTCTCCTGTTCAGAATCTGGTTGCGATAATTCATAAGTACCATATAACATCTTCACTTCTTCCACCACTTCTACTGTACCTCAGCTGTCCTCTACTGTGTTACCAACTATCACTCGTCTTCATCTACCCCACTTTCTGCCTATGCCACTCTTAACTCTTTTATCACTTATTTCATTTATATCTCATAATTAAATCATTTTGCTTTCCACCCTTTGAAATAACTCAGCACTCTGGCATCTATCCTACTGCATAGTTATTTAACTATATCTGTATAGGGTTCCTATCACATCTTCGAAAATGCATAACATCGAACGGCCAAAGTATTGAATGTGCCGTACATCGAAACTGTACTTATGGGATCGCAGTACAGTGAGGAGCAGCAAATTTCCCCTTTCCTCACTGTAGTGTGATCTCGGAGTTGGTATATATAATTAGCAGGGGGTGTGGGGGAGTAGCCCCCCACATGAACAGTTTCGATGAATGGCACATTCGATGTTGTGACCATTCGATGTTCTGCGATTTCGATGTTATGATATAGACCCTCTGTATAGAATATAATTACTATACAATGCCTTACTACTGTATGTATAGTTACTATCTTACTTTGACATGATAAAATTTATTTTAATTGCATTCTGTCTGACATTGTTGATATTGTATAACTTAAAAGATTTTCGTTTGGACTGCATGTACTAGAGCGTTTCTTCCTGGACCTTCACTGAAAAGGGGTTCTCTGTGCCCAGCTGGGCTTCCCTGGTCAACAGATATAAAATAAATAATAAATAGATAAATGAGGCACAAAGGGGTGTGCATGGTGCTGATATTAACTTCATGCCCAGAAGTGTTGCAAGGCATGACCTCGTAAGGAACTTTTGATGTTCTGTTATCTCAAGAAAGTAGGGTAAGAAACTATCTGGTTAGTGTAGAGTTGAAAAGGTAGAATCTTAAAGATGCATTTATTGAATAATTGTGGTGTCTGTTTAAAAAAGCAAACAGTCATGCAGGCAGGGGTGGCTAGATGCAGGGTACTCATGGAACAGAAGTCTATGTTTAACAAAGCAGCTGGATCTGGCTGCATTCACCCTTAGAGATGACTGAAGTTCACTGAATGGTTTGCTCCATATGTCCTTTAACATGGTACAGCTCAACCTGACAGGACCATGGCCTTTAATGTGCTCTTTGAGAAAGCTGGCCTAAATCATTAACTAAGCAAGTAAAATGTTAGCAACACATATATTGCTTGTGGGAAACTCAATTTAGGTGATCATAAAAGATAAGCAAACAACCTATCTGGAAGACCAGGACTTCACGATGGAGATGGCATACATCATTTGCCATGCGCATCTCTTACATAGTCCTAAAAGAGACATCAATAACATTTTGGGAAGACCTGAGACTTTGTGGTGAACATCAGCAGTACTTTTTCCTCTTGAAACAGTACTTACAGAATGAACAGAAGTATGTTTTACTGTTAGATGAAAAAGGAACAGCTAAAGGTCATATTTGACTGGCTGCATTAAACTGTCTATGTATATTGTATTTACCTGTGTCTGTGTCTTTCTAATAAAGGCCAAAAGGAATCCAAGAACTAGTTTACGTACCCAATTAGTATATGAATAAACATTATAAATTTTGATATTTGCAATGCCTTGTACTTATGCAAAATAAGTAACTGATGTATGATTAAAAGAGTGGAAGTTCATGTGGCAGAATGTGTTAGTATGAGGGACAGTGACTGACCACAGTCTCACACAGATCACTGCTGTGGTTGGTTTTCATATGTACATTGTCAATGTGCCACAATTTATCAAGCTGTATTTCCACCAGAGGACCAAAATATATTGGTCTTTGATGACACTGAAGGGTACGAAGAACCACATGGTGACTTCAGTACACTTTGAGAAAAGTCAGAGATGTAACAGATGAGGTTTAATGCAGAGCTATGTACTTCAGAGAAGAGAGACAATAGAACAACTGTCAGCAGGGTAGGTGCATTTGGATGAGGAAGACAGTAGCCTCTTGGAAATTATATTGGAGGGAATAAACAATTTGTCTTGGTATAAAAAGACAGTAATGATAACCAGCACAGTGTTGTGGTACACAGTAAAGGTGTTTTCTTCTAGTCATAAATTTACATTATTTGCCATGTGCTTCACTGCTGCAGTCATTCTTAGGGAACTGTACCCCAGACTGAGGTCCACATCAGGCCAGACTTTCATAACCATATACCCTAAACCCCCATGCTGAGGAGTTTCACCTTATCTATGGACACCTCCACACTCCTGATATAAGAGTTGATATACATCCAAGCCATCTTCATTTGTTTCTTTCGTGCCACATGCATTGCATGTGGCCCAAGGTGTTTGAACTGTCTGTCAGGATAGGCCATGACTTAAAGTCAAGCATTGCTTCGATATGTAGTCCTGTTGAGCAAATTTATTTCCTCAATGTTTAGAGGAAGTGGTGGCTTTATTTATGTATTTATTTATTGGAGGGGCTATATATTTGCTAATTGTTCTTGTTTGGGTGCAGACAGTTCTTGAGTATCCTTCCCCACTAAAGAGGTATTGGGCATGCTGCCCAAGAAAGACAAATGTATTTGTTAGTGACATATTTCCTTTAAGGACAAACATAGTATGTGCATGTACTGTTTAGGTTCAGAGCACACCAGGAGATTTGCCAGAAGTTTAGGCCCAAGACCTTGAGTGGAAGGGGAAGTGTTATCCAGGCCTACTTGAAGAAAAGGAGACTTGCAGCTCTGTACCTGAAGTTCATCATTTCCTTGGAGGGTAGATAGACAAATATCCCCTCTAAGAGAAGGGAGAAGCACAAGGAGAAGCAGAAGGAAGTCAGAGACTGGGATGACTACACTTGGTCTTTTAGGTATGAGGAGGAGGTTAGTACCATGGAAGCAAAGGTCTTGTGCTTAGACCTAGCATCTAGTTTGGTAGAGACCTCTGGTAATGTGCCTTGGGAGGCTATCATTCCTGCTGTGGAAAATACATTTCACCACACAAAAATGCCTTCAGACTGGAGAGAATGAAGACACATCTGCCTAGAAGTAATATCTACCAGTTAAGTAATGGGAGGGCATTTTGCCTTGCTTATCATAATAGAGGACATCTGAGTAGCTACACAAAAGTCAGAGACTAGGAACACCCCCTTAAGTCTCCAGAGACTCCAGTGACCACTAGATCTAAGGCCACCTCTGAGGTTCAGACCTTTACAAGCAGAACCTGCCCCTTGGTGTGGGTCTTCAGAATCTAGCCCACCCATTTATCCCTTCCAGGACTAGACTAAGCTGGCTCAGGGTTTCTATCAGTTATAGAAAGCTTTCTGCCCAATTTAGCTAAGTCTTCTGTGTCTGGAGTCAGGCCATTTTAGAGGAAGAGGAAGAAGGAGATCTCTCCAGAGAGACATATTTGCTTTGCTAATTATGGAGATGATGGGGGTTGATCTGGACTATATTTCCCAGTTATCCTCCTCATTAGCATATACACAGATATGGCATGGATAGTGAGGATGCAATGGCCACTGACTCTTCAACAGAGATACTCGTTCTCTTATGAGATTATATAATAAGCTAGTGAGGCCTCGTCTCCCCAGAATTGAGTTACAAGTCTCCTGGTGTTTGGCCCGCAAAAGATGTTGCCATTTCTCCAGTCCAGGATGCTTTCCTCGATGATTTTTATACAAATATTTTAGAACCAGATTCACAGCCCTCTTCTCCTTAGAGACTTAACCATTTTACAGAGAGCCATCTCACCACAAATTCATATATAAGATCCATGTAGCAAATCCAGGTATGTATCCGTGGACTGTGGTAAGGGCGATAGCCTGGCTCCAACTTCTAACATGCTCACCAATGATAAGAGATAATATTGCCTGACACGTATGTTAAGAAGGTATATGCCTGTGTAGCCATGGCTTTTAGGGTCCTCAGCTGCCAAATCCATATTCTCAAATGCCAAAAGTATGATGTAAAGCAACTGCTGGAAGTTTGTGGGTAAGATCAGGATGAAAAAAGAAGATCTGCTTTGGTATAACAAGTCCAGACCAGCCTTCATTTAGGTAAACCTGCTATTAAATGTGAGTATGATGATGTAAATAGCTGACTCAGCTGGACTGATTTTCAAGCAGTCCACATTCATGCATATGTCCTCATAGAAAATAAAGCAATTACACCTTACTACAGCCTTTCCTGCCATTTCTGGGGAATAGAAACAACATTTCAGTGAGGGCTGTTTGGACTGCTAGATGAAGCACAAATAATCTTTCCCACTGACTCAGGCTGCAGACTGAGTTAAAAGTGAAAGATTGTGAACAAAAGCAAATAGGTTCCACAAGGCAAAGTAGAAAACACAAATTCCTTTATTCCAATGCAGGGGTAAGTGCTTTCACAAATACAATCTGCTTCATCAGACCAAACACAGAAACACACATTAATTGCTCTTAAAAATATTCAAAACAACCAATCAAAAATGAGAATGAGAATGACATAATTAAAAGTTCATCATAATAATTAGAACAGATCTCTGAAAGTCACAATAAAATATGTGTAGAAAAAACATAAACTGATAAATAGAGTTACACGTAAATATAATTGTAAATAAGTATAAATATTACTAAAATCTATAGATAAAAATACAAATATATACACACTAAAAACTTCTTAAGAGGTATATAGAAAAATACATGCATACATATATATATATATATATATATATATATATATATATATATATATATATATATATATATAAACACATACATGTAAAAATGAGTGTTTCAAAGCCTTAGCTTTAAGAAAAGACTTAAGGGAAACTCTGTTGTTTAAACCTGGAGGTTTATCAGCTTGAAACGTCAGGATCCACTTTTGTTTATTAGATTCTGTTTTATTTCTAATGTCACCTCCCCTCATGGTACTACGAACAACTTCCAACACTAGAAACTTATATTTGTGGCCTTCTCCTTCTTTAGCAACATGTACAGCTAAAGCACTGGTTTCTTTGTTGTTTCTAATATCTCTAAGGTGTTAGAGTATTATGTTCTTGAACACTCTATTAGTCTTACCTACATAATAAGAAAAACAAACCATACAGTAACAAAAATAAACGTTTTGGGTTTGGCAATCTGCATAAAAATGACTTTCTATTTTAAAACCTGAGGATGGATGGGTAAATTGACCTCCCATATGTATGTGGCTGCATGCTGCACACCTTCTACAAGTGTATGTACCCAGTCTATCAGATACATTGTAGGGTTGAATATAACTAGACTTATAGCACAATTGTTGTTTAAGTGTCCTATTGTTCCTAAGTGTAAAGGCCGGTACATGGCTTATCACTCCCTCCAATTCAAGCACAGTGGATAAGATATCCCAGTTGTTTTTAACAACCTCACATGCTAAATGGATGTCACTAGCAAATGTTAGTGGCATCCTAATCTTATCATTACCGTTAGACCTAAAGGTACTTTCATTGACAGGTGCAGCATTAATAGCTGAGATCCCACTGCTAGATGCATTAGTATTGGAAAGGAAAAAGAAAGATCTACATCTATCTTTTCTATACTGCTATGCCTCTGCTATTTGAGTTTCAATAGTCTTACTATCATACCCTCTCTCAATAAACTCTTGCTTAAGATTGTCAAGGGCTATGCTTAACTTAAAATTATCATTATGGAGTCGCATAATGCGAAAAATCTGGCCCTTAAGTACATTTAACTTTGTGTGGTTGGGATGCATACTCCCATAGTGCAGTATATTATTCTTCCTAACATTCTTTCTAAATAATGTAGTCAACACAGTACAGAGATCATCCTTTGTGATTAACATCAAGAAAATCGATCTCAGTAATTGAATATTTATGGGTAAACTTCAAAAATTTCAGTTTGGATCTAGCAGTGGGATCTCAGCTATTAATGCTGTACCTGTCAATGAAAGTACCTTTAGGTCTAACGGTAATGATAAGATTAGGATACCACTAACATTTGCTAGTGATATCCGTTTAGCATGTGAGGTTGTTAAAAACAACTGGGATATCTTATCTACTGTGCTTGAATTGGAGGGCGTGATAGACCATGAACCAGCCTTTACATTTAGAAACAATAGGACACTTAAACAACAATTGTGCTATAAGTCTAGTTATATTCAACCCTACCATGTATCTGAAGGTGTGCAGCATGCAGCCACATACATATGGGAGGTCAATTTACCCATCCATCCTCAGGTTTAAAATAGAAAGTCATTTTTATGCAGATAAGCCAGTCATGAATCTACATCTCACTAACTACACAAATATAAATGTGTTTGAGTTTCAGGGAGTTCTGGCATCATTCTGTTTAGACTTCTGGCATCATGATGTTGACAGGATTTGAGTTTGAGCTTGCTATGTAGGAATGTTGAGTAGGGGGACTCTGCCAAAAGAAGTCACTGTGGGAGTAGTAAAGTAGAAACTCTAGTATGCAAAACAAGAAGTCTTATCTACCATCTCATTCTAAGATGACACATACTGGATCCCCTTAGCATGGCACCAACAATTTAACCAGTTGTTAAAGCCAATTATATTGTCTTGGCATCCCGACATCATTGTTGTTGAAGGCAATAAACTTCTCAAGACTCATGTCTTTCCTGCCTGTAACATATAGATAGTAACTTACATTGTATCTCTGCAGACCTTTTGGGGTGGAATGCCTCACATCATTCACTTCTGCTTGGACCATCAGTAGACTATATTCATGTTTGTCTGGTTTAAGGGATATTAAGGGTCTTGTAACATCAGAAATCGTGGCACAGCTTACAGTCACTGTGTTCTTGTCCAGTCCAGTGAGTATGATGTCTCTATGCCTAACTATATTCACCTATAACTAACACATTTCTTTGTGTGAAAGCAGGCTTACTGGACCTTATGGGCTTAAGCCTGCTCTCCTGGTAACTCTTGAGTGAGCTGTGTGGATAGGGAGTATGTCTGAGTGGAGAAGAAGTAGGTGTTGCCTTGTGTGCTGATTGCCAGTATCTTTTTAGATTGTATTCTAGGCCAGCTTTTTTTTTATATATATATATATATATATATATATATATATATATATATATATATATATATATATATATATATATATATATATAGCGTCATTGTATGTTATGAACTTGGGGATGTGGGATACCTGGCTAGGCTTAAAAAGGCCGCCCTTTTGGTCATTAGCCTAGTAAACACCTATGAACCTATGTGTTGTAGAGGTATGATGCTACTGATGTTGGCTGTTGCAAGATATTTGTCTCTATGTTTCTTAAAAATTTATATCTCTTTCAGGATTTACTATCACTTGGCAGTAGTAGTGGACAGTCAGTAAGCATAAGGCAGTTGCTACATTACTTTAGAACACCTAATGTGATTTTTACGGTGCCGAGTTGCCAGCCCGATGCCCAACCTTCAAAGAAGCACGCCTATTGACGCTCGCACCTACCTGCATGTCTTTAGCATCACTCGACTGCGGGGAAGACATGTAGACTCCACACAGAAGGCGCTCCAGCCGAGAATTGAAGAGGAGAACCTCTTGCTGTGAGGCGACAATGCTAACCTCTGCACCACAGTGGCAATAAAGTAAAGGAGCCAAAAAAAAATCGGGCAGCTTTCCTCTCCTTTAGGCTGCACTGATGATGTGCAATGGACAATTTTTAAAACAGGGAAGTCAAAAGAAAAAAAGGATAAAACAGAAAGCTTACCAGTGCCCTCTACAGCAAATGGAACTGTAGCCTTTAGCATGGCATCTGCCACTGAGAGCTTCTGCAGTCTGAAAGGAAAGGTTTCACTGGAAAAAAAAAAGTTTAGTGTTTCACTAGATTACAAATTGATGAACAAGCATATTCCTTGACCTTTACCAGTTCAGGGACTTGTGCTACCCCTAGTCTGCAAATTGACTGTCAGCGGGTTGGCAGGAAGCTGCAGATTTGCATGTCTGAGGATCACTGGTGTCAAGCCATGTACCCAAAAATAGCACAAGTTTTCTGGAAAAGTTTACATTAGAACCTGTGTGAGTCTCCTAGGTTTTGTGGTAATTGCATGCTTGTGTACTTCTTACTCCAAAAACTTCACCTTATTTAAGCAGTATTTATGTTTGTGTGTCCCAAATTGAATCTGTCTTGGGTTTTGATGCAGGTTTTGATTGTCAGCAATCTGGAGCTTCCAGTTTCCCTTCTGAGAATGTATCTTTTAGTAAATGGCTAACGTAATAAGAACATTCTGCAGCAGATAGGCTATAGGGCATTAGCAGATATGAAGAATTTATTTGCAAACTTGAAGTTAGACCCAACAGTTAATTTCATTATTTTCTACTCAAATGTAAAGGAAAACTGCAGCCATTTTAATCCTTCCTTCCTTCCTTTAGATAAAGATTTGGTTGATGGTCAGATTGGGAGAAGGGGTTCATATGTCCTCCAATCTGACAGTTAGGCCTGCTAGGTATCTGGCCTACATGACTTAGTATTGTCCATTTTTGACTCAGTCACTACTATCCTTGAATTATCTGATGTATATGACAAGGATAAGACAGAGAAATTCTTCAGGTAAATAGGAGGTGTGATGGGGAAGGAAGAGGAAATTGCGAACTGGGAACATTTTAGAAGTGTAATGTGTTAGCAGATTTTAAGAATTCCCTGCAGAGTACTCTCTCAGAAACATGGGGTGAGCAAATGGCTGCAGCTTAGGAAATGATTTTTTTTAGCTGAGACATAGAATCTGGATTGCCTAGATATTGTAAGGACCTATTAAGTTGAATTTTGTTGGCTGCCAAAAAGCAATTAATAGAAAATGAAAATTAGTTGTATTACCAGTATTGAATATTATAAAAGAGATAAAAGAAGTGGAGGAGGGATCTTTAGAAAATGGAAAGAGCAGATTACATAGAAATAAATGGAAAATGTTGCAATGATACATGCAGAATAATGTTCAGGAGGGAGAGGGATGAGGTTTAAGAGATAACAGGAATTGAGCAGTATATGTAACGGACTGATGATAGTTACAAATAGTGAAAAGATATGTGATGTATAATGAATGGGAATGGAAAAAATGTTATGGTTGGTTTTCTTTTCTGTTAATGTATGTTTGTCTATGTCTTAAGTGATCATTTCATAAAGGTGTTAAAAATTATAAGATAGTAAAGTTTGTTTCAATTACTAGCAAGGTAGGTGCCCACTTTACAATTTGTACATATGATATAGTTGTGCATTTATGAGGTCAGCATCTGTGGTTGAGAGTTAGAAGGCATATTTGGCTTTAATCCCAGTGATTCTCTGAGGATGCTAAAGTGATGATTCTCAGTAAAGCTGTTAATTGTGATATTTTACCAGCATGTCTTCTGAAACCTGACTGCAGTTCAAAAAATGAGTAAGGGAGTATAAACAGTGAAAGAGTTTATTTGATTTTGAAGACCCTCTGCCACAAGTAACTGTTGGGATTTCATCTTCGGATATCCTCATCTAGGAGCTATTTTGGAATTTCTGTAATTCATAGTCAAAAACATGCATGCTACTTGGTGGTACATGTCATGGCTCTGCATGGTATGCAAGAAAGGTATATTTAACTTCTGGAGTTCATTTCTGCTTCACTCATAGCTTGGATATCAATCTTGACATGCATTGCTGAGAAGTTCCCTTGTTCAAAGCCTAAATCTTTAAGAATTCTTAAAGAGTTTTTGTGGCTATCAGCTCACTTAGGACGCAGAAAGGCTCTATTGGTACTGCCTGCGAGAGATACATGACATGGAAAGTTTTCTCATTTGCCAGCATTTCAGCCCAACCACCAAAATATGTCAGAATCTCAAGGCCCACATCACACTTAAGAGAATGGTGGGTTTGTGAGTTGGTCAGCTGAAGACTTGCAAGTTGGCCATTTGTGTGATTTGAGGTCAAGGCCAGACACGCAGAAGTTAAGGGATCAAGAGGCCAGGTAGTGTTATCACCTCACAGCAAGAGGTTCTCCAGTTTGAGTCTCAGTTACTTTTGACTTTGACTTTAGTTGGAGTGCAGAATCTGCATATCCTATGTACGTTCATATGGGTTTGCTCTGGTTTCCGCCCACACTACTACCTATGTTCTCTAAAATGAAATGTTTTTTATTATTCTATAATACAATGTTCTTTCTAATGTAACTGTTTTTAGTATTCTGTAGTATTTGTACTTAATGTAACCTAAAGCAATGACTGTAACCTTGCTTGTATTTGGAGCTTTTCTCCCCAGGACTCCATTGAAAACTGGTTCTTTTTGGCCCAATGGACTATGCTGGTAAACCAACTGCAAATAAATAAATAAATAAATTGATTCTCAGTTACTTTTGACTTTGACTTTAGTTGGAGTGCAGAATCTGCATATCCTATGTACGTTCATATGGGTTTTCTCTGACTGCTCTGGTTTCCGCCCACAACACTACCTGTTTTTTACATTTTTCTCATCTGATGAACTCAGTTTGCCACCTGGTGGAGGTAAGGATTTTTATATTTCAGTATACCACTGAGAAAAAGATTCTGGGCACCCTTTGGTCTTTGTTTTTGAGGCAAGGATGACAAGACTTCCTGTCCTTGTATGACTCTTCCACTGCAAAAATACTTAGGCTTATAAGGTCCTCTGTGAAATGGCCTCTCTACCTTCAGCACATAAATGACTGAACCAGTATTTATGGAAGAAGCATGAAGTACAATGGACCATCCTTCCCAATATATTTCTCTTAAAGGATACCATGTATGCAGCCTGAAAGCATAAGGATGCAGCTCCATCTAATCTGGATCATATCTGTTTTCCTTCCAGTTGCCCTAGCAAGTGCCTGTGCAAGACAAAGTCAGAAACATTGATGAAGTCCAAGAATGCCACATTTACTGTTACTTGCCTCTTAAGTTCTCATATAACCATTTATGAAATGGATTAGATTTGACTAACAGTTTTTTTTTTTTTTTTTTTACCATGAACCCTTGTCCTTTAGCCTCTGCCTCCGGATCTTTTCCATGACTTTCCCTGTAACTGCTTTTAGGATAGCAGTGTAGTTCCCTGGATCTTTTCCTTTTCCCCCTCCTTATGCTAGGGTGCCACACTAGCTAAGAGAACATCCAAGGGATTCCTATGTATGCTCTTCAGTCCAGCATAGGTCCCAGAAATCACATCACTTTTCAGTGTTGTTGCCACATAGTGTCCAAAACTGTGAAAAAGTGCAAAAAGGTGTTCTCTCACCTGCTCTAGTTCCCGTGTTTCTGTTTGGACCAGACTTTGGAAATGTTGATTGGGGGGGGGGGGTGAGGACACACCTCTCAACCTCTTAGCCCAAGAAATCTGGACAAAGCCTGACATAATGAGGGTACAAAGGCCCAAATAATACAGAAAGATTTTAAATATTGCTCTTATAAACTCAGAAAGTTGCTAGAATAACAGGGTATGTATTGAAAAGCATTTTCTAATGGATATGAAGTCTGAAACTCAAACAAATGATATTTACTAATTTAATTCCTCAGATCATCCCAGTGATTTGCCAGAAAAACAGAAATTTTATGAGGACCAGACCAACATTTTTAGGCAAAAATCTGGACAGTTGAGAGGTATGGGTGGAGAATGTAGGACATCCAGGTGATATGGAGGGCCATGAATCCTGATAGTGACACTGAAGCTATGAATGAGCTGATGCTGCTGTAGGTGGGACAGGTAAAAGATATGTACCATCACTTACCCATGCCCATTGAGCATAATGGGGAGGTAGGGATTAAAGGGAAAAGCCATGGTGCAAGCAGCATATTTGATGCTACAGATACCCGTCTCCTTTCCACCTCTGAGTGTGCTGAGCATTTCCCCTTTCCAGCCTACAAAAGCAGCCCCATCCACAGGGTAGCACCAGGCTAACCTGCTTAATCCACTTTTCCTTCCTACCCTGCTAAGGCAGCCCACACTGGGGATACAGCCCCAGAGGTGGAGGTGGGAAAATTTGAAAGGATGCGTAGCAGGTTTGATATCAAATTTTAGTGCCTGGGACACAAAAAAGAAAATAATCTTTTATACAGGAGATAATACATACTACAAACCAGCAAAATACAGCTGCAGCATGATAAAATAAAATATAATAGTTCTTTGGTACTGATTTGTGAATGTAGTATGCTGTGATGGATCATATTCCTGTCTGCAAAATGATAAAATAATAGTAATAATAATCTGAGAGCACAGTAATGTATTCTTTGGTATGTGACTCCATTATTTTTCTTGTTTCAGGACATTTTCTCCAGGCGGAGCAGCTTTACCAAGAAGCGCTAAGTCTGGCCAAGTCCAAAGGTGATGCAGATACAGTTCATCAGGTTCAGGAAGGACTGCAGGAGATGACTAGAAGGAAGAGTGCAGCATGATAAGCATGCAGGCTGCAACCTGACAAACACTAGCTTTGCTGTTTTTTTCAAAACCAAGAATAAAAAGCTGTAGTGTGGGTGCTACACTTTCAGTTGGCAGGCTTTGCATATTGAAAAGTGTGACTACCTGCTACATCACTTCTGTCAGCTAGCCCTGCTGAATCACTAGTTACAGCACTGTAAATACAGAGCATATCAGTGAAAGGTCACATTTCCACAGCAGCTGCTGTACACAGAAACCTATGTGGTTTGGAAAGTAACTTGGTATGAGGACAATGATAACTGTTACTGCTGCTGGCACAAATTTAGGGGATTCCTTGTCCAAGTGTTCTAATCTTCATTTTACACCACCTTAACATTATGCTGTATAATGATCTTTTACAGTGCCACATCTGAAACCATTAAATTTAGAAACATTTTCAGGAAGGGACAGCAGGTTCAGAAATTGAATGTTAATAAAATGATTTTCATAGATTTTCCTTGTAAATTTATTTATTTTTCTATAAGAGACTCAATCTTGGTTTACAGCCTTTATCATCTAAGAACAAGACATGGAAATATGAGTTATACTAAGGACTTAGAGACAGTCAGCCCCACATTCAGTTGTCTTTATCACTGTTGTTGATTCACATGAAATTTTGGTGAGGATGACAAGCTAAAAAACATTTTTTTCAAGGAGTCCCACTGCTGTAATTTAAACAACCACCAAAGCTAAAGAATCTTCTTGTAAGAAGCTCACTTAGTCCAGAACATGTTCCAAAATAGCACAAAACCCTACAACCATCTAAAGAGCAAAACACGTCAGATGATTTGTTCTGCTTCCAACATAAATTTACAGGACAGAAGAGAAGTTTCAAAGTTAGGATTCTCTTACATGCACTTCTAAAAAATATTATTTATCTGAGCAAATGCAGGCAGTGTCAAGACACAGGTTATATAAGACAGGCAGAACACTGGTCACTCAGAACTAGGCCGAATACCTGTAAACACACAGATGTTCTTCGTCTTCCATTGCTGCAGTCCTGACTATTGGGTATAGTCCGCGTCCAGTCGGCCCGAATACCAGAGTATAAGGCTGACGTCGGTCATGGCGCCTTAGACTGGCGTCCAGGGTACTAATGCGCATGACCGACGTCATATCCTCAGTCTTTTTTGCCGCATGGTCCGATGCAGAAGCAATTTTGCGAGTGCAGGTTGGCGTTCTGAGATATTTCCGAAACCGGAGTTTCAGACCGAAACAGAGTTGGCTAAGTACCCCGTTGGGAACATTTTGGTTTTTCTTGCCTCAGTATTTAACCGGATGTCAGAAAAAGTGAATAACTGTATTTCTTGTGGGAAGCAGATACCGCATAGGGATTATCATACCTTGTGTATACCTTGTTTAGGGCCTGAGCACGACGTTGTTGGTTGCCGTTCTTGTGCTAGATTTAACAAACGCACTATTAAGAGGAGGCTAGATTGTGCCAGGTTAGTGTTTGGGAAGCGTTGCAATTATAATATGCCGCCGGATGCTCCGGCCCGCTTCATCCAAGAAGCGCAAGGACAAAACAGTGAAGCCTAGGGTTGATGAACCGGCAGTCCCGGACGTCGGTTCTTTAGAAGGCTCAGTGGAGCCAGAGGTTTTGCCAGGAGTTTCCATGGAGTCTCAGGCAGAAACTTTACTGTTACAGGATGTGCCCTCTCAGGAGGTAGGCCAGGCTGAGGGGGCTTCTCCAGTATCTGTTCTTCCCTCTCTTCCCAAGGTAGTTAGGGCCTCTCCTTCTGTTGCCAAAGCTTCTTTTAGAGGTAGGCCAAGTTCAGCTTCTGTGGGGGCTTCTCCTAGCATTTCGGGCTCTGTACCTAAGAAACATATGCTTAAAATGGCAGAAGATTTGATTACTATGATTAGAGGTTCTATGCCCCCGCCTGATAAGAGGCCTAGGGTGGAACAGGAGTTTGATAGTTTTGAACAGTGTTCACAGGCTTCAGAGTCTTCTGTGGAAGACTTACAGGAGTATCCTACTTATTCTGATTCTGATGTGGATGATTCCACTCCTACAGCTTCTCCTCCTGAGGATTTCTCATTTTCAGAGACTTTACACTCCATGAGGAGCACTTTAAATGGGAAGGCCAGGATTACTCTGATTCCAGGAAAAGGCTTAGGGAATTCTTGTTTTACCCCAGCATAGGCCCTTAGCTATTCCTCCTGTGTTGAATGTGGTGGAGGATGTTTTTGCAGAGGCTTCCCTGAATCCTGACTCCTTACCTCCTGCTCCTGTTAAGCCTGATAGGTATTATAGGGTGCCGAAGCTCATAAGTATTTGTTTAAGAGTCCTAGGGCGGACCCAGAAACTGTTTCTCAGGGGCCTAAAGGTGTTAAAGCTTCTGTGGTTAAAAATCCTGTACCCTCTGATAAAGAGGCAAGGGCTTTGGATAGGTGGGGAAAGAAAGTGTATACTTCTTCCACTCTAGCCATGAGGCGTTGAATTGTCAGTTTCACATGCTAAAATATCAAAATTATCTCCTTTCACAATTGAAATCTAAGGTGGATGCTTTGGCGGAAGGTATTGAGTGTAAAGAGTTGCTGGATTTGGTTCATGTGTCTGAACAAGTGGGTAAGCATTCTTTGCAGTGTGGTTTTGATGCTGTACAGGCCTCCTCGAGGGTGGCTGCTACTAGTTCTGTTCTTCGCAGGCATGCCTGGTTGAAGGATCAGAATTTAGCTGAGCATGTTAAGACAAGGATTTTGGATGCTCCTTTACAGTCTGATGTGTTGTTTGGATCGCCTGTGGAAGCAGTTTTAAAGAAAATGGAGGACAAAGCTAAGTCTATGCAGACTGTTAAAGATTTTTGCAGGTGCAGCCTCCGAGTTTAGTAGAAATTGGCCTGCTAAGGGGTGGACATATCCTGCTTATGATTCCCAGTCTAGGGGTAGGTCTAGACGTGGTAGGGGCAGGGCTCAAGGTTCTTTTAGGCCTAGATCAGGGAGTTCACCTGCTCAGACTTCTGGTGAGGGCAGGGGTCAGTCCTTTCGTAAACAGACCCAATGACCTGCCTTTTCAGCTGCCAGTGGACTCTCGTCTGGCAGCTCCTTTGGGAGGAAGACTGTCTCTTTTCAAAGAAAATTGGGATTTAATTACTCAAGACAGATGGGTGTTGGATATCATTCATCACGGTTACAGATTTTATTTCCACACAATGCCCCCTTTCAAAGGCATGCCAGGCGTTCCTCCTCCACAAAGAAAAGAGGCTCACAAGCAAGTTTCTCAGTTACTCCAGATGGGGGCCATTCAGCCAGTCCGTGTATTAGAAAGGGCCTAGGATTTTATTCTCGCCTGTTCCTAGTACCAAAGAAGGGGAACACGTGGAGACCAATTTTGGATTTATCTATCCTCAACACTTATCTGGACATTCCCAAGTTCAAGATGTTGACGTTACAACAGCTTTTACCTCTGCTGGGCAAAGATCACTGGATGGTAACTTTAGATCTCAAGGAAGCTTACCTTCATGTGCCTATAAGGCTAGGTTGCAGGAAGTATCTGCGGTTTGAACTGGAGATTTTCATTATCAGTTCTCTGCATTGCCCTTTGGCTTATCTACTGCGCCCAGAGTATTCACAAAGGTTCTGGCTCCAGTGATAGCTTACTTCAGGCTTCACGGAATTCAAATCTATCCTTATTTGGACGACTGCCTGATTCTGGCTCAAGAAAAGGAAGACCTTCTACAGCATCTGGAATATGTCATAGCAGTGCTAAGATGCCTAGGGTATTCTGTGAACGAAATAAAGTCCAGTCTAGTACCCTCTCAAGACATGTGCTTTCTGGGTGTGAGACTGAATACAGCAGCCCAGATGGCCTTTTTAACCCCGGACAAACAAAAGAGTCTGTCGCTTTACTTCCATCAACTATCTCATCAGTCCGTGCTGACTGCAAGGACAGTCCTTCAAGCATTAGGGTTCATGGCATCTTGTATTCTGGTGCTTCCCAATGCCAAACTGCATATGAGGAAGCTGCAATGGTATCTCAGAACTGTATGGACACAGCACTGCCAGGATTTGGACACTGTCATTCAAATAATACCTTGCCTTCAAAAAGAATTCTTGTGGTGGGCTCAGGAATGTCACCTGAACAAGGGACTCTCTGTGACCCGGCCAGAGGCGAGTCAGATTTTAACGACAGATGCCTCGGACATTGCTTGGGGAGCTCATCTAAATGGAAAGTGGATACAAGACAAGTGGCCTGCCAGACTACAGCATCTACATATCAACATGAAGGAGATGTTAGCAGTCCAGTTTGCATTGATGGCGTTCAAGGAGTTACTTCTTCCAGGGCAGGTGTTGATTCTAACAGACAACACAACTGTCATGTGGTACATCAACAAGCAAGGGGGAACACATTCTTATCCTCTATGCAGGCAGGCAATGATTTTATGGGAGACTGCGTTACGCCTGCAACTAACTCTTCAGGCAAGGTTTCTGCCAGGAGCACAGAACTCCTTAGCAGATGTGTTAAGCAGACAAATCATGGATCCCCACGAGTGGAAACTGGATCTTCATGTATTTCAGAAATTGACAGTGTCATGGGGAACTCCAGACATAGATCTGTTCGCTTCTCCACTAAACCACCAGCTGCCAAAGTATTGCACAAAGGGGTTTCATCACACAGCTTGGAAAGTGGATGCTCTGTCTTTCAGTTGGAAAAACCTTCATGTCTATGCCTTTCCACCTCTGCCTCTTCTTCCAAAGGTACTATTAAAGGTCAGACAAGACAGGCCAAGGATGATTTTGATAGCTCCAGATTGGCCTCGGCAACACTGGTATCCACTACTACGGAGTCTGGTAAAGAAGCCTCCATGGCCTTTACCTCTGATTCCTCATCTGTTATCTCAGAAGGACGGTCATCTGCTCAATGTCAAGCTTCACTCTCTTCATCTAACAGCCTGGCATATTCTCTGTTGAAACACAGCAGGTCTCAACTTCCTCAACAAGTTTTAAATGTGATTATGGAAGCTAGAAGACCTAGTACAAGGAAGGTATGCAGAAAAATGGAAGAGATTTTTATTTTGGAGTACAGCAAAGAATTTGGAGATTTCTGAGCCTAATTTGGGTGTGGCTCTTCAATATCTTACTGAGTTATTGGACAAAGGTTTGTCCTTCTCTTCCATTAAGATTCATGCTGCAGCAATTTCAGCTCACTATGATTGTGACCCACCTTTGTTTTCGCATCCTTTGTTCAAGCAGTTTCTTAGAGGGGCAAAGAATATAAGACCCCCACGTAGAGCTCCTACTCCTGCTTGGGATCTCAATTTTGTGTTGGAAAAACTTACTCTACAACCTTTTGAGCCTGCGGCTACTGCTGAATTGAAATACTTGTCATGGAAGACTGCTTTTCTGTTGGCTATTACTTCTGCAAGAAGGGTGTCTGAGTTGCAGGCCCTTATGGCAGTAGAGCCCTTTTGATTTTCCATAAGGATAGGGTATCATTACGTACTAATCCTTCCTTTATGCCTAAGGTGGTTTCTAGTGTGGCTTTAAACCAAACTATTCATTTGCCTACTTTTTATGCAGACCCCCAAAATAAAGGGGAAAAGATTTTGCACACTTTAGATGTACACAGGCAATTGCGATATTATTTAAGCAGGACTAAGGATTTTAGGCAGTCTCAGCAGTTGTTTGTTTCTTTTGCTTTGAGTTCACAGGGCAAGCCTGTGTCAAAACAAACTATTTCCAGGTGGATTGGCTTTTGCATTGCATTTTGTTATTCCCATCATGGCAAAGAGATTCCAGCTGGGATTAGGCCTCATTCCACTAGGGCTACTGCCACTTCAACAGCATTTCTCAGGGGGGTGGCAACTAAGGATATTTTGGAAGCAGCTACTTGGAGTTCAGTACATACTTTCTCTAAGCATTATCACCTTCCTATCTACTCTAAGTCTAGGGCTGGTTTTGCCACAGCTGTTTTGCAAGGCATGTTGTCAGCTCCTACTTCTTTATAAATTGCCAGCCTCCCTTACCTCTGCTTTGGGATTCTACCCAATAGTCAGGACTGCAGCAATGGAAGACGAAGAACATAGTACAGTTTTGTACCTACCATAAATGTAGATGTTCGAGGATTCCATTGCTGCAGTCCAACTCCCTCCTTCCCCTCTGTATTTAGGGGTGGTTGTGTAGGTGAGTTTACATGCTTATGTTTTTGTATATATATATTGTTGTATATATTGTACATGTTTTTGGTGCAGGTTTTCTGGGACTTGTCTTTTTAGGGTCTTCTGACATCTGGGGCAAGAAAAGACTGAGGATATGACGTCGGTCATGCGCATTAGTACCCTGACGTACTGACGTCAGTCTAAGGCGCCATGACCGACGTCAGCCTTATACTCTGGTATTCGGGCCGACTGGACGCGGACTATACCCAATAGTCAGGACTGCAGCAATGGAATCCTCGAACATCTACATTTATGGTAGGTACAAAACTGTACTTTACCTGCAAAGTGACTGACCTTACAGTGGGTGCACATTTAGCCAAGTCTGATCTTCCTATATCAGATGTGTCAGTTATGGTTCTTCAAGGGTATTTCCATATACCTTTGGAAAGAAGCACGGTGGAGATTAAGCTAATTCAGTTCTTCAGATTGAGAGTCAGGGGTCTGAACCTGGACATTGGTTTTATGAGACACTGGATCTTTTCCCTCTGGGCATCTAGCAATAGACACATGTAAGGTATACGGAAGAGCAACATGTTTATTTTTCTGGTAATGCATGATTTTATACATTTACCTTAAATCCAAACTGCTGATTGTCTCAGAAAGTTAACAATAACTGCAAGATTACTGGGGTTTCATTTTAGCATCTTTGTTTGTTCATGACAAGAGAGCAGTTACTATTACCTAAGGTAACATTCTATTTAGAGCAGTTAGTAAGACCTTAATTTTAGATCACTTTAACAGTATAACAAACTTTGCTTAGTATTACTGCTGTTCATAGGTATCTGTCAGAACCGTAGACTGACAGGTGAACACACTTTTTTCTCTCTTTCACTAAGTCACAGCCTGTATAATACACTAACTGGCCATAATATCCATATATTTTAACTGAATATTTTATTCTCTTAATACTCCCTGCCTTTTCCTTAACACATTATTTCAAAGTGAAGTGGACATTACTGCAGATTCACATTGTTGTTAACCAAAATGTCTGCCTCACTGAGAGTGCTTGTTTAGACAGCCTAGCAAGTTACACATTTTAACTTCTTTTCCTCCTCTGGATTTAACTAATCACCCTACATTTTTCTTGTGCTGTGATTTATTTTCACATTAAGCATCAGAGCACTCTCTGGAACTGTTATCTTTTCTTCTAGATGAGCAGTGACTCTATCATGAAATGAGGGAAAACCTTTAGTTTAATTCAAGGCCATAACTTGGTCTTGTAAAGTTTCAAGCTGAAACAGTCATTCACACACACAAACATACACTTATATAAAAGTAAGCGGGTGACATAACCAATGATTCCCTAACTCACGCACACAGTATCTGTCTCTGAGGTGTAGTTGCCATTTTAAACATCTAAGATACACACTGGCATTTTTCAAGATTCTTTTTTTAGACAGTGTATGAAAGAAAAACTTGGTTTTATAAAGTTTCAAGCTGAAACACAGTCACTCACACACGCACACAAACACACACTTACATTAAAGTAAGATGACATAACCAATAGCTCCTTAATTGTAACAAACACACAGTATCTGTCTCTGAGGTGTAGTTGTCCTACTAAACATCCAAGCTGCACACTTGCCACTTTAAGAGGCTTTTTTTAGCCAGTATATGAAAGAAATTATGCACTTCTCTTTCTAGGCACAAGCGGATATTTAAGCACTGTTATCTAACATCATTAACTTATTAACTCTTGCTGAAGGACCTGTACTAGCCTGAAGGCTTGAGTAACTTCAAAACCAATGTTGGTCCAGTAAAAGGTATTATATCACATCTGTGTTCCAGTGCCTTTACTTTCACTGGAAACCTAACAAAGAATACAGAGAACGTACAGCATAAGTGTAGAAGTAGACTGTATTAAAACAGATCCTGATACAGCTTGTAAAATAGAAGAAGACTATAAAATAATCTTTGAGATGTATTAAATTGAGATGGTTTGTCAAAATTCAATGCCCCTCTAAACCATGAGAGCACAGCAGCCTGTGCTGAATTGCTGTCTGAAGCTGTGGCAATGGCTGCATAAAGGCTGCTGTACATACTGAAGCAAGTCCACGACTAGCCACAGAAACAAACTGCCATGTTGGCATCCGAAATTAAACAGAATATACAATAAAAGGAACTAAAATTATGATAAAAATCTGGAAGGGTCTTTCCCGTAAAGATAAAACTTGATCATCAAACTAAATAGACAACTAAGAGGGCTAATTAGGTCAAGCAAAGCCAACTTTGAGGTTCAGATAGTCAACCAGGAGAAAGATAACCATAAGGCCCCTTCTTCATCTATGTCAGAAACCTCAAGGACAGCACACAGCAATGTGTTGAACTGGTGGTTAATGACATCACTGTAGATTTTTTCCATTTGTTAAAGCATCTGTTTGTTTTTTCTGATTTTCTGCCAAGGAGTGTATCATATAACTGATTTGTTTGCAGTTAAAAGTATTCTCTAGAGTCTCCTTGCTCGTTTATCTGTTTAAAACTTTGTTTAGTGGCTCACTGATGTTTTTTCTGCTGTGATAAACATTTCTGTAGTGTTTTCTGCCTAAAATAGTGTAGCTAGTAGTTATAGCATAGTTTCCTACCCTCCCTCCCTATTGGTGTCTTGTTCTTATACTTGGTGGCTTTGCAGTTGCCCGCCGCTACTGTAAATTTGATCTGGGACACACCTCCCAGTCTAGTATCATTAGCTCATTCTACCTAATACAGAGAGAATATTTGAGAAAGCCAACCCTCTTAGTTTCTTAACCTTTAATTATCTTCTGTTCCTCCTTTTCTCCCTTTCCACTTTACTTAAAAAAAAACTTTATTCAGCTGCTTGCTGCTTTTACATTATTTGTGTTTCCTCCTCCAACTCTATTACTTCATCTTGGTTTTTCTGCTACTTGTTCTCTAAAGTGTTCAATTGCGTCTTCTCTGCTGCATTTATTACTGCTGTTTTTATCTTGTTTAAATTTTAAGTTAGTTTCAGTTTAAGCACTTGGGCTTTAGGCCTACCCCTTAGCTCTCCCTGGCCTCTCTTCCTCAGATTCTGACAAATGTGGATGGACAGTTTCCTACAAATTCTCCTGCCACCCTGGTCGATATGGGCATCCTGAGACAGTGTAGCAACTGCCCCATGTACACGGACAACCATCTACTACTACCACCTAGTAACACAATTTGTGAGAGATGCAGTTACATAAAGAAGCTAGAGTCTATGCTCTCTCCCTCACAAGCCAGTACATCTGACATTGAGAAGGTTGTCAACACAATCACTACACCTCAAACACCACCCACAACTACACAACACACACCCAGATATCCGGAGGTCCTCAACAGAAACAAACCCAAACAAAGGAGACCTCAGAGGCAAAAACACATGAGAACTCACAACCCTCCACACCCCACACCACATACCATGCATAGTCCACACACCAGTGTCTCGCAACCACTAAGGCCTAACCATAAACCCAACATATTAGTCATAGGAGACTCCATTGTGAGACACACAGATGTGCCTCTCAAAAGGCTGGATAAAAAGAAAGTCATGATTAGTTGTTTATCAGGTGCCAGAATCTGCCATATCACACATGCACTCAAGTCTCTCAACAACATGTGCTGTTATGACTCTGTCAAAGTCCATGCTGGTGTGAATGACTTGAGGCGTACCTTGCTGGACTATATGAAAAGAGACATGATTGAGCTCGCTGAATATGTGTCCCAGGCAGGTATGTCCCTATCCTTAAACAGCATTCATCCATCATCCAGAAGGATACCTCAGTACAAACAGAAAATGACTGACTTTAACCAGTGGCTTAGTTTCTGGTGTCATTCCAGGGGGATCCAGTAAATTACAGCCTGGGAAGATATGATTGACAGACCATGATGCTTTGATACAGATGGCCTGCTTCTGTCTCATTGGGCTTCAGGCTTCTGGAAAAGGCCCTTGCCTCCCCCATAGTGCCTTTTTTAGGAAAAGTCATGAGGTCAATACTACCAACATACAAATTTCAACAAAACACAAATTAAAGGTCATGCTGCTAAACGCTAGAAGTCTAAACATGAAACTGCACTCATTGCAAGCATTCTTAACCCTGGAAGATGCTGACATTTGTACAGTCACAGAAACCTAGTTCAAAGCTGTGGAGAGCACCCCAGCCTTACCTGGTTACTCATCCTATCACACATTCAGACCCCAAACTGTGGGCAGCAAAGCCAAAGGAGGTGGAGTTTCAATATATATTAAAGACACACACATCTCCAGGCTGGTCAAACAGTACGACACACACGAGACACTCCAGGTGCAGTTAACCATCAACAAGACCCCTATTCAAATTATAGCTAGTTACAGACCCTCAAATTTGACTCAAGATGCCCACTTCACCTATCTGGACCTCTTCAAATCTATCAAGATTCAACCCTTTACCCTGCTGCTGCTGGGTGACATTAATTACCCAACCATAGATTGGAAAAACTACTCATGCCAGAACACAAATGCCTAGAGATTCCTCAATTTTATCAATGCAAATGCCTTGGAACAGCTAGTTGATACCTCCACAAGAGGTGATAATATCTTGGACTTGGTATTAACCAACATGAGTAACCACTGCAGTACACCTACAGTATCATCCTCCCTGGTAAGATCCGACCATAAAGTGTTCACATTCGAAGTCACCATCTCAACTGACCCCCTTCCTTTAGCTAGGGTCAAACAAAAAACTTCTCCAAAGCTGATTACAACCTCCTGAAAGATGGTATAAACAGCTTCACAGCCCCCTCCCCCACAGTAGGAACTGGCACCGATGTCCAAATCTACACCAAAGTACTATACAAGCATTTATATAGATGCACTGAATCAGGAATACACGACAGGACAAAATCATCCTCCGTAAGGAAGAGAAAACATGTCTGGTGGACATCTGCAGTAAATAAACTATATAACAAAAGGAAAAAAAATACTGTCCAGGACCAAGAAGGAGCAGTTGCCCAATTGGAAGCAATCTCTCCTTAGCCTGAACAAGCAAATAAGAGCACTAGTGAAATCCTCTAAAGCCAACTTTGAGTCCAAATTGGCCACATCTACTAGAGGCAATCATAAGGCCTTCTTCACATATGTCCAAAATCTCAAAGGAAGCACCCAGATCTGTTCAGAACTGGTGGTCAAGCACCCCACATACACAAATGCTGTAGATATAGCCAATCTACTGGCTGACAGATTCATAGGTCCATAGGTGTGTACTAGGCTAATGGCCTTGGAGCCTTTACAAGCCTAGCCCATAGGATTACCCTGGCATCGTGCCACCTGACCTTAGTATCCAGTGCCTCTGTCGAGTAGGGCCACTGGAGTGATCCCCGGGGTGAATTTTCTATTTCCCATCCAATCATTAAGATTTCTCTTGAACAGGGCCAGTGAGGTGCTCTGTTTGACATGTATGGGAAGTCTATTCCATAGCATGGGCAGTTTCTGGGTTATAAACCTGTCCCTCCGCACCACACTCTCCAGATACCTCAACCTCATTACCACAATCAACACAATGTGCTGGAGGGAGCATTTCTAACAGAGCTAGGTCAGACATGGCTTTATAAGTCCAGACATGGCTTTATAAGTCAAGCAGAGTTCGCCTCTAAGTATGAGATATGAGACAGAGAATAGCTGGAGTTTTTTGAGTTTGTCCATATAGGATAAGTGTTTAAGGCCTAGGATCCTCTTTGTGAGGTACTTTTGCGGCCTCCCCAGTTGTTGCAGGTATCTGATGAGGTACATGCCAAATGGGGCATTGTACTCGATGATTGGCCTAATGAGGGAAGAGTAAAGGGAGACAATGTGACCTCTTTCTTCCTGGATTGCAAAACCCTTAGTAATGAGATGTGCCACATAGAAGGACTTTCTGATCACAGTGGTAGTGTGGTGGTCAAAAGAAAGGTTGCTGTCAATCTGTGTTTCCAGACCTCTTATAATGCCTTCTGTGTTCAGTGGACTACCATCGATGTGGTAGTTCATGGGAACTGGGTTTTTCTCAAAGGGGATGATTAGACTTTTTTTGTGTTTGAGCTTAAGGCCATGGTTCTGACATCAGTCCTTCTGATGGATGTCAACATCACTTGGTGAGTTAATGGCTCCCAACTTGTAATCGTCTGCGAAATTTTGTCAGCCAGAGTCCCTTCGTGTTGGACTGCACTTCAGAGAAGTAGATACCAAAGAGGAGAGGACCCAGGACCGATCCCTGTGCAACTACACTCGTGACTGGTCGGCAGTCTGACTTAGAGTCAGTTACTTTCACACTGTGGGTTCTATCTGTGAGCCGATTTGCAACCCACCTAGTGATACAGTGAATGAAAATTCTCTCTTCCTCTCCTTAAGGACTCGCTTGCCAAAAAAACAATGTAAATTCAAGAAAACAGTCGAGTCCAAACAGGCTGTGCAAACTGTTATTCTGTAAAAACAGGTAAAATGGTAATAAAACTGTGAGCACTTTCGGGATAACCCTTCATCAGATAATGAAACAGCATTCATAAAGTCTATTTAAATACGTTTAAAAACACAACCACCAATCATCTCACCGCCCTCCTTTTCCTAAGGGCTGGTCTTAAAGGTATACATGTATTCAACCCTGATGGATGATTTGCTGTTAGCTCTATAATCCAGTGTAATTCATTGCACTCAGTGACATTCACTATGTAACCCCCTTTACTCATATGAGTAACCTGTATAGCCATGAATTTAAAGGTGTGCGTTGGATTCTTAGAAGTATGCACATACAGAGCATTACGTTCATCTTTCTATCTAATACTGTACAAGTGATGTATTCTGATTTTCAGTTTGCAGTTTGTTTTCCCTACATAGTAACTGGGGCATGATTGACACAGCTAAATATGCCACATTTTCCGTGTGGCAGTCTGCATCTAGTTTAAAAATATATTCCTTTTTATTTATGGGGTGAACAAAGTTATTCTTACCACTAATCATGAAGCAAGTTTTACAGTGCCTGCAAGGAAAAGTACCTGTTCTATCTGATATTAACCTAGTTTTGTTTTTCATTCCTGGTTCTTTACACATGTCTTTCAAGTTACTATTGCGTCTAAAAACAAAACTTAGTTCTTGAATCTTTATCCACTATATTTTTGAATCTATCCTCACTTAACAGGATTTTCCAGTTTTAATTATTTCACAGACCCCATTAATATTGTTGCTATATTGTAGCATAAGCCTGTGTTTATTACTTTTTCGTATAATTGTGTTCTCATGGCTTTGTGTCTCATTGGCTTTGAACCATGGTCTAGCCTTTCCCTTTCTATCTCTCTTCACTAGTTCTAACCCCTCTTGTATCAAGTTACTTGTATAACCCCTTTGTACCATATGGTTCTGTAAACTCTCCAGCTCTTTTTCAAAGTTGGCTTCTTCTGTACATAATCTCAATGTGCGTAAACCCTGTCCCACTACTATGTTCTTAAAAGTACATCTAGGGTGCATACTTGAAAATTCCAAGTAGTGATTGCTCCAGCAATTTTTCTTGTATGGAGAGGTTGAAATACCAGTCCCTACATTTTTGGTTATTCTTACATTAAAAAAAAAAATCTATGGATTTGAAATCACTTTTTACTGTAAACCATAAAAATTCAGTGGTTGTCTCCAAATGCTTAACAAATCTTGCCAGTTCATCCTCACTATGTTGCCATAAAATATAAACATCTTCCACAAATTGAACATAATGCATTAGATATTCGCTCCACCATTGATTATTAATACATACATTAATTTCTTCCCAATATGCCAACACTAGGTTGGCGTATGAGTTTGCACAAGGTGTGCCCATAGCTACACCCTGTTTTTGCCTGTAGTATGTACTGTTACACATAAGTACATTATTTTCAAGTATGAGTTTTAGAACTTCCAGAATTAACTGGTTCGTTCTCCCATCAAACACTTTCTTTACTTTTAGTACTTCCCTAATCGCCTTTAGGCCATAGTTATTACTAATAACAGTAAAGAGGTTGTTAACATCAAGAGTAACCATTAATACAGTGGTCATTGTTTTGTTTTCTACAACCTCCAACAACATACTCAAAAAGTGTCGTGTCTTTTAATATTTGTGGGTAACACTACATCTCTATTTTCAATTTAGTTTCCACCCATATGGATAAATGTTCTGTTATCCACCCTCTGCCTAAGACTATCGGTCTCATGGGTGGTGGTACAACACATTTTTGGAAGCGCTTTAAATATTGGTGTCACAGGATGCTCTATATGAAAAAAGTCTAACAGATGTTGTTCCAACAACCCCTGTGCCTTAAGTTCTTCAAGTTTTGCTCTCACTTTACAATTTAAATTTCTCAGCATTATAGGAGAAACACTTAAATAAGTTTATACATCTTTAAGTAAATCATTCAGTGCTGTGGTATATGCTGCAGTATTCAAAACAACATCCTCACACATCGCACATCGAGATTATGTACAGAAGAAGCCAACTTTGAAAAAGAGCTGGAGAGTTTACAGAACCATATGGTACAAAGGGGTTATAGAAGTAATTTGATGCAAGAGGGGTTAGAACTAGTGAAGAGAGATAGAAAGGGAAAGGCTTGACCATGGTTCAAAACCAATGAGACACAAAGCCATGAGAATAACACAGTGATACAAAAAAGTAATAAACATAGGCTTATGCTACAATATAGCAACAATATTAATGGGGTCTGTGAAATTAAACAAAACTGGAAAATCCTGTTAAGTGAGGATGGATTCAAAAATATAGTGGATAAAGAACCAAGTTTTGGTTTTAGACGTAACAGTAACTTGAAAGACATGTTGTGTAAAGAACCAGAAATGAGAAACAAAACTAGGTTAATATCAGATAGAACAGGTACTTTTCCTTGCAAGCACTGTAAGACTTGCTTCATGATTAGTGATAAGAATAGCTTTGTTCACCCCATAAATAAAAAGGAATATATTTTTAAACTATATGCAGACTGCCACAATGAAAATGTAGTATATTTAGTGATGTGTCGATTATGCCCCAGTTACTATGTAGGGAAAACAAACTGTAAACTGAAAATCAGAATACATCACTTGTACAGTATTAGACAGAAAGATGAATGTAATGCTCTGTATGTGCATACTTCTAAGAATCCAACACACACCTTTAAATTCATGGTTATACAGGTTACTCATATGAGTAAAAGGGGGGGACATAGTGAATGTCACTGAGTGTAATGAATTATACTGGATTATAGAGCTAGCAGCAAATCATCCACCAGGGTTGAATACATGTATACCTTTAAGACCAGCCCTTAGGAAAAGAAGGGCGGTGAGATGATTGGTGGCTGTGTTTTTAAATGTATTTAAATAGACTTTATGAATGCTGTTTCATTGTCTGATGAAGGGTTATCCTGAAAGCACTCACAGATTTATTACCATTTTATCTGTTTTTATGGAGTAAAAGTTTGCACAGCCTGTTTGGACTCAACTGTTTTCTTGGATTTACCTAGTGATATAGGGGTTGATGCCTAGCATAATGAGTTTTTCTATGATTCCTGAGTGGGGAATAGTATCAAAGGCCTCGGCCAGATCAAGGTAGGCTTTATGAACCACGTTGCCTTCATCCACAGCTCTGGTGACTGACTCAAAGAAGTTGACCAAGTTGAGCAGACATGATCTACCCTTCACAAAACCAAAATGTGAGGGATCCAGAGTTTGGAGATTCCCTATATCCTTATTTATCAGGTCCATGATGATTCATTCCATAGCTTTGCATATCAGACTTATTCTAATGGGGCAATAGTTCCCAGGGTCTGTAGTCGCTCCTCCTTTGTGGAGAGGGATGACTATAGCAGTGCGCCATTCAGTAGGGACAAAGCCTGCATTGTGGCTGTGATTGAACAGGGCACACAGGTGAGGTGCCAGTTCACTGTGTAGTTCATGTAGAACACAGCCAGGGATATTGTCAGGTCCCATAGAAGCTGTATTCTTGGCCTTGGACAGTGCTGTTTTAACCTGTGCAGCTGTAATACTGGGTGCCTGGCAATCTACTGGTATTGTGATTGGTCCTTTGGGGGGAGGGGTAAAGTTGGCACTGAATCTGTCGGCCTGTATATTGGCAATATTTGTTAGCTAGGTTCCATTGTGCAGTAGCTCAGAGCAAATCTGGGTATTGCCGTTGAGGTTCTTTACATAACTATAGAAGGCCTTGTGGTTGTCTTTACTATCTGCTGCAATTCTGTTTTCATAACTAGCTTTAGAGAATTTGATGTGGGATCTCACCTTTTTGTTGAGGCTGATAAGGGAGTTTTTCCACTCTTGGGACTTCACCTTATTCTGCATCAGTTTCCTCCTTCTGTTGTTGAGGTTGTTTATGGCAGGGGACCACCAGATTGGCTTCCTTTTTTTGGAGGAGAGCGTCTTGGTTCTATTGGGTATGCAGAGATCCATGCATTTGTGTATTCGTACAGTGCATTGGTGTATGATTCGGTGGTCATGCAACTATTCTGCATTTGCATGGGTGTCGTGAAGTTAGCCACCTCTGTTCTTAGGAGCCCAAGGTTAGCTTTGGAGAAGTTTTTCATGGTGGTTACCATTGCGGGAGCGGGATGAGGATTTCCAAGGTAACTGGTTTGTGGTCAGATCTAACCAGGGAGGAGTTGACTGTTGGTGTAGAGCAATGGTCGCCCATGTTAGTAATGACCAGGTCAGGATGTTGCTACCTCTAGTGGGGGTAAGAACAAGCTAGCCCAGGGCATTGGAATTAATGAATTCCAAGAAACGTTGGGCAAGTGTATTGGTACTTGAGTAGTTTTCTCAGTTAATGGAGGGGTGGTTGAAGTCACCCAGTATGTGTGTGTTAGGTTGGACCCTAATATTCTCCAGGGTTCTTAGGAACATGGAGTCAGTGTCTTGGGATATGGTTGGGGACCTATAACAGGCAACAACCTGTATCGCTATCATACCCAATGTTAGCTGTACCTGAAGTATCTGTGATGCATTATGTTGGGCTACCAGTCTGGAGGTGTGTGCATCCTTTATGAATATGGAAACACCACCACCTTTGGAGCTTCGGTCCAAGTTCTGGAGCCAAAAGGTCTGGAATGAGTTATAGCCTGGTAGTGCAGGGGTGCTTTCTGCTGCCTTGAAACCAGGTTTCTGTTACAGCACAAATGTCGATGTTCTCCATTTTAAGGAGTACTTTGAGCGAGTGCATTTTGAGATTTAGACTTCTAGCACTGAGCAGCATGACCCTCAGATTACTTTTGTTTGTAGCTGTTATGGTGGTAATTTGGTCTTTGGAACAAAATCTAAAAAAGCACTATAGGGATGGCAAGAGCTTTGTCCAGTATCCAGAAATCCAGGGGTGACAGATGCAGGCCATCTCTGGCAAAGCATCGAGGTCTGTCAATCATGTCATCCCAGGCAGACAGATACTGGATCCCCTTAGAATGGCACCAGAAACTTAGCCAATTGTTGAAATCAGTCATTTTCTGCTTGTACTGTGGTATCATTCTGGGTGATGGTAGGATGCTGCTCAGGGCTAGGGTTGTACCCGCCTGGGCTACATAATCTGAGAGCTCCTCCATGTCTCTTTTCATGTAGTCCAGGGAGGTATGTCTCAAGTCATTCACACTCACATGTACAATGACAGATATATATATATATATATATATATATATATATATATATATATATATATATTTGTACCTGTTGATGAGGGACCTGAGTGTGTGCATTATATGGCGGATCCTGGCTCCTGACAGGCAGCTGTTACTTTCTCCTTATTCAACATAATGAGTGGGACACCAGTGTGCCTCACTATCGAGTCACCTATGACTAGTGTGCTGGGCATGCTGTTTTGCCTTAGGGGCTTTGGTTGAGTGGCACACTGTTTAGGAGAGTTAGGTGTCTCGTGATTAGTGTTGTGTTGTGGTGGTCGAGTGCGCTTCTGCCTTGGAAGTCTCTGCTGTTTAGGTAGATTTTTATTGAGAGCCTACATGAAGTTAGGTGTGTGGTTTGTGTTTTTATGTGAAGGCAGTGCTGGTGTGTGTTCTGGGGGGCTGTGTGTTCCATGTGGTGTGGTGCAAGTGTTAACCTTCTCCTCTTGACCAGCCATTCCGGTCTTGGCTGGAGAGTGCGTGGCTTCCAATTTGGATATATAAGTGTATCTCTCGCAAGTCTGATTATTGGGAGGTAGGAGGAGAGGGTTGTCGGTGTACATGAGGCAGTTGCTACATTGCCTCAGGATGCCCAAGTTCACCAGGTTAACAGGAGAAAGCACAGGGAACTGACCTTTAGACATGCCTGGAGGAGTGGGCATTAATAATAAGTACTGGAGCTGTTTCCTTGTAGAACGTTTAATGCTGGTAGCACTTTTGTGTGCTACAATAATTGCTACAAGAAGTCTAGTATGGTAAAGTGCTAGACTAATAAGTTAATAAAAGTGCAGGAGAGGAGAGAACTAGCAGATCCAAGGGAAACATTGAAGAGCAGACTTTGGCACCTCTCAGAAGCTTACACACAGTCCTGGATACAGCAAATCTATATCTGGACTAGACTAGATACAGGAAAGGCAGGAAACAAGCACAACTGGGTCTTTTAAGCCAGAAAGTTGAAAGAGATGGAAAAACAGCCCAAACGGCCAATAAACTACAAATTCTGTGCCAGAAACCACTCCTCTTGTGGTAGATAGGCTACCTAGTGCTTACCACTCCCACTGATAAGCTAAAAGGCTTCACTCCAACACAGAAAGGCTTGGGGGGGCTCAGAAGCTTACATACAGTCTTGGATACAGCATATCTGTATCTGGACTAGACTAGTTATAGGAAAGGTGGGAAACAAGCACAAATTTGGGCTTTTAAATCAGAAGGTTGAAGGAGATTGAAAAAAGTGCTCAAACAGCCAATAAACAACAATTTCTGGGCCAGAAACCACTCATCTTGTGGTAGATAGGCTACCTAGTGCTTACCACTCCCACTGATAAGCTAGAAGGCTTTCATAGGTTCATACTAGGCTATCTGCCCTAGGGCATTTATAAGCCTAGCCAGAATGTGTTTGGCTTTCGCCACCCATTTTAAATTTATTTTGCTATGCCCTTTTTCGAGGTTAGTATACTGTGCCTCTGTCTAACAGTGACACAGAAGTGATACCCGGGGTAAACCTACGATCTTCCATCCACTCATCAAGATTCCTCTTGAAGAGAGTCAATGAGGGACTCTGCCTAACCTGGACTGGGATTTTATTCCAGAGTGAAGGGAGCCTCTGGGTTATGAATCTGTCCCTCCAGCATGTCCTATTTATTTCAGTGCTGAGGTTCAAGTCTCGGCGTAGCTCGATGGGATTTGGATTTTCTGAGGTGCAGCATGTCCATTAATTCCGGGTTGGACATGGCTTTATACGTCAGGCACAGATCCTCAACACAGAAAGGCTTAGGGGGCTCAGAAGCTTACATACAGTCCTGGATACAGCAAATCTGTATTATCTGGACTAGACTAGTTACAGAAAAGGCGGGAAAAGCGCAAACCTGGACTTTTAGACCAGAAAGTTGAAGGAGATGGAAAAAACTGCCCAAACAGCCAATAAACTACAATTTCTGGGCCAGAAACCGCTCCTCTTGTGGTAGATAGGCTACCTAGTGCTTAACACTCTTACTGACAAGCTAGAAGGCTTCTCTCTGACACAGGGAGGCTTGGGCTCAGAAGCTTACAAAACAGTCTTGGATACAGCAAAACTGTATCTGGACTAGATTAGCTACAGGAAAGGTGAGAAACTAGCGCAAACGAAAACTTCTCCCCTCAGTAAATCAGGACATCCCCGTCATGAATATTTAGCCATGAGAAAGAACTATTTATATGCACAACCCAAACAGATGTCAACCTGGTTACAACAGGAAAAAACAATATTCCTTAACAGCAAACCTGCTAGCTATCCTAAAAACTATAGACCAATAACTTGCCTTCCAACAGTGTATAAACTATACACTGAAACTGAAGATGACAGAGTTTGTAGTCATTTAGAAGAAAACTCAATTATGGGAATAGAACAAAAGGGTAACAAAAGAATGCCATAGGGAACAAAAGATGATTTGCTGTTAGTCATAACAGAGAACTGTAAAAAGGGGAAGAATATAAGTATGGCATGGATAGACTACAAAAAAGCATTTGACAGCATCCCACATTTGTGGATAAATGAGTGCTTACAATGTACAAATTATACCCTACACATCAATTACATTACAACAACCACGAAACAGTGGCAAATCACTTTGCAGTTAATCCATAATAAAGGACAAATTATTATTCCAGGGATAAAAATTCAAAGGGGGGATATTCCAGGGTGACTCTCTATCACCACTGCCCTTTTGTCTTGCCCTTAACCCATTAAGCTGTCTACCTAACAGAGTAGGTCATGGCTACAGTTTGGCTCCCAGAAAACAAAAATTGTAAAGACTTCTCATCTTCTTTTTGTGGATAATTTAAAACTAGATAGTTTGTCAGATGAACTGAAAGCACAACTACATGTGGTTAAAACTTTCTTAGATTATATAATTTGGTCTTGATAAATGTGCAAAAGCAACCTTTAAAGCAGGAAAGCTGCACCACCAAGAAAATATCAGTCAGGGACAGGAATGTGATATAAAAGAAATTGAGCAATAAGGGAGTGTATAAATATTTGGGAATTGATGAAAGATCAACAATAAAACATAAACAAATGCAAATAAAACTTAGGAATACTTTAGAAGACTAAAATTAATACTGAAAACAGCTCTGATGGCCAGGAAAAAAGTCCAAGCTATAAATCAAGTTGGTCCTCCTGTCCTAAAGCTACAGTTATGGAGTGACTGATTGTCCCCAAAAGTTATTGGATCAGTTGGACAAGAAAACAAGAAAAAAAGTTCATGCTTATCAAATGATTTATAAAAATGAGTTCATACCAAGATTATATATTCCTCATTCTGGTATGGGCCTCCTTGAAATTGGTTACATGTATAGATCTGCAGTCATAGGACTGCATACATATCTGCTGGCCTCATAAGATCCAAACATATTGAAAGTTTTAAAACATGAGGAGAATAAGTGTAAGATGACTTCTCTGCTTAGTTTAGCAGAAGCATATCATCAAGTGAGAATGGAAATCAAACCAGAAGTAAATAAAGATCAGACAAAGACTGAATGTGCCAAAAACAAAAGAAAAAATATATGGTACATGATCAGATGAGAAGGCAAAAACTGTGGAAAATGCATAAATATATTTGCAAGTACAGAAAACTCTTGGAACAACCTCATGTCTATCAGGACTGAATGCAGGGATGGTTAATGAGAGGAGAATTTAAACCAAGTGATGAAAGGTTAATATTGGCGGCCCAGGATAGTGAACTATGTACACAGTGCTTTACAAAGTCCATTAAACGTGGTAGAAACAGACAAATGCAGGTTTTGGAAAACAGAATTGGAAACGGTCACACGTCTTGTTGCAGGGTGTGATATACTAATGGCAGAAGGACTGTATACTGAAAGGCATACTAATGTGGCAAGATTGTTGTATGAGGGATTATGCAAACATTACAATATTGAAGAAGTTGAGAAGTATTGGAAACATGAGCCACAAAACATTATAGAAAATTAAGTTTATATCACACGAGATCCCCCATTACCAATAGTTCAAAAATATATGCGAGAAAACCAGATATAGTAGTCCATGAAAAGAAAACAAAAGTAGCATTGATCATTGAAATTGCTACACAGAGTGACTACAGTGTCTCACATACACAAAAACACTAAGTCATAAAATACCAGGATTTACAGGCAGAAACAAGGGCAGTATGAAGGATACCCAGACAGCTCCAATAGTAGTAGGAGCAATGGGTGTTATAAAAAGAATTTACAGTTTTACTTAGACATGTTACGAATAGATGCAACTCCATATGAATTGCAGGAGTCAATTCTGGGCACACTGTGGGTGCTGTGAAGAGCACTTCTCGCCAACACCAAAGATTGAAACAATACTAATTTCATGAACTTTAATCATACTTTGACTAAGAAATGGGGTCCATTCCCATCATTGTATTAGAAACCCAAAAGACTTGGAAAAATTAAACTGGTAAAAGCAGTTTAATGCCCCCTTCAGTACGTACCTGACCAGACACATGCAGCAACTGGAATGTCCACAAAGGTTCCTTACAAAAAGAATACAGGGAGTAAACACAGTGTCCTGTGCTGATTGTCCCAAAACCCTGTCTCATTACGTCTGATTGGAATAGGAAAATTAAAGTATGATTATGCTAAAGAAAAGAGCAGAATGGTTGGTATTTTTACAACTGGAAATTTTAGGCCAAAATATGTAGCTCTGCTGATGACATTTGTAAAGGAAAATGGTATATAGATGGTTAGTAGGAAGAGTTTTCTCATAAGTTCTATAATCTTAGTATAGGTGAAAAACAACCTGTTTTCAGTTCATTTCAAGCCTTAGTTTGTAGTTTTCTATCAACCAATTTATTGCCAGGGAACAAAGTAGATATGTAAGCAAGTTAGAAAAGACAAAGCTGGCAGTCCATATTATATCAGCAATAAAGTATACTTGGCAAATTCAAAAGTGTGGGCTAAAATTACAACTTCAATTGTATTTGGAAAGGTGGAGATAAAAATTTCCAAACATAAAATGCTTCAGCCTGTAACACTAATAGCCAATTTATACAAAATCTTCTCAACATATTTTACAAAAACAGAAAGCTCTAATGTGGTTAGGTCATTTGCACAGTGGTCAAGTAACATGCAGATAAGTGCTTGCTTTCTTGTACAACACATCATGAAAAATATTTGGTGAACAGAACCTAAACACTTTCAGATTTAACTTCATGATTTAATAATGTGAACAGAAGTAAATTAAAAGTGAAGATAAAGTGGGATTCTCAAGATTACTGACTGACATTTTGACAGCTATGCATAGCTGTATGTAAGCCGCAGTTAAGTTTATCTAAGGAAGTGCATCTGCTTTCAATGTTGATACAAACAGCAGAGTAAGGCAGAGGTGTGTCTTGACCCTTGGTTGTTTTTGATGTATATGAACAGTATTTTCTCAGGAGAAGTGAATAGAAATAAACCAAACATGGCAAGAATCCCATGTTGCAGATGATCTGGTGCTATTAGTTACTACACAGGACCATCATATTTAGTATGCTAAGACATTTTATGCTCATAAGTGATTTACTCATAAATACCTCGACAAAAAGTTCATTTTACCACATTTAAAAGAAGAATAAGGTTTGTCTAGAAAAAGATAGGCAAAGGTTTCAAGTTGTGAAAAGCTGCACATATTTGAGACTGAGATTTTTCTGATCCCATGGAATGGGAGAAGCATATATTTTAGAATACTAGAATGAAAAAACAAGTAATGCCTTGCAAAGGATAGTTAGGAGTGTTGGAGGGATGACTTTAAAACACAGATTGAATCCATTCATGTGAAGATGTTTGCAGTAGTTGCATATAGTGCAAACATATGGAAGAAAAAGTATAAGGCTTGGAAACCAGTATACGCAAGCAATAATGCCTAGCAGGGTGTGTGTTAATGTGCAATTGATGGCTGCCCAGGGGTGTTATGAGGCCCAAAGCTGCAAGCAGAGGGCCTCTACACCCCTGGAAGAGTGTTAAATACACATTAACACACACCCTGGAGGGCATTATTGCGCTTAGAGAATGGGCTGTCTGTAAAATTGTTGTTTTACTTGCTTATTTTTTAAGTACTATATTTTTTATATATATATTTAATGTAAAATAGTTCCTCCACCTAATGTCTCAAACTTACTGTAGTATATGTTACTGGGGTTGGAGGAAGCATTTTAAATCAAACATATATAAAAATAATAAAGTGCTTAAAAAATAATAAGCAAGTGAAACAACAATTTTACATAGAGTCCATTCTGTCTCCCATACACACATATACAGTCACTTCTGCTTTCACACACATACATACATACATACACACACAGTCTCCTCTGCTTTCATACACACATTCACTCACATAAGATCGGTCTCACCCTCTTTCTCAATCTCTCACAGTCTCCGTTGCTTTCATACACACATTCAGTCACAGAAGATCACTGTCACTCTCTCTCGAGCTCTCTCACACACAGTCTCTGCTTTCATACACACATTGTCACACATCACTCTTGCTTTCTCTCTCACTCTCACATGCACATGCGTACACAAGCAGTATCTCTCTCTTTTTTGGTTTACATTTTATGCTCGCTAAACAGCAGAACCACTGCTTAGCGAGTGTAAAAATAATGGCAGCCATTATTTTTTTTTGCAGTACAAGCTCCACGGCAGCTTGATATGCTGCCATGAAGTGACAGACTCGTTTGTCAGCGGGCATTACTTGTACATTAATACCCTGCTGAAGAACTCCAATCAGGGTGTTGATGTATAGTTTTGCCCATTCTCTAAAAAAATTTAAGGAAAGTTTTATGGCTTCATTGAGCTTTATATAAGTTATATTTAAAGAATGACTTGAACATAACTCATGAACATGTTCTTATAGATGGGCGGATTTTAACAAGATTGGTCAGGTTTTTCAAGGAAGACTGCACCTCCCTTATGGGAAAAGTATGGACACAAAAACAAATGTAGATGAAAAAGGGTTGAGGGAGTGTGAATTTTCAAATAACATTGATTGGCTGTTATTTATGTTAAACTACACTTTGTCAGGTAGTCTGTACCTTTACTCAGTGAAAACACTGAGACAGTTCTGCTGTTACGACATTCATTTACTGCACATGAGGTTTACATCTAGCTTAACAATGAAAGGTATATACATCAAAAAATGACTTCAGCTTACATCATCAGGTCTGCAAGAATAGAAGAATCGAAGTCTCTGATACAAAAGAAAAAGTCCCACTTTTTATAGTGTCTTTTCTGACTGCATCAGCAGTTTAGAGAATTTGCCAGAATAACAAGTTTTTCTTTTGAAGCTGGTTTGCTGACAGTTTGTTTTCCATATTTTAAACATTCTGTTCCTGAAGAATAACTCCTCTGACTCACGCTTATCTTGCATGTCCTGTTGACAAGACACAGCTGCATACAAGAGTTCATCTTGACCTGCTTGTAGACAATAAATTGCACAAGCTGTATTGCTTATAACAGATAAAATATTTTACTTCTGCTTCTTATTAACAATGAATGCCAAGCTATATGTTTTTACCAAGTTAGGTAACAGTGCAAACTGAGTGCACTCTACACTGAAATGCAGAACATTTATTTTACATTTTCAGAAAAATACACAGAAATCCATTTTAACCTGTTCTTTATTCACAATTCCCTCTTTTATATTTAAAAAGTGGAAAATGACTGTTCATTTTCAAATTTTTCTTCAATAGTACACATTGAAATTTTCTTCAGTTTATTCAGGTTAACCATCATGATTTGCTGAACTCTACAGGTTTTTCGTAAATGACAACTTGTGTAGCAATTCCAGATAGTTAGTATGATTATAATGCCTAACACTACAAATACAGGATGTATCGACCAATTTAACATATTTTTCCTCGATTTTGACCAACCAGTAAAGATATCCCACCAGTTGTGAGCAGTGTCTTTTTTGGTCTTTTCAGCCAAACTAAGTAGTTTATCTTTTGCAATGATGCTTAATGCTTAAGCAAATGATCTGTATGAACAGAGGTAGGTTTACCTGTTAATATTGGTAGAACATATGCCCAATGTATGCGGCCTGTAATGACTGTGATATTAGTACATATTACAGAAACTCCAGTAGTAAAATTTATTTGTATTTTTGTATTATTGGGAGGAATATTAATTCCCTGTATAGTATGATTACTACACTCCTTCACATAGGTGAAGATTAGCCGTTGTATTGATGGTGGATATTCCTTTGAATTTTCTCCTTTTTCCAAATAAAATATGTGAAATTGACAACATTTAATAGAAACTTTGGAATCCAGTTTAAGGGTTACCTTAGGGCTATTTGGTCGAATGTAACGATGACCCTCAACCGTGGACCAAAAGTAGCATTGCTGGAAATTTTTATGTACTCGAAGATACAACTAGCATTATATGGACAAGTAAAATTGTCCTGGTGTCTTTGTTCACGAGAACAATTTACATCCCAACCTAGCTCTACAGTATTATTGTCATTGTTTACTTTTCAAACTTATGTATTTATGTACCTATGTATTATAGCATCTGATAACAGGTACTTTTGATAATATTATTTTTTTGATTTATTGGAACACACAGTATGGTAACAGCTCCCCTCTCTTAAAAGTTTTGAAAAAAATCATTATTTTTAACATTTAGAATATTTAAACTATTTTAAAAAATTTTTAGACTACTAGTCTTATATTTTTAAATACACATGGGTATTGCAACATTATAAAGAATTAATGTTCTGTAGTCCTATCTCACTTTCATTCTTACATATGGGTTCGGAGCCAATCCTCGGCTCTGACTCAGCCGATTACAAAGCTTGAAGTCTCTCAGTTGGCTCATGGCAAGGTAGGTATCCCATAGTGCACTAGTAAGAATCCCCAGATCTCGTTTGCCGCATCTACGAGTTCAGAAGTGCTCTCTTTCTTGGCCATGGCTAAGTTGGATTTTTCTTCATTATTCTTGTCTATAGTGATGGTTTTTGATAAATATTAGTAGCTTAGTACAGATAGCTTAATTGTTGTTATTATAGTAGTAAAGTAGTTAGCGTGTTTTTTAACTTTTTGCAAAGTTGTTATTGAAAACTTCTTGGCCGTCGCTTCCGCAGGCCCCTTTTTCTTCTGAGTGGTATCCCTTCCTTGGTGTGCTAGTTTTTTGCTATATTTAGATATCTTAGGAGTTGGTCCGTGTTTGGGTTAGGACCTTTTTCTAAACTTGTGTTTTTGACTAGAATAAGTAGTATAAAAATAATAGCTGTGTGCAGTGCTCCTTTATTAACTCTTATTAGCTAGAACTATTAGAGTGTTTGTTGAATTATTGCAATTGCTGTTGGAAATTCTTGATGTAGCTTCTCATCTGTTTATGGCTAGGTCCGTTTAAGTTAGAGGACTTAGTCCACTATTTCCTTCTCTAGTGTGTTGTTTCCTTAGCAGGGCTAGGCCCATTTAAGTTAGAGGACCTAGTATGCTGTTTCTTGCTCATCCTTGTGTGTTGTTCTTGAGCAGGGCTAGGCCCATGTAAGTTAAAGGACCTAGTCCTCTGTTGTTTTACTTGTGTGCAGTGCCTTTTTTGCAGGGCTAGGCCTGTTTATGTTAGAGGACCTTGCCCTCTCTTTCTGCTTTTCCCTCCTGTGATTGTGTTTTCATGACAATATGTCTAAGGAATCAAAGGACCATAAACCTTTGGGTTTTAAAAAGTGTCTCAAATGTTCTCAAAAAATGTTACTGACTGATGGACATAGTAATTGTGTTTACTGTTTCGGAGCCATACATCTTCAGGAGCCATGTTCCTTTTGTCACTCCTTTAGTTCTCAGGTTCCCCAGGAAAGGAAGAACAAATTGATCCTGAAAAGTCTCCTTAAGCCTTCCTTTGAGGAGGATTTAGCCAGCTCTTCATCACTGCATTCCAGGTCTCCCTCTTCTAAAAAAGAGAAGGTCAAGTCAGCCAAGAGACATTCTCCCACTTCGACTATTTAATCTGGACCTCCACAAAAAATTACAAAAGTGGACAAACCTTCTACCTCTTCGGCTCAACTGTCCTTGGAGCCAGTCAAGATTATCAACATCGGCACTCCAGTATCGGCTCCAAGTTTTTCGGAGCCGACTACTGAACACTTACCTTGGAGCTGGTCTAGAGAATTATTACCGGTCTCCCTGACTCTCAGATCTCCTATTTTGCAGAGCTCTAGATCACCTACCTTGTCTTCCAGATCCTCCAGGAGTATTTTTGAAGAGGATGTAGAGAGAATAGTGCTTAGACTCTTGAAGTCGTCGGCACTAACTTGTTGCCGGCTCAAACCCAATCGGTTCCGGAGCCATCTAAGGCCATACTTCCTGTTTCTGTTCCTCCTCCGTGTTGGTCCTTCAGAGCCAGAGATATCTGTGCCACTTGTTGTGGAACCATCGCTTCCAGCACCTCTTTTGTCTGTCTCGGAGCCCAGTTCCGCTCCAACACCTTCAACGCCATCCTTGGTGTCTAGGAGCCGAAGCTCACCTGTCAGCCCCAACAGGGACGCTTGGACCCAAACTTCCTCGGTTCTGAGCCTACCTCTCGGTGTGTCAGCTCGGTTGAGCTCAGATCCTACATCTATCCCAGAGCCGATCGCTTTGGAGCCAAGGGCTACTTCCATTTCCATGGAACCAAGGGTGTCTACGGGACCGCAGAAATCTGCCTTTGAGATGATGAGGAGCATGCTGTCTAGGTCTTCAGCTCCACACAAGGGTACCAATGCTCTTCCCCCTCAGTCACCAACCTCTGTCTGTGCACCATCTCTCTCTCTTGACAGCAGAGACCTGCAGCCTCAGGAGACCCATTGGGTGGCCCCCAGTCTTCCGGGACCTCCCCAGAATACCCTTCTGAGGAGCCTTCTCAGAAGAGAACTTGCAAGAGGAAGCATGTAGACTCCCCTGATGAGTCCATCACCTCTGACACTGACCTTGAATAGTCAGAAGGGTCCCCTAGGTCATCCTCTGATGATATCTCCTTCATAGATATCCTAGAGATCCTGAAACAGAGAGGTGTCTGGCCCACTGTCACCCCTTCTGATGAGGAGTCAGTGTACCCGAAGGCTTTCAGGTCTCAACCTTCAGCCTCTTGGGTGCCTCCACCTTTTGATAAGCTCTTAGATTTAGTCAGTCGAAAGGTGTGGGAGACTCCTGATGCCATGGAACCAGTCCCCAGAAGTCCCAACAAATTTCTTTCAGCCCCCAAAGGGAAAGAGTTTTTGACTAAAGGTGTGACTATAGATGCTATGGTGGTGGCAGCAGGAACAACGAAGGAACTAGCGGAAACTTCCTCATCTGTCCATCCACCGAACAAGGAGTCTCGAACGATGGATAGATACGAGAAGTGTATCTCCTCTTCAGTGGCTTTTACATTCAGATTACTGAATTACCTCACCCATTTCACTAGGCTTCAAAGAGATCTCCTAAAGGAGCCCTTCAAATCTACATTTACCAATGCCCCCTTTGACAGTTCCTCTCTGTTTGGACCAAAGGTAAAAGATACACTCACCAGCTGTGAGCAGGAAGGGAAAACTCTCTCTGCCATGGGAGTATGTTTTTCCGCCCCTTCTAGACCATACCCTAAAGGTCAGAGACGTTGGAAAATGTGGTTCAAGAAATCTCAGGGATTTTTTCCAGATGCACAAGGTGATTCCTCCTTCAGCGGCAGAGGAGGAGGAAGTAATGGTAGATGCCACCCTAGAGGCAGGGGGGTCTGCAAAACCAGGGTGGCCACGATTCCTTTCATGGACGTCCCTATCAGTGCTTCTGAAGGGAGGCCCGACTGTGCTTCTCTGGAGCCAGTCAGGGGTCGCTTATCTTTGTATCCAGAAGCCTAGCATGACATCACCCAAGACAAGTGGGTACAAGTGGGTACAAAGAATAATTTCCAGAGGATACTCCATACCCTTCTCTTCTCCACCTCATCCCACCAAGAAAATCCTAGATGTTCCACCCAATCACAGGGATCAAGCAACTATAGAAGTCCAAAAGTTGCTTCAAAAGAGAATCATCCAAACCATCCCCGCAGACCAGATAGGATTTGGAGTTTGGGAGGGTGGCCTAATGGCTAAGGTGTTTGCCTTACAAACATAAGGTGCAAGGTTTGAGTCTCACAAGGCATAATTGGCTAGGCAAGAGCAGTTAGCTTAGTACTAAACTATGAACTATGAACCTACTCCAGATTCTTTTTAGTGCCAAAATGAACAGGGGACCGGAGGCCCATTTTGGATCTCAGCAAGTTAAATGAATCAGTGAAGAAGTCCAAGTTCCAAATGGTAACACTGCAGTCTATACTCCCTCTGTTAGGGAAAGACAACTGGATGTGCTCCGTAGACCTCCAAGATGTGTACTACCACATAAAAATGGACAGAGCATCGAGGTGTCATTTATACTTCCAGCTGGGAGCCAGTCATTACAAATTTCGTGCTCTGCCCTTTGGTCTCACCACAGCCCCCAGGGTGTTCACCGAATGTATGGTGGTAGTAACGGCTCACTTGAGATGTCTTGGATTCCATGTGTTTCAGTACCTGGATGACTGGCTCCTGACTGCTACCACCACGCACCTACTTCTACAAGCCAGAGATTCAACCATCCAAGTCTGCACTCAGCTAGGGATTACTATAAATTGGGAAAAGTCTGCTTTGTTGCCCTCTCAATATGTGACTTTTATAGGTGCAGAAATAGACACAGTTGCAAAGATGGCTCGCCTTCCTGCAGACAGAATACAAAATCTAAGACAACAGATATACAGTCTACTTCCTCAACACAAAGTCAAAGCGAAGACTGTGCTCAGACTTCTAGGAACCATGGCCTCTACTATAACTCTAGTTCCACTAGCCAGACTACATATGAGAATTCTTCAATGGCTACTCTTTTCCCAGTGGTCTCTTCAACAACTGCCTCCGTCTCATCCCATTTTGATAACAAAATCTTGCAAAAAGGACCTTTGTTGGTGGATCCAGTCCAATCAACTAACGATAGGGACACCATTAATTCCTCACCAACCCGTTGCTACTGTGACCACGGATGACTTCCATATATGTTGGGGGGGTATTATCTAGGCAGAACAGTCCAAGGCACATGGCAAGAACACAAGGCTCACTTGCATATCAGTGTTCTAGAGATGAGAGCAGTGCTACTAGCGTTGTAAGCACTTTGTGACTTTCTTCCTCTAGGGACAATAGCAATCCAGTCAGACAATATGTCAGTGGTATGGTATATAAACAAACAAGGAGGAACCAGATCCTACCCCCATGTCGAGAGGCGCTTCGTGTTTGGCAGTGGGCAATATCTTCCCAACGCTTTCTAGTTGCAATGTATATCCCGTAGACAACCAGTGTGATAGCCGACAAGCTCAGCAGGGCAATCTTGATGCCTCATGAGTGGTCTCTGAATCAGAATGTTGTGGAACAGATTTTCCGCAAATGGGGACAGCCTTCCTGCGATCTATCAGCCCAGTGAATGCCAAATGCAGCAGCTATTTCTCCCTTATTCCCCCCCTGGGGGAGACACTGACAGATGCACTTGTTCACATTTGACCCTCGGGACTTCTTTATGCCTTCCTTCCCTTTCCGCTAATATCAAAAGTGATCCAGAAAGCAAAGACCTTGGGAAGCAGAATGATTCTTTTCACTCCTTATTGGCCTCATCAGATTTGGTTCCCCTTTCTCGGGCCTCACCTTCTGGATGATCCATGGACTCTGGACCCAGTACCAGACCTTCTGACACATATGTCAGGCACCTTCCACCCTTGTCCCAACACCCTCAACTTTTACAGCATGGCTGCCCCACTTCCATCCTTAGTCAGGCTTCATGATTTCTCCCCTGCTGTTACACATATCCTGACGTCTTCTCACAAGCCTTCTACGAGAAAATTGTACGCTAGCAAATGGAAAAGATTTTTTATGTGTGCACGAGAGAAAAACATAGATCCTTATACAGCCCCCATTCTCTTGGTATTAGAATTCCTAACCAAACTTTTTCATCAGGGATCAGCTGCTGCTACAATCAAAGTTCAATTAGCAGCAATCTCCAATTTTCTTTTGGGGCAACACAAATCTAATCTTATGGCTCACAGATTGTGTAAATCTTTTTTGAAAGGCACTACCTTGCTAAGACCCCCCCCCCCCCTTCAAGAACCTGTATCTCCCTGGGATCTAAATTTTGTACTGTCCAAACTTACTTCCCTGCCTTTTGAACCCTCACATACCTGTGATTTAAAGTTCCTTTCATGGAAGACCATTTTTCTAGTAGCCATCACATCCACCAGAAGAGTGTCAGAGTTACAAGAACTGTCAGTCAAACCTCCTTACTTAATTTTTCATAGAGACAGAGTTTCCCTTTGTACAAATCCATCCTTCATCCCCAAGGTTTGTTCTCAATCTAATATAAATCAAACTATTGAACTGCCAGTCTTTTTTTCCTAATCATTCAAACAAAGTGGAATATAAGTTTCATCAACTTGATGTTCACAGACAGTTAAGGTTCTATCTACATAGAACCAAGGAGCTTAGGAGAGCAGACCAATTGTTTGTATCTTTTTCGGAGTCAAGAAAAGGTATGCCAGTCTCCAAGATAACATTATCAAACTAGATTTCAAATTGTATATCTTTTATTTACTCTTCTAATGGCAAAGAACTCCCATTTAAAATTAAAGCTCATTCTACCAGATCTGTATCCACATCTGCTACCTTTCAAGCCAGAATTCCAATTGACAGTATATGTGCAGGAGCAACTTGGGCTACCCCTCATACCTTTATTACTCATTACAAATTGGACTTGGCCTCCAGGGGTAGAGCCTCCTTTGGTTCCATGGTTCTTAGGAGTATATTCCCATGAGCCACCCGAGAAAAAGGTGCTAGGGACGCTGTCCCATATGTAAGAATGAAGGCGAGATAAAGAAGTTATGTACTCACCATAATATAGGACTACAGAACATAAAGAAGTTATGTACTCACCATAACATTCCATGTTTGTAGTCCATCTCACCCTTCATTCTTACGAACCTACCCCCATCCATGTATCCTTGGAGGATCTGGAGACAAGATAGTATCGATCTTCCTTAAAGTGGAGACCTTTCATCTTTGTTGTTCCTTGTGGAAATACCTTCTATCGCTTTTTTTAGACAGCAGCAAACAAGATCTGGGGATTCTTACTAGTGAACTATGGGATACCTACCTTGCCACGAGCCAACTGAGAGATTCTGAGCTTTGTAATCAGCCAAGTCAGAGCCAAGGACCCATATGTAAGAATGAAGGGCGAGATGAATTACAAACATGGAATGTTATGGTGAGTACATGACTTCTTTTTTTCTCACTAGTACATTAACTTATATTTTTGAACTTTTGGTCTGTATTCACCTTTAAGGTGAATTCCCTCCAGGCAATAACATTAATGCTCTTAAAAATATCCTTAGTTGACTCTCAACATCCTTCCCACAAGAAACCATACTCCTTGGAGACTTTAACATAGACTGGAACTGTTGTACCTCTGGCAAACCAACTACCCATATAAACCTTTATGGCTTCAATCAAACTATCACCTCCCCTACCAGAACCCATAAACCTAGCAATAAGCAAGCCACCTTAGACTGGATACTAGTTAACAGCAATTCCCTCTCTTATAAACCAGGTATACTTCCTGATGATATTAGTGACCATTCCCTTACCTTTATAACTAGACAAAAGACCATTATATCCAACCAAACAACCTTTAGAACTACCCAGAACAACAACAAAAAAAAAAACTTCAAAGCAGCTAGCTTCCAAGCAGAACTCAAAGCATGCAATTGGTCACCTCTAACATACCTACCTCTTGATGAAGCTGTCTCTTATTTTAACACTAAATTCTTACAAATCCTAGAACACCATGTTCCCTCTCACACGGTTAGGACTAAGACCAAACCAGCACCTTGGCTAACAAAAGAAACAAGACAAAAATGCTTCAGAGAAATAGAATTTGGTGCAAATGGAGAAACACTAAAAACCCAACTGATCAGGAAACCTTTAGACAGCTGGGAAATGCTACAAAAAAATTAATACTCCAAGATAAAAAAAAACTATTACCAGAAACTCCAGCAAGCCCAACGTCAAAACCCACAAAACTTCTGGACAGGTATAAATAGCCTACTCCACCCAGGGCACCCCAAAACTCCTACCCCATCTAATCTGACTCAGAATACTCCCAGCCAAATTGCCAATGCTTTTAACAAAATTTTTCTCTGAAACAGTCCAATCCTTAGCAAATACCCTATCTTCCACTAGCATCTCTAAGACATGCTCTCTAACCAATATACCTCCTGCCTTACAACTGCAGCCTGTTCCAACAGCTCTCCTCCATACCCTACTTCATAAACTAAAACCATGTACACCCTCAGCTGACCTCCTTCCAGCTGAATTTCTGCAAATTGCAGCTGGTGTACTAGCTTACCCTATCTCCATCTTAATAAATAGAACCATTACAGAATGTTCTATCCCATCTCTCTGGAAAGTCTCACATATTTTCCCATTACACAAGGGAGGTAACTCAACTGAACTCTCCAACTTCCATCCCATAGCTGTACTCTCTCCTTTAGCAAAAATCATGGAAGATGCATTCATCAGCAACTACTTGATCATCTCCTACTAAATAATCTCTTAGCTGACTGCCAGCATGGCTTCAGACCATTTCATAGTACCACAACTGCGCTACTATCCTTTTCAGACTGTATTAATAAAATCATAACAACAACTTGCTCTCCTCAGCTCTCTTTTTAGACCTCTCCAAAGCCTTCGATATGGTGAATCACGACCTAATGTTAGACACACTTAAATCACTTTTAGTAGACACTCTGACAATCAAATGGTTTAAGTTCTATCTAGAAAAACAACAAGCAGTCCTCTGGGACAATAACCTATCAACCCAGCTCCCTATCTCCCTGGGAGTCCCACAAGGTTCTATTCTGGGACCCCTCCTCTTTTCTATTTTTATTAATCTGAATACATCATTCCCTCAAACCACCTGCATGCAATATGCCAATGACTCTACATTAATCTGTGCTGCAGCATCTCAGGTTGAACTGCAGTCTAGCACCCAAAAAGTATTCAACTTAGCTGAAAACTGGTTCTCCAAATGCTGTCTCCTCCTAAACCGTAAAAAAACCCAAACTTCTACTTTTCACCCCTACCCAAAAGTCTCCCCCTATCAATTTCTCAGTAGCATCTAATAATGGCACTGTAATAGTACCTGATACAACTACACTTTTAGGCATAACAATCGATCACAATCTTAGTTTTGACCCCCACATAAACTTAACTATTAAATCAGTTAATAGAAACCTTGGTTTCCTTTATAGGCTAAAAACCTTCCTTATACCTTCTGCCAGGACTACGATCACCCAAACACACCTAATTTCCACCCTTCTCTATGCCTCTCCAATTTACAGTAATCTATCCAAAAATAATCTAAATAAGCTAGTCACCTCCTATAATAACATTGCCAGATTTGCTACTGGTTCCCTATTCAGGACCCACCATTGCCAAAATCTGAAAAAGTTAGGATGGTTGGAACTGCAAAGCCAAATTCTTCAACAACTAACTAATACCCATAAGATCCTGTATCATCCTACAAATACTCCCATACTCTCTAGCCTTATTAGCCCATATAAAAATCTGACAACCCTATGCTCTGCTAATAAGTTACTAGTTGCCTTAAATCTAACAACAAATCTGGAGATTGTCTGTTTACTAATACCATTGGAAACTCTTGGAACAAGCTTCCTAATAAACTAACATCATTGGCATCCACACCACTTTTCAAGAAGCAACTAAGAATCTTCCTATCATTTCAATGGCTTTGCCCATGTACAAATCCTGACTGAGATTTCCTCCTCTTAACCACCACCGTCACATGCACAAAATATTCATCCCTGATGCAAAAAAAAAAAAAAAAACATTTTTGTCTTTTTACATATGTATATGTGTCTTTTCTCTCTAATATTGTCTAAGCTTTTCACATGTTAATCCTAATATATTCATGTCATTTTTGTTTCCTCTTAGGTAGTGTATACTCACTTTTATGGGTCTCTATGATTAATTAATTTTTAAATATGTCTTAAACTTACTTATTTGTATCAATTTATATAATCCTGTAGTGGTGTTTTTCTCCCCGGGCCTCTACTGAAAATGGACATACATCCAGTCAGACTAGCCCGGTCAACAAATGTAAAATAAATAAATAAATTTAAGGTTTGAATTTTTAACTTGCTTGCTAAATTATTACAGTGTCATGTGATTTAACTGGTACTGTATTTAAAAGGTTTTAATTAGATGTGTACTTAGATTCTGATGAAGTCCTGTGTTACACTCAGATGAAAGCGCTTAATCTTTTTTACTTTATATAATAAAAGGTGTTGTTGCAAAGGTGCAAGTTTTGGAGGTCTACTCGATTGGTTTTGTGTTTTACTTTTCAAACTTGCATTTCTTCTGTTTGACACCCTACCCCAAGGGCTCCAATGAGTACAGTCAGTACAGTAACAAACAGAATCTTCATTATGTATAATAATATAACCTTTCCACGTAAATGGTATTAATCTGAAAAGTTGTTTTGATAGATGCTTTTTTAACTGTTTCAGACTTGGCATTTGCTGTGAGTCTACAAAAACAAAACACAAAACATGAAGTCACTTAATGACTTTTAACTGATCTCTATGAACAAGAATCATTTTGCTCTTTTTTTTTTTTTTTAACTTTGTACACTAGAGGTCCTAACAGCAATTACTTCAATAGGTCCTTGCCAATTACTATCCCATGGACCGTCTGTCTGGAACATTTTGATTCATACCTGTGTCCCAGAGGGAAGGCTTTCTTCTGGCATAACAGGATCTTTTGACCATAAATTAAATGCTTGCATTTTTGATAAGCTTTGACACAATTCAGAAATATCTTTTAACCATTGCTGATGCTGTGCAATTTTTAATAATGGTCTGTTTGTGCTAACAGTAGGATTGAATGGCAATTGTACAGGCATTTTTCTACCTGTCATGACCTTAAAAGGTGAGATCCCTGTTTTACTGTGTGGAGTTGCTCTGACACCCAGCAAGATTCCAGGCAAATGTTTTACCCAATTTATGCCTTTTTTCAAGCAGGCTTTCTTAAGGTGTTCCTTAAGAGTTCTGTTCATTCTATGATCTATCCCATTAGACTGGGGATGGTAAAGAATATGAAATCTTTGCTGGATACCAAGCAAATCACACAAAGCTTTTATCAGTTTACTGACAAATTGTGGCTCGTTATCGGATTCGATAACTCATGGCCATCTCCATTGACAAAAAAATGTTTTTTCATACGGCTTCTGCTGTAGCCATAGCCGTCATTGTTTTTGTAGGAATTGCTTCTACCCATTTTGAAAAAACATCAACTACCACTAGAAGATACCTGTACCCACCCTTAGCTGGGGTAATGGACCTGCAAAGTCAATTTGGATGGCATACCAAGGTCCATCTGCTGGAGTTACCCTTAGTAACTGAGTTTTTTTTAATTGAGCATTAACCTGCAAACATATTAAGCATCCAGTATGCACTAAATCACAGATTGTCTTTAACTGTGGATGCCAGTACTTGGTTTTTACAATGGGCCATAACTTTTGTGTACCCAAATGTCCCAATACCTGATGATTAAATTTCACTAACTGTCGTGCCTGTTGGTATGGTATATAAGGAAGACTAGAACCGTCTTCAAAACATTTTGCATAATATTGCCCTGGACTTTCTCCTACAAGAGTACATTTTTTTAACTTTTTATGCAGTCTAAACTTAGTTTGGATCTGCAGCAAATCATGTTGCAAATTTTGAACTAAAAATGTCTGTATGGCATGTACTGCAATGGTTTTATCTGGTACACTGGAAAGGTGTTCTGTAGGATATAACTGCATTCCTTCCTTTGCTGCCTTTTTTGCCATCTGATCAGCATACTTATTTAACTGAAAATTGTCATTTGTAGCTTTCTGATGAGCGTTTACCTTTAAGATACTGTAGCAACCCACAAAGGACGGACTATGAACCAAATTCCAAATAGTCTGTAACACAGAAGCATGCTTGAGTGGTTTGCCAATGTTATCAACAAACCCTCTCCTTGCCCATGTAGACATATGCAGCTGCAGAGAATTAACTACGTATGCACTGTCTGAAAAAATAATGACAGATGGAAAATGCTGTAACACATAAATAACTGCTTCCAGTTCAGCTCGTTGAGCAGACATATGTCCCAGTAACTGAATCAGTCGGCTATCCCATAGAAGGGTTTTCTGGTACTACTGCAAATCCAGTCCAGTATTGTCCATTGTCCCAAAAATTGAGCACCGTCAGCAAAGACGGATGGCCAGCCTTCCTGAAAATCAGTAGACAGAATGGGCTTTTCTGGATTTGAAATGTGCCTAATGCATTCGTGTTGTTTTCCTTCATATCCCATGAAGTTAGACAAGTAATACTTATCTCCTACCTTTATTATAACTTGCTTGACACTAAATAATGCCAATCATTTTGCAAACACTGCTTGACTGACATAATCAATCAGTTTATTTAGCTGAGTCTTATTTACCAAAGCCTGAATGGCTTAATGCAGTGTCTGTACTATAATGTCTTTGGAGAAAGCTGTTAGATTTTCAGTTTGTTTTAAACCCCAGTAAATGGCCAAAAGTTGCTAAATGCACAGATTGTATCCCCTCTCAACATGTGTCATTTTCTTACTGAAAAATGTAATGGTGCTTAAAGTCTTTTTCATTCATGAATCAGAGCCCTGAGGCCACTCCTGTAAAAGAACAACAGAGTGTGTGTCAGGTCCAGCCACTGCCTGTAGTACAAAAGGTCGTGTTAAACTTGGTGCCATTAATTCTGTAGCCTTGGCTAATGCTGTCTTTAAATCACAAAAAAACATGTTTTCCTTTGATCCCCACTCCAGAAAGGAATTTTTTTTCTGGCTAGAAAGCATGTCATACAGAGGAGCTGCCATGCTGGCATAATCCTCTATAAATTCCCGATTATAATTTATGATACCCAGAAATTTGTGCAAATCCGGAATGGTAAACCAGTTTATCCATTTGCAAAATTCCCTGTACCCTCTCCGAACAAGGAGTACGCCTGGAAGGACATAAAATACTTCCTGGAAATTTTACCTCAGGTGACATGAATTGTACATTTCACTTTTAACCTTAAACCCTGCCTCCTGCAGTGTTTGAAGGACCTGTGTCAATTTAGCTAAATGCTGTTCTTCTATTTTAGACTGTATTAGTATGTCATTAATGTAATACAAAATAGAATCATCAGATTCTAGACCTTGTAGTATTTGTTTAACTATTTGGTGAAATATAACTGGACTGTTTTTAAATCCCTGCGGTAACCGCATCATGACATATTGTTCATTTTGAAATGTAAAGGCAAACCTTTGCCAATCTTTTTCCTGCAGTGGTACTGCAAAGAAACCATTAGCTAAGTCTATGACCATAAACTACTGACTTTGTGGTTTTATACTTGCTGCTAGCACTGGGACCCCTGGAATCAGATGAGCCCGGAGAGTCGTAAATTGGTTCACTTTTTGTAAATTAATAACCAATCGGTAAGTGCCATCTTCCTTCTTAACTGGCCATATGGGTGAATTTGTAGGGCTATTTTCCTTTTGAATTATTTTCACATCAAGCCATGGTTGTATGCAATTTTGCATGTCTATCTCTGCTTCCTTTGGGATCGGATACTGTTTTTGAAACAGTGGAATAAAATCTTTGTCACTACCTACAGAAACTGCTTCCTGTAACTTCCCACAGTCTGTGGGCCCTTGAGACCACAATGTAGGGAACTGTTGTTTTACGTTTAACCATACTTTATTTTTAGTAGGGCTGACAGTACGGCCCTTTGCAGAACTATTTGATACATGTATTGCCTCAATCATACATAACATGGGACCTTGTCCTTGCCATATAATACCATTAGGAAGGTCTATGACAATTTCCATTTTGGACAATATAGCCATTCCCACAATTGTGGAAGTGCAAGAATTATGCATTAAAAATACCTCTTTCACTGGTTCCCCTTGACGGGAGAATTGTACTTGTACATGTTTACTACCTATGGCTAAACATCCAGAACCATTAAAACCTGAAATACATGTACGTTTAGACAAGTCAGGAGGCAAATGCCTACCTGTCACTGAGACAGCCACTCCTGTATCTAGAAGAACATCTTCCCAAAGGTTCCCCTCTACCCAAATGTTGATAAGTGGTCATGAATCTTTTCCTTTCTTGAAGTTAGTCAAGAAACAGACTTGGGTGAGGGGGGGGGTCACACCCCTATTGTAGATTTACTTTCCACCCCAAATCATCAGTTGTATTGGACTGCAAAGGACATAATTGCAGTGTTTTTTCAGCCTCTTCATAGTCAGCATAAGAAGATCGATTAAGTGCATTAGGATTTACTGGACCATTAGGAACAAAGTCAGGAGGGACAGTTATATCCTGTGTACTAACCATATTACCTTGTACATTGACACTAAGTGTCACAGCTTTCCTTTGCTGTACTGGGAATACTGACTGTTGAGTGTTTTTGGTATATATAGGGGTTGCTGCTGTAGTCCCATATTACCCTCTGTCACATATTGCTGTGAAGTGTACTGGTGTGTTTGTGCCTCTGGCTGCATTACCTGTTGCTGTCGTGGTACTCATGGCTTATCAACATTTTTTATGGTAAGAAACTTACCCTTTGCCTCTTGTTCCTGGTGCCAACTGCAATAATATTTACAAACCTTTTTAGTATGACCTACCTGCTTACAGGAATAACAAATAGACTGTCTCTTTTGAGGACCCTCTATAGATTGAGTAACTTGAGAAGTTAACTGAGTGGCTGGGGGAGCTGATGCTGCCCGTTGTTGCCCCTGTATAACTTGCCCTTGATGTAGTTGTCCTGCTACCTGCTGTGGGACTTGCTGTCCCTGATTAATCCATCTCCCATGCCCTCTTCCCCTTACCTCACTAACAACGGGTGCAGAATGGGGAGTGTAAATCTTTTGCTTATGAATAGCAGTATCTTTACACATAATACATTCTCGCAGCAATTTATCTACTAACTCTGTGAGTGTGTTTGAAGATTCCTCATAAATAAGTTTAATATCCCCAGGACACCTTCCAAATGGTCCAAAAAGGAGCACATAACAGCTTTTTGAAAATTGACATCTTTCATCTTTTTCATCACTGCTATTGACTAGCATATATGCCAGCTGATAGTGTTCGGCTTGCTCTTCTAGAGTCACAAACTGTCATTTGAAACTAATCTAAAAGTGTTGGTGTGAGAGATTGTCTCCTAGTGTATGCTAACAATACTGCTGTCATTCTTAGGTGTTTAGTTTGTATTGGATACTGTTTTTGCTAAATATAAGCCATAAAACATTGTGGAATAAAATTCCAGAAACAGCGTTCAAGTGTATCATTCCATACAGTGCCTACAGTTTTAAGAACCCAAGCTTCAAATGTAATCATGTTATTAAAAATACCTTTCTGTTCATCCCACTTAGGGAGAGTTTCTAACATCCTAGTCTGATAATAAACTTCAGCAGAAAAGTCTGCTGAGGCTATAACAGGACTAGCAACAGTAGTTTCTAATGCTTCTTGTAACTGGGCTTGTAATCCAAAAAGTTGTTGGTTAGCTAAATCTTCTGCTGTAGCAGCCTCATTTGCCTGTGTCTGCAGCTGAGTTCATAATGTGTTTATTTCTTCCTTAGCAACAGTTATGTCACTCTGTGCATTAGCCAGCTGTTGTTCATACTGTTTTTCCAAACGTAAAATTTTAGCTGTTAAACCTTCTATCATACCAATAGCTTTACTGCTCTGTTCAATAACAGTCTATTTAAAAGTCTTAATTTCAGTTTGTGAAACCTTTAAGAAATTAGAAAATTATTTTGTACAATCACTGGTGTCACCTTGCATTTTACCAGATGCATTTCATCTATCACAGTAAGTCTGAAAATGACCTATGAGGTCAAGATCCTGTTGGTTGCTAACTTTAGCAATATGATCTTTAAACTCCTGCAAATCAGACTGTAAAGTACAAACTTTGACATCTGCATCATCCTCTAACAAATCTTTTGCAACAGGACATATAGAAACAGGAACCATTGTCTGTGCTTCAAGCATTACTTTATCCTGGTTGTGTTCCAGGTTTTGTACAATACGTTTATGACAAGGCATGCAAAAAGCAACATTTAAATCATTGCAGATGGCACATTTTTGTACATCCTGTGGCACTTTAGCCTTACGTGCGTACCAGTCAAAGGTAGAGATCCACTTACATAATGCTGGATTATCTGTTTTCCCTAGCAAAGACTTACAGGTACTAACATGCTGATCATACCATGTATTTAAATAATTCCACACATTTATAAATGGTGCAGACACATCAAAATTAAAAGACTGAGTGCACTTCTTGGCATTTTCACAAATTGCATTCATTGTTAAAAGAAAAACAGAAGAAAATATTTACCACAAATGTTCAGGACAAGGTGGCCAATCTTGACACAAAGATCAGCTGTGTGAAAATTCTCTGCTGTCTTTCACTAGATGCTGGTGAGACAAAATTTCGGCAGTAAAATTTTCGTGCCTCATGGGTCATCAACCGTCTGAAGGAAAATTACTGTACTGCCCTGTACTGTGCTGCAGGGTTTCATTCACCAGTCAATGGACAAAGTTTAGGAAGAGAAGAATCGATTCTAAGAAGGTCTGCGCTAGAATGTCGCACTTTGAGAGACACCTCTTCAGGCCACCTCCCCTGTCATTTTGACTGGACTGCTCACCACTGTTAAACTACACTTTTTCGGGTAGTTTGTACCTTTACTCAGTGAAGACACTGAGACATTTCTGCTGTTACGACATTTATTTACTGCACATGAGGTTTACATCTAGCTTAACAATGAAAGTTATATACATCAAAAACATACTTCATTTTCAGCATCAGGTCTGCAAGAAGTCTCTTATACAAAAGAAAAAGTCCCAATCTTTATAGTGTCTTTTCTGCCTGCATCAGCAGTTTACAGAATTTGCCAGAATAATAAGTCTTTCCTTTGAAGCTGGTTTGCTGACAGTTTGTTTTCCATATTTTAAACATTCTGTTCCTGAAGAATAACTCCTCCGACTCGCACTTATCTTGCATGTCCTGTTGACGAGACACAGCTGCATACGAGAGTTCATTTTGACCTGCTTGTAGATAAATTTCACAAGCTGCATAGCTTATAAGAGATAAAATATTTTACTTCTGATTCTTATTAACAATGAATGCCAAGCTATATGTTTTTGCCAAGTTAGGTAACTGAGTTCAAACTGAGTGCACTCTACATACTGAAATGCAGAACATTTATTTTACATTTTCAGAAAAATCCACAGAAATCCATTTTAACCTGTGCTTTACACTCACAATTTATATGTGACTTAGGATATTTTTATGAATATCTTATGAAAAATGTATGCATAAAGCAAACTTGCGTACCCTACTTGAAGAAAATGATAGTAGGGACATGGAATACAAACTTGCAGACTATTCCAAAACAAGATTTTGTAAGTTAAACAAAACCAACATACTGGTGAAGGCATGAGGAACAACCAAACTTTTTTAGTTGTTGTTGTTGTTGTGTCTTTCGGCTTATCCCAGTTAGGGGTCGCCACAGCGGAACTCCGGTCCGCTAATGTTTGGTAGTGGATTTTTACGTGCCGAGTTACCAGTCCTGATGCACAACCTTCAACGAAGGCACGCCCATTCATGTATGCCTCCACACACAAGACACTCTAGCTGAGAATCGAATGGGACGTCTTGCTGTGAGACGACAATGCTACCGCAGCACCACTATCGCGGGTACTTTATTTTCACCACTTTCATCTTACGACTTCTTCAGAACTAAAAACAGCACATAAAAACTTCTCTACTTATATATACTTGTTCATTAACACTTTATTACATCACACCATTAACCAGTTTCCATTTAAAGTGCCTCAGTGAAGTTTAAAATACAACATCATGAACCTTTAAAAACATTTATTTACATACAATTTTTCTATATTTCAAAAAAACATTTAATATTAATAACTTCATTCAGTCCTGGTGTTTTATCTGCCTGAAGTTGTATCTGCCATCAGGTTTCTCTCTGTTCTAAAAAGTTCTTAAAATCGCCTCCCCTTGCATCTATTTCTAAGACTGAAAAAAGACATTTTTATATGTCCCACACTCAACTGTGTGCCTATATAAAGTGCTTTTTTGATCTTTATTTTTAATATTATAACAATGTTCTCTCATCCTTTCATATAATGATCTAGTAGTCATTCCTACATAAAAACTGGAACGTCCACTGCATAAACAAACATATACCACCCCTTTTGTTTTACAGGTGGCATGACTTGGTACTTTTATAGTGTTGGGATAACTTAATATATTGATAAATGGACCTTCTAATATATATATGCAGTACCTGCAGCATCCACATTTATACATACCCTGCTTTTTCTGGGTATAAAGAAAATTTCATGTATACTTAGTGTAATCCCTTTTAAACATTTTTTCAAGTTATTATTAATGTAAACAAAGCTGGGTTTACTATCTACAACCTCAAACAAGTCTTTATTCCCTTCTAATATCTTCCAGTTATTTTCTATTATTGCCCTGATGTCTTTACTGTCTACTGACATTTCCAAATTACATGTTACTCTATGATGTGTTGTAATTCTCCTTAAGGATCTGCATCCAAAAATCCCACTGTCTCATTATTTCTTGAATTTCCCTCCTGCTTCATCATCCTCTTTGAGTTACAGCTTTCTGCCTGTATTATGTATATGAGCCTTAGCTGTGTACCTCTAAAATACCCCTTCAAATCAAGTAATCCAAAACCACCTTGTTCTATTGGAAGGATCAACCTATCTCACTTGACCCTTGCCCACTTCCCCTCCAAGGCAAAATCCTCCTAACTCTTTATTAATTACTGTCCACAACTTCTGCTGTAGTTGATAAAAATATGCCTGACCTGTGTATAAAACTAAAGGTACTGACAACATTTTCACTGCTTGTATCTTGCTATCCATAACCATAGGCAACAGCTTCCAGTTTCTCAGTTTTTGTATTATCTTTTATTTAGTCTATTCCCACATATCCTTAGCTGCCATAGCAGGATCCTTTTTAACCAATACCCCTAAATATTTCATGTTTTCATGTCCCCCATAAATATTGTTATTTCTGAACCAATTCATATGTGAGTACATAATTTACAACTATAGCCTTTTGTCTTCATTAATTTTATACTCCCAAAAGTCTTGACTGTCTCAGAAAGGTCTGCAACACTGAGTTGTCCTTTTCTGGGTTTATCAGGTACAAAATAATATTGTCTGCAAATAAAGCCAATTTTTCTTGATTACTATACCAATTATATCCTTGAATTTCTGAGTCCCTTATTTTAATTGCCAATAGCTCTAAATATAACACAAATGACAAAGGGGGAAGGGGACACCCCTGCCTGGTTCCTCTGTTCAGACAAAACTTATCAGAGAGGAACCATCCCACTTTAATTTTTCCTATGATCCCCTCTATATCCTCCTAATTAACCTTATTATTGTATCAGGGAATGCAAATGCTTCTGTTATCTTACTCACAAAATCCCAGCTTAGTGCATCAAGTCCCACCAACAACAGTGGTATTTTCTTGCATATTTCTTTCCTCTGGATCATCCTGGTTCTATTAATGTTGTCAAGTGTTTGTTTTCCCTTGACAAAACCACATCGATACATATCTATCAATTTTGGTAACACCTTTACCATTCTTTTAGCAACTATAGACATAAACACTTATGAGGCTGGGTCTGATGGGACTTTACCATCTTTAGGTATTACAGCCACTGCAGCATTTTTCCAGGATTTGGGTACTTCCCCTCCTTTTAAAATACTGTTAAACAAAACCTTCCAGATCTTTATCTCTTTCTTCCCTCCTGGCTTCCACATTTCCACAGGAATACTATCTATTCTTAGATACTTTTCTGCAGACTGATTATACATAACCATTTTTATTTTATCTCCTCCTATGTTAACTGTTAATAGCTCAGACACATTTACCTCTAACCTTAGCACACTGAGTCTTCCATAAATATTTCCATTTTTGCTTTTTTTTTTATTTCCACATTCCTCTACTTTATAAAAATTTTCATAAAATTCCTGAAATATCTCTAATACATCTACAGGATCTATGGTTATTTTTCTTGTTATAGACCCCTATATTTAGCAACAACCCTTTTTTGTTTCTTCTACCTCAATCATTGTGCCAAATGTTTTTGTGCTCTGAAGTTGTCAAAAAACAATTGCTTAACAACAGTCTTTCTAAACTCATGCATATTATCCAGATACTCCTTCATCTTCTCTTTAGCACTCTGCAATTGCACCTCTTCTTCTTCTGTAAAAGTCCCCTTATTCTGCAATACTTTAACCTTTGTCAGCCCCTCTAAATCATTCTTGTTACTTCTTAACCATATTTTTTTATTTTATTTCTACCCTATTTTTAAACTCCACTTTCATTTTATCCCACTCACTAACTATAACATCTGTAGAAATTTCTATCTTCTGTAATAACTCTTGAGTAATTTCCACTACCTATTCCTTAAATTCCTCTCTTTTTAACAGGTGGGCAGGGAAGCACCAGTGTTTCATTTGTACTTAATTACCCTGTATTTTTATTCTAATGATTATTGATGAGTGATCTGAAATAGTTATTGGATATCTGCTGAAGCTTTCAGTTAAATGCACATGGTCCTGTGAAATATAATTTCTCTTTAGTCTAGCCCAGTTATTGTACCTTGGGGGATAATATGTAAATTCTCTCCAACTTCCTCCTACTACTGAATTCTTGTCTTCTATACCAAATATTTTCATAAATGTATTTAAAAATCTGCACTGTTTTGTTATATTTTCCCTTCTAGGACCCCCAGATATAGCCTCACTGTTGTAAATCAGATGTCCTTACTGAAACTACTTTTGCATTATTCCTGACATATGGGTAGTCACAGCTGTTGTCCAGCTAGGTTAGCAAAGCTTTACCTTCCTGAAGTCATACATCCAATGTATTACATCAGCTTGTAAGCGTAGGGGTATATAGATGGATGCATGAGCATGTATCTCAGACTATCTCATTGCCAGTCTGAGTGCAGCTTATGCATCCTTTGGTTGATTGCTGTCTGGTCATTGGTACTGTTGCTTCACTTCATCATTTTCTCAGATAACCGCCCTATTGGGGAACCTTTCTTTGTTTTTTTTTTGCTTACACTATTTTTCTTCAAATTTGTTAGATGTCACAGTAAGTGCCTTTTATGTCTAGGCCAGAAGTACAATCACAAATCTTGCTCCATTTGTCAGTCATTCATTCCCAAAACCCTTAGGTTAAGGCTTTTCTCTCTCAACACCTTTCGGGAAACTCAGCATCTTAAAAGCCTGGTCCAGTCCAAGATGACAGAATCCACATCACCATATGTCGTTCTAGCACCTAAGAAGGAACTTAAGATACATACAACAGATACACACTCAAATGTTTTGGATTCTGACTTACCCTCTGAGGTTACAGACCCACAGAATGTCAAGTTACTTCTCAGTTGCTTGGTACCAAGACCCCATCGAAGGCCATTATAACTCCTGAGGCCTTGCAGACTGCAAATACATCCGATGAATCATGGCTCATCATTATTTCTGGGTATTCACAGAGTTACTCAAATATTAGGGAAGAAATCCCAGGTACATTAATAGAGGTTAGGCAGGGTTCCAAACATCTGCATCTCATCCAGGTGGACATCACTCCCCAAAAAAAAAAAAAAAAAAAAAAAAAAAAGAAAACACAAAAAATTAGATATGTAGCCTCTCTCTCAGCAGCTAGGGAGAAGGAGTGGATAGATTTCTCCCAGGGGTTGTTAAAATTAATTAAGGCTTTGAAACCCCACCTCATTTTGGTCTCCACAACCACAGACTACACCTCAAAAACCTTCTATGGCACTTTCCTCTTCTGAAGAAGAACAAGATTATGTATGATTCAGACCACTCCTTAGGCTATTCTTCTCAGCTGCACTCTTCTGGACAAATTTCTTCAGATGAAGAGGATCCCCTGTCTCTAAATTCCCCTATTGAGGAGGCATCATTTAGGGAGACTATTCAGAACATGATGAAACATTCTGAGTGGCAATCCACTCAGGTCTCTGACATACAGAAAAGGTACTACAACCTCTTGGAAATGGGCACTCCTTCCCCTTCCATAGTCCTAAGTGTGCTTGTGGCTTTCCAGGATGCTTTCCATTCCACCCTTTCAGTGCCTGACTCTCAGCCACCAGCTCCTAAAGACTGGACAGGTTTTACAAGGTGCCTCATGACCTAAAATTCCTGTAAAAGAATCCTGTGGCAGACCCTTCTGCAGTATCTCTTGCTTCAGATAAGCCCTATAAGCTCTTGCCCAGTGCCTTTGCCCTGCCTACAGATAAGCATTACTATGCTATGGCTAGTTGGGGAAGGAAGGTATGCACTTCTTCTACCCTTGCTTTTAGGGAAATTGACTACCAGACTCAAATAATTAAATATTTGATTTCTGTACTTCAGTCCTTGAACAAAGTTATGCCAGACCATCCAACTGCAGAATCGGAACAGCAAATGCTGAATCTACTGTCCCATGCCACTGAAATAGCCAGACATAGCATTAAATGCAGTTACAATGCTTTGGATGCTTCCTCTCTCTAGAGTAGCAGCTACTGGGTCTGTTATTCTCAGATATGCTTGGATTTATAACCAGCCTATTCCTGAGGATTTCAAGTCAAAACTCTTAGACTCCCCATTGGACAAAGACCTGTTATTTGGCCCTCAGGATGCCTGTGTGTTTAAGAATCTCCAAGACCAAGGTAAGACAATGAAAGACTGCAGGGAGATTCTAGTCTCCTCAGTTCCTAGATACCATAGAAACTACCCATCTAAATCTACATCCTTCCTCAGAAGGGAGCCTAAAGCAACTCAAAAAACATGAACCCCCATAGGAAAAGGTACTCTGACAAACCTCATAAGAGATCTCACATCTGGGAAGCCTCCCTTTGGAAATGAAAATCTGTGACTACCTTTGTAGCACCCCATCCCTTGCCCTCAGCCCCCTAACTCTTCTTTTTTCAACTGTCCTCTCCTGGCCCCAAGGAAGGGAACAGAGAGAGAGAGACAGATGGGTCCTGAAGGATGGTTATGCCACATCCTGGGAAAATATTCCTTCTCTGAAAGTCATGCCACATCTTCCTCTCAACCAGCTCTCTCTACTCACTCCCATTATTCTGAACCACCTGAATCAGGGCAGCATCAAACAAGTCCCAAAAGACTTCACAGGAAAAGGGTTCTACTCCAGAATCTTTCTGTTGCCAAGAAAATAAGGACAGTAGAGACCCATCCTAGACCTTTCTCCTTTAAATACTTTCTTGAAAGTACCAACATAAAAGTTCTCTCTTCCCACTCTCTTGTCTTTCATTCTCCCACAGGCCTTTCTAGTGTCCCTTGATCTGAAGGATCTTGCTCTGAAGTTATCATCAAAAAACAGTTGCTTAACAGCAGTCTTTTTAAACTCATGCATATTATCAAGATACTCCCTTATTTTCTCTTTAGCCTGTTTGCACATACCTAGTAATCCTTTTTGCAGTAAATTCCTCAGGTTTTTCTCTGGTTTCTTGCATTTTCAATTTACTGCTCTGCCTTTTGCTCTTTCCACAGAACCAAGGGTATTCACAAAATGTCTAGCTCCAGTGGTGACATTCTGCCGCACCCAGGGAATTCAATTTTTTCCCATCGTGGGTGACCTGTTGCTCCAAGCTCTCTCTCCAGGAGTCCTTCTTCAGCATCTAGATCTCACTCTCCAGCTCCTGTCACATCTGGATTTCACAATCAACTACAAAAAAATCACAAATGGTTCCTACACAGGACCTGGTTTTCCTGGGTTGCAGACTGGACACAAAGAAAATGCATACCTTTCTCCCCAGGAGAAAGTTTGCAGTCTGCCCAGTTTTTTCCTAGATCTCTCCTCTGCAGTACACTGCACAGCAAGGGAAGTGTTAAGAACTTTGTTTCATGGTGGCCACCATGACCATGCTGCCCCTAACCAGACTTCACATGAGGAAAATTTAGTGGTATCTGCAATCTGTGTTGGTCCCAACACTCCCAGTTTTCTTCACCCTGATCCCTCCTCCCTTGTCTAAGAAAGGAGCTACTTTGGTAAAAGAAACAGGTCAATCTTAACCCAGAACTTCCCTTCAAACCCCCTCCTCCTCTTCAAGTTCACATAGATGCCTCAGATGAGGCATGGAGGGCATGGACAGGATCACACTGGGTACAGGGCAGATGGCAGCCACAGTTCTCAAGGAAACATTTCAGTCTTAAGGAAATGAGGGCTCTTTTACAAGGTCTGCAGACCTTCTCCCACCTAGGGAAGCTTAGATCACTCCTTGTGTACACAGACATCAACATCAACATCAACACAGCCATGTAGTACATAAACAAACAGAGAGGCAACATGGCCTACCAATTGTGCAGGTTAGCACAGGAGACATGAAACATAGCCACCCAGATAGACATCACCCTCAATTTGATTTGCAATTTATTGGACATTATTTTAGAGAATAATGTCTTTGTCTTCAGAGATCACTATTATGTACAAAAGATAGGCGTAGCTATGGGCACAGTTTGTGCCAATAGCTACTCCAATCTTGCTTTGGTTCATTGGGAGCTGACATCGTTTTTACAAACCAGTGAATATAATCATTTGCTGTGGTACACCTGTTTTGTGGATAACATTTTCCTTCTATGGGGGGGCTCTGAACAACATGACTTTTTGGGTTATTTACATACCACCACTACATTCTTAAAGTTTACATGTAATTTCTCCCGTGAGAGCATAGAGTTCCTTGATGTAACAGTTAAGAAGTCAGTGGCCAGAAAACTGGAGACTAGCCTGTGTAGGAAACCTACTAGGAGGAATGCCATACTCCATAGAAGAAGTATGCACCCCAACAACATTAATAGAAATGTCATGAAGGGTCAGGTTTTGAGAATCATGAGATTGCATAATAATGAAACACAGTTCACAGCAGCCCTGAATAATCTCAGGGAAGAATTTTTAGAAAGAGGTTATTTCAAACATGAATTAGACAAATGCATAGAAGAATCACTGAAAGAAAGGAGGCACAGAGGGCAAGCTTATTTTGCACTGCAGACACATTCTGCATTAGATATAAATAGATCAGACAATGGGAAACTTAGATTCCCAATTACATTTGCCAGTGATATTAATGTGTTCTGTGAGGTGTTCAGAAAGAACTGGAACATCTTGACAGCAGCGGATGAGCTTTAAGAGGTGTTGGAAGACACCCCACTATTCTCCTTCAAAAATAAAAGATGTCAAACAGCTATGTTATACAACACCAATAGCTTGGCCGCCTATTGCACCTTCAAGGTTAGGAACTTACATATGCAGAAATTATGCAGCATGTAAATTCATACACTCTTGCACCACTTTTACACACACATACAGTCAGGCAGTAATTCAAGCGAAATGCTATGCTGACTGTCGAACCAAGAATGTTGTGTACTTCAGTTTCTGTGTAACATGTATTTTTTTTACATAGGGAAGACGAATAGAATGCTTAAGGAACATATATTAGAACACAACAGAGATATTAATAAAAAGGAGAACAGTGCATTGGCCAAGCATGTTGAGGCAGAAAGGAGAGACCACACTTTCAAATTTTTTGTTCTAGAGGTTATCAGAGAAGAGATGTGATGTGAAGAACAGGACCGAAGCAGCTGAGCAAAGGTGGGTCATTACACTCAATGCAGACACATTACCAGGCATAAATGAAGCAGTATCACTGAAACCATTCCTCAAAGCCAGAGCACTCAGACATTAATTTAAAATTTATATAGCATTTTAAAATGTGTAAATAAGTGTTGATAGATGTTCTTTTTTTTAAAGTTTTTAAAAATGTTTTTCATGAAGTTTTGATAAATTAAATGTTGGCTGTTTTTATGGAATTTTATCAGCAAAGTGAGAGGGACACTTTAAATGCCTTAACTGCTATCAATTAATGGCTGATTGATTTTTAAGTGCATAAAAGATGTAACTCAGTTGTTTAATGCTGTCTGAGGAAGCAGTCATAGAGACTGTGAAAGTGCTTACCTTTTGTTGTTTTAATAAAGTGTTTATATTCAGCCGTGGTGGACAAAGCTCTATTTATTTTTGTACTGTTGGCTTGCTTTTTTATTAGAGCCTGTCCTTTATCCAGAACTCTTGCTGTTTTTTGTTTAACAGATTCCTTCTCCTTCCAGTAGCCAGAAAAGTTCCTCCATGACTTTCCTCCACTGCCTCTTCCAAAAAAATTTCTAAAAGCACAAAAGGAAGCACCCAAACTCCTTTTACTGGCCCCTTTATGGCAGAGACAATATTGGTTTCCCCTGCTATTTCACCTGACAAATGGAAATTACAAGAATGTACCTCTGCAACTGAATCTGATCACTCAACAAAAAGGATTGCCTCTCCACCCAGATTTTTCCTTACTCAGTTTGACTCTGTGGATGATGGGATTTTAATCCCTTAAAGAAACCAGGAGATCCACTACTAGAAAATCTTGCACAGCTATATAGAAAAGGTTTTCTTATTGGTGCTGCAAACATAATCATGAACCAGTCTTATTACAGGTCCCTGATGGCTTGCAATATCTTTGCAAATTACTTCATTCAGCTCTGGCTTACTCATCTATAAAAGCTCACCTGCCACCATCAATGCCTGCCTTCTTCTCAATCCACTGCTTATGGCTTGAGCAGAAGTCAAACTTTTTCTGTGTGGACTTAAGCATTTTAACCAAGGAAACCCACCTCTTGACCTTGAGATATCAGTTTTTTGCTGGGAAAGTTCACATTGTCTTATTTTGAACCAGCATTTTCTGCCTCTTTAAACTTATGTACTTGGAAAACTATTCTACTCTGGGCCCTCACCTCTCCTAGGAGATCTTCTGAGCTACAAACTGTCATGACCATTCCACCTTTTCTTATTTTCCACAATGACAGGATGACCCTTAGGGCTAATCCATCTTTCATGCCTAAGATAGTGAACAAGTTGTCCCTCTATCAGGCTATTCACCTACCCACTTTCTTTTCAAATCCCCAAAATAGGGGGGGGGGGAGTAATCTTACTTTATCTGCTCATTCACAGACAACTGAGATTTTATCTGAACAAAACTAAATCCTTCAGGAAGGCTGTCCAGCTATTTGTATCTTTTATGATCCCTGAATTGGGCCAGCCAGTTTTCAAACTATTTCAACTTGTATCTCTAAGACCATCTCCTTCTGCTATTTGCAGTATGGTAACTAACCTAAAATTATGGTTATCCATGCTAAAGTGTATGTTACAGCCTATGCACCTACTACACTAACTACTGTTTTTTCTTGTCTTATTTTTATCCCCCCTCACATATGTGAAAAACAGCTTATATGCTTTCAGAAAACTAACTTTTAGCCTTAAGAAAAATAAAACTAAATTATACATTGTTCAAGTAAATGCATTAAAGCATTTAGTTACAGAAAAACTGCTCTTATTCATTTTGAATAATTTCAGACTTAATTTATTACTGAGCTGTTTGTCCTCGTACCTTTTAATTTTACATTTCTTTCAGTAGAACAATGTCCAGACCTCTCAATTTATTGCTTTCACCTTTAGTTAGCTTCTTTCAGTAGAAACAAAAACAGAATGTACTTTTCAACTACAATTGAACATTTATTTACTAAAGGAAAATTATTCATAATAATGTGGTCTCTCAATTTAAAAAAAGCCTTAAAATGTGTCATTAGATTAAGCCAAGTACATTAATCCAGACATTCACCTATGCAAAAGAAAACATTTTCAGCATTACATATAATATATTGTATTCAGTGCACTTTTTCACCTCATTCCCTACCCCAACAGCCCAAGATTATAGCCAATTAACTAAAAAGTGCTTTTGTCCAGTCTTTCTTCTTATTTTACATAGTAATGCCTACATTTCTTACCTGTGGAAGCATGGAGGTGTTTAGGTGAAATGGCAGTGGAGTTTTTAACCAGATTGTTTAATGAAATCTTGAAACATGAGAGGATGCCTGAGGAATGGAGAAAAAGTGTTTTGGTACCGATTTTTAAGAATAAGGGTGATGTGCAGAGCTGTAGTAACTACAGAGGGATTAAATTGATCAGTCACAGCATGAAGTTGTGGGAAAGAGTAGTGGAAGCAAGGTTAAGAAGGGACATGATGATTAGTGATCAGCAGTATAGTTTCATGCCAGGAAAGAGCACTACAGATGCAATGTTTGCTCTGAGAGTGTTGATGGAAAAGTACAGAGAATGTCAGAAGGAGTTGCATTGTGTTTCTGTAGACTTAGAGAAAGCATATGACAGGGTGCCTAGAGAGGAGTTGTGGTATTGTATGAGGAAGTTAGGAGTGTCAGAGAAGTATGTAAGAGTGGTACAGATATGTACGAGGGTAGTGTGACAGCGGTGAGGTCTGCGGTGGGAGTGACGGATGCATTTAAGGTGGAGGTGTGGTTACATCAAGGATCAGCTCTGAGCCCTTTCTTATTTGCAATGGTGATGGACAGGTTGACAGACGAGATCAGACAGGAGTCCCTGTGGACTATGATGTTAGCAGATGACATTGTGATCTGTAGTGAGAGTAGAGAACAGGTGGAGGAGACCCTGGAGAGATGGAGATATGCTCTAGAGAGAAGAGAAATGAAGGTCAGCAGGAATAAGACAGAATATATGTGTGTGAATGACAGGGAGGATAGAGGAATGGTGAGGATGCAAGGAGTAGAGGTGGCGAAGGTGGATGAGTTTAAATACTTGGGGTCGATAGTTCAGAGTAACGGTGAGTGTGGAAGAGAGTACAGGCGGGATGGAGTGGGTGGAGAAGAGTTTCAGGAGTGATTTGTGACAGACGAGTGCCTGTAAGAGTGAAAGGGAAGGTCTACAAGAGGGTAGTGAGACCAGCTATGTTATATGGGTTAGAGACAGTGGCATTGACAAAAAGGCAGGAGTTTGAGCTGGATGTGGCAGAATTAAAGATGTTAAGATTTGCACTGGGTGTGACGAGGGTGGACAGTATTAGGAATAAGTATATTAGGGGGTCAGCCCAGGTTGGAAGGTTTGGAGACAAAGCCAGAGAGGCATGATTACGTTGGTTTGGACATGTGCTGAGGAGGGATGCTGAGTATATTGGGAAAAAGATGCTAAGGATGAAGCTACCAGGTAACAGGAAAAGAGGAAGGCCTAAGATAAGGTTTATGGATGTGGTGAGAGAGGACATGCAGGTGGTTGGTGTGACAGAGCAAGATGCAGAGGACAGGAAGAAATGGAAACAGGTGATCTGCTGTGGTGACCCCTAACGGGAACAGCTGAAAGAAGATGATGATGAATGCCTACATTTCTTAAAGCTAAAAATGAAAAAAGTACGTTTACTTTAGTATCTTTATCACACACAACAATCACTTATTATATAACATGCAAGTTATATCATGAAATGCTTTATACCAATACTTTTTACTTATAGTTACTTTTCTGTTTTCCTTTTAGTGTCCTTCCAAACATTGACATGAAGTGGGGCATATATCTGTTAGTCCTCCTATAAGTTTAGCAAAGCCAACAAGAATCCAATCTTTCTCAGCCTCTTTTTTTTTTTTAAAGCCATATTTCACAAATGTCCCACATTTATTTCCTAATTTTAGTGTTGCTGGTCTTCTTCCTGTTCATCTCCATCTCCCAGCCTCAGACTCTCGTTCAAGTCCAAGGTACTGATGTTTCTTCTAGTCAACTCCTGTGCTTTTTATGTCTCAAAAGCATTATATTTTGGAATGTGGGAAAAGGTTTCACTGACAAATTCTCTCTATGAGCTTTATTATCAGAAGAAATGGAAGTAGAGTCCTCTTCTGTTGGATGGTTCACTTTTTGCTGGACAAACTTTTGTATTTCATCCATAGCATGTTCTGCATCAAAAAATTTCAACCTCTAGGAAAAAAATATATTCTGAAGACAGCTGGCTACAGTAACTTGAATCTCACACCTACCTCTCAACATTTCCTGATTGCTGGGATACATTTGCTTCTCTTCTGCCTGGTGTACACTGAATTATCATTTTCCACAAACACTGTACTTTCTCCAGTTTTAAATATTTTGCCCTTTTACCAGAGTTTTATCAGGATCAGTTCTTTCTTCTGGTTTGATTGCATCTTTACTAATACAGGTCTTGGCTGCTTTCTCATAACCAGGTTAGGAGCATATACACAATGTGCCCTTTCAATTAATAAATCCTGCTGTGGAATACCAGTCCAGTTACTTATTTGTGTTTTCATAAAATTAACACAGTCTTTTCCGTCCAGCTTCCCTGCATGCTCTGTCCCCAACCACCATTTTTGAAACAATTCTTCTTGAGCAGTCTCCTACTTAGCCAGCCTTTTCTTCATTTTTGACCTCTGATTTATGTAGTTTTATCATTTCATCTCAATAGCTATTTAAAGCTTCTTCCATTTTTCCAGCCTTTTATTTTTGGGGTTGATGTACTCCTTTAATATTTCATTTATTTTAATCAGCTGTTAGCACATTTGACTTATTTTTTCCTCTAAATTACTGGAAATCATCTTGTGTACCATAGCTGGAGCTTGAATTTCTTTTTTGCTAAACAGTTGCAGGATTCTTCCCAAGTCAGTTTCCTCTTCACCTTTCCTAGTTGAGTTTCTTTCAGGCTCTCTAAGTTTCTTCTTTGCTGGCATTCAGGTAGAGTACTTATTAGCCAGTAACTGCATTTTACTGAAATGGCCATTATTTATCAGTTTCCTTTTTCCACACTGGGAGAGCTGAAATGAAGCTATTGATTAGTATCCACCATCTTGGAAAAAAAAGAATGTGCTTATTTTGAGAAATAAAGTGGGAAGGAGTGCTGTTTGAAAACAACTAATCATCAATCTTGTATTGGAGAGAGTTTATGTAAAACATGCTAAAATGCATGAGAGTGCACAGAATTTCCATCATTTTATCACAAACCAAATATTACAGGATTAGCCTGTCAAAAAATTATTTTAGGGTATGCAAAGGTGGTTGTGTGGAAGCCATTGACTTTCAAGCTGCCTTGTCAGAAACAGGGTGCACTTTTGTGAAAGACAAGCACAATCTGTGAGAAATATAAAATCAGAAAAGCTTTAATTTTGTGACATCCTATGTACGTCAGAGTTAGAACAGGTATATGCCATTAGATGATATATATATTCCACAGAAACATTAGGAAATAAAGGTAGTATTTTGTGGTATTTCATAAGCAAGAATTAGTAACCTGTCAGAATTGCTTTATTACTATAACTTCAGAGCATACCTACTGCAAATAATTATAGATTCAGCTATAACTTAAGAACTATAACCATTATTTATTTACCAAAGGTGATATTTGCAGTCATTCAGTGTATGAAGCTACATATATATTTATTCTTCCAAACATTTTTTCTAGCAATTGTCAAACATTCTCAGAGATGTAACCTTGTACTGACAGCCACAAAGAATGGCTTTCATAGACATTAGAATGTACTTGGTTAACCGAGCTCCTGCCTATTTAGTTTCATTAAAAATATATCTATGTATGTATGTATGTGTGTGTGTGTGTGTGTATATACATATATATATATATATATATGGTGTGTGTGTGTGTATGTGTAAATATATATATATATATATATATATATATATATATATATATGTGTATATATATATATATATATATATATATATATATATATATATATATATATATAGGTTCATAGGTATGTACTAGGCTAGGGCCTATGTAAGCCAGGGTGAATTTACTTTTTCCCATCCAATTGCCAAGATTTCTCTTAAAGAGGGCTAATGAGGAGCTCTGCTTGACATGAATGGGTAGTCTGTTCCAGAGCATGGGAAGTCTCTGGGACAGGAATCTATCCCTCCAGCATGTTCTGTTTATTGTGGTGACAAGGTTTAGGTCCCTGGAGTGTATGGCTTGGAGAAACTGGGATTTCTTTAAGTGTAGCATGTCCATCAGATCTGGCTTAGACATGGCTTTGTATGTTAGGCAGAGGTTGCCTCTGAGTAGGTGATATGCGACGGAGTAGAGCTGGAGTTTTTTGAGATGGTCTGTGCATGGCAATGTTTAAGGCAAGTAATCATCCTAGTGAGAGATTTCTGTGGCCTTTCTATTTGTTGCAGATGTCTTGTGAGGTACATGCCAAATGGGGCATTGTACTCTATAATGGGTCTGATGAGGGATGAGTAGAGAGGAATGATGATCTCTCTTTTTCTGGAGGAGAACCCCTTTGTGATGAGGTGTGTCACATAGAAGGATTTCCTGACTACTGTGGCGACATACTTATCAAAGGAGAGACAACTGTCCACCTGTATCCCAAGGTCCATTTTCAGACTTTTGGTGTTTAGTAGGCTACCACCTATGTGGTAGTTCATGGGTATGGTGTTTTTCCCAAAGGGGATGACAGTACACTTCTTGACTTTGAGCTTTAGGCCATGACTTTGACACCAAGCATCAGTCTCAGTGAGGCCTCTTTGTAGAATGTCCACATCCTTAGGCAAATCTATTGTGACTCCTAGTTTGCAGTCATCTGCAAATTTTGTTAGCCAGAGACCAGCTGTATCAGCCTGGACTTCAGAGAAGTAGATACTGAACAGGAGAGTATGCATGACTGAACCCTGTGGTACTCCGCTTGTCACTGGTCTGAAGTCAGATTTGGAGTTGGCTACTTTCACTGTGTGGGTTCTGTCAGTGAGCCAGTTGGCCACCTATCTTGTGACATATGGATTTAAACCTAGTCCAGTGAGTTTATCTATAATACCAGAGTGGGGGATGGTGTTGAAAGCCTTGGCGATGTCAAGATAGGCTGTGTGCACCACCTTACCATCGTCTACGGCTCTGGTGACTTCTTCAAAGAAGTCAATCAGGTTTAGGACATATGATCTACCTTTTACAAACTGAGTGGAGTCCAGACTTTGGAGATTACCTATGTCTTTGTTTATAAACTCCAGGATGATGCATTCCATGGCCTTGCAGACCAGGCTTGTCAGGCTAATGGGGCAGTAGTTCCCAGGTGGTGGCACCCCCTTAGGCACAAAGCCTAAATTGAGGCTATGGTTGAACATGGTACTTAGGTAGGGTGCCAGTTCATTCTGTAGTTTGTGCAGAACACAACCTGGGATGTTGTCCAGTCCCATGGATGCTGTGTTCTTGGCTTTGGAGAGTGCGGTCTTTACCTGTGTGTCTGTGATTACAGCAGTTTGCAATCTTCCGGTATGAGAAGGGCCCTTTGGGGGGTAAAGTTTGCATTGCACCTGTCTGCCAGGATGTTGGCTATATCAGTTGGTTCGGTAAATGTAGTGCCATTGTGCTGCAGTTCCGAGCAGATCTGAGTGTTGCCATTGAGATTCTTGACATAGGTATAGAAAGCTTTGTGACTGTCTTTAGAATCCATGGCAATTTTAATTTCGTAACTAGCTTTGGAGGATTTTATGAGGACCTCAGCTTCTTGCTGTGGCTGACCAGGGAGTTCCTGCAATCGTGTGATTTTACTCTTTTTTGCAACAGTTTACAACAGTTTCTTCCTTCTGTTGTAGAGTTTGTTTATGGCAGGGGACCACCATATTGGCCTCCTTTTTTTGGAGGATAGCATCTTGGTTCTGTTGGGGGTGGCACAGTCCATGCACTCGTGTATGTGCTTATACAGTGCTTTTGTATATGATTCACCAGTCATGTCTCTATTTTCCATCTGTGTGGGTGATGTGAAGTTGGCCACTTCTGACTTAAGAAGCATGAAATTCGCTTTGGAGAAATTTTTTATGGTGGTTTCCTTAATGGGGGGTAGGGGTGGGATATGGATGTCTAGGGTGATTAGCTTGTGGTTTGACCTGATCAGTGAGGAGTTTACCTCTGGCGTGGTGCATCTGTTACCCATATTGGTAATGACCAGGTCCAGGATGTTGCTGCCCCTGGTAGGGGTATAATCAAGCTGATCCAGGGCGGCGTTGGAATGTGTGTGTGTGTGTGTGTGTGTGTGTGTGTGTGTGTGTGTCTGTGTGTGTGTGTGTGTGTATATGTATATATATATATATATATATATATATATATGGGTCTACTTCAAATAAATGAAAGATCATTTACCCGAAAATAAATTTACTGAGACAACAACACTGAAGTGTTACATTACTGAATGACCACATTACTGACTGAGGTTACATGGTAAGTATGTGCTTGGCCAATAAACAAACGCACACTGCAGGATGTCAAACCCCCCACACCCCCTAACTAAATATACCAACTCTGGGATACCACTACAATGGGGAAAAAGGCAAATTTACCCATGCTGGCCAAGGGCATACTTACCCTGTAAACAGCTTCAGTAATGTCGTCATTCAGTAATGTAATGTTTCAGTGTTGTCTCAGTAAATTCATTTTCTGATGTGTTTTTCATTTATTTGAATATATATGTGTCTGTGAATATATGATTTATTTAAGGGATACAGTATAGGTTCGAAACATATTTGTAGATAGTTGGCATTACATGAGAAGTAAACATTCTATGTTTTACACACAATTTATATTATATATATATATATATATATATATGTATACACACACACACACACACACACACACATATATATATATATATATATATATATATATATATACTTTTTCACACATGGTAAATATAGCATCACTATTGCTTACCATATAGATACCATTCCACTTAAATTTGACTTAGTCATGAAGGACCTTGGTATATATGTTGAGAGTCTCCAGTACCTTGCACAGTTTATCTTTTGCAGTATCTACTCAAGGTCCACAGAATTTAAAGCTCCACTTTCTTCATCCCTTATTAGACCCATCATTGAATATAATTCACCCTTCAGCATGTACCTCACTAAGTGCATAAACCAGTTTGAGAGGGCATCAAAAAGATTTCTGGTCTCAGTACACTTAGCTACTAAGATAGACTAAAAGCTCTGCTCCTCTATTCAGTGTCATGTAAACTCATAAAGTGTGATCCCTGCTTAGCTTTCCATAGTATAAATGACCCAGCACCCTCTGAACTCCTTCACCTAAACAGTAGTAGTAGTAAAGCAAACATCTACTCTAGAAACCTAAATTTACACTATCACATCAATGCCTCATGATGGCATAACAGATACTTGACTCAACGTATTGCCCATATCTGGAGTAGGCTACCCTTATGTACCAAGCAGATGTGCTCTCCTAGCAGCCTTTAAAATCAGTCTGGATAACTGGGAGGGTGAGAATAAATTTTTACCAGTGATATGTGGTGAAAGTCTGCTTAGTGCGAGACACTGCTGTTTTCACACCAGTATTGGTGATATGGCTGAGCTTCTTGATCTTCTCCTTTGGCTGTAAGCTTAATAGTTACCTGTAAACATATGAGATAAATATGTTGACTAAAAGAGCAGGCTAGTAACAGTCATGAAAATAATGCACTGGAAACAATGACTGAGGGAAATTTGTTGAATGAAGGCCATTGATTGGTATAACTGAAATGAAAAACATGCACACTGGATGGTATTTTAGATCAAACAAAATGGTAACTACCACTGAAAAAATCACTGCATTTAATTTTTGTCATATTTTTTATAAACCGGTATGATGGTGCTTTTGGAAGGTAATTTACCTTCTTTGAAAAGTTAAGCTAGTCTGCAAGAGAGTGGAATTCCTGCTTCTGGACAGTTAAGTCTGGCCTTTTAAAACTACCTCTGTGTATCTGGTGGTGTACCATAGCTGTAATGCTGTGTTGTGGTACTGTTTTTCTGCTTATGATGCAGAAGTGAAGTTATCATTGCGCTGAAAAGATACAACTGTTAATTATCTACTAAGAAAGGCATAGATCCCCTTTGCAAGCTTGAAATTCAGCACCTGGCTATTTTGAACCAGCTTACATCACTTTATTGATGTATGTGTTATTTACATTCTGCATATGCATGTATATACTTAGTAGCTGCAGCTTGCACACCTCCAACCATACCTACTCTGTCCCACTTGCCATACACCCTGCTGCCCATCTAACCTAATCTACCTTGTAATTATATTTTACCATGGAACAATCTCTCTTCATTGTATTGAATATTATAATTGCATCTTTTACCAGCTGTCTACTCAACATTTATGTACCATATGGTCTAACTGGATAGGTATATTGCCCTAATCACTGCTTCTTGCATAGACAATGACGCACACTTAGTTAACGTTCCATTTTTTTTCTTGGTTTGAGCACTTTTAACTAAATTGCTTTAGCCTAATTACTGATTAACTTTTGAGCTCATTACCTAAGTATTTTGTGTCAGGGGAGTGAATTTCACTGATTTACTGGCCATTACCCAGAAAGAAGCTTCTAGAACGTTTCGTACAGTAAATTGGTTGCTGTCATGATTGGTACAAATGGCTGCCGAGACTTAACATTTTAACTGTAGGTTGTTGCCTTGGCACATTTTAATTGTGCTAAAATAGTGTCTGTATGACCCTCTACATTTGCTATTCTTTTAACTACTAGTGAATCTCATTGTAAAGTCTGTGTAGATAGCAGGTGTATCACTGTTTGTTACTCTGTTTTTTCTGATTAGAACATTGTTTCTGTTACAGTTATGTAGAGTTAAGCTATTACCTGACCCACTGAGACTTTTGTGGTATTCATGAACTGCCTGCTTAGTTTACTACTTTTTTCTTTTCTTTTTTTTTACTGACTGCCTAGTGTGTTATATATTGTATATCGCCAGTTTGAACCATCTGCTTTGATTGTAATTAGCATTGTTAAAGTCAATTATTGATTCTGTTTGGCATAATGCATTTACTGAGGCTACTGCTTCTACATGTCACATTTCCTTTACAAGCTGATTAACTACCACATAATCACTTGTAATCCTTATCCTTGCTCTGTACTTACTGTTTTTGCCCCTTCCAGTCATTCCTCATCCTCATACTTTTCCACTACTCAGAGCGTCCCTTTCTGTTTCTTTTCTACATCCATCTAATAGTCTCTATCCCTATTTCTCTGGTTTCTATATTCACCTCCCTATCTCCTGTTCTTTTAACTTTTCCTTGTCTAGTCCTTGCCTCCTCCTATCTATAGCTGTTTTCCTGTTGTTACCAAGCAATCTCTCTCTCTCTCTATTACTTTATTTTCTTACCCTTCCTCTCTCTACCTCTATATTTTGCATTTTTTCCCTCTTCACTTTCCTCCCTACATATGTTTATGCACTCTTTCTTTTGATACATAACTCTCCCACAGTCTAAGTTTCCACAGCTGACTTAACTGTTTTTTCTTTTCTTTTCCTTATCTAGGTTGTTAGCCTGCCGGTCATACTAATAAAGATCCCCTCTCTGCAAGCTTGAACTTCAACACCTGGGTACTTCAATCCAGCTTACATCACTTTACGGATTGATGCATGTGTTATTTACATTTTGTTCATGCATGTATATGCTTAGCAGCTGCAGCTTGCACACCTATGACCTTACATACTCTGTCCCACCTGCCATACACCCTGCTGCCCATCTAACCTGATCTACCTCTTCTTGGTTTCTGTTTGCCTTCCTTAACTACTATTATAGTAAATAACACGGACTATAGCTTAGTCGCAGCACCTTCTTACTGTTTCTCTTATGGCTTTTTTTTTCTTTTTTCCCTACCTACGTTTTTCCATTGATTCGGGCCTACCCGCTCTGTTCACCCTTGCTGTGCTCGGGCTCTTTCCGCTTCCCTATCCTACCCCCATTCCCACCCACCCCTGCACCCTTTATAGCTAACCGTCTGTTAACTGGACGTGCTCTACACCCTCCTCTTAAATCTGAGCCAATCAGATTCTTTCCACAACTAGCCCCTCCCACCACCCTACACGCTCTAACTTATACCTCCCACCCACACTCATTCTTACCTTCCCCCTCCCCTTAAATATTCCTACTTTTCCCTACTCCACTTATTCATGCACCACCCTCCCTTTCTTACTCCTTAATCATTACTATGCTCTTTCATTTCCTTTCCTCTCTTCTTCTTTTTCTTCTCTCTACTCTCACCTTTTATCATATTTCACTTAAACTACAGCCCAAGTCCCCTACATTCTACTATCCTACAAACACCAATACCAACTACTCCTCTCCCATATCACCCACTCTCTTCTCCTACACTGTCCACACTCTCCCCAAAATCAAATTCCCTCTTAATACCTCTGTACTTCATAAAAACAAACTAAAATGTCTCCATCCTTACCACACTACACCACCTCTGCAACATCTTTCTACTCTCAGATGACATTCACCCTAATCCTTGTCCACAATACAACTCATCTGCTTCCACCAACGCAACTCTCACACTATTGCAAGCATCCAATCCTAGTCTCAAACATCTCTCATTTTACTCAGTCATCATTCACAGCATACTTAATAAGACAAGAGAATTTCACTCTTGGATAGCCCAATACTCTTCTAACATAATTTCTCTCTCAGAAACATGGCTGAAACCACATAGCAAGGACAATTAATTTCTATCCCCTGCTACATTTTAAGCCTTAATATAGCACATAAAAAGGTGGAGGTGTTGCCACCATGTACTCTGATGTCCAAACCATGCCCCCTTAATCAATCCACCCCCCTCTTTTTACCCAGCTGAACTCATCTTGGCAAACCGCAAACTAAACAACCACAAAACCATTACAATAGCTGATATCTATATACCCCCTGGAGATAACATACCCGTGCTACAACAGATTCTTCACTGGATTACTGACATTATACCTAATGAAACTGTCATACTAGATGATGTTAATATCAATTGGCTTTGTTTTACCTCTAACTCTACTTCTTCACCCAACTTATCTCTTCTCCCACTTTTATTCGCAGACCCACAAACACCAGTTCTATTCTTGACTGGATTCTTGTCTCTCATCCTAACCTCTGCCATCACCCTAAATCCCTTCCACACTCAAATTAGTGATCACGCCCCTATATGTGTCCAAAGATTCTCCCCTTCATCAAACTAGGACTCACAAACTCAAGGAATGTCATAAGCTAACCAACTTCAACCCTGAGACCTTCAACAGTTATCTCTCTGCAGTTGACTGGTCCTTCCTCTGACACCTCCCCATTGACATAGCTGTTCATCAGTTCAACTCCATCTTCCTAAACACACTAAACTCCATTTCCCCTCCCAGAATTGTTATATCACACTGCTCACCCTAGCTTACCAATTCTACCTTGTCTCTTATCCAAAGCAGAGATTCTGCATGGAAACTCTGGTTTAAGTCAAAGTCACATTTACACCTCCAAAATATACAGAACTCCGTAACCTGGCTAAAAAACATATAAAATTGATAAAAAATTCTACCACTCACCTCTAAATAATCAACCTTTCAACCCCAAAACATTTTGAAATACTGTCAACCAAATTCTCCAACCTGGAAACCCCTCAACACCAAATCCCTGCCCTAACAATTCTCCTGTAGAAACTGCCTCCATCTTCAATACCTGCTTCATTGATACTATTAATAAACTTATACCAACTTCCAATCTTACCAATCCATCACCTCCCACCACCCCCTCACTAAACAACTGCCCTTTCTCACTAACACCCATCCCTACTAGCTGCATCAAAAAGCTTCTTCTCATTCTTAAACCTTGTTGCTCATCAGCTGACAAATTACCATCTGTATTCCTAAAGGCTGCAGCTAACTCCATAGCTTATCCAGTTTCCATCCTCATAAACTGCTTTATCCATGAACTCACTGTCCTAACTCTCTGGAAAAATTCCACACTATACCTATCCACAAAGGTGGAAACTCTGTAGAACTCTGTATTTATCACCCAATTGCGATACTCTCTCCCTTTTCCAAAATTCTTGAACATTGCGTGTATAAACAAATCCTGTCTTTTCTCACTTAAGAAAGCCTCATTACCCCTACCCAGCATGGTTTCCATCCCCATCACAGTATAACTACCACTCTCATTTCCTTTTCTAACTCCATCTCCAAGCCAGAGACAATAATAAACAGGTGTCATGCCTAGCCTATTTTTAGACCTCTCCAAAGCCTTTGACACTGTCTCCCACCCCATCCTCCTCTCCAAACTTTCTCAACTAAGCCTCTCCCCTGCTACTATCTCTTGGTTCACCAGCTACCTAACAGACAGCAATCTGACAAATGGCTCTCTGCTCTAACCCCTTTTCTTCCCATAAAAATGTGTGTCCCTCAAGACTCAATTCCTGTCCTTCTTCTTAACGTTTTTATTAACCAACTCCACACATCCTGTCCTCAGTCATCCCTCTTACAGTACGCAGATGACTCCACTATCATCACCATTGCTGATAACCCCTCTGAACTACTCACCCTAACTCAACCCTGCTGAACTACTCACCCTAACTCAAACCCCTTTTAATCATACTCAAACTTGGCTAACTAACTACCAACTTATACTAAACCCCAAAAAGACAAAACTCCTCCTATTCCTACCAAAATCTCTCTGCCATCTTAAATCTTCATGTACCATCTCTTCACTAAATAACACTATTATCCCACATGAATCTCATACAAAACTCCTTGGAGTGATCATTGATGACCAGATGAAACTTGACCTCCATGTACACCACTGTATTAAGAAAACTCACCAAAAGCTTGGCCTACTTTAGAGAAACAAAAGGTTTCTTACCCCCTAGCACCAGAATTTCACTTGCTCAGGCTTATCTTCTCCCTAACCTCTTCTACAGCTGTCAAACCCTTACTAACTTACAGTCTTTCCTACTATCCAAATTTGAAACCACATACAACAAAGTAGCCAGATTTGCAGCCAACTCCCTTCCAAAATTACACCACTGTCTTGCTCTTCAATCTCTCAGCTGGTTAGAGTTTCACAACCAACTCTTATTTACTCAACTCCTCCTCACTCGCATAAACCTAAACAACCCCTCCTCTTGTCCTAGCATAGTTTCTCTTGTCTTCATCTATAAACCACCACACACCCTTAGAAGCTCTGACCAATATCTCACAAATTCATAAACCAAAAAAATCTTTTGGATATAAGCTATATAACTGCCTTCCAGCACTATCTTGGAATAAGCTTCCCATGGCCCTTAGAAGCTTCATCCATGCACAGGAATTCAAGAAATCTCTCAGAAATTACTTTTTAGGTACTTGGAGATGTCCCTGCAACCATCCCACCTGAACTCTTCCCTTCCTTATTCAACCTCCTTTTCCCCTCCCTAACTGTCTTTCCTTCTTCCTACTGTTTCCCACTATCCAACTATGTCTCCTATCATCCTGTATATTTCTATTATAATCTATTTTCTGCACTTCTTTGACAGCTTGCTTTTTCACACCTCCCTACTCTTACTGCTTACCTGAATAGCATCTTTTTCCAAGATCTCGAACATATTTTGCATCCTGACATCTTTCCTCGTGTTCTTGTATTTAACTTTTACTGTCTTTTTTTCCTTCACTCCTGTTAATTCCTTAATATTTGGACAATTGGTACTCTGAATTTATTTACTTGTACATATTGTACTCTGAATTTCTATACTTATCATTTTTTTTACTGTGAATTTATTGTACTTGTATAATTTGTATTGTTGAGCTTTTCTCCCCAGGCCTCTGCTGAAAAAGGGCACAAGCTTAGTTAGACTATCCCGGTCAACAAATGTCAAATAATTAAATAAATAAAACAGCTATAGCATCTGAAATATTTTCTGGCTATCTAACAACACTATCTAACATGCTGCAGACAATAATTAAACAGGCCAGTGGTTTATAATATTTGTAATTCATTCCAACAGAGGTTGAATGATAGCACCATTAGAACAAACTTTACATACCTGTTTGTATTGTGAACCAGCTCTATGCTTTCCACAAATATGTATATACTTAATATGCTGTTTAGTTGTTGGGGAAGGATGAAGGGAATTGTGTTTCTTTTTTCAAAAAAGATGATGTTCATTTGAGACAATACTACATTAAAATATACAAAGGGGCACAAACAGCAATAAAAAGATTATGAAGGACTAGTTTGTAACAGACAGACAAGCAGACATTAATATAAATTACAGTGGCACAGTTGGATTTATTGGACTGGAAGGCAAATGGACTTGTTAATAAGAAGAAAAAAATGAGGCGATACTAACCTATATTTACAGTCCTAATGTACATGTAATAATGTTACAAGAAACACACCTGAAATAGAGAACATGAACAGTTTATTAGGAAAAGTGATAAGGGGAGTTTTCTGGAATAGAAGGACAGCAACAGAAAGGGATCTTAATATTAATTATAAAGGGTATAGGAATAAAGAATGAAGAATGAATGAAGGACATCATTGGCTATAAAGACAGAAATACTAATGAGAAAATAAGGATAGGCAGTGAAGAATTGTATCAGTGACATGTTAGTAGAGTATAAGAATTACACTGGCTGCTCAATATATCCACCAAAAGTAGTGAGACTGGAAGTAAAGAATATTATACAAGAAGTTATAGCTTTTTATCTATGGTCTATGATAGCAGGAGACTGAAACATTATAGGAAATAAATGTCTGTGGAGGCCAAAATACCATAGAATACTAGCTGATGGTTGATATTTAAAAGGAATACATGCATGCATTTGGACTTATTGGTGTAATACAATAAGACAGAAAGAAGCAGAAGATAAAATAATTTTCTTGGGTGGCGAAAGCCATGGTACCTTTTTGGCTAGGCTTATATAGGCCCTAGGGCCAATAGCCTAGTACCTACCTATGAACTTATAAGATATGCATTTTCAGTGGAATATTGTTCCTGAACAAGACTGGATAGTTGTTACTTGTCAAAAATACTGTAACATGTCCAAACCACAAAAGCACATCCAGTGATAGTGTCAGCACCTACTCTAACAATATTTTGTAAGCAAGTAAAAAAGTATATTACGATAAACATTTGGCATTTTCTGCTATTCCTCCCAAAAAGGAAACCATTTAATGATTGGGCAGATCAAACTTTAAATGAAATGTTAATAGATATCAACCTAAACAATAGACCTTGCAAAGAGTTGGGATAATTACAAACTAAATATAAGAAATGCAGTCACAATGAAAGCAAATGAGATACGGAGCAATAGCCATAGTACATGTCTAAAGGATTTAAAAAGTAAGGGATTTACAGGAGTGAATACATTAATAAAATAAGTACAAAACAACAGGTTGAAGAGAAATTGAAAGATGATAGAATGTCTATGCAGTAATATTTAGAAAATATGAATGAACATACAGCAATGGCTTTAAAAAAGGATGAAAGTATGATAACTAAAATCAGAAACTGTGAGAATGGCAGGGTAGAAGTGGACTCAGGAAAATTATGAATGTAATGATGAATTTGTAAAGTATATACACATAAACAAACTGTAGAAGTTGAAAGTAACATGCAATAGTAACATTTTACAATTACAAATGCATCCTTTAACTAAAGTAGATAAATTGGCATTAACATCAAAAATAAAGGAAATGAAAGAAACAACAAGAAACCAGAACACATTAACAGAAGTACAAACAGGGGTATTAACATCAGAAATAAAGGAATTGAAATGAAAGAAATAAGAAACCAGAATACAGGGGAAAAACCCTTGTAGTGATAGAAGCAAAATAGAAGTGTGGAAAAAGAATGAGAAGGCAATAATAAAAATCTGGCTAGTACTTTTTAGCACTTTTTTCTGGGTTGAGATGTGCCTTTAACTTGAAAAGAAGCAGTACTGCTAGCTATACCAAAGGAAAGTAAATATCCCCTTGATCCATCATCACAGACAATTTCTGTTCTAAATCAGGATAATAACTTTTTATGAAAATGTTGGCAAAAAGAATAGCAAAGATATTGCAGAGAATACTAGACCTGGATTTGCATATATTTACAGACGGTAGGCAAGCACTGGACAATATTGATAGAACTCTTATATTTTAAAAGCGATGCATTGGACAATAATAAAATAGTAATGTTAATAGGTCTGAATGCTGAAAATGCATTTAAGAATGAGTTGAAACTTTATGAAGAAATAGATCCCTTGAGGCATTTGGGTTTCCACAAACATGAGCAACATTAGTATTTTACATCTACAGAGGAACTCAGGGTGAAGTGTGTTAGGCAGCTGTCCAAACTGTTAAGCCTCACAAGAGGAACTAGACAGGGTTGTCCACTTTCACCATTATTCTTTGCCTTATATTTACAGTCATTAGCCAGAGATGCAAGACAATCAAATATAATTGGTTATAAATGCAGAAATACTAACAAGAAAATAACCCTTTTTTGTGGACAATATATGTTACCAATCCTAAACATTTCAATAGCATAGAAAGAAAATGAAGAGAAAACAAAGGTTATAGTAAAGAACTATGCCACAATACATCACTTGGCACAAAGTTCCTCATTCTGTGGGGTTATGGCAGGATGAGCTACTTGAGGTTTTTGTTAAAATTGTATGTTAAGCAAGCAACTAAGGAAATATGGGGGAAAACTATTCATTATAATATAACAGATTAAGATGTTTTTGGTCCCACTGGCTCTTTATGGTTGTCAGGCTTATATGTATCAACAAAGGCACCAGATATGATAGAATATGAAAAAGGAACTTAATAAATTCCTTTAGAATAACAAAAAAGAAAGAGTGGATTGGAAAAAAATATAATACTGACTAAGGTACAGGGTGAATCAAGGCTTCCAGATTTTGAGGCCTACAATAACATCCCACAGCGTAAATCAATATATTTAATTCGGGATATGGACTATATCTCCAAAATGGAAGCACATGAGACTTCCAAGATGGCTGCACATTGAGGAACAGCTTAATTCTAACTCTCCCAGTGTGAAAACTGAAACACAGCGGAGAAAACAACTAAACCCAAATTTCTGGGTAAATTTCAGTAACTGGCTACAAAGTGCACTGCTGGATACTAGCAAAAAGAAATACAGAGGACCTGAAGGAAAATCAGCTACAAAAAGTGATGAGAAATCAGTGAAAAGTACTGTAGCTGTTCAGCAGAAAGGAGTGCAAGCTCCAGACATGACCTCCAGTAACCTAGAGGAAAGTATAAGGCAACTGCAGACAGACCTGACTGAAATAAATGAAACACTGATAGAGTATATCAACTCAAACAATAAAAGACTGGAAAAAAATGGAAGAAGCTTTAAATAGATATTCAGATAAGGTGATAAAACTGCAAAACTCAGAGACTGAAATGAAGAAAAAGCTGGCTGAATTTGAGACTGTACAAGAAGAGATGTTTCAAAAATAATAAAATTAGAGGACAGAGCACATAGGGAAAACCTGAGATTTTCTGCTGTACCTGAGAAGCTGAAAGGAACAGACTGTATTAATTTTATGAAAGCACAAATAAGCAACTTGACTGCTATTCTACAGCAGGAATTATTAACTGAAAGGGCACATTGTGTGTATGCTCCAAACCTGGCTGTAAGAAAACAACCTAGACTTTTAATACCAAATATGCAATCTTACCAACAGAAGGAAAGGAGCTGATTCTGACAAAACTGTGGCAAAAGGACAAAATAAAAGTGGAAGAAAGCAGAGTGCTTGTAGAGAATGGCTACTCATTGTACACCAATCTATCTATCTATCTAGACCTTGCCAAGGCCTTTGACACCATCCCCCACTCTGGAATCATAAATAAACTTACTAAGCTGGGCATTAATCCCTACGTCACCCAATGGGTTGCTAACTGGCTTACGATAGAACCCACACTGTAAAAGTAGCCGACTCCAAATCCAGCTCCAGACAAGTGACAAGTGGAATACCTCAGGGTTCAGTCCTGGGACCGCTCTTGTTTGGCATCTACTTCTCTGAAGTACAGGCCAACACTAAGGGACTCTGGATAACAAAGTTTGCAGATGACTGCAAACTGGGAGCCATTATTGAATCCCCAAATGATGTGGATACTCTACAAAAGGGCCTTACAGAAACAGATGCTTGGTGCCAGAGCCATAGGCTCAAGCTCAATGCCAAGAAATATATAGTTATCCCCTTTGGGAAAAAACATGTATCCATGAATTACCATATAGGTGGCAGTACACTAAACACCGAAAGTTTGATAAGAGACTTAGGGACACAGGTGGACAGTGGTCTCACCTTCGATAACCACATCGTCACAACAGTCAGGAAATCCTTCTATGTGGCACACCTCATCACTAAGGGCTTTTCATCCAGAAAAAAGGAGGTCATTGTCCCACTGTACTCATCCCTCATTAGACCCATTATAGAATACAATGCCCCATTTGGTATGTACCTCTCAAGACATCTGCAACAACTGGAAAGGCCACAGAAATACCTCACTAAAAGAATCACAGGCCTAAAGCAGATACCCTACGCTGACCACCTTAAAAAACTCCAGCTATACTCTGTCGCATATTGTCTACTCAGAGGCGATCTTTGCTTAACATACAAGGCCATGTCAAACCCAGAGCTGCTGGACATGCTACACTTAAAGAAATCCCAATCCCTCAGAGCCACACGCTCCAGGGATCTAAACCTTGTCATCACAATAAATAAAACATGCTGGAGGGATAGGTTCCTGACCCAGAGACTCCCCAGACTCTGGAATAGATTGCCAATACATGTCAAGCAGAGTGCCTCTTTGGTCCTCTTCAAAAGGAACCTTGACGATTGGATGGGAGAAAGGAAATTCACCCTGGGGATCACGTCAGTCGCCCTGCTAGACAGGGGTCCAGGGAAGTAAATAGTGTGGGAAGAAATAGCCAGGGAATTGTTATGGCTAGGCTTGTATAGGCCCTAGGGCTGATAGCCTAGTACCAACCTATGAACCATGCAGAAGAGGAGTAAATTCATCCCATCATTCAGTGAATGTTGACAAGCAGATGTAAGATTCAAACTGCTGTACCCAGCTATCTTAAAATACTTTTCCCAGGAGGATCAAAATCAAAGTGAGCTGTAAAACAAAAAGAGATTCTGCTTCTTGTTCTTCTGGCAATAAAGACCACAGAGAGACTGTGCCAGTGAAACATTTTCCAGTGTTTCAATGGAAAATGCTTGAGAGAGGGGAAAATGCAAGAGTTGACAAGAAGAACTGAGAGTACATGACAAATGAAGCAGATACAGGGTTTGGGAGAAGGATATGAACAGGAATAGAACAAGAAGATCTGGAAATATTGGACTTTATTGGACTTTGTTAAACTTGTAGGGGACTCTAAAAGACATGCCTACTTCATGTCATTAACATCTGGAGAATAAAGTTAGTAACCTGGAAACTGACAAGTTCATAGGTAGGTAGGTACTAGGCTATCGGTCCTAGGGCCTATACAAGCCCAGCCAAAAGGTACCCTGGCTTTTGTCACCCAAGAAAATTATTTTCCTGTGCCACTGTCGAGCAGAGCCACAGAAGTGATCCCCGGGGTGAATTTCCTATTTCCCATCCAATCATCAAGATTTTACTTGAAGAGTGCTAATGAGGAGCTTTGTTTGATATAGATAGGTAGTTTATTCCACAGTATGAGAAGTCTCTGGGACAGGAATCTATCCCTCCGGCATGTTCTGTTTACTGTGGTGACAAGGTTTAGGTCCCTAGAGTGTGTAGCTCGGAGGGATTGGGATTCTTTCAGTGGAGCATGTCCAACAGCTCTGGGTTTGACATAGCTTTGTATGTTAGGCAGAGATCACCTCTGAGTAGGCGATATGCAATGGAGTAAAGCTGGAGTTTTTTGAGAAGGTCTGCATAGGGCATCTGTTTGAGGTTGGTAATCCTCTTTGTGAGGTATTTCAGCGGCCTTTCCAGTTGTTGTAGATGTCTTGTTTGGTACATACCAAAAGGGGCGTTGTACTCTATAATGGGTCTAATGAGTGATGAGTAGAGGGGAACAATGACCTCTTTTTTTCTGGATGAGAAACCTTTTGTGATGAGGTGTGCCATGTAGAAGGATTTTCTGACTACTGTGGTGATGCGATTTTCAAAGGAGAGACTACTGCCCACTTGTGTCCCAAGATCTCTTATCACACTTTTGGTGTTAAGTATACTACCGCCTATGTTGTAGTTCATGGGTATAGAGTTTTTACGAAAGGGGATGACAATGCACTTTTTGGCACTGAGCTTGAGGCCATGGCTTTGACACCAGGCATCTGTCTCAGTGAGGCCCTTTTGTAGGATGTCCACATCGTTAGGAGTTTCGATTATGGCTCCTAGTTTGCAGTCATCTGCGAACTTCGTTAGACAAAGACCTTCTGTGTTAGCCTGTACTTCAGAGAAGTAGATACCAAACAGGAGAGGACCCAGTTGGATTTGGAATCTGCTTTCACAGTGTGGGTTCTTTCAGTGAGCCAGTTGGCAACTCATCTTGTGACATAGGAATTTATATCTAGTTTAGTGAGTTTATCTATAATTCCAGAGTGGGGGATGGTGTTGAAAGCCTTGGCAAGATCTAGATAGGCTGTGTGAACCACCTTACCCTCGTCTACGGCTTTGGTGACTGCTTCAAAGAAGTCTATCAGGTTTAGGAGACATGAGCTGCCTTTTACAAACCTGAACTGGGTGGGGTCCAGAGTTTGGAGCATACCAATGTCTTTGTTTATAAGTTCCATGATGATACGTTCCATGGCCTTGCAGACCAGGCTCATCAGGCTAATGGGGCAGTAGTTCCCGGGGTCCGTGGTGGCCCCCCCTTGTAGACTAGGATAACTGTCACTGTGCGCCATTCAGTGGGCACAAAGCCTGAGGTGAGGCTATGATTGAACATGGTACTTAGGTGGGGTGCCAGTTCATTCTGTAGTTCATGTAGAACCCAGCCTGGGATGTTGTCTGGTCCGATGGATGCTGTGTTCCTGGCTTTGGAGAGTGTGGTTTTTTACCTGTGCAGTCGTGATTACAGGAACTTTGCATTCTTTTGGTATAGAGATGGGCCCTTTAGTGGGTGAGAGTGGGGTAAAGTTAGCACTGAACCTATCTGCCAGGACGTTGGTAATATCAGTTGGGTCTGTATATTTAGTGCCATTGTGCTGTAACTCAGAGCAGATCTGAGTGTTGCCATTTAGATTCTTGACATAGCTATAGAATGCTTTGTGGTTGTCTTTAGGATTAGTGGCGATTTTGTTTTCGTAACTAGCTTTGGAGGATTTTATCAGGGATCACAGCTTCTTACTGAGGCTGACCAGGGAGCTCCTCCACTCATGGGATTTTACTCTCTTTTGCAACAGTTTCTTCCTTCTGTTGTACAGTTTGTTTATGGCAGGGGACCACCAGATTGGCTTCTTTTTTTTGGAGGATAGTGTCTTAGTACTGTTTGGGATAGCACAATCCATGCACTTGTGTAAGTGCTTATAAAGTGCAATTGTGTAGGATTCAGTAATCGTAACTGTATTGTCCATCTGCATGGGTGTCATGAAGTTCACCACTTCTGTCTTAAGAAGCATGAAGTTGGCTTTGGAGAAATTTTTTACCATAGTTTCCTTAATGGGGGTTGGGGCAGGATGTGGATATCTAGCATGATTAGCTTATGGTCGGATTGGACCAATGAGGTGTTGACTTCAGGTGTGGAACACCGGTCACTCATGTTGGTAATGACTAGATCTAGGAGATTATTGCCCCTGGTGGGGGTGTGGATAAGTTGATCCAGGGCATTGGAGTTTATGAATTCCAGAAAGTGTTGAGCGAAGGATTTGGCACATGAGTAGTTTTCCCAGTTAATGGTGGGGTAGTTGAAATCGCCCATTATTAAGGTGTTTGGTTGAACCCTAATATTTTCCAGTACATCAAGAAAAGAGTAGGATTACAAAACATTAATTTTATTTGTGAAACAAGACAGAACAAGAAAATCTGGAAATATTGGACTTTATTGGACTTTGTTAAACTTGTAGGGGATTCTAAAGCATATGCACTGCTTCATGCCATTAATGTTCAGAAAAATACTTAGGAGAGAGGAAGAGGAGGGAGAAAGTTAACTGTAAGTAAAACATTTTTTCTTAATAGTACTATTTAAATGGTGCATGTTTTTCTTTGCATGTTATAAAGTATTTTTTCAGTTATTTTTAATTGTAATTGAGATACTAATGTAAATAGGTGCTCAAATTTTTTTTTGTTTTGTTTTGTTTCTCCCTTCTCCGCTCTCCTTGTTTAGTTTTAAGAAATGTAGGCACTGCAATGTAAACAAAGAACTGGTTAAAAGAGCATGACAAAAGAAAAACTAGTGTGCTTTTTCTCATTCTTGCATAAGGAAATGTCTGGGTTAAGGCCATTAGCTTAGTCTAGTAACACATTTTATGACAGAGCAAGTAAATGAAAAGAATTGTTAAAATTACTAGGCTTTTTCTTTCTAGTAAACAGTTTTGTGTCTGGTTCTCATGTTTCTAGGTGACAATCTGATAAAGAGCAAATGGTTGGGAGAAAATGTTTTCTGAAAGCATTCAAGTGTTTTCCCAGCTGAGAGAGCTATAAAGATAAGATAAAACCAGATAGCATTTAATAGAACCACAGGCTATACCATGAGCCTTATCATGGGTAACCTTTCTTTTAGGTTAGCTCAAGTCTGTATGTGTGGCTGTCAATTTGGAACATTTGTTCCTATTAGGAGGGCAAAACTTTAATATTTGAAGATGTAAATAGTATTGTGTGTTATTAAGTTAATAGATTTAAGGGGGTATTTTGTGTGTGTGTGTGTGTGTGTGTGTGTGTGTGTGTGTGTGTGTGTGTGTGTGTATGTGTGTGTGTGTATTTTTGTTTGAGGGTTTTCAGTAAAACCACAAGTTCTGTAAGATGTGACATAGGCTTAAATGCAGATGACAAGAAACAAATGTATAAAAGGTTAACCTGCCAAACAGTGCATGTATGTAACACAAAAGCTGAAACTAGACATTTAACAAAAAAGCTGCTATACATAAATGGTGGGAATAATAATCTCTCCAGAATATAATGCTTTCCATAATGTCTTTAAATGTCAATGGTCTCAAAGATAAATACAAAAAAGAAAGAGTAATGAATTATATTAAAATGTAGAGTGCAAATAGCTAAGCTATAGGAGACACACTTGGAAAGAATTGAACATGTGAATTTGATAGTTTTCTAGATGGTTATTCAGTGGAATACCTGGGGAAAAGGAAGAGAGGAGTACTTAAATTAATTGCAAGAGGAGCTCCAATAATAATAGAATAAGATAAAAAAGACAATAATGGTAGATTTGTAGTAGTAAGGGGCTACTGGCAAAGGAGGCGGATTAGATTGGCATGTATTTATATTCCATCGAAAACTGCTGTAATGGAGCTTAAGAAAATTCAGCAAGGAATATTGTTTATAAGTGGGGACTGGAATTTGATTTTCAAAAGTGAAGATGTGTCTGGGGGGCCCAGATGGGAAAAATGTAACAAAGGAAGGTAGATTTTACATAAATTTATGAAAATATTGAAGATGTGAATTCAGTAGTAGGAGTTTGGAGTGAATTTACATATTATTCTCCAAGATACAAAAACTGGGCTAGGCTAGACAGAATTTACATTTCACAGGAACATATGCATTTAATTGAAGGTCTTGATACGCACCCAATAACTATTTCAGATCATGCGCCGATAATAACTAAAATAAAAACACGGGGTAGTGAAATAAAAATGAGACACTGTCAATTTCCCATCTATCTGTTGAAAAGAGAGGAATTTAATAAATTGGTAGTAGAAATTATTCAGGTGCTATTAGAGAAGATAGAAATTTCTTCTGAAAATATACCTAGGGGGTAGTATAAAATTAAAGTGGAGTTTACAAATAGGGTGGAAATAACAGAAAGGAAGATATGGTTAAGAAGCAACAAGAATAATTTAGAGGGACTGAAAATGTTAAAGTATTACAAAATGGGGAAGAGGAGCAACTGCAGAATGCTGAACAGAAAATAAGGATTACCTCAATAATATGCATGAGTTTAGAAAGTTTGCTGTTAAGCAACTGTTTTTGATAATAACTGTAGAGCACAAAAACTTTTAGCACAATGAATCAGGCAACAGAAAGTAGAAAGAGCTGCCACCAAGCTTAGGGATCCTATAACAAGGAAGATAAGAAATATTTTGGAAATTCTATGAAAGTCTGTATAATATGGAAATCAAGAAAAGGTACAAATGGAATGTTTATGGAAGAATTAAATATGCCAAAGTTAGAGGTAGATGAGGATCAATTACTAACAGGATAGGAGGAGAGGAGATAAAAATGGTGATGTATAACCAATCTACGGGAAAGTCCTCAAGAGTAAATGGTATTCCTGTGGATGTTTGGAAGCTAGGAGGGAAAAATCTGATAAAGATTTGGAAGGTTTTGTTTAACAGTATTTTAAGAGGAGGAACAGTAGCAACATCTTGGAAGAAAGCAGTGGCAGCTGTAATACCTAGAGAGGGCAAAGATCCATCAGATCCATCTTCATACATGCCCATTTCAATACTAAACCATGATTATAAAATGTTTTTGTCTATAATGGCTAAAAGAATAGCAAACATGATGCCAAAATTTATATATATGGATCAGCGTGGCTTTAAGGAGCGGAGGCAAACATTTGACATCATTAACAGAATAGCGATGATCTAGAGGGAAGTGGAAAGTAAGAAAATACCACTGTTGGTGTGTCTTGATGCAGAGAAAGCATTTGACACAGTAAGGTTGGACTCTATGAACAGAACAATGGAGGCATTTGCATTCCCTAATAAAGTTATAAAGTTGATTAGGAATATATATGAGGGCTCAGAGGTGAAAATTAAAGTGGGCGGGGTGCTCTCTGATAATCTCTGCTTGAGCAGAGAAACCAGGCAGTGGTGTCCACTCTTCCCCTTTGTTCTTTGCATTATATTTAAAACCATTGGCAAAGAAAATATGGGACTCAAATTCAAGGGTATAATTGGTATGTTAGTCGGGAAAACTGGCTCTATTTGCAGATTTTATACTACCCCCTAGGTATATTTTCAGAAGAAATTTCTATCTTCTCTAATAGCACCTGAATAATTTCTACTACCAATTTATTAAATTCCTCTCTTTTCAACAGATAGATGGGAAATTGACAGTGTCTCATTTTTATTTCACTACCCCGTGTTTTTATTTTAGTTATTATCGGCGCATGATCTGAAATAGTTATTGGGTGCGTATCAAGACCTTCAATTAAATGCATATGTTCCTGTGAAATGTAAATTCTGTCTAGCCTAGCCCAGTTTCTGACAAAACCAGAAAGAGATATTACAGTGCTGTGGAACATATTGAAACAGTTTCACATCTTTTCAGGATACAGAATTAATGAAGTTAAAACAAAGGCAATAGCAGTAAATTAAGTATGCACATACGAATTGGTTTGGAAATATCCATACTTATGGGAATATGATAATATGACATATTTAGGGATATGGATTAAAAATGATTCCGGTGTGGCAGCTAATGATATGTGGGAAGAGACTACAAAAGCTGAGAAAATGGAAGCTGTATTATATGGATATTGATAGTAAGATACAAGCAGTTAAAATGTTTATCTTATACACAAGTCAGGCATATTATTAACAACCAGAGGAGAAGCTGTGGATAGCAATTAATAAAGATCTGAAGGATTTTACCTGAGAGAGGAAGATGGGATAAGCTTATTCTTTCAATAAAACAGGGCGGATTGGGATTACCCAGTTTGAAGGGATATTTCAGAGCAACGCTGTTAAGGCTTTTATACATAGCACAAGTAGAAAACTATACTTCAAAGTGGAAAGAAATGATGATGATGATGAAACAGGTGGGAAACTCAAGAAACAAGGAGAGACTGGGATTTGGATGCAAACCTTTGAGGAGAATAACAGTAATCATACAAAATATATTCATAAAGTAGCAGAAAGTATACTAAGAACTAAGCCAAGATGGGAATGGAGACAGGAGATTATGCTGATAGGGATGACTGCAATTAGGGATACAGACATTAGCAAGGGGGGCTGGCATTTATTGGAGAAAACTGGCAAAGGAACCAAGATATTGGAAGCAAATACCTAGGGAGAGAACAGTAATAGACTGGGAAGACACCAATAAATTAATTGGACTATAGGTTAGAGATTGCCTTCCCTATCAAGGATTGATATTAGAGTATAGGCAAAGAGAAAGAACAATGGGGGTCCTAAATGAAAGACCACCACTGGTAGAGTTTTTAGTAGAATCTAGAACAGAAGTTGCCTTTAAGAAAGGAATAATTAGAACATCTAAAATATTGCAGAATTATTATAAGAATCAGAGAAGGTTAGAAAGGATTGGGAAGAGAGATTAAATAAGCAATTTACAAGGAAACAATGGGGGATATATGTATGTCTCCCAAGTATGCAACATCTAGAAGATTTAAGATCTTTGCTTGGAAGTGTTTACAAGTAGGACTCCAAAGAATTTCTCCTCAGATTGACATGTCTCCCAAGTATGCAACATCTAGAAGATTTAGGATCTTTGCTTGGAAGTGTTTACAAGTAGGACTCCAAAGAATTTCTCCTCAGATAGACATGAAATGTAGGAGGTATGATGGTGAAGAAAGAGGTAGCTGGGAACATATTTCCTGGGAGTGTAATGAGTTGGCAGACTTTAAAGATTCCCTGCAGACTGCTCTGTCAGACATGCTGGGAGAGCAAAGTGGTGTAACTAAGGAAATAATTTTTTGAGGTATAATACAAGAATCGGAATTGCCTAAGGCCTTGCTGACTCTAGTTATGATGGCTACCAAAAAAGCAATTACTAGAAAATGGAAATCAAAGTCTAAACTGACTTTACTAGATGTAGTGAAGATAGTAGTAACAGATAAAACAAATGGAATTGGGATCTTTAGAATAGGGTAGGAGCAAATTACACAGGAAAAAAATGGGAAGTGTGGGATCAATACATGCAGAAGAGGAGCAAGGTCTAGAAGAAGGCAGAAATTGAATGAGCTATGTAATGGTTCACTGCAAATGACTGGATATATTATAAGTTATGTATGATGTTTGTAGCTACAGTTGTGTCTGCATGGTTTGTAATGTATAATGTTTGAAACTGAAATTGTGACGCTTGTGACAGTATGATTTATTTTCATTTATATAAATGTGAGATTGCCTATGTCATACATGATGATTTAATAAAGATGTTTCTTGTTTAAAAAAAATGGAAGCACATGATTGGCATATTGCCCAATGAGGTAACAACAAGATCAGATGTGGGTATTTGGGCAGATATGGGAAATTAATATAAAGAACATTAGGGACAGTCTCATGCAATTCTTTATGGTAAAGGAAATTAAACCCTGGAAAGAATCATATGAATAGGCTGTACCACTTACCTATGTTTATATCTATATCTATCTGAATATATATTAAATGTATTATATATATATATATATATATATATATATATATATATATATATATATATATATATATATATATATATATATATATAATGGATTACCTTTCAAATCTCAAAAGAAACAAAACCCAAACATTATTTTCGTGAGACGAAAATAACAAAAGTTAAAATCCTGAAACATGTAATTTTTCCCAGGGTAAGTAAACACTTGCTGAAAACTACACAGTACACACTGTACCGTTGCAAATCCACCTAGTTTGGGGGGACCCCCCCAACTATATATAACAACTCTGGGATCACACTACAGTGGGGAAAAAGGCATATTTTCCCATGATGGGCAAGTGTTTACTTGCCCTGGGAAAAATTACGCCTTTTAGGATTTTAACTTTCACTATTTTCGTCTTGGGAAAATAATGTTCTGGATTTTGGTCTTTTGGGATTTGAAAGGAGATACGTATATATATATATATATATATATATATATATATATATATATATATATATATATATATATATATATATATATATATAAATAAATATAGTAATAAGAAATACATACGAAAGAATGTCATAACCATTTGGAGAAGAAAGAACAGAGACAAGATTTTTGGAGCAGATGAAAGGAGAGGAGGTAAGAAAATGGGATAAAGAGAAACAAATTACAAATTTTGGGGCTACTGAACTGGAAGATGTGTGGTGGTTGAGAAGTAATTTTGTTAAATCACAAAAAGTAGATTTTTTAATTGAAGGAAGAACAGAAGAGTCAGGCCAGAAAAAGAGTACCAAGTAGAGCATATATAAGGCAATATTAGATTTGAGAAGATAGTACATTACAGAGGTAAAAAAAATACATGGTGTGAACAATTAAAGATATTTCCCTACACTGCTGATCTGTAATATGAAAAAATAGATTTTTTTGCATGGAGATGGTTATACAAACACTTTTATACTCCTATATGCGACTTGAAAAAAATGTTTCCACAGACAAGAGGCATATGTTAAAGATGTGATGGTTCAGAAAGAGGTTATTAGGAGCAAATATTCTGGGAATGTGAGGAGTTGCTTCAGTACGTAAATGACTTGAATAACATGCTACTTCTTATACCTGAAAATAATCTAACCTTGGTAGAGAGTATTTTTGAGTTGGTGTAAAGTAACATGCACTAAAGATGTGAAAGATAGCTAAGACACTTCATAACTATTTCACTTATTTCCTAATTTTATATTCTTGCTAGTCATCATTGCAACCACCCAGAATTGGTCTATGGTTCAAGTACATGGCACTCTTAATTTTTCAAATCAGTGACTGGGATTTTTCTGTCCCTCAGTTATTCTCCTTTGGAACAATAGAAAAGATTTCACTGACAAGTTCCCTTTATAGACCTTGTTGTTATTGTTGGAAGTAGAAGCAATGTCCTCTTCAGTGTGATTCACACTTTGCTGAGTAAACTTTTTTATTCCCTCCTTTGCCTGGTCTATGTCCAAAATGCCTTTGATCCCCCCAAAAATATTCTAAAGACTGCTGGATATATCAACTTCAATGTCAAACCTGCCTCTCAACATCCTCTCATTACAGGGATAAACTCACTTGTCTTCTGCCTGGTCTAACTGAATAATAATTTTCCACAAACTCTCTGCTGTCCCCAACTTTTTTTTGTTTGTTTAAAAAAAACATCTTTATTGAATTTCAAGTGTGACATAGGTAAATTTACATTTACACAAAATTACAAGTTCACATTTACAAACATGATACATCACATATATATTCCTCTATACAATATAATTAATCCAGCATTATATAAATTGTTAAGCTTCTGCCTTCTCTTAAACTTCATTCCTCCTCCAAAACATTGTTCCAACAATTCCCATTTTTTTGTAATTTGCAAAAAATGTTTTGTTCTTTTATCTGTGTTACAATATTCACTACTTCAAGTACAGTTGGTTTTGACTCTGACTTCCATTTTCTAGTAACAGCTTTTTGGCAGCCACCAGAATTAAAGTTAACAAGGCCTTACTAGGTCTAGGCAATTCAGATCATGTATCCCAGCTCAAAAAATCATTTTCTCAGTTACACTGATTTGCTTGCCCAATACTCCTGACAGAGTACTCTGTAGAAAAATTTTGAAGTATGCCAACTCATTACACTTCAAAAATATATGCTTCCAATTACCTCCTTCTCCCTGTCATACCTCCAACATTTGCCAATTCAATTAAAAACCTCCACCAAAGCAAGTCTTTCACTTAGGATTCCCTTTCTCTTTGTTTATATTCAGACATCAGTCCCTGAAAGGGAAGTCAGTCTCAAGCCTGCAGTCTTTTTGGCTTTTTCCTATTCTGTTACCTTTCCCTCTCCTGATATTTGCTCCTAATACCTTGCCAAGGTTGTAGTTTATGAATTACTCTTTGAAACAGAAAGCGTAACAGCATCAACATCACATCTGGTGGCAGGGTTGTCTCCCAATTCTTCACATTCAGTGGTAGCCACTAGTCTATTACATTGGGTCAGTCTTTGTGTTTTCTCCTAGTGGATCAACACAGCATTTCTTCACTTTTTTTTTGCTTAACAGCAGTTTTCTAAACTCATGTATATTATCGAGATACTCCATTATTTTCTCTTTTGCAGCACTCTGCATTTGTGCTGTGAGATTCAGATTATTCTGCAATACTTTAACCTTTGTCAGCTCCTCTAAATAATTCATATAACTTAACCATCTCTCTTTTTCTTTTAATTCTACCCTATTTTTAAATTCTGCTTTCATTTTATCAGATTCTCGAATTATAACTTTGGAAAAAAATTCTATCTTCCCTAATAACCCCTGAATAATTTCCATGAGCCATTCCTTAAATTCCTCTTTTTAAAAAGTAGGGAAGCACCAGTGTCTCATTTTTACTTAATTACCCTCTACTTTTATCTTAGTTGTTATAGGTCCATGATCTGAAATAGTTACTGGATGTGTGTGGAATCTTTCGATTAAATGCATGTGTTCCTGTGAAATATAATTACTGTCTAGTGTAGCCCAGTTATTGTACCTTGGGGAATAATGTGTAAATTCTCTCAGAGGTCCTACTACTGAATTCACATGTTACATACCAAATATTTGCATACATTTATATAGATATCCTCTTTTTTATATTTTCCCTTCTAGGTACACCAGATGCAGCCTCACTGTTGCAAATCAAATTCCAGCCCCCATCTGTAAGTAATATTCCCGAAATTTTCATAAGATCCATAATAGCAGTTTTGGATAGAATGTAAATGCATGCCAGTGTAATCCTTCTCCCTTGCCAGTAGCCCCTTACTACCACAAATTTACCATTATCTTTTTTCCTCTTCTATCACTATTGGAGCTCCTCTAGCAATTAGTATAATTTTTCCTCTTTTCCTTTGTCCCTAATACTCTACTGAATATCTCTCTTGAAATCCTTTCTTTATCAAATTTACATGCTCATTTTTTCCATTTGAAGCAATGTCACATTTTACAAGGCTTTTTATTTCAATGAAAACTCACAAACAAAAGAACAACCAACACCAAAACACCCGCATGACCTGTTAAGTGAAAACAAATACATAAAATTATGTACTTTTTCAGATAATGAAGTTTAATCCTCCTGATAGAAACCACTGTCTCAATTTGACAGCTGCACACACACACAGGCATTACCTAACCTAAAATTAAGGTTATCCATGCTAAGACAGCCATTTCAGCCCGTGCTCCTACTTGCACATTGCTGTCTGTTCTTGTCTTATCTTTCTTCCCCTCCCAGATATGAAAACAGCATGTACACTTTCAGAAAACATTAACGTTTAGCCTTAAAAAGTGGCCTGGCTTTTATTGCCTACCCCTGTAGTCAGCTTGTCAACATGGAACTATAAGAAAAAAATGTACAGCTACAGACTTCTCAACTCACACTGAACATTTATTTGGTAAAAGAAAACTTTTCACTACATTCAGTGTTCTCTTATGGGCCTTAATCGATACATTCATAGGGTTACCATACATCCCATTTACAGTGGGACACTCATGGGTTGAGCTACGTCATCCCACTGCCCACTCTGTAAAGCAGTGGGATGTTAAAATTCCTGCTTTTTAATATTATGCCAGATTGCTGTGGAAAAGCTGCAAATACGTCTGTTTTTTCCACGGCAATTCGATTACATCACCAACATTGACCAACATGGACCTGCAGGAAATGAAGCATATGCGGTTCCCTGTTAGGTCCAGGTGTGTTTAAATTGTGCAGCAATTGGCTGCAACTCATGAAGGATGTGGAGAGAAGGTGGATCGTCCATGCGCTTGAACTAACAACAGCTATGCATGAAATTTACAGTATATAAACTTTAAAATAATCGTACCATATCCATTACTCAGTACCCCAGGACAAACTTATTATTTTCTCAGTTCCAAACTTCCAACTATCAGTATATAACTAACTGTTGTGTGTGTTTTTATTGCTTCTAATCTGCGACCCATATTGTACTCCAATCGAGGAATTCCAAAACCATTATTTAAGTTTGTATTACAAACTCGTGGATTTCAATGAACATATAAGTATATTAGAAAAAGCAGCACTTACTGCCATAGAAACATTTTCAGTAATGGTCTCTGTCAAGGAAAAACTACGGGCAAGAGCTAAAGATGCTTTCTTTGGTGATAAACATAGGGCACTTATGAGCACATTAGACAGCACTTCTTTTAACAAACTGAAAAGAGACTTCATCGTATTTTTGGAGGCAGCAGTTAAGTACTTAGAACAATGGTTTGATTTTACTGAAAACAGCTACTTGTTTACACTAAGTTAACTTTAACTGAGCCATTTGTTTTCAATGACTTACCCAGTGTGACCACTGCCCTAAATCTGCAGGACATAGATGAAGACAATCTTTTCTAGGACTATTTAGCAATCAAGCCCTTTTCCAACAATTATGTACCACAAGCTTATCTCCAGGACAAAAGTGGCTGAAGCTCATCAGAGAAGGACTTGAGCTGACTGCACTATATCCAGTAATTGCTAGGGTATTATCTGTACCAACATCAAATGCATTTGCAGAGAGAGTTTTCTCTTTGGTGAAAAAATGGACAGCTGTGTGAAACCATTGTAGTATGGACTTCTTAAAAGACTGAGCTAATGATGAATATAAATTACCAGGTGAAATGTAGTGACTTTTATTCAAATATTATATCAAACCAGGCACTTCTTTAGGCCATCAAATCAAATGCAAAGTGCACATTTAAAAATAAATGATTTAGTCTACTTTTCTTGCAGTACGCAGTATGTGTTTTTTATTTTTCGCTTTAGCTTATATTTGCAGTAAACATACTCAATTCTACACATTTAAAAATGCTACTGTGCTTTTGTGCTGCGCAATATGTAGATTTCTTTTTTAGTTTTCTTGTTTCAGAATAGTCGTGGTTAGTCTGATATGCAGAATTTAAGAGTTCTACTTTTTTAAATAAATATTGTCTGTTTAATAACAGTAGTGTGTTTTCTGTAAAGTTTACTTACTGTTACAGTTGAGTAATGTGTTTTTTAGTAATGTTTCACTTTTAAAGCTTCATAATTTAAATGGTTTGAGATTTCAGTATGCTGTAATAACGTAACTTCACACTGTTGTACCCATACCTGTATCTCCTTCAACACCCCTGTGATGATGTCATGGTAGGGGCTGTGACCAGTGTCGTATTGCCCACACCCCCATCCCACTTTGGCCCACGTAAAAGGTGGCAACCCTAGATATTCACTTATGGAAAATTAAGATAAAACATATCAACTTTACATATATTATAACCTGTGCACTTTTACACCCAATCTCTCACCTCAAAAACCCAAGACTGCACAATATTAATTTAAACATGTTTTGTCCAGCTTTTCTTCTCTTTTTACAATGTAATGTCTGCATTCCTTAAAACTAAAAATGAAGAATAAAAGGCATGTGTTTACTTTATTATCTTTATCACATACAGCAATAACTGCAAAAGCTTTACTACATAGCATGCAATCTATATCATGAAATGATTTATACAAATACTGTTAAGAATAAAAATTGTCTTATTTACAGTTATGTTTTTCTTTTCTTATTAGCATCCTTCTAAACATTAATGATATGACATGGGGTACATGCTTTTTAGTCCTCCACATGTTTAACAAAGTCAACATAAGTCCAGTCTCCAATGTTTGTTGCAAAGCAGTAGTTCACATATGTTATTGATGTTTTATAATCTCATATTTATTCATTAATTTCAGTGTTACTGCTTTTCTTCCTGTTCATCTCCATCTTCCAACTCCATACTCCAGTTCAAGTCTGAGGAATTTCTGATTTTTCTGATCAACTCGTGCTTTTTTCTGTTTTTCAAGCATTTTCCTTTGGAACACTGGAAAATGTTTCACTAGCAAGGCCTCTCTATGAGCTTTATTATCAGAAGAATAACATGAATAGCAGACTCCCCTTATGTTTGCTGGATCATTTTTGTTGGACAAACTTTTGTATTTCATCTGTAGCCTGTTCTGCATCAAAAATTGACTTTGATCCTACCAATAAAATATTCTGAAGACAGCTGGATACAGCAACTTGAAACCTATACCTGACTCTTGACATTCTCTTATTTCCTGGGATAAATTTGCTTTTCTTCTGCCTAGTGTACAGTGATAATTATTTTCCACAAACTCTCTACTGTCTCCAATTTTTACAATTTGCTCTTCTACCACATTTTGTTCAGGATCATCTGTTTCTGCTGATATGATTGCATGTTTCCTAATACAAGTCTTGGCTGCATTCTCACAGCTAGGTTTGAAGCTTATATATGATGTGCCCTTTCAGTTATCAAATCATGTGGTGGAATACCATTCCATTTGCTTATTTGCGCTTTCATAAAAATAACACAGTATGTCCCTTCCAGTTTCTCTGGTACAACAGAAAATCTCATTTTTTTCTCTCTGCATGCTCTATCCTCTAACTGTACCATTTTTTGAAACAGCTCTTCTTGAACAGTCTCATACTCAGCCAGCCTTTTCTTCATTTTGACCTCTGACTTTTGCAATTTTATCAGTTCATCTGAATAGCTGTGTTAAGCTTCTTCCATTTTTCCAGCTATTTGTTATTTGAGGTGATATACTTCTTCATTGTTTTGTTTTATTTAATTAGCTCTGAGTACATTTGATTTATTTTCAATCTAGATTATTGGAAGCCAAGTCTTGCACCAAAGATGGAGACTGAACTGCTTTTGGTTGACAAACTGCAGGATTCTCCCCAATCAGTGTGTTTTCTCTTCACCTTTTCTAGTTGAGAGTCTTTCAGGCTCCCAAAGTTTCTTCTTTGCTAGCATCCAGGCAGTGTACTTACTAGTGAGTAACTGAACTTACCAAAACTGCCAGAGTTACTGGCCGTTATCTCTCAATTTCTTTTTTCACACTGGGAGAGCTGAACTTAAGTTGTTGATCAGTGTGCAGCCATCTTGGACGTCCTGGAAAGAACACCTCTTACAGAAATGAGTGAATGACCTCTGCATATAGCACACTGCACATTCCTCACCAGTACCTCGCTGAGCGAATGCACTTAGAACTGAGGAGACTATGAAAAAAATCCTCAAATCACCTCTGATGGCTTTCTGGATTATGGCCTCACCTAGTTAATCCTCTTCAGTGATAAGGAACAAATGGGCTGATTGATAGGCAGCAGGGATCAAAGAGAACAAAAGTAAAACAACCAAACAACATGCCACGTATAGTAGCTACTTGTCTAATCCAGTTAGTAATATTTATCTTTTCTCCCACTCAGACATTCCTCAGCTGTTTAACCCATTGGTCTCACAAATACCCTTTAAAAACTTAGCACTCCTCCATGATATCCTATGTTGTCCCAACATATATCAAAATTGATTATGATGCACATCAAATGCCTTCATGTCACAAACTACAAGCTTGCTCTTAGTTTCTCCAGCTTTAATCCATTCAGCAAATATTTTAACAAACATAGGCATTTTCTGAAAATTTCTACATTTAATTCCATAAATGTTTACCTGAATTACTTCCTCTAAAAATTTCTCATATCTCTTCTAAAGAGCTTTCATTATAATTTTTATAATCAACTTTATATAAAGTCAAGAATCCAAGATGTCTGTACTTGAGAAGCAGGTTGATTAGAGGTCTCCCAATGTGAAAATTAATAATGGGTTTTGGATTGGAATAAGGTCCAGTATTTGATTCTTACCTTTTCAGGGAAATTGTCTAGGATTGAAATGGTCTGCAAATGTTGCTAGCCTAGTACTTATTTATAAGCCTTATAAAAAGCTATCAGTATGGGTAAAATCCAGTTACTGAAAGCTTTAAACAGTAAGAGAAAATCATCCAGAAAGTGAGGAGGAAGAAAACTGGTGGGGAAGAGCCCTACATCTGTTCAGTTAAAAGCAGTTCAAGCTCCAGCTTTAGTACCAGAGATTCTAGTCATTTTGAGGGGAAAATAAATGCATTCAGAGGTGCTTAAAATAAATGAGATCCTGCAAGAATATATAAAGTCAAATGGCAAAAGGTTAGAAAGAATAGAAGCTTTTAACTAGTTAGTCAGATGAGCTGGTAAAACTGCAGAAATCAAAGGTCAAAGTGAAGGAATGGCTAAATATTAGCTATTCAAGAAGAACTGCTTCAAAAATAGCAGAGTATGCAGACAGAGCACAATAAGAGAAAATCTGAGATTTTTATGCTATAGCAGAGAAACTGAAAGGAAAAGACAGCATTACTTTTATGAAATAACAATTAAGGAACAGGACCCATATTTCACACCAGAATTTGTTAATTGAAAGGGCACACAGTGTGCATGTTCCAAGTCTGGCCATGGCAATGAAGCCAATACCTACATTAGTAAAGATGCACTCATACCAGCAGGAACAGATGCTTGTGACAAAGTTGTGGTAGAAAGGAAAAGTATTAAAAATTGGGAACACCACTAAATAAAAGATAACACAAAAACCGACAAACTGGAATTTCTTGCTTGATATGGATATCAAGATACAAAGAGTTTGAAGTGTTTTTTACCTTTAGTTTTATATACAGGCCAGGCATAGTGTATCAACCTGAGAAGTTGTGGACAATTAATAAAGAGATGAAGGAATTTATCTGGGAGTGGAAGAGGGCAAGAGTAAAGTGGAATAAGTTGATCCTTCCAATGGAACAAGGTGGTTTAGGATTACCAGATTTGAAGAGATATTTTAGAACTACACAATTAAGACTCGTATAGATAACACAAGCAGAAAGCCATAATGTGAAGTGGAACTGGATGATAAAAAAACAGTCAGGAAATGCAAGAAATAAGGAGAGAATGGGATTTTGGATGCAGATCCCTAAGGAGAGTAACAACAGCCATACAAAATACTATATTCATAAAGTAGTAGAAGGTATTCTAAGACCTAAGCCAACACAAGAATGGAAAAAGGACATTTTGGTAATGGGGTGACTGCAATTAGGGGTACAGAGAATAGGCAGCTGGAATTTATTGGAGAAATCTGGCAAAGGAATCAAGGTAATGGAAGCAAATAACCAGAGAGGGAAAGGTAATAGAATGAGAAGACGCCAAGAACACATTTGGACTGCAGGCTAGAGACCATCTTCCCTATCAGGGATTGATATCAGAGTACCTTTAGGTAGGGGAATCCTAAATGAAATGCCTGCTCTGGTAGAGATTTTAGATGAATCTAAAAGAGAAGCTGCTTTTAGAAAAGGGATATTTAGAAGGGAATATAAAATATTGCACACTAACTACAGGAATCAATCAGAAGAGGTTCAAAATGATAGGGAAGAGAGACTGAATAAGCAATTCACAAAGAAACAATGGGAGGACATGTGTATGTCTCCTATGTATGCAACAAAGTCTAGCAGATTTAGGATTTCTGTTTGGAAGTGTTTGAATAGGTACTTTTAGACCCCAAGAAGACTCCAAAGACTTTTTCCTCAGGTAGATGGCAAATGTTGGAGGTATGATGGGGAAGAAAATGGTAACTGGAAAACACGTTTTATGAGTATAATGAATTGGCAGACTTCAAAAATTTCCTACAGATTACTCTATCAAAAATATTTGGGGATCAAAGGGGTGTGACTAAGGAAATGATATTTTGAGCTAGGATACAATATCTGAATTGCCTAGACATATCAAGGCATTGCTAAATTGAATTCTGGTGGCTGCCAAAAAAGCAATTACTAGAAAATAGAAATCAAAGTCTGAATGAACTGTATTTGATGTACTGACTATTGTAACAGAGTTAAAAGAACTGGAAGTGGGATGTTTAGAAAAGGGTAGGAGAAAATCACATAAACAAAATGGAAATTGTGGGAACAATACATGCAGAATAATGTTTTGGAGGAGGAGCAAGGTTTAAAGGAAGGCAGGAACTGAGCAATTTATGTAATGTTGAATTGATAATTATATAAAAAGTATGGGCTGTATAATGTTTGTAAGAAGGAAACATGTTAATATGTTTTTTTTCTTTTATATAAATGTATGTTTGCCTAATTCTTAAGTGATAATTCAACAAAAGTGATAAAAAAGAGGTGCTGTCTGCAAGCATCCTTCCCCTCCCGTACAGCATGGGTAATGTTTCCCTGGTCTTTAGGAGGGCAATCATGCTACCCATTGTGCATCTAGCTTATTAGAAAACCCTTTCACACTTAGGAGAGATGAGTGGGCCATGCCCTTTTACTTCTCCCCTTCCTGCCCGGCTCCTCCAGTGCCTGGACTGCTAATTGAATGCCAGTCACCCAGGTCATAGTCCATGCTATATCCTTCTGCATCATGTAGCCAGGCAGTTTGGTTGTTAATGCAGTGATAAGGAGTGTAAGTGATCATATGATGAAGTTAGGATTGTTTTTCAAGGGGAATTTTTATTAACACTTGTTTTGAATTATCCAGATATTGATGGCAAAAAAGATGTTATGAAAACTTTAATTGAGAGGTTAGAGATGTTAAGTTAGACTTTAAGTAAAGAGCAAAGGATTTGGAAATGTGGTGGATTATATCTTACTACAAAGGAAATTGAAGGTACTAGGTGTAAGGTTTTGTGAGAGAGAACTAAGAAAAACAGTGGAAGGAATTACTGAATGAACTTACAGAATTTAGAACTTAAAGAATTTATTTATTCATTTATTTAGTTGTCTTTGTTGACAGTGAAAGTCCAACTGGGCAAAACCAATTTTCATCAGAGGCCTTGGGAGAAAAGCTCTATCACAGTACATTTATATTAAATGAATTTAGACCATTTAAAGGAGAGAAAAAAAACATCAGTTAAAGCAGTAAAAAGAAAAATATATAGGTGTTGGGAAATTCCTTAATTTAACATTTAGCAAAAAGGTGTACTTGATACACTTGCTGATAATGGATAAGTTAGAACACATGTGAGGTGTTTTTCTGTTTCACATATGTATGGAAATGAGTTCTGAGAGTTGGTATTTGGATTAATTTGGGAGCTAGGTTTAGTCTTTTCAAGAGGGCTGTCTATAAGAAAGGTGTGTTATGATTAGTTAATCTTGTGATTTATTATCATGACATTTACTTTAGATTATTAAAGTTATGCTTTATGATGCAGGGAGGCTGTTAGTCCAAGTGTTGCCCACAAAATATAATGTTTATGCTGCAGTAGGCATTAATAAGCCAAAATGGACTATTAGTGAAGGGTAATTAATTATTACAGGTGGTAATATTGGAGATTAAGTTTGAACATTTATTAAAGGGTAGACATGATACAATGTTGAAATTTTATAATACATACACATAGGACAGTTTAATAGAAAGTAAGAAAGAAGCAATGATTGATGATTCTGTTGAAGAGGTTTCCCATTAAGACATCAGTGAAATATACATGCCAACAGGAAAAGAAGTAAAATGTTTTTGGCATGGAGGAGATAACTGAGCATATCTTATACTGACTGTAAAATATCTAGGACATTTTAGAACAGTAGCTGGAATCTGAAGAAGTTAAGGAGATACAGATGAATATAAATGTGTATGGTAAAAACAAGTTAAGTGGCAAGGATGAAACTGATAAGAGGAGACAGGATTTTATTTGATTGTATTTGGTTTATAGAAAAACTGAGGTATAGTGAATTATTATATAATAAAAATGGACTGTAGCAGAAACAAAAAAAAAGAAAGAAAGGAAGAAACATTTTCTGTAGTAATAGTTGGGGATTCAGAAGTGACAATAAAAAGATTGTAACAATGTTTACAAAGTACCTATGAGTTTGCAATTATAATGCTGTAAATATAAATATATGTGTTGTAATAATGCCAATTAACATTGGCAGAATTAGTGCAGGTTATGTACAAGCACCAAATGACACATGCAGAAACAGTGGTTGGACTCATAGAGGGGTTCGCAGTGGGAGTGAGTGTGCATCAGGGTTCAAGTTCTGAGCCCACTTTTTTAATACTCATAAAGGACTACATTAGCAAACAGTTTGGAGGGGACAGATCAACAAAGCTCCTGTATGCAGACAATGTGGGATATATGCAGGTGCCGAACAAGAGTTTCAGCAAATGATAGGAGAATTAAATTGAAAACTGAAGGTACATGTGATGAAACTGAGTATAAAGAAAGACTGTTGCAATGGCAACAAATGGAGGCAATCAGATGCAGAAAATTGAGATAGAAGGGTGTTAAAGTTCACAATAAAATGACAGAGTTTTGCCTTTTAGTCTTGAGTCAAGAATAATGCTTCAGGATGTGCAAAGTACTTGTTTATTCCATAAACAGTGCTGGGAGACTGCCTACTTAAATTTTCAGATCAGTCTCCAAGAATAAAGAAATCCTTCAATTTTTATATCTTTTCTTATCATTTTTATGCACACAGAACTTTGATGTTACATAGCTTTTAACAAATAATAATTTTTTAAAATATATGTCCTCATGATCCTTGCATAGAGCTTCATGTGAACAGTTGACAAATACGCTTTTTAAAACATAGACCATCTGTACTTCTGATTTATTTGCCTGCAACTTTGTAACATTTGGTACCAGTATACACTGTCTCACAGACATCCTGGTAAAGGCTCATCCCCTAGCCTGAGAAGGCCAGAGTAATGTTAATTAATATGGTTCCCATGGACACCTGACAAAATTCACTAATTTTCAAGCACAAACATAGCATAAAATCCCTTAACTCCTTCAGCATTTTGCCTTCAACTATCTGTCAGGACAAACAGAGAAAATACAATTGTAAGACAACTGAAATACAAAGCTATTACTTATGTTCATAGGTTAGTACTAGGCTAACTGCCCTTGCAAGCCATTGTAAACCTAGCCAATTGTCTCTTGTGAGACTCAAACCCTGCACCTTGTGTTTGTAAGGCAAACACATTAACCATTAGGCCACCCTCCCATGTGAAACAATATATTGCATAATCATGCATCTATTTTTCATTTTTATTTTGACATAAACATATTATAAACATTTTGACTCATTTATGAAGAAACTACAAGTTAATATGCATTTTGTGAAGAATAAATATGAGACATAACCTTCCATAACAGTCCACCTCTGACACTATGAGTGTCATCCACAATTATATTTTGATTCTTCTTAATTTAATAAAATATGGTTCAGCATTATAATAGTCATTATCTTCATTAATTCATTACATGATTTTGTAAGTGGCATGTACGTGCAGGCGAGAGTAAGCCTTTTGCAATCACAGCCTTTAGAACAGAAAATACAAAAAAAATTAAAAGAATAATACCAATTATTGTGATGGTACCTTGTAATATACTAGTTCCTAGGTTACTGAATGCATTGCCCAACTATCCAAAAAGTGTCCACTGTTTAGCTGCACTAACCAGATCCTTGGCTAACTTTTCTTATTCATCCTGACAGTTGCCAATACAGGAACAACAATTACTTCTTATTAAGGGACATGACACCAGCCCACCCTGGCAGCTAGCATTATGTCAAGTACCAGCCAATTTTGTAATAAGACAATTCAAATTTCAGTCATTTCTTGATTTGCCATTCTGATGTGATGTGAAATTTGGTTGGCTACCTCCTGAAGAATCTGAACAAGCATGATGATTTGGAGCATTGTCATTTGCTCTCCATACCCAGGAGTAAAGACTGAAAATACTTGCTCTGCCCACTGAATTGCTCATTTATTTCTTTGTCTGCCTGCTGGAGGGTTTCTGAAATGTTGAATAGTAGGAGTGATATAGCCTACAAAACAACATCCAAACCAGTTTGTAGGCAACCATGGATAGGCACAATCACCACAAATATAGTAAAGATCCTCTATATGCCCATGTCATACCCCCAGGCATAGCTTTTTAAGTATAAAGACTTCAACACATATATGTCTAGTGTGATTGCATTTACTGGTTCCCACTAGTACAGTCCCATTTCTGGCATAACATGCATCTCCATGATTTGTGGTTGCAAGCTGAAGAGACACAACTTTTGAAAAGTCATTCACATTACACCAATATAGATTAATGTCACTAAGTTCCTTTTCAAATGTTACTTGAGATGCAGGGATTGGAATCAATGAACCCACTCAACACTTTGTCACATTTAAGTCCACAGCATACTGTTGAAGAACCAACAGGAAATTATTTTCTCTTGACCAGTTTATAAAAGAATAAAAAAGAGTATTCTGACTACCATGGCTAGTAACATACACTTTAATAAAATAAAAACACATAAAAAACAGATAAGCGCTTTCACACTTGCGTGCTTCTTCAGATCTAACAAACAGGAAGTAACAGAAGGTTTTTAAAACCAAAAACAGCCAATCACAAAAGAAAGGAGTGTAAAAAATCAGTGACATAATGGCCTTGCTTTCAAGTCCAGTTTTAAGGGAATATTCCCATTTAAGAGAGGGTACTTGTCTGCTTGCAAACCAGCTATCCATTTCATCTTGGCTAGTTCAGTTTTGTTAATAAGATCACCACCTCTTGGATTAACACTGACAATTTCCAGCACCATAAAAGTAAAAGAGTGGCCTCTGTTATCTTGGATGCGTTTATACAAGGCATTTGAAACATTCTTACACCTAACATCACTAAGGTGCTATAATACACGATCCTTTAAAAGTCTGTTGGTTTTACCAACATAGAATGCTTCACACACTCTGCAATCAGCTACATAGACTAGATTACCGGTCTTGCAGTCTGCATAAAAATTAACAGTAAAACTTCCCTATATAATAGGGTGTATGAAAACATTAGTACATGACATCAAACTGCAAGGTTTGCAAGCTCTACAGGGAAATGTACCCTTTCTTTTCAACTTACAGCTAAACTTTTTCCGAGGGCCATAACATAATTGTCTCTTAAGCGAAAAGTTGTTTTTAAAAACAAAACTAGGTTTGTCACCCACTATTTCTCTGATTCAATCAGAGAGAAGAATTGGCCAGTTCCTTCCAATAATATCACAGACTATATTGATGTTACTATACCCCACATTTGTGAAGTGAGTTCCCTTGCCTACGTATAATGTCTGATCCTCTTTGAAGATAGGGCTTACCAGCAGTAGATCTCAGAGCAAGAATTTTGGAAGAAAAACGTTTGACCTCCTGTTGCCAGTAGCCTCTACATAACATCTTGTGACAACTTCTCAGTAGCCAAAAAGTTGCCCTCATCCTCACAGACACAAATTACATGGTTTGATTCTAACCGTTGGAAGGGAAACTGGCTTGGCTTAAAATGGCCCATAAGGGCAGCTAGCCTAGTACTTACATATGAGCCATATGAACATATGAACTTAAAAAGTGATCTGCTTTCTATATCTTCATTCCTCAAGAAACCTGAGTAATTTGTTCCTCCAAAATTATAATTTCTCATGAAAGCATTTTAATTGCTAAATGTGACTGTCCAGCACATGTCTGACTACAGCACCTTCGTCTTTTATCTCCCATAATTCTTGTCTGGCACCACAAAGTCCACCTTCCAGCTCAGAAAAGTCTGACATAATGGTCTACAGCATCAAAATTACCATGTCATGTTGCTCCATGGATTTTGCAGCTTCCTTGATTCTGAAGCACAAAACAGAAACCAAGAGTACTTAGACAAGATTTCCTGGAGACCCAGCTCTGGTGGCTGAGAGGGATAAGGTCTTGACCACTGTTTAGGTGACCTGAGTTCAAGCAGTGGCTCATGAACCTGATGAATCTGTCAGGGAGAGGATGTTTATCTCATCCTGGGGTAGGGTACAGAATCCCCAGCTACAAACTGCCATAATGGGGAATGGGCAGTTATGCAAATGTATGGCCATGGAATGGGCATTAGGTTTCCCAAACCACTATCTCAAGACAGACTTTAATGTGGGTGTGTAGAAGCAGGCACTTGTATGGTGATGGCATTGTGGACCTCAGTGGTGGCATGAATCAACATCCTCTTGCCCACAGGTGGGTTTGGCCATCACAAGTGATCTCTCTCCTCTCCATATATCGTAACTGCAAAAAAATAAATAAATAAAATAAAATAAAATGAATAAATAAATAAAATCTTAAGCTTCCAGAAAGACAGCTAAGCCAACCTATTATTCACAAGCTCAGTTTACTGCTGAATGGTTGACTGATACTTTGAACGTTGAACCTAAAAAAATAGACAGCATCTGTCATGGCAGCTAGACTTGTAGAAGAGTAGGAACATGACTGCTATATTTTTGGGTCTATATTAGAACATCGAAGTTTTAGAACTTTGAATGTTCTAATACTGACCTCTATTCAGTGAACGCTGAAAATATTGAAGGGGTAGAAAACCAAATTTTTTCCTAGGGAAGGAATTTGGTTGTCCGTTCCTGTCGCTTCGCTATTTTCAGCACTGTGGTGGAAAGTTATGGGTCGGGTTCAGGTAAGTGTGCGATTGTGTGGACGTGAGGGTTAGGGCAGGTTAGGTGAGTTAGGGTTAGGGCGCAGGTCAGGCGAGTGTGCGATTATGTGCACGTGAGGTTAGGGTGGGGTAGGTGAGTTAGGGTTAGGGTACGGGTGAGGTGAGTGTGCGATAGTGACGGACCCTAGGGTTAGGGTTTGGGTTAAAGTAAGTGGGTAGATAGTGGTGTATGTACAGTTTAGTATAGGGTTAGATGTAAGATTTTAGGTGTATGTGTGTGGATTGCTGTTTGTTTGGTGTGCTTGTGTTGTGTGTATGTGTTTTGGAACAGTGAATTTTTTCCCTAGGAAAAAATTCGCTGTTCTGCATGTTCGATGTTTTCAGCATTCACTGAATAGGGGTCGATATTAGAACATTCGAAGTTCTGAAACTTCGATGTTCTAATATAGACCCTATTTTTCCCACTCACTCTCGTCTCTGAATTTGTGGAATCTTGGAGTTGAAGAAGAGTGAGACAATGAATTCTATATTTTCTTCACGTTCTCCTTTTTTCTGACTTTGTGTGATCTTGGAGCTGATTCTATATATACATGCCTATATAGTTCAGGGGTGTTGAGGCTTACCTCATGTCAGAGGGTGCAGGGGGGTTGGTCCTGCAAAAAAAAAAAAATCGAATGTGTGTTTTACAACCTTAGGAGTGCTGCTATTTTTGATGGGCAACCTCGTAAAGTTTTAAATGTTTTGACTTTGAATTCTAAAGTGTTGATCAAACAAAACACTACTATTCACAGTGAAACCCTTAACACCTGCAACCCTTCAGCATTTTCACTTGTCATGGAATGATGTACATTGTTTTAGCATAGTGCTTCATCAAAATATAATACATGCTTGTAAGCTATTGTATGACATCTTCCTGTTTTTAATTTCATAGCTGTAATTATTTTGTCTGTATTACTACAGTTGTACTATACTGACTTGTATTGCTTTCCTCTGGAACTGCCTACTAACTCAGTAAGTAAATTCAGGCTAACCAGGGTATCACACTGGTGCAGCAGTTAGTGTTGTTTCAATGAAGCATTTGGTTACCTGGTTCAGTTCTCAGCTCAGCTGCCTTCTTTGTGGAGTCAGAATGTCTGCTCTATGTTCTTGTGAATTTTTACATGAGACTTCCTATTTGGAGCATGCCATTAGACCAATGACAGTAAGATCTCAATAAGTAACATCAATGCACTTTCAGTGGAGTATAGTGCTGTCTTTGTTGCATTATCGAATGTTTATGTAGGATGCATTTGTCCAGCAGATGTATGCTAAATGATAAACATTATTGTTGCTCCTCTGTTGTTCTTACTATGAAACAGAAAGTGCTTTGAATTTAATTGTGTATATCATACTCTGACGTATAGAGTGTGCATCCTTTCCCGATGGTTGTCTGAATGTAGGGTTAATATATTTAAAAATGGGAGTAGATGGGCAAAGCCTCCCATGTTTGGGATGCAGCTGGGTTTGCTCACTTGCAGAATGCTTCTTAGAGTTTTATCTCTTTAATGAGGGCATTTTACTTTTTTGACCTCATTACTTGTGTCATCATTAGCAGTTTTCTATGGTTAGGATTCAAGGTTTGTGTTTTGATCTCAGTAGGTTTCTTGCTATCACATGAATCCTCTTCAGTATTGTCCTACATACCAAAGACATGCTAACTGGTGAACTTATTCTTCTTATTCTTTAAGACATAAACACTTTATAATTATGGTTTAAAATTGAAATGGGACAATATGAAACTTGATCAGATCAGTCTTTACCTTCTTTAGGTATTATAGCCACTGTAACTATTTTCCAGGATGTTGGTGCCTCTCCTCCTTTTAAAATACTGTTAAAGAAAACCTTCCTGATCTTTATCAATTTCTTCACTCCTAGTTTACAAGCTTCCACCAACATACTATCTATTCCTTGAGACTTCCCAGCAGATTGGTTACACATCACTATTTTTATCTCATCCCTTCCTGTCTTAACTGTTATTTGTTGAGCCTCATCTACCTCTAACCTTGGCATATTTAAGTCTTCCATAAATATTTCCATTAGCACTTTTTCTTGATTTCCCACTTCTCTGCTTTATACAAATTTTAATAAAATGTCCAAAACATATTTAATACCTCTACAGTGTCTTTTACTTGTTATAGGTTCTCTAAGTTTGGAAACAGCCATTTTTACTTTCTGTTGCCTAAGTTGTTGTGTCAAAGTTTTTGTGTTCTGGAATTATCAAAAAAAAGTTGCTTAACAGCAATCTTTCTAAACTCATGCATATTATCCAGGAACTCCCATAATTTCTTTTTAGCATTGTACAATTGCACCTCTCCTTGATCTGTGAGATTTCCTTTATTTTGTAATACTTTAACCTTTAACCTTTGTCAACCTCTCCAAACAATTACTTCCTAATCAGATTTCTTTTTATTTTATTTCTACCATATTTTTAAAAACCCTTTTCATTTTATCACACTTATTAGCTATAACTTCTGGAGCACTTCCTATCTTCCCTAATAACCCCCGGATAATTTTCACTACCCATTCCTTAAATTCCTGTCTTTTAACAGGTAGGTGTTGAAGCATATGTGTCTCATCCTTACTTCATTACCCTACAGTTTTTTTATCTTAGTAATTTTTGGCACATGATCTGAAATAGTTATTGGATGTGTATCAAAATTCTCCAGAAATGTATGTGTTCCTTTGAAATATAATTTCTGTCAAGTCTAGCCAGTTTTTGTACCTTGGGGATAACATGTAAATTTTATGTTTTCCTATTACTGAATTCACACCTTTCATACCAAATATTTTCATAAATGTCTTCAGAAATTTACCTTCTTTTGTTATATCTTCCCTTCTAGCCCCCCCCAAGATACATCCTCATTGTTGCATATCAATTTCCAGTCCTCACCTATAAATAACATTCCCTGCTGAAAACTGATTAGTTCTCCCCTAAAATGTTAAGCTCCAAAATAGCAGTGTTAGGTGGAATATAAATGCATGAAGGTGTAATCCTCCTCCCTTACCAGTAGCCTCTTACTAATACAAATCTGCCATTATCATCTTGTTTTCCTCTCCTGTCACTGCTGCAGCTTGTCTAGCAATTAATATAAGTACTCCTCTTTTCCTTTGTCTCTGATATTCTGCAGAATATCCATCCTGAAATCCTTTCTTTATGAAATTCACAGGCTCACTTATTTTCAAATGTGTCTCCTGTAGCACTACTATTTGCATTCTGCATTTCTTAATATAATTATGTATTATTTCCTTTTTGTGTCTAGCTGTCAGACCATTCACATTCCAAGATAATATGGAGTGTCACCATTATGGTAAGAAGGCATTCCCACCTATTATGTATTGCAATTTATTTAAATATCTATTTCTAGCTTTTGTGATACATGCACCCATTAATGTTTGGCATGTTAGTCCTTCATAGAGTTTTTTCTTATCAACATTGAAACATATGTCACATTTTGCAAGACTTTTTATTTTAATAAAAACCCTAAAAATACCTCCAGAACACCCTCATAATAGTAACCATTGTGCCAAATAGACAGCTGCTAACACAACTCCTAATTAACCTGAACTTGAGGTTATCCATGTTAAGGCACATTTAATTTGCTTGTGCTTCTATTTACACTAATTGGTGTCTGTTCTTGTTTGATCTTTATTTCCCCTTGCCAAGATGTGAATACTATTTGCATACTTTCAGAGATCATTAACTTTTAGTCTTGAAGAAACCAATGTTCTGACTTTTACTGTCTACTAGCAGCTTCCCTCCAGGAAAATGTAAGAGAAAAAAGAAAGATTTAATTATCTGTTGCAGCCTGATAGACAAGCTGAAACATTTATTGCTAAAAGAAAACTTTTCATTATATTAATTGTTTCTATATTTAATTATTTCCACTTAAAATTTGTGATTAGATTAAGCTAAGGGTCTTAATCTAGAAATTCACCTATGTAAAAGTAAGACAAAACATATCAGCTCTACAAATAGTAGTGATCTCTGTACTTTTAATCCATATCCAACATCAAACCTCAAGATTACAGCCTATAACTTAAACATGCTTTTGTCTAGCATTTCTTCTTTTTGCACTGTAATGCCAAGAAAAAGAAGAATGAAGGAAAGAAACAGAAGAGGAAGAAAAAAAAGCATATGTTTACTTTAATAACTTTATCATATGGAAGAACAATTAAAAATACTTTACTATAAAATATGCACTTTATAATGTGAAAAGTTTCATATAAAAGAAAATGTACCTACAGTTATCTTTTTCTTAGTTCTTCCCCTCCCCTCAGAGTCCATCCAAACATTAATAAAATGAGACAAATGCTTTACAGTTCCTCACAAGTTTAATAAAGTCAACAAAGTCCACTCTTTCCACTTATTCTTATACAGCCATATTTTATAAACATGTTTAATGCAGTGCAGTCTCACATTTATTCACTAATTTCCATGTTGCTGGTCATCTTTCTGTTCTTCTTCATCTCACAAATCCAGATTCCAGTTTAATTCTATGGTGCTTTTGATTCTTCTGTTCAACTCCTGTGTTTTTCTTGGTCTCTCAAGAATTTTCCTTTACAACAGTGGAAAAGGTTTCAATGGCAAAGTCTCTCCATGTGTTTTATTATAAGAAGAATGAAAAGCAGAGTCCCCTTCTGCTTGATGGGTCATTTTTTTGTTGGACAAACTTTGGCATTTCCTTCTTAGCCTGATTTACATCAGAAATGTCTTTGATCCTCCTGGAAAAATATTTTGATGACAGGCGGATATAGCAGATTAAATCCTATACCTGCTTCTCAACATTCTTTGATTACTGGAATAAAAGTGTTTCAATTCTGCCTGGTGTACAGTGAATAACCATTTTACACACTCTATTGTCTCCAACTTTTAATATTTTGCCCTTTTGCCACATTTTTTTCAGGATTAACTCTTGCTGTTTGCAGATTTCAATCTTTACTAACAAAGTTCTTGACTGCTTTCTCATGACCAGATTTGGATCATATAAGTAGTGTGCCCTTTCAATTAAAAGTTCCTGCTGTGAAATATCAGTCCAGTTGCTTATTTGTGCATTCATAAAGTTAATTCAGTCTGTTCTTTCTAGCTTCTCTGATATAGCAGAAAATCTCAGATTTTCCCTATGTGCTTCTTCTTCTTCTTTCAGCTACTCCTGTTAGGGGTCGCCACAGTGGATCAACTGTTTCCATTTCTTCCTGTCCTCTGCATCTTGCTCTGTCACACCAACCACCTGCATGTCCTCTCTCACCACATCCATAAACTTTATCTTAGGCCTTCCTCTTTTCCTGTTACCTGGCAGCTTCATCCTTAGCATATTTTCCCCAATATACCCTGCATCCCTCCTCAGCACATGTCCAAACCAATGTAATCTTGCCTCTCTGGCTTTGTCTCCAAACCTTCCAACCTAGGGTGACCCTCTAATATACTTATTCCTAACCCTGTCCATCCTCGTCACACCCAGTGCAAATCTTAACATCTTCAACTCTGCCACGTCAAGCTCTGACTCCTGCCTTTTTGTCAGTGCCACTGTCTCCAACCCATATAACATAGCTGGTCTAACTACCCTCTTGTAGACCTTCCCTTTCATTCTTACTGGTACTCATCTGTCACAAATCACTCCTGGCACTCTTCTCCACCCACTCCATCCTGCCTGTACTCTCTTCTTCACCTCTCTTCCACACTCATCATTACTCTGAACTATTGATCCCAAGTATTTAAACTCATCCACCTTCGCCACAACTACTCCCTGCATCCTCACCCTTCCTCTATCCTCCCTCTCATTCACACACATATATTCTGTCTTAGTCCTGCTGACCTACATTCCTTTTCTCTCTAGAGCATATCTCCACCTCGCCTCCTTGATGTAATCCCACCTCCACCTTAAACACATCCATCACTCCCACCACAGACCTCACTGCTGTCACACTACCCTCGTACATATCCTGTACCACTCTTACATACTTCTCTGACACTCCCGACTTCCTCATACAATACCATAACTCCTCTCTAGGCACCCTGTCATATGCTTTCTCTAAGTCCACAAAGACACAATGCAACTCCTTCTGACCTTCTCTATACTTCTCCATCAACACTCTCAAACATTGCATCTGTAGTGCTCTTTCCTGGCATGAAACCATACTGTTGATCACTAATCATCACCACATGTGCTATGTCCTCTAATTCTACCATTTTTTTTGAAACATCTCTTCATGAACAGTCTCCTACTCATCCAGCCTCTTCTTCATTTTGATCTCTGACTTTTGCAGTTTTATCAGCTCATTTTAATATCTGTTTAAAGCTTTTCCATTTTCCAGCCTTTTTTCATTTCAGTTCATACAGTTCTTTAGTGTTTCATTAATTTTAATAAAGTCTGAGCACATATGACTTACTTTTTCCTTCAGACTACTAGAAGCTATGTCTTGCACCAAAGCTGGAACCTAGACTGCTTTTTGCTGAACAGCAACAAGATTCTTTCCAGTCAGTATTTTCTCCTCACCCTTTCTAGTTGATTTTCTTTCAGACTCACTTAGTGTCTTCTTTGTAGGCATCCAGGTAATGTACTTAATAGCTAGTAACTAAATTTTGCTCACGTTAACAATATCACTGTCTGCTGTGGTCAGTTTCTGTTTTCATACCGAAAGAGCTGAAGTTAAGCTTTTGATCAGTGTGCAGCCATCTTGGAAGTCCCCTGAAATGACTACTCTTGCCTAACATCAAAAACTGTAACAATACTAATTTCATGAACTCTAAATCATTCCCTAACTTAAGAACACTCTGATCCATGGTGACTTGAAAAACTACCCCAACATAGACTGGGTGAACTATTCCTGCACTAATGCACTCACCCAATGATTCCTTGACTTCATCAATTCTAATACACTAGACCAGCTCGTCCCATCCCCAACAAGAGGAGATAACATTCTGGACTTGGTTCTCACCAATATGGGTGACCGCTGCACCACTCCCATAGTATTTTCTTCCCTGGTGAGATCAGATTATTGGTCTGTCTTTTTCAAAGTTTCTGTCCTACCCAACCCCTCCCCAGCCGAAACCATGCTAAAAGACTTCTCTCAAAAGCTAAATTCAACCTCCTAAGAGAGGGTATCAGTAGCTTCACACCACCCCTACCCTCAGAGGATGCAAACAACTATGCTATGCTGAACAGTACACCAATGCAGTATACAAGCACCTGTACAACTGCATGGACTCAGCCATACCCAACAGAACTAAAACCTGCTCCTCAAGGAAACACAAACCTGTCTGGTAGGCATCCTGTATCAACAGGCTTTACAACAAAAGGAAGAAACTGTTGTCCAAGGGTAAAAAGGAACAAATTCCAAATTGGAAAAACTCACTCCTCAGCCTCAACAAGCAAATTAGATCACTAGTGAAACCTCCAAGGCCAATTATGAGTTGGAACTAGCCTCCAAAGCAAAGGGAAAGCACAAGTCCTTCTTCAGTTATATCAGGAACCTCCATGGCAAAGCCCAGGTTTGTTCTGAATTAGTACTTAATGGTACCACTTACACTGATCCTGTTGACTTAGCCAACCTGCTGATAGGTTCAGCACAAACCTCACCCCTCTATCCCCCCCAAAAGCCCATTCAACATCCCCGACACTTGTGCCACACCTCACATCTCTGTAGATCAAGTGTTAAAGGCCCTATACAAGGCAAATAACACAGCTTCCATGGGATCTTACAGTATCCCAGGATGTATTCTGCACCATCTCCAGCAAGAACTAGCTTCACCATTGACCACTCTATTCAACCACTGCCTAATTACAGGCTTCATTCCAGCAGAGTGGGGAACTGCCATTGTCATCCCCTTGCACAATGGTGGTGCCACTACTGACCCTGGAAACCATAGCACCATTAGCTTGACAAGTTTGATCTGTAAAGCCATGGTGCATACTGTTATGGATCTCATAAACAAGGACATAGGCAGTCTCCAAGCACTTGACCCCACCCAATTCAGATTCACCAGGGGCAGATCTTGCCTATTGAACCTGGTTGACTTCCTTGAGACTGTCATCAAGGCCCTGGATGAGGGAAGGTCAGTACCTACAGCTTACCTTGACTTGGCCAAGGCCTTTGACACAATCCCCCACTCGGGCATCATCGAAAAGCTAACACAACTTGGCATAAATCCCTATCTCATCAGATGGGTGGTAAACTGGCTCAACGATAGGACCCGCAAGGTCAAAACAGGTTCCACCACCACAGACAGCAGACCTGTCACTAGTGATGTTCCCCAAGGATCTGTCCTGGGACCCCTACTCTTTGGTATCTACTTCTCAGAGGTCCAGGCAAAGACAACGAGCCTATGGCTGACCAAGTTTATGGATGACTGTAAGTTGGGTGCTGTCACTGACTCCCCAAATGATGTTAAGGGTCTCACAGCTACAAATAACTGATGCCAAAATCATGGCCATAAGATAAATGCAAAAAAAAATGTATTATCATACCATTCAGCAAAAACACAGCCCCTACTGATTACCACATCAATGGCAACCCACTAAGTACGCAACCTGTGGTGAGAAACCTGGGTACTCAGATTGACAACAATCTCAAATTCGACCATCATGTGGCAGCAATGGTCAGAAAAAACTTTTACTTGGTTCATCTCATAAGTAAAGGGATTAAATCCAGAAAAAAGGCATTATTACCTCTCTATACCCTTCCTCATAGGCCTATAATTGAGTATAATGCCCCATTTGGTATGTACCTCTGCAAACACCTGCACCAACTGGAAAGGCCACAGAAATACCTCATAAAGAGAATCCATCGCCTCCATCTGTCCTATGTGGACAGGCTCAAATCACTATCACTCTACTCGGTATCATACAGATTACTCAGAGATGATCTGTGTCTTGCCTACAATGCAATGTTGGACCCTGCCCTACTAGATATGCTCCATATCCATAAGTCAAAGTCCTCTCGCATTCCCTGCTTGATAGGCCTAAATCTAATATGTGACATCAACAAAACCTGTTGGAGAGACAGGTTTGTCTCCAAGAGGATGTCCCATCTCTGGAATAGACTTCCCATACATGTCAGAGTACCTCGCTGACCCTCTTCAAGTGCAACCTTGATGAGTGGATGGGAAACCACAAATTTATCCCAGAGGTTCTACCTCTGTCCCTCATTGACAGGGGCAACAGTTGGTGACTGAGAGTTCTTTTTGGGGGTAGAACTCTTGGTTAGGCTTGTAAGGGCCCCAGGGCCATTAGCCTAGTAACCTCCAGTGATCCTATAATGGTGTCCATTCTTGTTATGGTATTAGAAACCCAAAACACTGGGAGAAATTAAATGTGTTTCTTGTCATGGTATTAGAAACCCAAAACACTGGGAGAAACTAAACTTGAGAGATGTTATGAACATTGCCTAGCCGTTTCCTATTTCACCTTCTCTTGATGTCCCAGGACAGGCCAGGGATCATACAAGGGAATCTTGTACCAACCCCCAATGTCATCAAAAGTTCAGCAATTCTCCATCTCTGAGTGGATGGGATGAAATACTATACTTAAGGTTCATAGGTTCATAGGTAAGTACTAGGCTATCTGCCTGAGGGCATTTATAAGCCTAGCCAGAGTGTGTTGGCTTTCACTGCCCCATTGATTAATTAACTGAGCCTCTGCCAAGCAGAGCCAATTAAGTGATCCCAGGGGTGTATTTTCTGTTACCCATCCACTTGTCAGGGTTTCTCTTGAAGAGTGTTAGTGAGGGGTTCTGCCTAATGTAGATAGGAATTTTGTTCCAAAGCATGGGGAATCTCTGTGACAGGAATCTATCCCTCCAGCATGTTCTATTTATTGCTGTGGTGAGGTCTAGCTCACTAGAGCGCGTGGCTTGCAATGACTTGGATTTCTTTAGGTGGAGCATGTCCATCAATTCTGAATTGGACATGGCTTTGTAAGTCAGGCAGAGATCACCTCTGAGTAAGCGATATGCCACTGAGTACAGCCGGAGTTTTTTCAGTCGATCTGCATAGGACATATGTTTGAGGCCAGTAATCCTCTTTGTGTGGTACTTTTGTGGTCTTTCCAGCTGTTGGAAGTGTCTTGTGAGGTACATCCCAAATGGGGCATTGTACTCTATGATGGGTCTGATGAGTGATGAGTAGAGGGGCACTATAACCTCTTTATTTCTAGATGTGAACCCTTTAGTAATTAGATGGGCCACATAGAAGGATTTCCTAACTACTTTGCCAATATGATTGTCAAAGGAGAGATTACTATCTACCTGGGTCCCCAGATCTCTTATTACCTCTTCTGTATTAAGGGGGCTGCCACCTATGTGGTAATTCGTGGGGTGTTTTGTTTTTGCCAAATGGGATGACTATGCATTTTTTGGCATTTAGCTTGAGGCCATGAATTTGACACCAGGTGTCCGTCTCAGTAAGGCCTTTTTGGTTTGAGGCACGCCTTTTTGGAGGATGTCCATGTCAGCCGGAGAGTCAATTATGGCTCACAGTTTGCAGTCATTGGCAAACTTGGTTAGCCATAGTCTTCCTGTGTTTGCCTGTACTTCTGAGAAGTATATGCTGAACAGTAGGGGTCCTAGGACTGCGCCTTGTGGGACACCACTTATGACTGGTTTAGAGTCGGACCTGGAGCCTGCTATTCTTACCGTGTGAGTTCTGTCTGTAAGCCAGTTGGCAACCCATATTGTGACGTAGGGGTTTATGTTCAGGCTGGTGAGTTTTTCTATAATACCTGAGTGAGGAATGGTGTTGAATGCCTTGGAGAGGTCAAGGTAGGCTGTGTGAATCACCTTTCCCTCGTCTATGGCCTTGGTGACTGTCTCAAAGAAGTCAACCAGGTTTAGTAGGCATGATCTGCCCTTAACAAAGCCGAACTGGGTCGGGTCAAGTGTTTTGAGGTTCCCAATGTCTTTGTTAATGAGTTCCATGATGATGCGCTCCATAGCCTTGCAGACCAGGCTAGTCAGGCTTATGGGGCGATAGTTACCAGGGTCAGTTGTGGCCCCTCCTTTGTGGAGCAGAATAACCATTGCTGTGTGCCATTCTATGGGCACATAGCCTGTGGAGAGGCTGAGGTTGAACAGTGTGTTTAGGTGGGGGGTTAATTAATTCTGTAGTTCATACAAGACGCATCCTGGGACACCATCTGGCCCCACTGATGCTGTGTTTTTGGCTTTTGAAAGGGCTGTTATCACCTGTGCATCTGTGATTTCCTGGACACTACACTTTTCTGGTACTGTTGTGGGCCCTTTTGGAGGTGAGAGGGGGGTGAAGTTTGCACTGAATCTATCTGCCAGGATGTTGGCAATATCAGTAGGTTCAGTATGTTTTGTGTTATTTTGCACTAGCTCAGAGCATATCTGTGAGTTGCCACTTAGATTCTTGACATAGCTAAAGAAGGCTTTGTGGTTATCTTTCAAATTCTTGGCTATTTTTCTTACGAAGTTAGCCTTGGATGATTTTATGAGGGACCTTAGTTTCTTACTGATACTGATCAGGGATGTCTTTCCTTCTTGGGATTTGCTTTTTTCTGAACTAGTTTCCTCCTTTTACTGTATAACCTGTTTATGGCAGGGGTCCACCAGACTGGTTTCCTTCTCTTAGGGGAGTGAGTCTTGGTTTTGCTAGGGATGGCACGATCCATGCATCCTTGCAGGTGCTCATAGAGTGCATTTGTAAAGGATTCTGCATTTTAGGCAGCATTATCCTTTAGCGTGGGGGCTGTGAAACTTACCACCTCTGTCTTAAGTAAGGTGAAGTTTGCTTTAGAAAATTTTTCACTGTGGTTTCCTTGGTTGGGAGTGGTGGTGGGGTGTGGACATCCAGAGTGATTAGTTTATGGTCTGATCTAACCAGTGACAAGTTGACTTCCGGTGTGGAACACCTGTCGCCCATGTTGGTGATGACCAGGTCCAATATGTTTTCAACTCTGGTAGGGGAGTTTACCAGCTGATCCAGTGCGTTTGAGTTGATAAATTCCAGGAAGTGCTGAGCCTGGGAGTTTGCACTCAAGTAGTTTTCCCAGTTAATGGTAGGGTAATTGAAATTGCCCAATATCAGGGTGTTTGGTAGGACCTTCATGTTTTCCAGTGTCTCCAGAAAGGCAGAGTGGTGGTCCTGGGTCATGGAGGGTGATCTGTAGCAGGCCACAATTTGCATTGCAGATTTGCCCGATGTTAGTTGCACATGGATGATCTCAGAGGTATCATGCTGTGCCACTAAACTGAAGGTGTAGGTATCCTTGATGAATATGGATACACCCCCTCCTTTTGTGTTTTGGTCCATGTTTGTCATGCTCTTTGCCAGGTACAGACAACACCACTGCAGATCCTTGGCTTATAGTCTAGCAGGCATAGAAATACTTATAAAGCTTTAACTTATTAGAAACTAAATGCAGGAACTTTTCTATAACAATAAAAAACCTGAGATCCAGATTGTGTGAGCAGCAAAGAAGTAGTGGGTAGTGTACCTGCAGTGGTAGGAGGTGTGTAAACCACCAAGCACAATGACGAGACAGAAAAAATATCAAAGTTTTGGCAGGAGAGGAGGAAATCTCAACAGTTAAGCACTGTAGAAGACCCCCACCAGAAGTAAAGTCTGCCACATATGCCCTGAATTCTCCAGTTTTTGTGTACTAAACCAATCTAATGCTAGACATATGAGCTTTCTATAGCTCCAAACTCCATTAAAACAACATCAGGAGGCAGCAGTTAATACACAAAGTCATTTTCTTAGAAGTGTATTTAATAGAGAAACCATGCAACAACATATTAATGCTATACAGCTTAAAATGCATTTGGGTCTGAACAGTTTGTTTCACCCAAATCTTGTATCAAAACAATATAAATGTTCTGGCTCAGATTAATTTCACTGTAAAAGGCAATATATCCAGGAGTTATTAAGGAGGACTACTGATTTACAGTGAAGTAATTCAATACCACTTCTAGAATTTAAAACCCTAAATGTGTTCTTTAATTTCCAGCTTTAGAAGAGTTATATTGTTAAATATGAATTTATGTTAAAGTAAGCCTATTATTTGGTTAAAACACAGTTTGCAAATATAAATCAGTAGAATAAAATACACTTGGCCAATTTAATAAATGAACAAACTTGATATGATAATGTTAATAGTGACATAAATAACAGAACCATGACTTAGACAAAATATTCTAAATAACTTAATGTGGTTAATGACATGATTTCATAAATATACAACAAAATAAATACTGCTAACCAAAACATTACAGAAAGCAATAACAAAATATAGAATTTGTTCATAAAGTCATATAACTGTATTGCTCAGATTAAAAATGTCAATAGATTGTTTTAGTGAAGCACAGACATGCCGTATCATTAATTTCAAAGTATATGACTGAAAATGACCCACCTTACTGTTTCAGTTTCCCATTTTAGCAATGGGTAGAAAATTGAGTGTTGTAACTTCTCCAGTTTTCTTCCTTTTTGCTGAAGATAATTCACTGATCCTACTGATCATAGTCTTATTATATATTGACCAAAAAGTTGTTTTAATAAGTTGAGTTAACTTAAAAGGCTTTGTGTATATCAGATACTTAAAATGCTGCTGTGTAAGCATTAATTGTCAAGTTTTTCTTGATATGACTGCTATAAATGGGGTGTTTGGGTAATCTAAGATAACAAAGTGAAATGTCTGACTTCAGGAAGAAAGAACTGCATTTAGACAGATAGGCCATATATTATTGCCAGCAGTTTTATGTCAAGACAAGGCAGTTGGGACTTAAATTATGTAGGAGACATTGAAAGTATCATATTAGGCCTGGTTTTAGGAAAGGTTCACATATACTAAACACAGTAAATTGAATCTGCCTCCTTTCTAAATTAAGTTAAAGGTGACTGCTGTTGACAGTTACTTTCTGAATCTTCTACAGTGAACTTTGGAATATGCCCTAAAGTAATCCATTATTCTCGGCTCCCAAAAATCTGTAACAGGAAGATGAAAATGTAGACAATGTCCATGTAAAGGCATAGGGCTCCAAAGACATGCTCTTCAGGACTAAGAGAATAACGTCGATTCCCAATCAGCAGCTGTGTGTCATAGGCCAAGAACTGTGGAAGAAACAGATTAATTTAATCAGAATCCCAATCAGTAAAGACAACAGAAAATAAAACGTGAAGGAAAGTCTGTTTTTAAGCAGCTTAACCAAACCAAAGTAGAGAATAAAGCTTCATCTTAAAGCATGACCAAAATCAATCTAATTCACCATAAATGTATTATGGTTTATCATATTGGTGACCCCTTGTTTAGCACTGAACTAGAGTTTATGATGGCAACCTCCAGAAGATGATCTCAGCATAATTTGAATGACTAGCACCCTTAGGATATGTAGTTCCACTGTACTGTCTAGCTGTGGTATTATATACGGGAAGTAGCTGCACACTCAATATTCTAAATACATGTTATGGTACGGCAAAACATCACATACTACACCAATGAATCAATATGGCTTTACACAGGAAATACTGTGACTGTAACTAGATAATGGGATAGACCCTTGCTGTAGTAGCAGAATATATCTGAATGCATCCTGTGGCAGAAAGCTGAGAGAGAAAGGGGCACAAGAATCACCATGCTAAGCTTTCTCAAGGGTGCATTATGTAATTATTAAGCACTGGCCTCTAGCTTGCCAGAGATAACCCGGAGATAAAATGCATGCTAATTATGGAAAGTTAAAATGTATGTTAATTATGGAAGTTTGAAAACAAAGCTGCAAACTTCATTGTTCCTACAGCTTTAATATTGCAATGTTTAAAGAAACTGCAGATCCAACTAGAATAACAGTGTATAATATATTTTACATGTTAAGAACATACAAGGTTCCAATTTTTCAGAGAGGTAACAAGGAGGCAGGCCTTAACAAGAATATGCAAGAGCTTTGTTAAGTTTTCTTAGCAGGCTAGGAAAATAAGGAAAGAATGTTAACAAGAGAAGGGGAAGAAGAAAAAGAAACAATGAGGTTTTGTTTATAGTTTTTAACAAAAACTGAAATAATATGTTTTACATCTGGTTTTATGAAGGCATTCATTATATCTAGCTAAGGTCAACTCACCATGCCATGTTATGTGGCCAATAGAAGTAATTTAATGCATTTTATGCTGCTGGCCACATTAAAACATAATGTGGTGCCCCATTCATAAATGTCATGTGTAAAAGTGGAGGGTTTTGTTTGTTAAAGAATGATGTGCAAAACCATATCTGATTCATAAAACAATACTAAACAATGAGTCGTGATTGTGCAAGGGAACTTGTGGGATTGTACTTTATTGTGTGCTAACTGCTTACCCCTCAGGTCCTGCACCATTCATCAAGGCAGCACCACTGCAGTCCCAACCTACCCCTGTGGCGCTAAGCCATGGGTTAAGAATGGCAGGAAAAAATAAAATACTGCAATTATTTTGCATTGAAGAATATTCCTTAGAAGCAGTGGGGGCCTCTAATGTACAAAAAACCTCTAACCCATAGCTCCACCTTGTCCCACTTCTGCACTCTGATGCTAGTGAGCTCCTACTTGAGATCCCCTCATTACCATATTATGCTAATGACCCTTGTGCCACCTGCATGCATAATAAATATGAATACATATATATTACATATATCAAAATATGCACCATATTCATGGCAGAGAGGGATAAAGCCCTGAAAATGCTGCAGTCGTCCATAGTTCAATTAGTGGCTCAGGTGCCAGTGGGAGCTGACTGGGGATGATGAGAGTAAATAGCTGCTGGCTTGCACATCCTGGGAAGGAAGATTGATTCCAATCTCCAATTGATTGATTGCCAAAAGTCTGACACCAGGTGAGAGTACTACGTGTTACACCTGGTGGAGTTTGAACATGCTGAGCAAACCCAGTCATACTACATTCACATTAAGAAGCTAAATGGAACATGGCATGTGAAGGCACACATCCCCTCAAGAGACAGTAGTGGAAGCACTCAGAGAAGTTGTTGTGGGCAGGGAGGGGTACTCTTATAGGGAGATGGAGAGGATAAGGTCACCTGCCAGGACCAACAAGCTCGCCTGCTCTCTTATTACCTGACTCTTGTCAAGAAATGGAGGGCTAATTAGGATTCCTAGGCAAGAATGAATAGGCCATATGGCTCTCACATGGCCTTGGAATGCCCAGCTCCTGTCCCCCAGAATGAGTGCACTGATTGAGTGCATACAGGTAAGGTCCTGGGGGGAGGTAGAAAAACATACAACATGAAAGATCCTTTAGCATTGAACGGCTCCTCTCTCCCAGAGGAAGAAAGAATCAGCTAGAGACTTCTATTTGTCTAGCACCTGTTATTTACTAACTGTGATGCCATTTTTGTGTTTGAACACTCCTCCTGGGTCCATCTCATTTGCTCACTCAACTGAGTACAGTGAGACCATATTTTGACTTCAGACACTCCTACCAGTCCCATATGTTCAGCTCTATCCCAGCTCTATTCCAGTCTAGTGTCACTAGCTCATTCGACCTAATACAGAGAGAACATTTGTGAAGGCAAGCCACTTAGGTCCTTAATTTTGAATTATCTTCTGCTTCTCCTTTCTCCCTTTCCACTTTCCAAAAAAAAAAAATTCTAAGCTTGTTTCCTGCCTTTCCTGTAACTAGTGTAGTCCAGATAAAGATCTGCTGTAACCAGTTCTGTTTGTAAGCTTCTGAGCCCCCAAAGCCTTTCTGTGTTGGGGGGAAGCCTTCAAGCTTATCAGTGAGATTGGTAAGCACTAGGTAGCCTATCTACCACAAGAGTGGTTTCTGGCCCAGAAATTGTAGTTTATTGGCTGTTTGGGCAGTTTTTCCATCTCTTTCAACTTTCTGGTTTAAAAGCCTGCATTTGTGCTTGTTTCCCACCTTTCCTGTAACTAGTCTAGTCCAGATACAGATTTGCTGTATCCAGGACTGTTTGTAAGCTTCTGAGCCCCCAAAGCCTTTCTGTGTTGGAGGGAAGCCTTCTAACTTATCAGTGGGAGTCCTAAGCACTAGGTAGCTTATCTACCAGAAGAGTGGTTTCTGGCCCAGAAACTGTAGTTTACTGGCCATTTGCATAGTTTTTCCATCTCTTTCACCTTTCTGGTTTAAAAGCCTGCATTTGCGCTTGTTTCCCACCTTTCCTGTAACTAGTTTAGTCCAGATACAGATTTTCTGTATCCAGGATTGTTTGTAAGTATCTGAGCCCCACAAGCCTTTCTGTGTTGGAGGGAAGCCTTCTAGCTTATCAGTGGGAGTGGTAAGCACTAGGTAGCCTATCTACCACAAGAGTGGTTTCTGGCCCAGAAATGGTAGTTTATTGGCCGTTTGGCAGCTTTTCCATCTCTTTCCACTTTCTGGTTTAAAAGCCCATGTTTGGGCTCGTTTCCTACCTTTCCTGTAACTAGTCTAGTCCAGATACAGATTTGCTGTCACCACGACTGTTTGTAAGCTTCTGAGCCCCCCAAGGCTTTCTGTGTTGGAGGGAAGCCTTCTAGCTTATCAGTGGGAGTGGTAGGCACTAGGTAGCCTATCTACCACAAGAGTGGTTTCTGGCCCAGAAATTGTAGTTTATTGGCCGTTTGGCAGTTTTTCCATCTCTTTCAACTTACTGGTTTAAAAGCCCATGTTTGCACATGTTTCCCATCTTTCCTGTAACTAGTCTAGTCCAGATACAGATTTGCTGTATCCAGGACTGTTTGTAAGCTTCTGAGCCCTCCAAGCCTTTCTGTGTTGGAGGGAAGCCTTCTAGCTTATCAGTGGGAGTGGTAAGCACTAGGTAGCCTATCTACCACAAGAGTGGTTTCTAGTCCAGAAATTATAGTTTATTGGAAGTCTGGGCAGTTTTTCCATCTCTTTCAACCTTCTGGTTTAAAAGCCCACATTTGCACTTGTTTCCCACCTTTCCTGTAACTAGTCTAGTCCAGATACAGATTTCCTGTATCCAGGACTGCTTGTAAGCTTCTGTGCCCCCCAAGCCTTTCTGTGTTGGAAGGAAGCCTTCTAGCTTATCAGTGGGAGTAGTAAGCACTAAGTAGCCTATCTACCACAAGAGTGGTTTCTGCCCCAGAAATTGTAGTTTATTGTCTGTTTGGGCAGTTTTTCCATCTCTTTCAACTTCCTGGTTTAAAAGCAAGTGTTTGCGCTTGTTTCCCACCTTTCCTGCAACTAGTCTAGTTCAGATACAGATTTGCTGTATCCAGGACTGTTTGTAAGCTTCTGAGCCCCCCAAGCTTTTCTATGTTGGAGGGAAGCCTTCTAGCTTATCAGTGGCAGTGGTAAGCACTAGGTAGCCTATCTACCACAAGAGTGCTTTCTAGCCCAGAAATTATAGTTTATTGGCCGTTTGGGCAGTTTTTCCATCTCTTTCAACCTTCTGGTTTAAAAGCCCGCATTTGCGCTTGTTTCCCACCTTTCCTGTAATTAGTCTAGTCCAGATTTGCTGTATCCAGGACTGCTTCTAAGCTTCTGAGCCGCCCAAGCATTTCCGTGTTGGAGGGAAGCCTTCTAGCTTATCAGTGGGAGTGGTAAGCACTAGGTAGCCTATCTACCACAAGAGTGGTTTCTGGCCCAGAAATTGTAGTTTATTGGCCGTTTGGGCAGTTTTTCCATCTCTTTCAACTTTCTGGTTTAAAAGCCCACTTTTGTGCTTGTTTACCACCTTTCCTGTAACTAGTCTAGTCCAGATACAGATTTGCTGTATCCAGGACTGTTTGTAAGCTTCTGAGCTCCCCAAGCCTTTCTGTGTTGGAGGGAAGCAGTCTAGCTTATCAGTGGGAGTGGTAAGCAAAAGGTAGGCTTTCTACCACAAGATCCAGTTTCAGATTCTTAGTTTTAGCACTTGAATTTGCTTATTCATACTCAGCACTTGTTCAGAACTTGTTGTTAGCACTAAATAAGCTACAAATTACTACAGCACTCAACCTTTCTCTTTACCTAGAGGAAAACAATTTTTGTACTTACTTTCCTCACTTGCTTAGAGAAAAACAGCTCTTCTACTCACTTTCCTCACTTGTCTAAAGGAAAGCAGTTTTTTTATTCAGGCATGTCCAAGGGTCAGCTCCCAGTGTTCTCCCCTGTCTATCTGATGAATCTGGGTATCTTGGGGCAATGTAGCAATTGCCTCATGTACACAGACAACCCTCTCCTCCTACCACCCAACACCACAACCTGTGAGAGATGCACTTATCTAGCCAAACTGGAGGTAAAGCTTTCTCCAACCAAGACTGAACTTGACAGTCAAGAGGAGAAGGTAAACACTTGCACCACACCACACTCATCACATAGTCCCACTAAACCTACACCACCAAAATCCACACATAGAAATACAAAAACATTTGCAGAGGCTCTCAATAATAATCTGCTCAAGCAACAGAAACCTCCAAAGAAGAAACGCAAGCAACTTCCACCCCCCCAACACAACCCAAATGACACATAGCCCACAGACTCAGTGTGGGAATAAACCACAGCCCATAAGGCAAAACAACGTACCCAACACACTAGTCATAGGTGACTCTATAGTCAGGCACACTGATGTCCCACTCACCAGGCTAAACAAGGAGAAGGTTACGGTCAGCTGCCTGTCAGGTGCCAGGTTCCGCCACATAACCCACGCACTCAGGTCACTCCACAACAAGTACAAATATGACTCTGTCATTGTCCATGTTGGTGTGAACGACCTGAGACGTACATCCCTGGACTACATGAAAAGAGACATGGAAGAGCTCTCGGATCTTGTAGCTCAGGCAGGTATGACCCTAGCCCTGAGTAGCATCCTGCCATCACCCAAAATGATACCGCAGTACAAGGACAAAATGATTGACTTCAACAGATGGCTAAGCTTCTGGTGTCATTCTAAGGGGATCCAGTATCTGTCTGCCTGGGATGACATGGTTGACAGACCATGATGCTTTGCCAGAGATGGCCTGCACCTATCGCCCCTGGGATTCCAGATACTGGCTAAGGGTCTTGCAGCCCCTATAGTGCCTTTTTTAGGCAAGGTTCAAATGACAAATTCACCATCGAAACAGGAACAGGCAAGCAAAAACTGAGGGCAATGGTACTCAATGCTAAAAGTCTAAATCTCAAAATGCACTAACTCGAGGCACTCCTTAAAACGGAAAACATCGATATCTGTGCAGTGACTGAGACCTGGTTCAAGGCTCTACAGAGCACCCCTGCATTACCCAGGCTATAACTCATACCACACTTTTCGGCCATCTAACCTGGACCAGAACACTAAAGGCGGAGGTGTGTTCATATTCATTAAGGATATCCACACCTCCAGGCTAGTTGCGCAGCATAATGCATCCGAGGTTATCCAAGTGCAACTAACTCTGGGCAAAACTGCAATCCAAATTGTAGCTTGCTACACATCCCCCACCATGCCCCAGCATTCCCACTCCTCTTTTCTTGATATACTTGAAAATATTAGGGTTCATCCAAACACCCTAATAATGGGCAATTTCAACTACCCCACCATTAACTGGGTAAACTACTCATGTACCAACTCCTTCGCTCAACACTTTCTGGACTTCATAAATTCCAATGCCCTGGATCAACTTATCCACACCCCCACCAGGGGCAACAATATCCTAGACCTAGTCATTACCAACATGAGTGACTGGTGTTCCACACCTGAAGTCAACTCCTCGTTGGTCAGATCCGACCATAATCACCCTAGATATATGCATCACGCCCCCACCCACCATTAAGGAAACCATGGTAAAAAATTTCTCGAAAGCCAACTTCATGCTTCTTAAGACAGAAGTGGTGAACTTCATGATACCCATGCAGATGGGCAATACGACTGCCGAATACTACACAAATGCATTCTATAAGCACTTACACGATTGCATGGATCGTGCTATCCCAAACAGAACCAAGACGCTATCCTCAAAAAAAAGGAAGCCAATCTGGTGGCCCTCTGCCATAAACAAACTCTACAACAGAAGGAAGAAACTGTTGCAAAAGAGAGTAAAATCCCATGAGTGGAGGAGCTCCCTGGTCAGCCTCAGTAAGAAGCTGAGATCCCTTATAAAATCTTCCAAATCTAGCTACAAAAACAAAATTGCCACTGATTCTAAGGGCAACCACAAAGCATTCTATAGCTATGTCAAGAATCTCAATGGTAACAGCCAGATCTGCTCTGAGTTGCAGCACAACGGCACAAAAATTACAGAACCAACTGATATTGCCAACATCCTGGCTGATAGGTTCAGTGCTAACTTTACCCCCTCTCACCCCCTATAGGGCCCATATCTATACAGGAAGAATGCAGAGTCCCTGTAATCACATCTATGCAGGTAAAAGCTGCACTCTCTAAAACCAAAAACGCAGCATCCATGGGACCAGACTACATTCCAGGCTGTGTTTTACATGAACTTCAGAATGAATTGGCTCCCCACCTAAGCACCATGTTCAATCATAGTCCCACGTCAGGCTTTGTGCCCACTGAATGGTGCACAGCAACAGTTATCCCAGTCTACAAAGGGGGAGCCACCACTGATCCTGGGAACTATTGCCCTATTAACCTGACGAGCCTGGTCTGCAAAGCCATAGAATGTATCATCATGGAACTCATTAACAAAGACATTGGTAACCTCCAAACTCTGGACCCCACCCAGTTCGGGTTTGTGAAAGGCAGATCATGCCTTCTGAACCTGATCGACTTTTTTGAGGCAGTCACCAAAGCCGTAGGTGAGGGTAAGGTGGTTCACACAGCCTATCTTGACCTCTCCAAGGCTTTCAACACCATCCCTCATTCTGGAATTATAGCTAAACTTGCCAAACTAGGTATAAATCCCTACGTCACAAGATGGGTTGCCAACTGGCTCACTGACAGAACCCACACTGTAAAAGTTGCAGACTCCAAATCTGACTTCAAACCAGTGACAAGTGGAGTACCACAGTGTTCAGTCCTGGGACCTCTCCTGTTTGGTATCTACTTCTCTGAAGTACAGGCTAACACAGAAGGCCTCTGGCTAACAAAGTTCGCAGACAGCTAGGAGCCATAGTCGAGACCCCAAATGATGTGGATATCCTACAGAAGGGCCTCACTGAGACAGATGCCTGGTGTCAGAGGCATGGCCTCAAGCCCAATGCCAAAAGGTGCATTGTCACCCCCTTTGGTAAAAACTCTGTACCCATGAACTACCACATAAATGGCAGTCTACTTAACACCGAATGTGTGATAAGAGACCTTGGGACCCAGGTGGACAGTAGTCTCTCCTTTGATAATCACATCACCACAGTAGTCAGGAAATCCTTCTATGTGGCACACACCTCATCATAAAAGGGTTTTCATCCAGGAAAAAAGATTGTTCCCCTCTACTCGACACTCATTAGACCCATTATAGAGTACAACACCCCTTTTGGAATATACCTCACAAGACAGCTGCAGCAGCTGGAAAGGCCACAGAAGTACCTCACAAAGAGGATTACTGGCCTCAAACAGATGCCCTACACTGACCATCTCAAAAAACTCCAGCTTTATTCTGTAGCATATCGCCTACTCCAAGGAGATCTCTGCCTAACATATAAAGCTATGTTAAACCCAGAGCTGTTGGACATGCTACACCTAAAGAAATCCCAATCCCTCTGAGCTACATGCTCTAGGGACCTAAACCTTGTCACCACAATAAGCAGGACATGCTGGAGGGATAGATTCCTGTCCCAGAGACTTCCTATACTCTGGAACAAGCTACCCATCTATGTCAAGCAAAGTTCCTTATTAGTATTCTTCAAGAAAAATCTTGATGAGTGGATGGGCAATAGGAAATACACCTCAGGGTTCACTTCTGTGGCTCTGCTCAACAGGGGCACAGGAAATTAACTTTCTTGGGTGGCGTAAGCCAGGGAACCTTGTTGGCTAGGCTTACATAGACCCTTGGGCCGATACCCTAGTACCTACCTATGAACCTATGAACACTGGGTGCTCAAATTCTTTCTCTGATCTTACCCCAAACAGAAACATCAGTGCACATTATATTGATTTCTGCACATCAAAAAACTGGAAGAAAAAATTGGTGAAACTACACATATCGCAAAAGGGAAACAACACTTTCCTCTTTTGATAGGCCAGTCAAACAAACAGTGCTTTTCAAGCCAAATCCTGGAGGTAAATCCCCTTCCCGTGGGTGGAGAACCAATTCAAAACACCTCTGTGAAAAACCTCACCAGTCTATAAAGTCATGGCTCATAGGAAAAAAAAAAAACAGCAGTGTCCCTGTTGAAGTACCATGTTCTCCAAAAGAATAAAGAATATAGTAGTGGAAAAATCCTTTACAGTCACACAACAGAAAGGTGGTTAAAAATGAAAGAAGGACTCTCAAAGCTACTTCTTGTCTGAAGACACCGCTTTATTTGTAAATACTACTTTACAAGCAGATGAGCACTGCTTGCAAATTGTGTTAAAGCTTGTAACAACATGCACTTATTTCAATTGTTCAGATAGACAAGTCTGGCATCAGGGGTAGTGCCACCGGTGGAGAATGGATCACCACTGAGGGCACAGTCTAGAACACTGCCTTGCCAGACAAGTTTTACCTGTTTCCAAAGACTTAACAGCTATGTTTCAATTGCATCTAATGAAAGATAAAAAAAATGTAAAAAATCTTAAACATAAGTGCAGTAAACTGTGGTTGAAAAGCAAAATCAAGTCTGTTTAAAAAAAAAAAAATTGTGCCTTAACCTATCACTTTCTACACTACAGAGTTTTTTCTGGTTCTCAGTCGAATCTGCCATTCTAATTCCTTCTTCTCTAGGCTGTTTCTGTTGCTGTCCAGGTCTTCATAGTGCATCCTGTAGGGTCTATATTAGAACATCGAAGTTTCAATACTTTGAATGTTCTAATATCGAACCCTATTCAGCGAAAGCTGAAAATATCGAAGCAACAGAAAACCAATTTTTTTCCTAGGGGAAAGAATTCGGTTGTCCGTTTCTGTTGCTTCGGTATTTTCAGTGCTGTGGTGGAAAGTTACGGGTAGGGTTCAGGTAAGTGTGCAATTGCGTGCGGGTTAGGGTAGTTAGGGTTAGGGTGCGGGTTAGGTATGTGTGCGATTGTGTGGATGTGAGGGTTAGGGTGGGTTAAGTGAGTTAGGGTTAGGAAGCAGGTCAGGTAAGTGTGCGATTTTGTGGATGTGAGGGTTAGGGCAGGGTAGGGTCATTAGGGTTAGGGCATGGGTGAGTGTGCGATAGTGACGGACCTTAGGGTTAGGGTTTGGGTTAAGGTAAGTGGATAGTTAGTGGTGTGTGTATAGTTTAGTTTAGGGTTACGTGTAAGATTTTAGGTGTATGTGTGCGTGGATTGCTGTTTGTTTGGTGTGCTTGTGCTGTGTGTATGTGTTTTGGAACAGCATTTTTTTTCCCTAGGAAAAAATTTGCTGTTCTGTATGTTCGATGTTTTCAGCTTTCACTGAATAGGGTTCAATATTAGAACATTCGAAGTTTTAAAACTTCGATGTTATAATATAGACCCCATCCTGTCAATGGCATGAAAAGTGAAGGTGTGGGGGGCATGGCTAAGATGGTGAACTGTAAGCAGCACAACATTTCTGCTCTGCTTTTCAGTTATTCTGACAAGATTCCATATTATTAGTTTAATGAAAACTATTCTGTGACTAAAATGTGAAGTATTTAATCACATTTACAATAGTATTTGATAGAAAAATAAAGTTTTGTGATTTTTCTTTATTGTTTTCCTGTCAGAAGTTTATTAAGTGTTTTGGTAAAATGAGACACTGTAAAATTAATTCTCAGGAGAATTTAATGAAGAAAGAATGAGTCTATTTTAAGGAGCACCCATGATCTTTCTGCTAAAATGGACACACTTGAGATTAAAATGGACAACATAAAGGAAGACTAGAAGAAACAAATGGATGTGTTAAACAATATTATAAAACAAGATTCAGTGCAGATCTCAACAATAGAGGAAACTGTAAATGACCTGGATGGAAGGATGGCAGAAAATGAAAACCATACAGAATTTGTCCTAAAACAGTATACATTGCTTTTGGAAAACATAGAGGATTTGGAGAGTAGCTCTAAAAGGAATAATATCAGGATATATGGAATTCCAGAAAAAGAGGAAGGAGATAATATGATACAATTTCTGAATAACTGGCTACCTAATACCCTGATCTTGCCTGAAGCTCTTTCTTTTGACATTGAGAGAGCTCATATATCTTATTTGGATACATCTCTGAAAATAAATCTACCCTCTCTTAGGTCAGTTATTGTTAAATTCCTTTCCAGTCAAGATAAAGACTTGTTTTTTTAAGAATGCTTCAGCAAATCGTGCAATAAAAATAAAATACTATTAGATTTAACAATGACTATACTTCTGTTATGACTAAAAGGAAGGCTTGTATCATATTCATAAAAAGTTTAAGAAAGCTGAACATTAAATCTCAACTCATCTTTCCAGCTAGAATAAAGATTTTTTGCCTGATGGACAAAAAACTTTTAATACACTTGAAGATGCTTTGGAGTTTGCACAAAAGAAAAAGCCTGTAGACAAATCTGAGGAAATGGACTGGTCTCTGTCTAATTTGAAGAGACAAGCAACCAGAAATGGATGGACATCTAAAGAAATAAAATAGTAAAAAAACTCAGAGAAAAGTGATGGTATAAATTGTTAATCTTTTTAAATATGTTATTCTTTTAGACATTCTTTTATCTTCCTTACAAGAAGATCATTCATCACAAGGTAATGCCTTTTTTTACTAGAGTGATTTTCTTTTATTAGTAGTTGTATGTTGCAGGTTTCTACTGATATCCATCTGTCTCTTTAAGTTGGGGTGAAAGTTCTAACTGAAAAGTTTATGTTTGTAATATCAGATATAATTTAGGTTCACATAATAGTATATCTTTTATTGTTTTTTTTTTTATTTTCTTATGATATTACTTCTGTGATCTTCAGGTAGCTTATGAGTGAGTATTGTTTCTGGTAGTGAAACTGTAGCTACACTAAACACCGTAATGGCAAATGCCAGTTGCCTTTATGAAATGCTTTGCTACATGACCTCTTACCTTTTTTATTTTTATTATAGTACTTAGACAAAAAGAACTTTGCAGTGTTTTAAAAGTGTTTAATGTAAACAGTATTTGTGCCAGTGCCAGTCCATTATTTAACTGAAAAATGCTTGTTTTTTTAATCGTGTTTCGCTAAATATGATCGTGAGCCTCTTTACAGCATAAACTTCTGACTTTTCCCGCTCTAAATACTGTGGAGTTAAAAAGATTATTTCACTCACCACAGCTGCCTGGTTCATTTTGTTCTGCTGCTTGAAGATGGAACTGCTCCTTAACCTTTGACTTCCTTGAAAACAGGAAGTAACTGAACATAACATTCAAATGAGCAGCAAAGAAGACCAAGCAAGTAGAAAGAGGTTATATGTTTATTATTTAATGATTTGACTGGTTTCAAATATTCAGTTAATTGTTATCTATGCATATTTTAAACACTGCAGTCATTTTCATATTCTGTGATTTGCTTTGAGATGATTTTAGCTTTAGGATTGTTAGTGCATTAATAAATCTTTCTCAAAGTTTTGCATCACTTGTTATCTAATAATGTTCTGTGATGCTTCATTGGTACATTTAAGCAAATAATAGCTTTGTCTGTATCTTTCAGTACAACCTTAAGGTATTTATATGTAAATATATTTTAAAGGGTAAATGCTTTTATTTATTTAGCTGTTACTTCTTTTTCCTTGAAGGTTTGCTTTACATGGGCAAAGTATTAGTTAATATGCTTGGGTTCCCAACTACCTCTACTACACTCAGCTCACCTATGCACATAAACTCATTTTTCAGCCATCCCTCTGTCTCTCTCTCTCAACTACCTTCAAAATGCATGCAACTCAAAGACTTCTAAGATCTAATAATCAAAACCTCCTAGAAGTTTACAGACCCCTACACCCTCCAGGACAATACCTCCTGTCCTTCTCATTAGCACGCCTATGGAACTCCGTTCCCCCCTTCATTCGTACAATTGCAAGCCTGCCATCCTTCAAAAAATCTCTACACTCTCATTTAACATCCTGTTGGGAATGCTCCTGTTCACATCCCTCATAACCTACTCTCTAATCCCATTACTTTCCTCTTTCCTTTTTCTCAAATCCCAGCTAGCAAATTCATGCTGGCTCCTAGCATACAACTCTTTATTTGTACCCTGAAATTTTTAGCAAAAAAAAAAAAAAATTATGCCTGTATCACTTGTTTTTGTGGATATATTTTTTTCTAACTTATAATCAGAATTTCTACAATGTTTTTTTTTTTATTTTCTTCAATTTCACATATAAACTATGTGTGTAACATAACCTTTGTATAATCTGTATGTGGAATATAATCTTTGTATAATCTGTATGTGGAGCTTTTCTCCCCAGGACTCCATTGAAAATGGGTTCTTTAGGCCCAACGGACTATCCTGGTTAAACAACTGCAAATAAATAAATAAATAAATAAATTTTGTTAGTTACTTATAAGAATACATGTAATTTTTCCATTAAATATAAGCTGAGTGCCATTTTATCATAAGATTTCACATGTATATGCTAATGGAATTTTGATAACTGGTTCTTCCAGATATTTACACTAAATTCTGCTGTTGGACAATATATTATTATTTCACTGATGTTTGGTAGGGTAAGAATAATTTTTAAACTAGCATTATTTTAAAATTTTTAAAGATATTTATAGTACTGCCACAGTTATTAGTTAGGATGATGGCATACTTGTTGGCACTGTTTGGGTCTTCTCACTACATTGCTAATATTTTTAGACTAATAGGTAAATAACACTTTTTTTCTCCTAAATAACAGTTTATCACCTTATGGTAATTGTAGTTAATACATTCAGGATATTAGATGCAGATATTTCCTTATTATATTAGATTTTGAGGAATACTTACTGTTGTAACAGATTCTTAACCCTTACTGTTTATATGATAGGTAACTAAGTAGTAAAGGGATAGATGTCATTTTATAAGCTAAGTATTTGAAAATGTGACTGTTCTCCTTGTATTTCTTTCTTCATTACACAATTTTATGATACATAAAAATGTTATTAAGGAGTGTGCTTTAATTATTAGATTATGATTATGTTAATTGGTTACTTTAAAGTAGTAGTAGCAGCAACTGATTGGGTTTGGATAGTGTAATGGACCTGTTAGTGTTTTTTATGATTATATTATCAAACCAGGAAATCTATATTCCATGTTAGGGGATATGAATGTTCAAACAATAGAAAGTTCATTATTAGTTTAAATGTATTTGTCCATAACAAGCCATATCAGAATTCAATCCTTGCTCCTTGTACTAAACCATTATATATTGTCTTTTAAACTATTAGTGTTGAATGTCAGTTTATAAATGTATTTCATTAAATATTAATGGTCTAAATAATCCATTAAAGTGGAGCAGTTTAGTTAAACACTTAAAGATACATAAAGCACATATATTTTTTTGCAGGAAACAAACTTGTTGACAAAAGACCTAAACAAATTGTTGTTGAAGACTATACAATCTTAGTGGGTTCTTATTTTAGATCAAAAAGAAGAGGTACTCATTCTTTGGCAAAATATAGCAGCTATGCCTAAAATAGTTGATAAATACTCTGACAACAATGGTATGCTGTGATTGGTTGTGGGAGAGATAAAAAGCTTTATACATTCGTAAATGCTTACTGGATACCTGGGATTGGTGATAAAGTTGCTAAGAACTATTAAGATATTATTACATTGTATTGCAAAAGGAGAAATGGATATTGCTAAAGATTTTAACTGTATTTTATCTAATAAAGATACTACCAACAATAGAAAACCCAGATTATCTACAGTTGCTAAACACTTAATTTTTTTCATTAACTCATTGAATTTTATATATATATATATATATATATATATATATATATATATATATATATATTTAAATAATTATACACATTATGCATATAGAGTTGGTACTCAAACTAATATTGATAATTTTTTTACTTCTGGCAGTCTATATTTCAGAACAGAAGTAGTGTTGGTATCATGTCCTTTAACTGACACAATTTTTATTCTTACTTTATAGATTCATAGATTCATAGGTTCATAGATTAGTACTAGGCTAAGTGCCCTTGTGGGCCATTTTATGCCTAGCCAATTATCCCATGTGAGAATAAAACCCTGGGCCTTGTGTCTATAAAGTAAACACCTTAACCATTATGCCAACCTCCCTACACAAAACTTAATTTCATTTATTGTGAGACTTCCTGCATATTTAATCAAAATTAATGGTTTTAGAAAATGGGTTTTAAATGAAATACATTTATAGATTTTAATAATACTGGTAAAGTTATGGAAGTTATTTTATGGGATATCCTAAAAGCTTATTTATATGATAGAGTTAAAAATTGGTATATGTAAAAGGAAGGAATGATAAAGAATTAAATGTCCTACAATCTGATATAGATAAATTAAAGGTAAACCTTAAAACTAATGATAAATCTGTAAATTCTAAGTTGAAAATTTTGAATCAGAAATAACTTGAGATACTTCACCATAAAATTTCAATAAATTTGGAAAAATTAAAATGACAACTGTATTCTATAAACCTAAACCCTAAAAGTTTACATAGATTAACTATTAGATCAAAGTACATAAATAATTCAAATCATATCAAGGAACTCTTTTATAAAATTGGGAATACAAATAAAAAGGCAACAGATTTAAAAGACATATTAGAATATTTTAGAGATTATGAGCAAATAAATAATAACAAGATACCTAGTGATAACAGTAGCTAACTGAAAGCTTTTTGAAAGGTAATATACATTATAAGTTAACCAAAGAACACAAGATTAGAATTAAGTATTTTTTCTTTTAAAAATTAAAATATCAATTAAAAAACTTAAAAGTGGTAAGGCCCCAGGTATAGATGGTATTATTCCAAAGTTGTATAAGTTAATTCCTGATAATATATTAAAAATTCTATTAAAAGCTTTTGAAGAGGTTAAAACAAACTCAAATATTCCTCTATTTTGGAGATTTTCTCTTGCAACTCCCATTTTAAAACAAGATAAGGACCATAAGTTGTGATATTCTTAGCAGCCCATTTCTCTGATAAATGAGGATTATAAAATATCTAGGTCTATGTTAGCAAAAAGATTAAATCTTGTTTTGGCTGGTTTAATAAATGACCAGACTTTTTATTTTGCATATGAAGGTTCATGATAATATTATTAGACTTAATTATTTAACAGATATATCACATAATATAAGAGAGAACTATTGATAATAACTTTAGATTTAGATAAAGCTTTTGACTCAGTTAGTTGGCCTTATTTGTTTAAAGTGCTTAAAGAATATAAATTTTCACTACAATTTATTACTCTTATAACAAATTTATATAACAATTCATTGTCTTTTGTTAAAATAGGTTCTTTTCTCTGTAGTTCTTTTAAAATTTTAAAAGGTACAAATCAAGGCTGTTCAATGTCTCCTTTATTTGCATTACTTATGGAACCCTTTGCTAATTACATTACATAAACAGTAAATATTAAGTTTTTTTTTGATTGATGGAAATCATACTTGTAAGATTTATTTGCAGATGATATTCTGATAACTAGTGGTGATACTCAATCATCATTTATTCATATAACTAATTGATTAGGTTTCTTTGGTAGGACTGCATCTTTACTATTAAAGGTCTAGGTTTCTTTCTCATAGCCAGGTTTGGAGCATACACACAATGTGCCCTTTCAACTAACAACTCCTGCAGTGGAATACCAGTCCAGTTGCTTATTTGCACTTTCGTAAAATTAATGCAGTATGTTCCTTCCAGCTTATCAGGTATGGCTGAAAATCTCAGTTTTTTCTATGTACTCTAGCCTCTAATTCTATTATTTTTTAAATATTTCTTCCTGAGCAGTCTCAAATTCAGCCAGCCTTTTCTTCATTTTAACCCCTGATTTTTGCAGCTTTATCACATTATCTGAATATTTATTTAAAGCTTCTTCCATTTTTTCCATCCTTTTGTTGGTTGTGTTGGGGTGTCACACATTAATTGGTCATCACATACTCCATCAGTGTTTTGTTTATTTTAACCAGATCTGTGTGCAGTTGTCTTATATCTTCCTATAGGTTACTGGAATTCATGTCTGGATGTTGCATTGCTTTTTGCTAACAGCTGCAGAACTTTCCCCAGTGAGTGTTTCTTCCTCACTTTTTGTAGTTGATTTTTCCAGGTCCTCTGTATTTCTTTTTTCCTGGCATCCAGGCAGTACACTTACTAGCCAGTTACTGAAATTTATCCATAAACACAAGTCTACTGGCTTTCTATGCTGAGTTTCTGTTTTCACAATGGGAGAGCTAGAATTAAGCTGTTAGTCAGTGTGCAGTCATCTAGTAAGTTCAATTCCTTATGTTTCTTTGAAAGGATTTCTAATTTCATGTTTAATCATTGTAAAACACACATATTTTGCCCATTAATAAAAACAAATGCCTTTTTGGATAACTGTAAAACATTTAATTTGGATAATTTGCAATTTAAATATCTTGGAATCACTATTACAGCTAATATAAGGGATTCAGTATCAGTGAGTTATAATAATTTAGTTGACATAGTTACCAAATTAACTACTAACTGGAATAAATTATGGTTTACAATGGAAGACTGACTTACACTGATAAAAATGGTAATATTGCCAAAAATACATTTTATGTACAGTCATTATTCATACTCCTTTCAAAAAAAATTTTAATGAAAATAAATTCCATTCTTTTTAGGTTGTTATGGCATCCCAGTAAATCAAGAATATCTTCTGAATGGCATGCAAAAAGTTGGTAGGAAATTGGCCAAGGTTTCCCAAATATTGAATTATATGTTAAATCTGTCATTCTTAACATGATAACATTATGGCTAAATTTGTCATATGATTCAAGTTGGAAAACAATACATGAAAGATTATTACTTGTGAATAATAATTTTGTTTTAGAATCTCATATGCAATTTGGAATTAAATTTTATTGATTTTAAAACATTAATGTCCAAATGACAACAATAATTTTATTGTTGTCCTTTTCATTCTTCTTAATTCAAAATATTTATGAACTCTAAAAGAATTAGCTATATTATTTCCTATGCCTTATACTATTGAATGTTTAGAATCATTTAATTTAAGTAGAATGTTAGAGATACTAATTTAACCTTTTGGCATAATTTTTTTAACAGAAATAGAATACATTCCGCTGATTTTATTCTGGCAAGACAGAGTTTGGAGAAGAACAGTTAAATGAGTATCCATACTTGTAAAAATATGGTAGTGATAAAGTTAAAGTATCTTTGAATCATCAATAAAAACATATTCCAAACATCTTAGAATTTTTCTTTAATGTCAATAGCAATTTAAAAAAATAATAAACCTTACTTATCTATAATATATGGAATTATAAGAGTTGAGTTTATTATCCCAGATTTGACATTTTGGAATTTCTCAACAAAAATCAATAATGAAGTTTTTTTCAGACATCAATAGAAAATTAATACATATTAAAATCTGCTGGAAAATCTACTTCTGCACTTTACTGGTAAATGTATACTTAGAAGTATTTACATAGAGCTTTTTAAGTCCTCATAAAGTTGTACTAATATTTAATTCAGAAAAATTAATTATTGGAGGTGTAGTGATTTATGCTGATTGGCTCCATATGGTGATTGAATGGAAAATAGTAACTTCCTTTTGGAAGGAGTCCAGAAATTTTGCTCAGGCTTTGTGGTCAGATAACTGTATTATGTCTAATTCTTTAATCTTATTTAATACCCCAATACCAGACTCTATTCCTACCTCTTCTTTGCTCTATGCTAGTTATACTAAGCAAAGTTGTTACAAAGAACTGGAAATATAAAACTATCCTTTCTTTCACTGAATTTGTGAGTTTAGCTAAAACTGCCAGTAAAAAAGAACTATAAAAATGAGAACTTCAGATGTTACTCATCATTACATACCACGGCAAAAATTAAGTGATTTACTTGAAAATGTTTGATGGTTTATCTTATTATATGGAATTCCCTGTTATGGACTATTGCAAATAGTTATTAATTTGTTATATTTTATGTGTGTTTTATTTGCTATTTAAAATCTAATAAAAAGCACTGTTTGGAAAAAAAGTGAAGGTGCTGTGTCCAATGTTTTCCTTAGCATGCTTGGCCAAGGAGTTGGTAGAAGTGCCTTGATGTATGTCGGTGCAGTGATGTGTTATCCTAGTCTTTAACTTTTGGTAGTCTTTCCTACATAAGAAGCCAGACAATGTTTGCATTGTGCTCTGTAAACATCTGTGTCAGAGTTGCAGTTACTGCAGCCTGTGCTCTGAAATTTCTTCTGGTTGTTGGGACAAAAGAAAATGCCCTGAATCTGCAATAATTGCAGAAAGGTGGGCCACACTGATATGTGCTTTTCCTAAGATGTATTATTGCCCAAATCATAAATGATAATTCAATAAAGATGTTTCTTGTTTAAAAAAAAGAACAGCTCATTATTGGAGCAGTTACCTTTACTTGCTGACAAGCTTTTATTGCTACATTTGATGCCATTAACAGAATCCCTACACTTAGGTTCATAGGTAGGTACTAGGCTATTGGCCCTAGGGCCTATATAAGCCTAACCAAAAGGTACCCTGGCTATCGCCACCCAAGAAAATTATTTTCCTGTGCCACTGTCGAGCAGAGTCACAGAAGTGATCCCCGGGATGAATTTCCTATCTCCCATCCAATCATCAAGACTTTTCTTGAAGAGTGCTAATGAGGAGCTTTGGTTGATATAGATAGGTATTTTGTTCCAGAGTATGGGAAGTCTCTGGGACAGGAATCTATCCCTCCAGCATGTTCTGTTTATTGTGGTGACAAGGTTTAGGTCCCTAGAGCGTGTAGCTCATAGGGATTGGGATTTCTTTAAGTGGAGCATGTCTAAAAGCTCTGGGTTTGACATAGCTTTGTGTGTTAGGCAGAGATTGCGTCTGAGTAGGAGATATGTGACAGAGTAAAGCTGAAGTTTTTTGAGATGGTCTACGTAGGGCATCTGTTTGAGGCTGGTAATCCTCTTTGTGAGGTATTTCTGTGGCCTTTCCAGTTGTTGTAGATGTCTTGTGAGGTACATACCAAAAGGGGCATTGTACTCTATAATGGGTCTAATGAGTGACGAGTAGAGGGGAACAATGACCTCTTTTTTCCAGGATGAGAAACCTTTTGTGATGAGGTGTGCCATGTAGAAGGATTTCCTGACTACTGTGGCGATGTGATTATCAAAGGAGAGACTACTGTCCATCTGTGTCCCAAGGTCTCTTATCACACTTTCGGTGTTAAGCAGACTACCGCCTATGTGGTAGTTCATGGGTACAGAGTTTTTACCAAAAGGGATGACAATGCACTTTTTGGCATTGAGCTTGAGGCCATGGCTTTGACACCAGGCATCTGTCTCAGCAAGGCCCTTTTGTAGGATGTCCACATCTTTTGGAGTTTTGATTATGGCTCCTAGTTTGCAGTCAACTGCGAACTTCATTAGCCAAAGACCTTCTGTATTAGCCTATACTTCAGAGACGTAGGTACCAAACAGGAGAGGACCCAGGACTGATCCCTGTGGTACTCCACTTGTCACTGGTCTGAAGTTGGATTTAGAGTCTGCTACTTTCACAGTGTGGGTTCTGTCAGTGAGCCAGTTGGCAACCCATCTTGTGACATTGGGATTTATACCTAGTTTATTGAGTTTATCTATAATTCCAGAGTGGGGAATGGTGTCGAACCACCTTACCCTCATCTACGGTTTTGGTGACTGCTTCAAAGAAGTCTATCAGGTTTAGGAGACATGATCTGCCTTTTAAAAACACGAACTGGGTGGGGTCCTGAGTTTGGAGATTACCAATGTCATTGTTTATAAGTTCCATGATGATACGTTCCATAGCCTTGCAGACCAGGCTCATTAGGCTAATGGGGCGGTAGTTTCTGGGGTCTGTGGTGGCTCCCCCTTTGTGGAGTGGGATAACTGTCGCTGTGCGCCATTCAGTGGGCACATAGCTTGAGGTGAGGCTATGATTGAACATGGTACATAGGTGGGGTGCCAGTTCGTTCTGTAGTTCATGTAGAACATAGCCTGGGATGTTGTCAGGTCCCATGGATGCTGTGTTCTTGGCTTTGGATAGTGTGTTTATTACCTGTGCAGCCGTGATTACAGGAACTTTGCATTCTTCTGGTATAGAGATGGGCCCTTTAGGGGATGACAGGGGGGTAAAGTTAGCACTGAACCTATCTGCCAGGATGTTGGCAATATCAGTTGGTTCTGTATATTTAGTGCCATTGTGCTGTAACTCAGAGCAGACCTGAGTGTTGCCATTGAGATTCTTGACATAGCTATAGAATGCTTTGTGGTTGTCTTTAGAGTCAGTGGCGATTTTGTTTCATAACTAGCTTTGGAGGATTTTATGAGGGATCTCAGCTTCTTACTGAGGCTGACCAAGGAGTTTCTCCAATCATGGGATTTTACTCTTTTTTGCAACAGTTTCTTTCTTCTGTTGTAGAGTTTGTTTATGGCAGGGGACCACCAGATTGGCTTCCTTTTTTGGAGGATAGCATCTTGGTTCTGTTAGGGATTGCACGATCCATGCACTCGTGTAAGTGCTTATAAAGTGCATTTGTGTAGGATTCAGCAGTCATACCTCTATTGTCCATCAGCATGGGTGTCGTGAAGTTTACCACTTCTGTCTTAAGAAGAGTGAAGTTGGCTTTGGAGAAATTTTTTACTGTGGTTTCCCTAATGGGGGGTGGGGGAGGGATGTGGATGTCTAGGGTGATTAGCTTGTGGTTGGATCTGACCAACGAGGAATTGACCTCTGGTGTGGAGCACTGGTTGCCCATGTTGGTAATAACGAGGTCTAGGATATTGCTGCCCCTGGTGGGGGTGTGGATAAGTTGATCCAAGGCATTGGAATTTATGAATTCCAGAAAACGTTGAGCACAAGAGTTGGTACATGAGTAGTTTTCCCAGTTAATGGTGGGGTAGTTGAAATCACCCATTATTAGGGTGTTAGGTTGTATCCTAATATTTTCCAGTGTATCAAGAAATGAGGAGTGGGAATCCTGGGGCATGGCGAGGGATCTGTAGCAAGCTACAATTTGGATTGCGGTCTTGCCCAGAGTTAGTTGCAGTTGGATAATCTCGGATGCATTATGCTGAGCAACTAGCCTGGAGGTGTGGATATCCTTAATGAATATGGGCACGCCTCCACCTTTAGTGTTTCGGTCCAGGTTAGGTGGCCGAAAGGTGTGGTATGAATTATAGCCTGGTAATGCAGGGGTACTCTCTGGAGCCTTGAACCAGGTCTCTGTCACTGCACAGATGTCATTGTTCTCCATTTTAAGGAGTGCCTCGAGTATGTGCATTTTAAGGTTTAGACTTCTAGCATTGCGTAGCAATACCCTCAGATTCTTCTTGCTTATACCCATTACGGTAGTGAATTTGTCATTTGAACCTTGCCTAAAAAAGGCACTATAGGGGTGGCTAGAGTCTTAGCCAGTATCCGGAATCCCAGGGGCGACAGGTGCAGGCCCTCTCTGGTAAAGCATTGTGGTTTGTTGATTATGTCATCCCAGGCAGACAGGTACTGGATCCCCTTAGAATGACACCAAAAGCTTAGCCAATTGTTGAAGTCAATCATTTTGTCCTTGTACTGTGGTATCATTCTGGGTGATGGCAGGACTAGGGTCATACCTGCCTGGGCTACAAGATTGGACAACTCCTCCATGTCCCTTTTCATGTAGTCCAGGGAGGTACGTCTCAGGTCATTCACACCAACATGGACAATGACAGAGTCATATTTGTACTTGTTGTGGAGTGACCTGAGTGCATGCATTATGTGGTGGATCCTGGCACCCGACAGGCAGCTGACAGTAACTTTCTCCTTGTTTAGCCTGGTGAGTGGAACATCAGTATGCCTGATTATAGAGTCACCTATGACTAAAGAGTTGGGTATGTTGTTATGCCTTATGGGCTGTGGTTGAGTGGCACACTGAGTTTGTGGGCTATGTGTCATTTGGGTTGTGTTGGGGGGTGGAGGTTGCTTGTGTTTCTGCTTTGGAGGTCCCTGTTGCTTGGGCAGGTTTTTACTGAGAGCCTCCGTGAATGAAGGTGTGTGTTTTTTGTTTCTATGTGTGTGTTTTGGTGGTATAGGTTTTGATGGACTATGTGCTGAGTGTGGTGTGGTGCGAGTGTTTACCTTCTCCTCTTGACTGTCTAGTCCAGTCTTAGGTGAAGAGAGATTTGCTTCCAGTTTGGCTATATAAGTGCATCTCTCACAGGTTGTAGTGTTGGGTGGTAGGAGGAGAGGGTTGTCTGTGTACATGAGGCAATTGCTGCATTGCCCCAAGATGCCCAGATTCATCAGGTAGACAGGAGAAAATACTGGGAGTTGACCCTTAGACATGCCTGGATAGGTGCTTATTTGTTAAGTACTAGAAACTGTTTTCCTCTAGACAGTGAGGAAAGTTGAGTGCTGTAGTAATTTGTAGCTTATTTAGTGCTTACAATAAGTTCTGAACAAGTGCTGGGCTCAAAGAAACAGACTTGAGTGCTGAAACAAAAAAACTGGCTAGTTCTAAGAAACAAAATTAAGCTAGAAGGCTTCCCTCCAACACAGAAAGGCTTGGGGGCTTAGAAGCCCACAAATAGTCCTGGACACAGCAAATCTGTATCCAGACTAGACGACCCACAGGAAAGGCAGGAAACAAGCTTAGAATTTTTTTTTTAAGTCGAAAGAGAGAAAGGAGGAACAGAAATTAAGCTGAGTGGCCTTCTCAAATGTTCTCCCTGTATTAGGTAGAATTAAGTAATGACACTAGATTGGGAGGAGGGTCCCAGATCAAATTTACAGTAGGGGTGGGCAACTGCAAAGCCACCAACTATAACAACAGCATACCAATAGGGAAGGAGGGTGGCACACAAACTGCAGAAATGTTTCTCACAGCAGAAAAGCAGCAGTGAGCCTTTAAATTAAAGTTTTAAACAGCTAAAGGAGCCTCTAGAGAAAGCTTTTAACTGCAAACAAGTTATGAGAATTGAACAACCCAACAGATGCTTAATAAAAGTGGACAATTTCCAGTTAATACCACACACACAGTGAAACTAGCAAGAAAAATATACAGTAGGCAAAGTGCTATAAATAACTCGAAAAATAAGCATAAAAACAGGATACTTAATGTTATATAATATAGATCCGAGTTTGCTCATGCCCTTCCTTCAATTAGCTCAGTGAGAAATGGCAGAAACACTTACAACTTAACTTCTTAGGCAACAGAAAGTTGAAACCTGAGACAACTTTTAAGAAAAAAAAAAAAGCTCAAAAGAACCAATGAGGTGCTTAGTCTAAGCTGTAGTCCAGGAGACCTCAGTCAGCCAATGACCTTAAACAATTCTCTCTCACTGAAATGCCTGACGGCTTTGGCTAAACCAAGATGTCCCTGAATATGTGCTCAGACACACAGCCTCCACAAACACTAGGCTCACATACAAGCCTGAATATGGACAATGCTATAAATATCCACACTACTTAGAAACAAACTGCAGAAATGTTTTCACAGCAGAAAAGCAGCAGTGAGCTTTTAAATTAAAGTTTTAAACAGCTAAAGGAGCCTCTAGAGAAAGATTTTAACTGCAAACAAGTTATCAGAATCAAACAACCCAACAGATGCTTAATAAAAGTGGACAATTTCCAGTTAATACCACACACACAGTGAAACTAGCTAGAAAAATATACAGTAGGCAAAATGCTATAAATAACTTGAAAAAATAAGCAAAAAAACAGGATACTTAATGTTATATATTATAGATTTGAGTTTGCTCAGTGTCCTTCCTTCGATTAGCTCAGTGTGAAATGGAATATACTTAGCACATGGTAAAATATATTTTGTGTTACAAAATTAACCCAACCATATTTCTCTTATTAGCAGGTATCTTTGACCTGCAAGTCCTTTTGTTTACTGTGCATACTTTCAATTTGGCCACCCACAATATTTAGGGATTACCTTACATCATTAGTAAAGGTTATTAGGGACATAAATAAACACATTATATGAACTGTAATGGACAACAACATAAATAAGTGGATAAAAAACCCTCTTACATTTGAATTGTAAATAGGAATGATAAAAATATTTATTTCTTCTGGGATACTATATTTACGTCAGGCTCTTCCCATTTTATTTCCTTATAAATACCTAATGAAATGTGATAGGAACATTCTCTCTTTTGGTTGGGCACCAGGAGCACTGCATTGCAAAGCTTATTCTGTAGCCTTCATCAAATTATTTTTTATTGTGTGTTTTCCCATTCTGAGCCCAAACACCCCAATGATGTATGTTTTTTTTTTTAGTATGAAGATTTTTTTTGTGCTACATAGCCTGGTTCTGAAATGTATTTATATCCTAGAATTCAATTGAAAGGCATTTTATGGTAATTTTGATATTCCAAATTTTACTGTATTTTAGTATTTATGATTCACTCTATGAATATATATAAAACAATGCATCATTAATCAGTCTTTAAAAATGTAGCAGATTTATTCAGGGAGTCCAAGTATCCTTAACTATATTAACTTTACGAATTAGACCAGCACTATTATTATCTAGTACTGTGTATAAAATCAATAGCTACAATTAATACCACCATTAGTATGTCTGAGTTACATAGTTTGTATAGATTATTGTTGATGTAAAATATACAGAGATAAAAAAGAGTGAACTTCTAATCTAAGAAAATCAGAGTTATCAAGAAAAGGTGACAAAATATGCCTGCAACAAATGGGACAAATACAGTTTAAAATGCAGAAATAACAAGAGGGAATGGAACTCCTCGCTTGCCCTGGATGTGAAAAGGAATCATGTTTATCAGGGATAAGTACAAAGTAATTTCAAGATATGTGAAGCTCTTGAGAACGATCCTGAACTGTAACTGAAGTTCAATAACTGGTTCCACAGAAAATAAGACAGATATGTAATGCAAGTTTAATTACTAAAGTCAGGGTCTGATTTATTTTTAAAGCAAGATTTTAATCACAGATTTTATGGGGAACAGACCAAAACCATGAGGCAAAAATCTAGGCATTCTGTGAAAATCTTTACAATTGACAGGTATGGCCATCTTCAAGCTCAATTTTCATTACAGAGTCCCATACATACCATTTTTTACTAGAGAGTTCTGTTTTTGATCTCTAATAGTTCTCAATTTCAAACTTTGAATCTCTGTAATCACCTTTTTTACTTCTCTTATTAGTGGTTTGTTCATAGGTTTAGACTAGGCTATCAGTCTGCAGACTATTACAAGTCTAGCCAATAATCAGAGGTTGGAATCAAACCCTGTATTCTCTATTTGTGAGTTAAAGCCTTAACATTATACCATTCCCTCCCTCTTTTGTTTTTCATATTCTGGTTATGACTTTCTTAGCCACTATCAAAACAAAAACAGAAACGTATCTACCTCTTTTTTACAAGTTATTTTACACCAACTCAGTAAGTGCATCTCTATAATGAAGTTAAATTGTCTTCCAAGTATGAGAGTTATATTGTTCAATTCATTTTTGTACTGAAGCAAATCCATACATTCCCAAAATATGTGTGCTCAAGATCATCTTTCTGAGCCACCACATCTCCAAAATGTGCCTCTTGTATGTAGGAATATTTTTTTCAAGTCTCATTGGGGTATAAACATCATTCTGCAATGATTTCCACGTAAAAATACCACATTTCTCAAATTAGTTTTATATCTAGGGAAAATACACATTTACCTCCACTGATCACATGTAATAACTCTATTTAGTTATTCATTCCATGCTATTTTTTTTAATTTTATATAGTATTGTCTTTTCAAATGTAATATTGCCTTACATGCTCTATCTTTTTTTCTAGTCTGCAATTACTATTCTTGCCTCAGTTATAAAAATCTATTTAAAGTTGAAAATATTACTATCCAGTCTCCGAATATCTTCTTCCAACTCTAACTCTACTTCTTGTTTCTTAGTACTATACTATATAATATAGCCTACTGGTGTTATTATATTTTCCAAGGTATAACTTAATTTATAGTGCAGACAGGCTTAATACATTTAATATACATAACACTGTATATGACACTATTTATATTCCCCTCCTAAATCTGCAAAAATGTCCGGTTATGATCATGTAGTTGCTTCATTGGGCACTATGCCTATCATACACTTACATCTAGGCAAATATTCAGGTCCTGAATCAAATATATTAACCTAAGCTGTGTAACCTTATAGCATGCCTCCATATCTGGTAGTCTCAAATCACCCTATTCTTTTGTCAGTATAAGTCTTCTCACTCTTTTGCTTCTGTTTTCACAGATAAACTCCTTTTTTTCATATTCTTTCATATCTGATCTCTCTGTTGATACATGCAAGCCTGGCCTATATAAAGAACTAATTGGACCAAAAATATCTTAAGCAGTTGTATCTTGTTGTTGTTATTCATGAGGAACAATTTCCATGGCATTACTTATAATCTTTTGAGTTATGTCTTCCCATATTTTTTTAGCTGCTTGCTTAACATCCAATTTCAATCAAACTTCCAAGTAAATCATCTTGCCATGACCTCATAAAAAGGGGGAGTTCTGCACCAAGTCATGTGCTGGAGCATACTTCATTGCTACAGTCTTTGTTTTACCTTTCTTTACTTTATATCCTGCTATACTAGTGAAATATTTCAGTTTATCAAATAACATTTTTATATCATGCTCCAGATTGCTAACATATAATATTATGTCAACTGTAGAAAGAACATTTTTTTCATTAGCAGTTCTCATTTCATATACAATTATATTTCAATGTCTTGTGTCTCTGGGTAATGACTTTAAATATAATGCAAATAGTAATGGTGAAAGTAGACACCTGTCTGTAGTTCCTGTTATACAACTGAATGCTTTAGATAGCTCACCACCACACTTCAGCCAAGTTCCTCTGTAGATGTTAAATATTTTTGGAGCTCTTTTAGCTCGTGTGTGTCTTCCTAAAGCCTTCCTACCCAGTGCCCTATGTCAGTGCCAGGTCTGCCAGCTTCTCTGTACTCAACAGACTAACTCCAATTACTAGGTGTGGACGGTCACAGAAACTAACAGCATCCTGGGGGTCTTGGCCACCACCACCATCAAACTAGAGTTTTTTCTTTTAGTCCTAACCCATACCACCCCATGTGGACTTTGTAGCTACCTCTGAGGAGTAGGCATGCAATGGCAACATACAGCGTATTTTCCCACCTCCGCAGAAGATCAGCCATGCCAACAACCATTCTCATCTTAGAAAATTCTACTCCAGTGCATCATCCCCAGTGTCCACCACTGATCACCATGATGAGCGTCCACTCCTCTGGGAAGGGCATACCCATCCATCCCTTGAAACTGTTAGTTGCCTAAGTCACTAATTGAACCCTGGTTGGCTGGACCATAATCAGGGTTTTATCCGTCTATGCCACCAGAGTGGCTAGATGTTAAATATTAATGTTGCCAATGTCAGTGGACACTAATTTTATCTTTGTCACTGAAACCAAAAAGCCTGAAATGATCTCTTCATATATTCTAAAATCACTCTATCAAATGCTTTTTCTGCATCCATATCTGTTAGCATTAGTATATTATAATTGTCCATTGCATCCTTTTGAATCATAAGAGTTCTGCTAATATAATTTTTTTTTTTTTGCATCCCAGCAGGACTGAATCGGATGGTTCCTTTCTTGCACCCAATTGGCTTATTTCTTCTACAGTAATGGCAGCTAGAGATTCCTGAGCATTTAAGAGCCCTACAACCCATTCACTCCTGCTCAGGAAATCCCCTATGAGCTAGTCTGCTCATGGGAAGAGTTAGGTGGTATGGAGCAGGCCAGCTTTGCAGGTCCTATATGGCATCCTACCCTCTGACAACTCTTCCAAGCTCCTCTATACCCACCCTCTGAGGGGATGTGTGTCTTTGCCTGCTGCATTCCCCATGGCTCACAGTATTATTTACACAAGGCAGTGCAAGCTCAATAGTCTGTAGCTCCATGGGATAGATATCTAGTGCTCCCTTTCACTCATGTGCCATGCCAAAGAAACCTCCATCCCCCAGGATGGTTGAACCAACAGCAGTTTCTCATTATCATCCTCCTCTGCCAGTTCCTACAGATGCCCAGTTGTTATTTGAATTGGGTCACCGGCAATGTAGTCAGAGCTTTATCCCTCAGAGTGGAAGAATGTTGGCATATGCTGCCTATCTTCTACAAACCAAGTAGACTCCAAGTAGACTCCAAGTAGACTATTCTCTATCTGTTAAACCTAGCACTTGCTCCTACAGTACTTATTACCTTGATACGGCATTCTTGTCATAGATAGTACCCCAAAAAGGCAACCCCCCATTTCTCGGTCACCCACGTCCCCCGGAATCTTTTTTAAAGTTTTTTTGTCTATTCCTTCTAGCATGTCGAGGGATCAGTTGCTAGTGTCCTCTCCTGCTCAGCTGGTGAACCTGGGAATATTGAGGCAATGTTACAATTGCCTCATGTACACAGACAACCCTCTCCTCCTCCCACAAAATACAAATACATGCGAGATGCAACTATACGGCCAAACTGGAGGCTGAGCTCTCTCAACATAGGACTGGCAAGACCAGTCAGGAGGAGAAGGTTACCACACACACTATAGACCCAGTCTCACATAGTACCATCACAACCTCAAATCATACACATAAACACACAAAGACATACTCGGAGGCTCTGATCAAAAATCTACCAAAACAGCAGAGGCCACCAAAGCAGACACCCAAACAACCACCACCTCAGAACACAACACCTGCAACACATAGACCTCACAGTCAGAGTGTCAAACAGTCACAGCCCTTAAGGCCAAACACAATGCCAGACACACTAGTCATTGGTGACTCCATAGTCAGACACACTGGCGTCCGCTCACCAGACTGAGTAAGGAGAAGGTCACAGTAAGCTGCCTGTCGGGCGCTAGAATCCGCCACATAACGCAAGCACTCAGGTCTCTCAACAGCAGGTACAAATATGACTCAGTCATTGTCCACGCTGGTGTAAACGACCTGAGACGTACCTCCTTGGACTACATGAAAAGAGACATTGAGGAGCTCTCTGATTATGTAGCCCAGGCGGGTATGACCCTGACCTTGAGCAGTATCCTACCTTCACCAAGAATGATGCCACAATACAGAGATAAGATGATCAGCTTTAACAATTGGCTTAAACACTGGTGTCATTCAAAGGGGATCCAGTGTCTGTCTGCCTGGGATGACATGCTGGACAAGCCACGCTGCTTCGCAAGGGACGGCTTGCACCTGTCACCCCTGGGATTCCGGATATTGGCAAAGGCTCTTGCCACGCCCATAGTGCCTTTTTAGGCAAGGCTCAAATTCTAAACCTACCACCCTAGAACACAAAAAGGAAAAAACTAAGGGTAATGCTGCTCAATGCCAGAAGTCTAAATCTCAAAATGCACGCACTCAAGGCCCTTCTCAGTATGGAGAACATCGATGTCTGTGCTGTGACAGAAACCTGGTTCAAGGCTCCTGAGAGCACCCCAGCACTATCAGGTTTTACCTCATATCATGCGTTCCGGCCCCAAAATCCGGACAATACCAAGAAAGGAGGGTATCCATATTCATCAAGGACACCCACACCTCAAGACTGGTGGCAACACGATGCATCGGAGACCATCCAGGTGCAATTAACCATAGGCAAGACTGCTCTGCAAATTGTAGCATGTTACAGGCCACCCTCACAAACTCAGGAACCTCACATGGCCTTCCTGAAAACACTAGAGGGGATAAATGTATCACCAAACACCATCATACTAGGTGACTTCAATTACCCTAATATAGACTGGGAACACTACTCAAGCCCAAACACCCTAGCCCAAAAGTTCCTGGAATTCATAAACTCAAATGCCATGGAACAACTAGTCACCATCCCACAAGAGGAGATAACATACTTGATCTCATCATCACGAACATGGGAGCACAATGTTCAACACCGAAGTATACCCCTCACTGGTGAGATCAGATCACAAACTAATCTCGCTGGAGGTCCTCATCCCACCCCACCTGAAATAAAAAGACCACAGTAAAGAACTTCTCGAAGCCGACTTCACACTTCTAAAGACTAGTGTGGTCTCCTTTAAGGCCCCGAGCTGGCGGAAAACAGTACTCAAGCCGCTGAATCACTTACAAATGCCTTCTACCAGCACCTGCAGGACTGCTTGGATAAGGCAATCCCAAGCAAAACAAAGACTTTTTGTACCAAAGGCAAGCGTCAGTCTGGTGGACCCCAGCCATAAACAAACTCTACAACAAAAGGAGGAAGCTACTACAAGATAGAGCAAAATCCTTAAAAGGTAAGACACCCTTGATCACTATAAGTAAAAACTAAGAGCTCTCATAAAATCATCCAAAGCAAATTTCAAGAGAAAAATAGCTAAAGACTCAAAAGACAATCATAAGGCCTTCTTTAGCTATGTTAGAAACCTGGGAGGAAACTCCCAGATATGCTCAGAACTAGTTCAAAATGATGTGAAGATTACTGATCCTACAGACATTGCCAACATACTGGCTGACAGGTTCAGTGCAAACTTCTCCCCTCCCCAAAAGGAGAGATATCTATACCAAACGATTGCAGCCCCCAAACATCTCCAGCCCAAGTGAGAACTGCTCTTTCCAAAGCAAAAACACAGCATCCATGGGACCTGATGGTGTCCCGGCTGTGTGCTCCATGAACTCAATGAGGAATTAAACCCACAGCTAGGACAGCTGTTTAATCAAAGTCTTACCTCTGGATACGTGCCCAGGAGTGGCGCACTGCAACTGTGGTCCCACTTCACAAAGGCGGTGCCTCCACCGACCCTGGAAATTACCGGCCCATTAGCTTGACAAGCCTTATCTGCAAAGCCATGGAGAGGATCATAATGGACCTCATAAATAAAGACATAGGGAATTTGCAGACTTTGGATCCAACCCAGTTTGGCTTTGTCAAAGGCAGATCATGCCTTTTAAACTTGGTTGACTTTTTCGAAACAGTCACCAAAGCCATTGATGAGGGAAAGGCAGTCCATACAGCCTACCTCTATCTGGCGAAGGCCTTCGATACAATACCCCACTCAGGTATCATTGAAAAACTCATCAGCTTAAATGTTAACCCATACATCACAAGATGGGTTGCAAACTGGCTGAGTGACAGAACCCACAGGGTCAGAGTTGCTGGCGCCATGTCAGACTCAAAGCCGGTCACAAGTGGTGTCCCACAGGGCTCAGTCCTGGGCCCACTCTTGTTTGGCATCTACTTTTCCGAAGTACAAGCAAACACAGGAGGGTTATGGCTGACAAAGTTTGCAGATGACTGCAAACTGGGCCATAGTAGAAAACACATCTGACACAGATATCCTTCAGAAGGGTCTCACAGAAATGGATAACTGGTGCCAGAGCCACGGCCTAAAGTTAAATGCCAAAAAATGCATAGTCATACCCTTCGGGAAAAACAAGGTTAACCCTAGCTACCAAATAGGTGGCAATCCACTGAGCACAGAAGAAGTTATCAGGGACCTGGGGACCCAGGTTGATAGTAGTCTGTCATTCGACACCCATGTAGCTAAAGTAGTTAGGAAGACCTTCTACATTGCCCACCTCATCATGAAGGGATTCTCATCTAGATCAAGGGAGGTCATAGTCTCCCTTTACTCATCACTCATCAGACCAATGATTGAGTACAATGCCCCATTCGAATGTATCTGACCCGACACTTGCAGCAGCTGGAGAGGCCACAAAGTTCCTCACCAAAAGGATAAAGGGTCTCAAAATCTGTCCTATGCTGCCCGACTGAAAGAACTCCAGCTCTATTCAGTCGCTTACCGCTGCTCAGAGGTGACCTTTGCCTAACATACAAGGCCATGTCAAACCCAGATTTGATGAATATGCTTCACCTCAAAAATCTAGATCCATCAGAGCCACAAGGGCGGAGACTTAAACCTCAACACGGCTATTAATAGGACGTGCTGGAGGGATAGATTCATCACCCAAAGACTCCCTATGCTGTGGAACAAAATCCTGGTATATGTGAGGCAGAGCACCTCGCTGGCCTTGTTCAAGAGAAATCTTGACCAATGGATGGGAGATCGCAGATATACCCCAGGGATTACCTCAGCGTCACTGCTCGACAGAGGCACAGCAAAATAATGGGTATAGTTCCCCATACTAAAGGGGTGGCGTAAGCCACAAAACGATGGGCTAGGCTTGTAAATGCCCTCGGGCAGATAGCCTAGTATGAACCTATGAACCTATAAACCCATAAGTCTATTCCTGGCAATATCTTTGTCATTTTGTTTGCCAGAATTGTCATAAACACTGTAATCATGATTCAGAATTGAAATGGGTCTGTGTGACTTTGGATCCAGAGGATTTTCCCCCTGTTTTGATATAATTACCACTACTGCTTCTTTCTACATTAAAGGCTCATCCCCACCTCAAAAAATATTATTATAAAGCACTACCCAGACTTTTGCCACATTCTGTTCCTTCTTTTTCCACACAACTACGGAAATTCCATCATGTCCAGTAGTTTTTCCTTATTCTGGTTTCTCATTGTTTCCTTAATTTCAGTTTCCTTTCCTTATTTTTATTTATTTTTTTTTGCTTTACTTTTGCCACCTTGCAGACGGCCATTAACTGCCATTGTGGCCTCTACTCATCCATTATGTCATTTGGGCACGAACATTCTCTTTTACTGTGAGCCATGCTTGGGGCTGGTGAAGCGATGGAGGTTTCCTGATGCAGTGTCACATTGATGTTGAGGGTATTTTGCATTATGCCCTTACTTCCCCATTCTGTGCACAAACCTGCAACATCAGTGGGTAGATATGTAATGAGAATGTGCTGGGATATCATCTTGCCTGAGGCAACTCAGCTAAGGTCCCCCGCCTATGATCACTATAAAAAATGTCCCCCCATTCCCCCTGCATTCTATTTTGAATGCCTCTCAGCTCACACAGAGACTTTACATACCAACATGGACTTAATAGACTCTAGCTCCACAGGGTATACACCTGACTGATAAATTAGCTCTAACTTCACCACCCACGTTCCCTAATTATCTATGTGAAATCCTTCTAGCATATCCTGTCAACTATTAACAGGAAGAAGGTCATGGTGTTGTTCACTAAGGCCAATAAGACTGCTTCAGTGGGCCCTGACAATACCCTGGTTGCCTCCTGAACAGCCTAAAAATTTACCTAGCAGGACCACTTAAGGCAGTCTTCAACTACAGCCTCAAAACAGGTGATGTGCCAGTTAAATGGAGGGCCACAATGGTTATCTCTCTTTATAAGGGTGGTCCATCAACTGATCTTGGGAACTACAGATCCATCAAACTGTCAAGTCTAAAATGCAAAGCCATGGAGTGAATTATCAGGAAAGTGAACAACAAGGATATTGGCAACCTACAGATACTGGAACCACCTCAGTTTGGCTTTAAGGGAAGGTCTTGCCTACTTAACCTGGTAGACTTCTTTGAGAGGATCACTACAGCTATGGGTGAGGAGAAAGTGCACCTACCTTGGTCTGGTCAAGGTGCTCAACATCCCACTCAGGTATTTTTGAGAAACTGTCAGAGCTAGGCAAAAATCCCTATATAACTCACTGGATTGCCAACTGGCTCACAGATATGACCCAAGAAGTCAGGATTGGTGAGACCACCTCCACCAAAAGACCGGCCATCAGTGGAGTACCCCAGGGTTCTGTATTGGGCCCACTCCTATTTGGCATATACTTCTCAGAAGTCAGGGTTAATGTCAAAGGCCCCTAGCTCACTAAGTTCACAGATGACTGTAAATTGGGAGCTAGCATAGATACCCCCAATGACACCAATATTCTACAAGTGGGTCTAATACAAACAAATAACTGGTGCGAAAGCCATGGTTTAAAACTTGATGCAAAGAAATGCATTATAGTACCCTTTGGGAAAGTGTCCACCCATACTAATTACTTCAGTGATAAAACACCCCTAAGAGTTGACCCGATAGATGGGGTTCTGGGAGCACATGCAGACAGTAATCTGGCATTAAACCAACATCTACATGTATTTACAGTAAGAAAATAATTCTCTGTTGCCTGACTCATAAGCAAAGATATGATATCTAGATCCAAGGAAGTAATAGTACCACTCTACTCAAATTGAGTACAATGCCCCCTTTGACATGTACCTATCCAGGCACTTGCAACAGACGAAATGCCCTCATAGGTTCCTCACCATGAGAATCCAGGGTATGCATACCCTTGCCCTACACAGATCGCCTTAAGATCCTGTCTCTGTACGCATTCTCCTACAGGTTATTGAGAGGCGATCTATGCCTAGCATATAAGCCGACCTTGGATCCAGCTCTGATGGATCTCTTGCACATCCGCAAGACAAACACCAGAAACACTAAATCTGAGGACCTAAACTTTGTCTGCAACATATATAGAACCTGCTGGAGGGACCAATATGTGTCAAAGGATCCCCACACTATGGAATAAGCTCCCCGTCTGCATGATGCAGAGCTCATCCCTGATCTTCTTGAAAAGAAGACTTGATTATTGGATGGGAAATCTCAAATTCACCTCTAGCCTGGCCCCCATGACTGTGATAGACAGAAGACAACAGTAAGCAAATTAAACCCCAGCTAACATGCCTCCCCCAACACAACACAACTTAGCTACCTCCTTACTAACACACCCCACCATACAGGCATCCAAGGAACTCTGGGACAAAACTGGGTTGGGTTGTACAGCTAGGCTTGTAAAGACCCTGGTGATTCTTAGCCTAGTATGAACCTATGAACAAAATTAGCTGCTTCTCAGAACTAGGCCACTAGTATCTGAGTTATAATGATGCCTCTACTACAAGCACTCAAGACATCAACGTGCTTTGACTTTTTCTACATTTACTAAGGAAACTCTAAAAAACAACAGATTAATGTTAGATCAAAATCCTGACTCAAGGTACAGACTTTGATATAGCTCATCTTCTGAGCAGGAAAATACCTCACAGATTTTACAAGATCTATAACTCAGATAAATCAAGAAAAAGAATAACCTAGTCTCTAAAGAACGTCAAAGGAAACTGCTGCTGAGTAGAAGACAAACTGTTGTAATTTTGGCCTACAATTGTTAGCAATATACTTGCAAATTGTGGGATTAAAACAGTGGTGTGCTTTACTTAAACAGCCTGCATTAAAGGTTCCTTAAGTCTGGCAGTTAGTGCAGACAATTAAGTCTAAGAGCTGTTAGCAAGCTGTTTTTTTGCAGTCTAGAGTTTGGTTCCATCAGCCTCCATCTGCTTACTATTGTGACTCTGTGAAGTCAATTAACTAGACGGCACTCCTGAGTTGTGTCTGAAAAGGTATAAGTTGGTTAAAATACAAATAAATACAATTCCTGGTCTTCACAGTGTTGATTTTGGTGTTATCATATGAAAATTCTGAGGCTAGAAGCTGAATTCCAAGAAAGCTGCAATGTATAACAAGGTGTGTATTATTCCTAATAAACATACATTTAGGTGTAATTGCTTTTAAGATCTGGATGCATTCTTAAATGTACACCAATATGAGGTGTAGGTTTACTTTTGCAAGGCTGAAGTCCACAACCCAGAAATACATAGCCCCACGAACACAATACAAAACACCAAAACTCTGAAGACAATGTCTAAAAATCATTAGTACTGAATATCCAAACCCAGGAACAAGTGCTAACATGGGTCCTGTGTGTGTGTGTGTGTGTGTGTGTGTGGGGGGGGGGGGGCAAGTCTAGAAGTTTTCAATGTTGTGGTCTTCAGCATTTTGTACTTCTATGCTGTGCTGTTATGCTACTGTTTTTATACATTTCAGGATTGTGAGGTTCAACCTTGTGACAGTAAATCTGAAGTGTAGTACTGCACATACAAAATGGGCTACTCCATAAACGATGATACTGTACATGTAACCACTGGAAATGGCCTTTAGTGAAATGTGGCTAGAATTGCTGTGATTCAAGTGTTATTAGTCTTGAATTTCTGAATACAATGCCAGATGACACAGACAGAGGTAGCTGTAAGTCAATCAGGAAAGAGAAAGACTCAGGATCCAATTGATAGTCAACTTTAAAAACAGTATAGTTTTTGGAGGAGGAATTAGGTTTAACAGAAGGAAGGAACAGAATAATGTATGTAATGTTGGCTAAATTATAGGATATATAACAGTATATGCATGTACAGTATAATGCTTGTAAATGTGAACTTGTTAATATGGTTTGATGACTTTTAGATATATGTAGGTTTGTCTGTGTCACAAGTGATAATTCAATAAAGGCGTTTAAAAATATATAGCTGTGTGAGCATACTCACCATAACAATAGATTTAATATTATGGCCATTGCTGTAGGAAGTCATAATATGGATGTTTATTGGTCACAGATGCAGATCGGTTTCCCTGGCTATTTTTTTTAGCAGTCGGATACCCCATGTGGAGGTGATGGTGACTACAGTCTTGAGTCATGTGAATCAGTGAAGCAAGCTAGGCTATAACAAGGAACATACTGCATGCTCTACTTTGCTCTTATTTGGGTGTGTAGGACATGGCGAATACATATCCAGTTAATTTATTAATGCCTCATTCCCACGGACCTACAACACTTTATGCTAGTTAAGATAAGTTATGTGCACACAAAATAAAACATAGGATTACGTACACTTTCTTAATCAAACCTAGGGTATTTAGAACTTTAACAAAGTTAGTAGCAGTTTCTGCATCCTTTCTAATCATATATTGCAATGTAAATATTTGTATATATTTTGACATCTCCTTTACATTGTGCTGCCCTGCTCTTTTTCCTACAGACATAGACCTACAAATGTTATGTTACTTGCAATGTATTATATTAGTATATGGGGCTTGTGTTGATTCTCTTTGCCAGTTTGCACTAGGTTGTGACTGAAAAGGGTCCCCAGACCAGCTCACATACCCATTTAATAAATATACTAAATAAATTAATGATTTTTGATCACCTAGGGTAACCTATGCAAAAGAACGAAAGACTGAAAATGTTACCAAAACACTACTTAATATCACCAGTTAAATGCAGTAAACTCTCGGTTAACTGGAACTCAAGGAACCAGACAAAAAAAAAAATCAAAGAAATGCAGTACAATTTTCATGTGTTGCACTTTCTGTGCCCCCCACACACACACACACAGAAACATACCTTACTTTTTTAGAGTTTTATAGTTTTAAAAAGGAAGATAGGAATAAATTTCCTTTCTCCCCAACTTAAGAACAAGTCAAACCAAACAAATAGTATAGGGCACAGTACTTCTCAGGCCTATTTTAATAGTAACTGTCAAGCAACCAGAAACTGCAGTTATCTGGCATCTACCAATCCCCACAGGTGCCAGTTAACTGAGAGTTTACTGTGCCTCCAATTAAAAGGTTAAACAGGGAAGCAGACAGTCACACCAAACAGTGTGGGGGTAAATGTGACAAAAATAAAGTACTAGAAACACAAAAACTTTGTAAATAGGTACACAGCTGTGCTCAATGGTCACCAGACCCGTAATGTGCAGGATCAACAAGATGGCATGAAGAAGCCTGCTGTATAACAATGATCAGTACTATTGTAACATCTACAGCTATGACAAATACGCTCACACAATTGTAAAATCCTCATCACAGGGATCACTATTAAAGTATTTCATACTATGACTGGAAAAGTACCAAGCAATGCACTTTCCCTTTTAATTGTCTTTCAACCATTCTCCTCTGTCTCTCTCTTTCTTTTTCTCCTCTGTAATCATCTCTCTTGGCACATCCTCATCATCATGTACTTCAGGTACATTCTAATGTGAGATACATTTGATGGGTAACCAAAAATTCACCCCAGGGGTTCCACCTATGTCCCTCTTGGACAGGGGCAATAGGTGCTGATTTTAGTGTCTGCTTGAACCAGACACCCTTGGGAGCATGGAATGAACTTGGCTAGGCTTGTAAGGGTCCTGGGGCTGTTAGACTTGTAACCCCCTGTGATCCTACATTACCAATTGCATTTATAAAACTGCTCTTGATCCATTATTGTTAATCTGATAATACCCATGAGGTATCTTATTGCCACTGTAACTACTTTTACAATCTTTGTATCTGAGTTATATTGATTTGCATCTAGGTATTTTTGCTTTGCTTTAGTTAACTTTATATCCATGTCATTTTGCTTGCTTTGTTTTTTATCCAAGTAAATGTTGATTTGGTCTATGGAGCTTTTCTCCCTGGGCCTCTGATGAAAATGGGTTCATGCCCAGTCGGCTTTCCCAATAAATGAATGTCAGATAAAAATAAATAACCAGAATTAGGTAAATAGTCTATAACATACCATATGGGATAGCCAAAGCAAATCCTTCTCTAACTCCTAGGCTGCACATCCAGTCTGAAATGCTTATAAAATGTTGAATGAACGGCCAAGTAGCAATCTCACAAATACTTTGAACAGATACATTAGCTTATAAATGTTGAATGAATGGTCAAGCAGCAGTCTCACAAATACTTTGAGCAGATACATTTCTGAAGAAGGTTGCTGGTGATAGCTGCTGATGTGGTAGAAAGAGCCTTAACCTTCACAATCACAGTCTTGCTGTATTGCCATAGCAGACAATGTATTTAGCCATTCACTTGGAAATGTTCTGTCTAGTGACTGAACAAACTCATTTATTTTTCATAAAGTAAGACAGCTGATTAGAGTGACTCATTGACTCATCCCTTTCAACATAGTATCCAGATTCTCTGAACATACATAGCAACTTTTTTGTCTTTCTTCTCCTTTTTACGAAAGAAGGCAAACAATTAGAGTGATTGACTCAATGGAATTTCAAAAAGCATGTAAGGCATAATGGAAGGATTTTTTTCCTTAGATACCATAGCCTTGAGGAAAATTGTGAAAGGATCTGTACACAGTAAGACTTGATGTTAGAGACAAGAGACAATACCTTAATGCAGATAATGAAGATTATGAGTTTCTGATGAGCTTTATCTTGTAGTCCTTGGTTTGATGCTCTCAATCTCCATTTGCCTACTGGGTGACTCTGAACAAGACACTTAACTAGAAAATATATCTGGGTCACCCTTGAAAAGAGAACCTTGCCCCTACTGGATCTGTTTAGTTAACAAAAAATTAAATGACTATTTCGTATCAAGCTAAAATTCTCCTTGCTTATAAACTGAGATACATGGGCTATGGATGAAGAACTCATGCTTCTGGATAGCTAATAGCTTGTTGTGACTATGATGGGTTAAGGTTTGGCTTGGGCAACTGTGAGTGGCTGTCTGAAAACCTAGTAACTATTAGAATGATGTTTTATGTTTCCCTTCTTACCTTTAGCAATGACTTCAGAAGTAGAAGTGCTGGCAGCCTGGGAAGATATGGTAAACAAACCTCTAAGCTTTGCTAGTGATGGTCTGCAACTATCCCCCCCCTAGGTTTTCAGATACTGGCAAAAGCCCTTGCCTCCCCCATAGTGCAATGTCAAAACAAAAATTTTTCCAATGTAACAAAATCTAATTGAGCCAAACTCAGGGTTATGCTGCTTAATGCTAGGAGTTTAAACATGAAACTGCACTCCCTGGAAGCACTCCTCACTTTGGGTTGATGCTGACGACTGTGCAGTTACCGAGACATAGTTCAAGGCTGCTGAGACTCTAGGGCCACCAGCTACAATGCCTTCCACACATTCTGACCTCAAAATGAGCTTGAAGTAACCAAAGGTGGAGGTGTATCCATCTTCATTAAAACCAAATAGACTTTGAGACTGTTCAAACAGCATGACTCTCTTGAACTGCTCCATGTCCAATTAACTATAGGGAAAGAACAATACCACATCATGGCTAGCACACCTCCTATCTTGATTTACTGGAATCCCTCACCATACAGCCCAACATCAACTATCAACTATCCTTCCATAAACTAGGGGACATACATGAGGAAAAACATGCACATCCAGAGGTTCCTGGACTTTGTTAACACAAATGCTCTGGAACAGATAGTCTGCACCCCCACTAGGGGCTCTAATGTTCTGGACAAAGTACTCACCAACATGGGGGGGGGTCACTGAACTTCCCCATGTGTGATGCCTTCCATGGTTAGGTCAGAGCACAAATCAGTCTTGTTTGAAGTAACTGCTGGAACTGACACGCTCACAGGAACAAAACTATAAAAAAACTTTACCAAAACTAACTACAGACTACTAAGTGATGGTATAAAAAGCTTAATACCACCTGTGATTGCAGACATCAATGATCTCTATGCAGAAGTGTACACAAATGCCCTGTACGAACACTTAAGTGACTGCATAAACTCTGCTGTACCTGACCGGATCAAAACCAGGTCTTCCCATAAAAACAAGCCACTGTGGTGGACTTCAAGTATAAACAGATTATATAACAATAGGAACTGTTGTCTAAACACAGGAGGTTATCACTCTGCAGAGGAAGAGATCCCCCTAAGCTTAAACAAGAAAATCCGAAATCTTGTAAAGTCTTCTGAAGCAAATTATTAAACTAAAATTGCATCCCTAGCTAAGGATAATCATAAGGCATGCTTTAACTACGTCTGAAGTCTAAAAGGGAATGCCCAGCTATGTGCCAAACTGGTTGTAGTGGGATCACTCATACTACACCAGAGGACATCACCAGCCTGCTAGCTAATAGATTCAGTGCAAATGTCACACACCCCCATCCCCACCAACCATATTGCAAAGCATACCAAACACCAGCCCTCTGCTTAGTATCTCTAGAGAACAGGTCATCTCTGCACTCGCCAAGGTCAAAGACATAGCCTCAATGGGACTAGATAATATCCCAGGTTGTTTTTATTTATTTATTTAGCATTTGTTAACCTGGAAAGTCCGACTTGGAGCAAAGCCAATTTTCAGTGGAGGCCTGGGGAGAAATGCTCCTGACGCATGTCTTTGCAACATAGGAGGAAACCGGAGCACCCGGAGGAAACCCACACGAACGCAGGGAGGACATGCAGACTCCGCACAGAAGGCACCCCAGCTGAGAATTGAACTGGAGAACCTCTTGCTGTGAGGCAACAATTCTATCGATACACCACTGCACCATCCAAGGTTGTTTACTAAACAATCTAAAACAAGACCTAGTGGACCCACTTGGCTTTCTATTCAATCATAGCTTAAGAAATTACTATGTTCCTGCAGAATGAAGAACAGCAACAGTAACCCTTCTGCACAAAGGAGGGCTATCAGCTGACCCTGGGAACTACAGATGCATAAGTCTAACCAGCCTCATCTGCAAGGAAATGGGAAACATTATCATGGACCTTATCAAAAAGGACATATATGACCTCCAAATGCTGGCCCCAACCCACTTTGACTTCATTAAGGGTAGATCATGTTTATTAAATCTGGTAGACTTCTTTGAGAATGCCACCAAAACTATGGATGAAAGAGCACACAGCCTCAAACTTGTCACAGCTTTCGACACAATCCCACACTCTGGCATAGTCGAGAAACTCTACCAGCTAGGGATTAACCCTTACATTACTAGATGGGTAGCCAACTGGCTTACTGACAGAAAACAGTCTATCAAAATTGGTGACTCCACCTCCACTAGTAGACCCATCTCCAGTGGAGTACCACATGGGTCTATGCTGGGCCCCTTACTGCTTGGCATCTATTTCTCAGAAATCCAGGCCAACTCAGACGGCCTCTGGCTCACCAAGTTTACTGATGATTACAAACAGGGAGCAATGATTACAAACAGGGAGGTTGGGAGGGTGGCCTAATGGTTAAGGTGTTTGCCTTACAAACACAAGGTGCAGGGTTTGAATCTCACAAGGGATAACTGTCTAAGCTTAAAATGGCTCGCAAGGGCAGTTAGCTTAGCACTAATCTATGAACCTATAGCAATCACTGATTACCCCAACGATGTGAACATATTACAAGGAGGGCTAACGCAAATTAATGATTGGTGGCAAAGCCATGGTTTGAAACTAAATGCAAAAACAAAAAAAATAATTATTATTCTGTTTGGCAAAATGTAATTCCCAACAAATTACAATACTGACTGCACCCCCCTGAGTTCCAACTCAACCTAACCCCTGTTAACACAGGTTGATAGCAATCTGAACTTCGACCACCAAGTTTCCACAGCGGTAAGGAAAGCCTAGATAGCACACCTCATAAGCAAGGGCATAGCATTCAGGTCATGGGATGTTATAACTCTACTGTACTCCACCATCATCAGACCACTAATAGAGTATAACACACCCTTTTGCATGTACCTCATCAGACACCTGCAGCAGCTGGACAGACCTCAGAGGTTTCTCACTAAGAAAATACCGTGACTCCAAACCATGACCTACATGGACAGGCTGAAAGCCCTGTCAGTTTACACTCTATCTTATAGGCTGCTGAGAGGTGACTTGTGCCTGGCTTACAGGGGAATCTCCAACCCTTCTCTAACTGAAATGCTGCACATCAGCAAGTCAAATGGCACAACATTCATGCACTTGATCTAGAGACCTCCACCTAGCCTGTGACATTAACAGAACATGCTGGAGAGACAGATGCATCTCCCAGAAACTGCGGCTTCTCTGGAATAGAATTCCTATTCATGCCTATTTTGAGCATTTTCTGGCTTGTTAAACTTGATTTCTGCATTAGTAACTGTATTTAGAGCACAACCTAGAGCTGTTTACTGAATTTCCTGTTTGCACTTATTTTTAAAATTGTTTTTTCTCAAAACTTGCATTTTATCTGTCTTTGGCCTAGCACTCTTGTGTGGGATCATTTACTGCACTGTTATAACTTGTTGATACTTGTGAACCTCTGCTATCTCTGAAAAAAAAAAAAAAAAAAAAATCTTGCTTTTTTCCCACTTTTCTGAGATTTAAAAAAGTTCAGTTACAGGCTTGCTGTTCTTGAACTGTTTGTAAGTTTCTGTGAGGCCATTTTTTGCTTGGGCTAAAGGGAAGTCTCTCTGTTGATCAGTGGCAGTGAAAAACATTGAGCAGCCTGCCTGCCCCTGTGGGAGTGGTTACTGACTTGAAACTGTAGTTTTATTGGCCATTTTGGGTCAATTCCAAAACTCCTTCATCTTCCTCTCTTAAAACCCTCTTTTGCGGTTTTGCGTTTTGTGCATAGCGCAACAGCGGCAGCCTAATTGGGTTTAAACTATTCCTGGCTCCACAAAGTCTGCTCTTCACTTTTTCCCTTAGAACTGCTCTATCTCTCAATTTAAACACCATATTCCCATTCTAAGGCCCTTCACTGGTCCAATTAAGTAATCCTACAAGTTAGCACTATTAAACCATAAGCACTACTTACTCTTATAATCTCTACAATTACCCTGTCCTCTATTGGTCCGTCTTAAATTCAGTTTCCCTATATTACTCTAGCATGTCCAAAGGTCAGTCAATGGTTTCCTCTCCAGTCCAGCTGGTGAATCTGGGAATTTCGAGGCAATGTTACAACTGTCTCATGTACACGGACAACCCTCTCCTCCTCCAAACAGGTTCAAATATATGTGAGAGATGCAACTATTTAGCCAAACTGGAGGCTGAGCTCTCTCATCTCAAAACTGGTGTAACCAGTCAGGAGGAGAAGGTAACCTCACACAACACAATTCCAGTATCACATAGTCCCACCACATCAGCGAACCAAACACATAAATACACAAAACATACTCGGAGGCGCTAAATAAAAATCTACCTAAGCAACAGAGACCGCCAAAGCAGACATCCAAGCAAACGCTACCTCAAAACAAAACACACACAACACATAACCCACAAAGTCAGTGTGCCAAGCAGCCACAGCCCTTAAGGCTGAATAACACACCTGATACTCTTGTAATAGGTGACTCTATTGTCAGACACACTGGCGTCCGCTCACCAGGCTGAATAAAGTGAAGGTCACGGTGAGCTGCCTGTCGGGTGCTAGGATCCGCCACATAACGCAAGCACTCAGGTCACTCCAAAGCAAATACAAATATGACTCAGTCATTGTACATGCTGGTGTGAATGACCTGAGACATACCTCCCTGGACTACATGAAAAGAGACATAGAGGAGCTCTCTGATCATGTAGCCCAGGCTGGTATGACCCTGACCTTGAGCAGCATCTTACCCTCACCTAGAATGATGCCACAGTACAAAGACAAAATGATCGATTTTAACAATTGGCTAAAATTTTGGTGTCATTCAAAGGGGATCCAGTGTCTGTCAGCCTGGGATGACATGCTTGTCAAGCCACGTTGCTTCGCTAGGGACGGCTTGCACCTGTCACCACTGGGCTTTCGGAAATTGGCAAAGGCTCTTGCCACCCCCATAGTGCCATTTTTAGGCAAGGCTCAAAAGTCAAACCCACCCCCATAGACAGCACAAGAAACAAGAAACTAAGGGTAATGCTGCTAAATGCCAGAAGTCTTAACCCCAAGATGCACGCACTCGAAGCTCTCCTCAGTATGGAGAACATCGATATCTGTGCAGTGACAGAAACCTGGTTCAAGGCTCCAGAGAGCACCCCAGCACTACCAGGCTATACCTCATATCATGCTTTTCGCCCCCAAAACCCGGACCGAACCACAAAAGGAGGGGCAGTTTCCATATTTATCAAGGATATCCACACCTCCAGGTTAGTGGCATTGCACGAAGTATCGGAGACCATCCATGTGCAACTTACAGTGGGCAAGACTGCTTTTCAGTTTATAGCATCCTAAAGACCACCCTCTCAAAGTCAGGAATCCCACTCGGCTTTCCTGAAAACATTGGAGAACATGAAGATCTCTCCGAACACCATTATATTGGGTGACTTCAACTACCCAAACATTGACTGGGAGCACTACTCAAGCCCCAGCACCTTAGCCCAAAGGTTCCTGGAAATTATAAACTCAAATGCTATGGAACAACTAGTCACCACTCCCACAAGACAGGACAACATACTAGACCTGATCATTACCAACATGGGGACTCTATGCTCCACACCAGAAATATATCCCTCATTGGTAAGATCAGACCATAAATTAATTTCACTGGATGTCCACATCCCGACCCCACCCCAGCCCAGAAAACCACAGTGAAAAACTTCTCAAAAGCAAACTTCTCACTTCTCAAAACCAAAGTGGAATCCTTCAAGGCCCCAGGGCCAGTGGAAACTACGGCCCAAACTGCAGAATCCTATATAAACGCATTGTACGGACATCTCCAGGAATGCATGGATCATGCTATCCCAAACAAAACCAAGACCCAATCATCCAAAGGCAGGCGTCCAGTCTGGTGGATCCCTGCCATAAATAAACTGTACAACAGAAGGAGGAAGCTACCACATGATAGAGCAAAATCCCTAATAGGGAAGGCATCTCTGATCAGTACTAGCAAAAAATTACGATCCCTCATAAAATCCTCCAAAGCCAGCTTCGAGAGAAAAATTGCACAGGACACCAAAGACAATCATAAGGCTTTTTTCAGTTATGTTAGAAACCTGGGATACAACTCCCAGACTTGTTCTGAGTTGATTCTAAATGACAAAAAATACACTGAACCCACAGACATCGCCAATATCCTGGCAGACAGGTTCAGTGCAAACTTCCCCCCCCCCCCAAAAGAGCAAGTATCTATCCCGGCAGAGGGCTGCCTCCCAAACATCTCTGATGCTCAGGTGAAGGCTGCCCTCTCCAAAGCAAAAACACTGCTTCCATGGGACCAGATGGCATCCCAGGTTGTGTCCTACATGAACTCCAAGAGGAACTAATCCCTCAAATAAAACAGCTATACAATCTCAGCCTCACTACAGGATATGTGCCCACAGAATGGTGTACAGCAACAGTGGTCCCACTCCACAAAGGTGGAGCCTCTACGGACCCTGGAAACTATCGCCCCATAAGCCTGACTAGCTTAGTCTGCAAGGCTATGGAGAGGATCATCATGGAGCTCATAAACAAAGACATTGGGGACCTACAGACACTAGATCCTACCCAGTTCGGCTTTGTCAAGGGCAGATCCTGCCTTTTGAACCTGGTTGACTTCTTGAAACAGTCACCAAAGCCATAGATGAAGGGAAGGTAGTCCACACAGCCTATCTGGACCTTGCAAAGGCATTTGACACAATACCCCACTCGGGCATCATAGATAAGCTATCCAGCTTAAATATAAACCCCTATGTCACAAGATGGGTCGCAAACTGGCTCAAAGACAGAACCCACAGAGTGAGAGTTGCTGGAGCCATGTCAGACTCGAAACCGGTCACAAGTGGCATCCCACAGGGTTCTGTCCTGGGACCACTCTTGTTCGGTATATACTTTTCCGAGGTACAGGCAAACGTGGGAGGACTATGGCTCACCAAGTTCGCAGACGACTGCAAACTGGGCGCCATAATCAACTCTCTAGCTGACTCAATCATCCTTCTAAAAGGTCTCACAGAGACAGATAACTGGTGCCAGCACCATGGTTTAAAGCTAAATGCCAAAAAATGTATAGTCATACCCTTTGGCAAAATCAATGTGCCCACAAATTACCACATAGGCGGTAACCCATTAAGTACAGAGAAAGTTATTAGGGACCTGGGGACCCAAGTTGATAGCAATCTCTCCTTTGAAAACCTCATTGCCAAAGTGGTTAGAAAGACCTTCTACATAGCCCACCTCATCACGAAGGGTTTCACATCTAGATCAAGAGAGGTAATTGTGCCCCTTTATTCATCCCTCATCAGGCCCATCATAGAATACAATGCCCCTTTTGGGATGTACCTTACCCGACACCTGCAGCAATTAGAAAGACCCCAAAAGTATCTCACCAAGAAGATCAAGGGTCTCAAACAGATGCCATATGCTGCTCGGTTAAAAAACCTCCAGGTCTACTCAGTAGCATACCGCCTACTTCGAGGCGATCTATGCCTGACATACAAAGCTATGTCAAATCCAGAATTAATGGACATGCTCCACCTCAGTAAATCTAAATCCCTTAGAGCCACATGCTCGAGGGACTTGAACCTCAGCACAGAAATACATAGAACTTGCTGGAGGGACAGGTTCATAACCCAGAGGCTCCCTTCACTCTGGAATAGAATTGCAGTTCATGTGAGGCAGAGCACCTCACTGAATCTCTTCAAGAAGAATCTCGATAGGTGGATGGGGGATCATAGGTTTGTCCCAGGGATTACTCCCGTGTCAATATTAGACAGAGGCACAGTAAACTAAACCTTAAAAAGGGCACAGTATACTCAAATCAAGGGGTGGCGTAAGCCATACAGAATCGGGCTAGGCTTATAATTGCCCCAGGGCAGATAGCCTAGTATGAACCTATGAACCTATGAACCTATGACCTTATTCATACCCAGCCTAGATAATTGGATGGGAGACTGCAAATTCACCACTGGGGTGGCACCCATGTCCCTCATGGACAGGGGTAGCCGGTGCTGATCACAGACCCACTCTGTTCATGAATTTGCTCTGTGAACTACCCAAAAAAAGAACAAATGGGGATAACTGGGATTAACATGGCTAGGCTTGTAAAGACTCTAGGGCCAGTAGCCTAGTAATCTCCTATGAACCTATTACACACACACACACACACACACACACACACACACACACACACACACACACACACACACACAAACACACTTGGCTGTGAGGAAGTCTATACAGAACAGAGAACACTAGTGATTTAAGTGGGCACACACACACTTGCCTGTGAGGAAGTCCATACATAACAGAGAACACTAGTGATTTCAGTGGGAGGCAAACAGATCCAATCTCAGATAACCCCATTTTTCTGTCATTATGAGAAAGGTATGTGTATCAAATTTGTACTCATTGGAGTGTGAGGAAGTATCTTAATATAGGATCTGCCATGGTATTTTGCTGACCTGAAATGTAAATGGCCTGGAGTGACAAATCTATGAGCTATGTGACAGAATCGTAGTTGGCTAGACATAGTGAGGCCTTTCTGTGTCAAGTGATGGTGGCTGCCAGGGAAGCAGTTACTGGAAAGTGGAGATCGGAATCTAAACCAGCTATACTGAAAGTGGTGAATATAGTGGCAGAGATGAAACAAATGGAATTGAGATATTTGGAGGGGGATGGGAACAAACTGCATGGGAAGGGATGGGAATTGTGAGAACGGTGCATGAGGGGAGGAGTGAGGCATGAAAGGCAGCAGGACTTCAATGAGCTATATAATGTGTAGATTATAAGTGATGCATAGTGTTTGCGACTGGGAGTGTGTCAGTGTGGTTTGTGATGTGAGATGCATGCAAATAGGATTGTGTCGGTGTGGTTTGTTTTCATTTATGTAAATGTATGATTGCCTATGTAGTAAGTGATGGTTTAATGAAGATGTTTCTTGTTTAAAAAAGCAGCAATTGAGGAGTTTATGTAGTGTTGCTAAGTTTATATGATGTATTGCAATATATGTGAAGTATAATGTTTATGTTAATATAGTTTGATTACTTTTATATGAATGTAAATTTGCCTATGTCACAAGTGATAATTCAATAAAGGTGTTTGAGAAAAAAGTGTACCTGTATGCTTGCTCCTATATTATCTTTACTTTGCACATAAAGTGGTGTGCTTCCTTGTTTGTTGATGTATCACATTAAGCTGTGTCTATGACAATCTGTAAAAGATTGGGGTCATAGAGGTGACTTGAAGGTTGACAGGATCAGGTGATTAGCCAACTTTTCTTTAAGAATGATTTGGTCACTCTCCAATGAGTATAAACTGCAAGCATATACCTTTCTCATAATAATAAAAACAGGTAAAAAACAGGCGTACACAAGTTTGGATCTGATTGGCTTCTACTTAAATCACTAGTTTTCAATGTTCTAGACTCCCTCTCAGTCAATTGTGTATGTGTGTTCCTTTTAGAATGCAGACCACAGGTCCTAAAAATGTGTTACCCCAATATATAAACCGATGTGTCTAATAATATGCTTCTGATTTAGGAACAATGGACGATTCTTGGCTGATGACAGCGTGGTTGTGCTATTGCTGGAACTGGTGTGCAAAGATTGGTATTAATACAGGCGAATAAGATTTTTATAGAATGTTTTCAATAAATAATAAGAATCAGGAAAGAACCGAAATAAAGACATATCAGCCTGAGCAATAATAGCAATAATAAGACAATAAAATCAATAACAGGTGACACAAAACATCTTATACAAGAAGAAAGATTGATAATATCAGTTTCTGAATTCCTTCTTAAATTTCCCTGTAATTTTAAAGGCAACTGCTAAGAAGTGCTGAATGTTAAATTTGTGTAGGTTTATCTATACAGTAAAATTTTAAGAAATGTAGAAGCAATCATTACGAAATAAAAAGACTCAGATTTCCTAACTTCAGACAGCCTCCCTTAAGCAGTTGAGGCCATTCCAATCAAGGATTTAGATTAAAACTTTGCACTTCATTTTTTCCAAAGAAGTTGAATATGTCTACATGTCCAACAATGTGAACAATACCCAATTCATGATTTGAACAAAATCTGCAAAATCTATCAGTATTAGAAAAAAAAAGACATTGCAAAAAAACAAACAAAAAAAAAACATAAACTAAGTAAAATATAATTTGGAAAAGGAGATGGTTTGAAGACAATTTTCTGCAAATAACTAATATCACTATTAGTTATTTGTAGAAAAAAAGTATTTTTGAACACATAGAATTCCAGACTGATGAATGCAAAAAGTCCAAAATGTTTAAATAAGGAAATGCCAAGCAGAGAACCACCCTTGCTACCTTTAATGTAAATCTAGATAACTGGATAGGCAACCTCAAATTCTCCCTGGTCAATCTTATCTTGCCCTCATCGAGGTTGCTGGCAACTTCTGAATATAAGTTTTTGGCTAGACTTGTAATGGTCTACAGATTGATTGCCTAGTACTTATGAACCTAAGAGCAAACAAGATTGATTAATCTAAACTAACCTTATAATTAGAAGTATTAGAATTAAGAGTAAAAGCTGAAAATATGTGGAATGTTAGTTCTACAGCATGAAGTATAAATAACATCATCTACAAAATAGATAATCTTAACAAAACCATTTAAAAATCTCAGCTGTTAAAAAATATGTTAGAAAGAGTACATTTAAAAGAGAATTTAATAAAAACATTCCCCTCCCCCATGCTTACTAACCATCTGACTGCTCACCATGACTCTGTCTGTTCATTTTCTAACCAGGCTTGAGCTGAACTTGGCAATCCAGTAATCCAGGAAGCCATCAGGGGACTTTTGTGTTAAATACCTACCATCTGCACTACACATGCTCATAAATGCTGAAGGGTATGGCATGCATGGGGCTTTACCAAGGGTATGGCACCCATTTCTGTAACATAATCTTTCAGAAGATTTTTCTCTCCTTCTAAGCAAGCACCTCTCTAGGTGCTTCAAGTTCCATCAGGGATTCTAGAATGGAGTGTGCATCCCAAGCATCTGTGCTATACTCTTCCTCCTGAGACAGGTGAGCAGGTAGTGTCTCATTACTCTTCTCACTCCCTTCCCTGGTCATAGGCAGGGCTTTATCATTTCATGGCCCAGAGTGGGCTGTGCTCCATATAAGTACTGAGGAGCTAGGGGGTTGGGGCAAGCTTGCCTAGATTCCAAGCATATTTTAATAAGCCCTGAAGGAGTGTTGTTAACTTACAACATTCATGCAGAATTCTAATAATGTTTTAACTTGCTAATGAAAGAGATGGGGAATTGAACATTTTCAAGAACTTTAAACAAAGCTAAACTTAAATCTTGCCTGATCAAAATCCCTAGAGGCATCTATGGAGAGGGCAAAAATTGGACAGATAATTTTCTGATGGAGAGGGCAAAATTGGACAAATATTTTTTGATTAGCAATTAGTAAATAAAGGTTAAGAGCCTGATCCAAAGTTTGCCTTCCCAAAAATAAAACTTATTGAGTAATTAACTCACTGAGAAGGTGAAATAAGTTATGGTATAATAAATTTAAACCTGTTTTCAAGGATTGTGGTCAGTAATTATGTCCTCAGTAATTAAAGCTATTATCCAACAATAGGCTTAGTATTGGAAGCGAAACTGACTTGGACTGATTTAAATATAAGTCTTTGACCAGTACTGAAGAAAACACAGTTTTAGTAAGATTTATGGATATTCTCCATGAAAACATTTTAAGAAAATATGGAAGAGACATCATATGGACAAAGAGTTTTACTCTGTTTAAGACCATTAATTCAAAGTACTATTACCTACTTTGCCACAGATGATTTTAACTTGTCTTAGAAGAAAACAATACTATTTGTTAACCATGTAAGTCCACTGCACACACAGTCATCCAGGCAGCCATGAGAGGACTTTGTGCTCTTGCTGGCAAACCAGAAATGAGAGTATTTTAATTGTTTTGGCCTAACCCCCACGCTTGGTGGTGATGTGAGCAATTGCATCACTGCAAGGGTTGCCTATGCCCCTCTGTCCATGCATGCTCCCCATTTATGAGTTAACAACGGGACTACAATCACTGGCTTGGGTGGCCATGCCCACGTCTTCCCAGCACTAGCTCATTGCATCACGATGGTCATCTGTAATCCTGCAGAGGTCCTGTCTGTAAGGTAATAGCACAAGCCAAGCAGGAACCCCCATCATAGCCCCAAGAATGGGTACACCCATCCTCCTACCTGTGCTGAGAAGCACCACAGCCTATAGTTGAAGTAGGGTCACCTGGATTGTGGTCAGGGCGTTATCCTTCTATGCCACAAGCACAAGTTACTATGATTTTTGCCAAATAGGAAGATGGAAACTGCAGTCCTTCAGAATATTTATTTATACAGTTTAATGCTAATCACAAAATGTTAGAGTCATTCTGCAAATTTAGAAAGATTTCTAGATTTACTATCATCAGCCTGTCTGTCTTTAAAAATGTTTGTCTAAACTATGAAGTTTGTATTAATGTGCCTTTTAGAATTTTTACTACACGAGATGTTCCTAACCATACATTCTCTAAATTGAAAACTTAAGGATGTATTTATTATTTATTTATTTAACTGGGTAGGTGTACTGATCAACTGACCCCTTCCAGCCACACTCTGGGCGAAAGACAGAACAGCTGATTTAACAATGTACAAGATAAAACAAGAAAATCCCAAGATGATATCTGACTGAGAAGTACTCTAAGTAGAACACTCACAGTGTAAAAAAAGGATAACAAAAGTTATACATTTGGCAGGAATCTGGTTATTGGCTAGCAGATACACTGACTAAATGTTAGCAAAGAAAAAAAATGGGAAAAATAAGTTGTCAACAAAAAAAGGAGAAAAAGTTCTGGATGAAAAAAATGGTTGATTACAACTGATAAATAATAATCTCTTAGAGTTACAGACTTCTTTTATTTCAGATGATGGATGTTAATTTACATTCTGTTATTCTGTCAACTTCTCAAGTTAATAGTAGCAATATTATAAAAAGTGTTCCTATCTGCTCACTTCCGGTATGGTAGCAGATGGATTTAATTTAGTATATGGAGCTCCATGCCAAGTAAATTAAAAACTATTCAAACGTTAGGATCTTAAAAAGCTGAATAAGACAACTGGGAAAGAACATTATTTATGCCATCGAGAGGAAGGATATAACAGGCTAGCTAAAAGAGTCTGGAGTGAGATGGCTGAATCTGGGCAAGGACACAGTGGTACTTCCACCTTATTAGAAGAGAAAATTGATAAAATCTAAACAAAGATTTTCAAGTTAAGTGAAAAAATTACAGACTATATTGCCTGAAATATATAAAAAAAATGCAAGAAATAGACGAGACCCTTTCCAGCCATTCCAACAAGATCTCAGAATTACAGAAGGCAGAGAAACAGATTAAGCGAAGAATCAAAACAAATATGAGGAAATGCAAATAAAGCTGACTGAGTTAGAAGATCATGCTAGAAGACAGGATTTTTAATTCTCAGCAGTTCTGGAACAAGCAGATGGAAAAGACTGCCGAGACTTTATTTAAAGCATGCATAGGTATATGAACAGACATCCCCCATTTGGAGATCTCACAGAATAAAACTCTCCATTAATGTACCTTCTAAAATGCTTACAGCATCCTCTTCTGTATTCCCCTCTCTGTGGTTAACTGGTTTATGCAATATCTCCAGCACTGACTATCTGTAAAGGTGCATCTATGAATAAAAACTCTCAAACCTGCTGCATACATTACTTACCATCTAAGGCTTCTGAGATTACACATCCTAATAGTGGGTGTGAACACTCCCAGTCTTCTTGTTTCTAAGAATATTCCTAATCTATATAGATTCTGTGTTTGCCAATCATAAGCTTCTTGCCTGGTTGCCAAACTTCTTTTAAAATTCTTTCTTTGAGCTCATATGACCACAGTCTGACTATGCTGTTTTTTCATTTCTTTCTTTCCTGGGTCACCATGCTGCATGGTGTGCTCTCTCTGTTATTAACCGAACTAATGAATATTTGTTCACTGATGTATCCACTCTGTAACAGCTTTATTGTAGTTGGCTTCCTCCTGTTTTTTTTCTGGGACCCCTACTAACTTTACATTTTTTCTTATGGACATGTTGTCTAGGTCCAAGAAAAACAAGACCTGCTTAGTAGGAGCACGGAGCAAGCACAACGTACTAAATAAAAAACAGGAAAAAAAAACTCAGCACTACCATGGCTTTGAATGACAAACTGTTTAATAAAATAAAAATGACAGTAAATAGTGAGTGCTTTCACATCTTAACACGCTGCTTCATCAGACCAATAAAAAACAATACCAACATCATTATTTAAACAGTAAAAAAAAACCAATCAAATATATACTCGAAACGTGATAAAAAGCATTCGCTAATACTATTTGATCACAAGATAAAGGTATATCTAATGAAAAAGCTTCTATGCACCAAGCCCCGTATCTACTGTTTAAATAATGATGTTAGCATTGTTTTTTATTGGTCTGATGAAGCAGTGTGTTGAGCTGTGAAACCGCTCACCATTTACTGTCATTTTTATTTTATTAAAGAGTTTGTCACTCGAAGCCATGGTAGTGCAGAGTTTTGGTTTTTTTTTTGCCGTTTTTTTATTTAGTACGTTGTGCTTGCTCCGTGCCCCTACTAAGCAGGTCTTGTTTTTCTTGGACCTAGAAAACATGTCCATTAGCTTTGCTTTAGCCCAATCCAACCTGGCTTCTGCTGCAGCTAGTCAGGCGTTTGGTTCAATGTTCTCATCAATTACATGCTGGATGGTCAAAGCATGTTTATTTAATGCCAGGTCCACTTCATCTACTCATTTCTCGTGGCTGTTCATTTTCTTTTGAAGCACCGGCTTCATTTCCTGGATCTCATCAGATTGTAGTGAGCATTAAAAACTGCTCATGGGCTCACTGTTCTCATTCATCTTGTTGTTGTCAACCCTTTTTTTATTGTTTATTGCCATGTTTCTCTTTTTATTTTCACAAACATTCAAGCTCAGTGTTTCTTGTCCCATCTAGGCAGATGCCAGATTAACTTAGCTGCTTGGATACTAACTTCGTTAACTTATTTACTAGGCATCTGGGGAGCGGCACATTTTTGTTGCTTTTCAGTGAGCCACCAGACTGGAAATTCCTCACAGAATAAATACTCTGACAGCCAGAACAAGAAAGCAACTATGACCGATCTTTTTGAGCTATGATACATACTCAAAATTGCCTAGACACAGTAAGGATTCCTTCCTGAGTCTAATAATTATGGCTGCCAAAAAAGCAATTACTAGAAAATGGAAATCAAAGTCTAAACCAACTGTGCTAGAAATAGTGAAGATAGTAACAGAGTTTAAACAACTGGAATTGGGATCTTTAGAAAAGGGTAGGAGCAAATTACATAGGAAAAATGGGAACTGTGGGATCAATGCATGCAGAGGAAGAAAGAGGTTTAAAAGAAGGCAGGATTTGAATGAGCTATGTAATGGTTGACTAACAATGACTTGGTATGTTAAAAGTGATACATAATGTTTGTAGCTACAGTTGTGTCTCACAGTTTGGAATGTATAATGTTTGCAAGTGAGACTGTGTGTTGCTATGGTTCATAGGTTCATAGGTAGGTACTAGGCTATTGGCCCTAGGGCCTATACAAGCCTAGCCAAAAAGGTACCCTGGCTTTCGCCACCCAAGAAAATTATTTTCCTGTGCCCCTGTCAAGCAGAACCACAGAAGTGATCCCCGGGGTGAATTTCCTATTACCCATCCAATCATCAAGATTTTTCTTGAAGAGTGCTAATGAGGAGCTCTGTTTGACATAGACAGGTAGTCTGTTCCAGAGTATGGGAAGTCTCTGGGACAGGAATCTATCCCTCCAGCACGTTCTGTTTATTGTGGTGACAAGGTTTAGGTCCCTAGAGCGTGTAGCTCAGAGGGATTGGGATTTCTTTAAGTGGAGCATGTCCAACAACTCTGGGTTTGACATAGCTTTGTATGTTAGGCAGAGATCGCCTCTGAGTAGGCGATATGTGACAGAGTAAAGCTGGAGTTTTCTGAGACGGTCTGCGTAAGGCATCTGTTTGAGGCCAGTAATCCTCTTTGTGAGGTATTTTTGCGGCCTTTCCAGTTGTTGTAGCTGTCTTGTGAGGTACATACCAAAAGGGGCGTTGTACTCTATAATGGGTCTAATGAGTGATGAGTAGAGGGGAACAATGACCTCTTTTTTTCTGGATGAGAAACCTTTTGTGATGAGGTGTGCCATGTAGAAGGATTTCCTGACCACTGTGGCGATGTGATTATCAAAGGAAAGACTACTGTCCACCTGTGTCCCAAGGTCTCTTATCACACTTTCTGTGTTAAGTAGACTACCGCCTATGTGGTAGTTCATGAGTACAGAGTTTTTACCAAAGAGGATGACAATGCACTTTTTGGCATTGAGCTTGAGACCATGGCTTTGACACCAGGCATCTGTCTCAGTGAGGCCCTTTTGTAGGATGTCCACATCATTAGGAGTTTCAATTATGGCTCCTAGTTTGCAGTCATCTGCGAATTTAGTTAGCCAAAGACCTTCTGTGTTAGCCTGTACTTCAGAGAAGTAGATACCAAACAGGAGAGGACCCAGGACTGAACCCTGTGGTACTCCACTTGTCACTGGTCTGAAGTCTGATTTGGAGTCTGCTACTTTCACAGTGTGGGTTCTGTCAGTAAGCCAATTGGCAATCCATCTTGTGACATAGGGATTTATACCTAGTTTAGTGAGTTTATCTATAATTCCAGAGTGGGGGATGGTGTTGAATGCCTTGGCGAGCTCTAGATAAGCTGTGTGAACCACCTTACCCTCATCTATGGCTTTGGTGACTACTTCAAAGAAGTCTATCAGGTTTAGGAGACATGATCTGCCTTTTACAAACCCAAACTGTGTGGGGTCCAGAGTTTGGAGATCTCCAATGTCTTTGTTTATGAGTTCCATGGCATTGCAGACCAGGCTCGTCAGGCTAATGGGACGGTAGTTCCCGGAGTCTGTTGTGGCCCCCCCTTTGTGGAGTGGGATAACTGTCACAGTGCGCCATTCAATGGGCACAAAGCCTGAGGTGAGGCTATAATTGAACAAGGTACTTAGGTGGGGTGCCAGTTCATTCTGTAGTTCATGTAGACGGCAGCCTGGGATGTTGTCAGGTCCCATGCATGCTGTGTTCTTGGCTTTGGAGAGTGAGGTTTTTACCTGTGCAGCCATGATTACAGGAACTTTGCATTCTTCCGGTATAAAGATGGGCCCTTTAAGGGGTGAGAGGGGGGTAAAGTTAGCACTGACCCTATCTGCCAGGATGTTGGCAATATCAGTTGGTTCTGTATATTTAGTGTCATTGTGCTGTAACTCAGAGCAGATCTGAGTGTTGCCATTGAGATTCTTGACATACCTATAGAATGCTTTGTGGCTGTCTTTAGAATCAGTAGCAGTTTTGTTTTCATAACTAGCTTTGGAGGATTTTATGAGGGATCTCAGCTTCTTACTGAGGCTGACCACGGAGTTCCTCCAATCGTGGGATTTTCCTCTTTTTTGCAAAAGTTTCTTTCTTCTGTTGTAGAGTTTGTTTATGGCAGAAGACCAGCAGATTGGCTTCCTTTTTTTGGAGGATAGCATCTTGGTTCTGCTAGGGATAGCATGATCCATGCACTCGTGTAAGTGCTTATAAAGTGCATTTGTGTAGGATTCAGCAGTTGTACCTCTATTGTCCATCTGCATGGGTGTTGTGAAGTTTGCCACTTCTGTCTTAAGAAGCGTGAAGTTGGCTTTGGAGAAATTTTTTACAGTTGTTTTCCTAATGGGGGTGGGAGCAGGATGTGGATGTCTAGAGTGATTAGCTTGTGGTCAGATCTGACCAACGATGAGCTGACCTCTGGTGTGGAACACCGGTCACCCATGTTGGTGATGACCAGGTCTAGAATATTGCTGCCCCTGGTGGGGGTGTGGATAAGTTGATCCAAGGCGTTGGAATTGATGATTTCCAGAAAACGTTGAGCAAAAAAGTTGGTACACGAGTAGTTTCCCAGTTAATGGTAGGGTAGTTGAAATCACCCATTATTAGAGTGTTGGGTTGTACCTTAATATTTTCCAGTGTATCAAGAAAAGAAGAGTGGGAATCCTGGTGCATGGTGGAGGGTCTGTAGCAAGCTACAATCTGGATTGCGGTTTTGCCCAGAGTTAGTTGAACTTGGATAATCTTGGATGCATTATGCTGAGCAACTAGCTTGGAGGTGTGGATATCCTTAATGAATATGGACATGCCTCCACCTTTAGTGTTTCTGTCTGGGTTTGGTGGCCAAAAGGTGTGGTATGAATTATAGCCTGGTAATGCAGGGGTGCTCTCTGGAGCTTTGAACCAGGTTTATTGTCACTTATGTAAATGTAACATGGCCTATGCCATACAGAATAATTTCATAAAGATGTTTCTTGTTTAAAAAAGAAAAAAGAAAAAGAAAGGAAATATGACCCCCATAATGGTGAAGTTTGATTTATATTAACAGAAAGTGGAACTATGACAAAACTATGAAGAAAAGGTGAAATACTGAAGGTGGGATAAAACAAAATATCTGTTCATAAGGACTATTCATTACGTAAAAGAAATAAAAACAATGCTTATATTACAGCCATTAGGCTTGCCAGGAAGTTGAAGGTGAAATCCAAGCTAATCTATGCAGCAGCACTTGTGGTATTCTATTTCACTGGCATTTGGACATATCTTGATCAGGACACTGCCCTGAAGATCTGAACTGAAAAAGGAAGGCTGGGAATCAGCAAGAGAGTGGTGGAATGAAGAATCCAACAAATGAGAAAGGGAATGATTTCCAGGCAAGCCAATTTCATTTTCTCAGGGGAAATTAGCTGAGACAGAAGATAAAGAGAGACAGAGAGAGAGAGAGAAAGCCCAATTGCAGAAGGTCAAAACAGTGAAGCACCTGGCAACAAGAAGACAATGGACAGGAGGAGCAAATAGACTATAGATAAATGGATGGAGTTAAACTGAACACTTATTGGGTGGTGAAAAAAGGACTTGACTGACATTTGAGAATTCTTTCTTATGAAAAAAACTTATTGTCAGCAGGTAATCAAAAGGAAAAATGTTAATAGAACATTGAAAATATATCATAGTTAAATGACAAATTCAAGCATGTAGAGAAGGATACTACAGAAATGAAAATGTTTATTAAAATCCAAAAGGGGCATACATTTCGGGAAGGAAGATGAGGGATAAGAAAAAGGTTGCCATTAAAGATAATTTCCTGACAATCAGCTATTATGACTACAGAAGAAAGGGGGAGAGGTTCATAGGAACACAGGATCATAGGAGGTTGCTAGGCTAATGGCCCTGGGGCCCTTACAAGCCTAGCCAAGAGTTTATCCCCAAAAAAGAGTCCTCAATCAGCACCTGTCGCCCATGTCAATGAAGGACACAGGTGGAACCCCTGGGAAAATTTTGTATTTTCTCATCCACTCATCAAGGTTGCACTTGAAGAGGGTCAACAACGTACTTTGTTTGACATGTATGGGAAGTCTATTCCAGAGATGGGGCAGCTTGTGGAAGACAAACCACTCTCTGCAGCAGGTTTTGTTAATGTCACATTTTAGATTTAGGCCCTTTGATGGGGTGATGCGCGAGGAGTTAGGCTTACAGATATGGAGCATCTCTAGTAGGGCAGGGTCCAAGATTGCCTTGTAGGAGACACACAGATCACCTCTGAGCAATCTGTACAGTACAGAGTAGAGTGATAGTGATTTGAGCCTGTCCACATAGGACAGGTGTTGGAGGCCATGGATTCACTTTGTGAGGTACTTCTGTGACCTTTCCAGTTGGTGCAGGTGTTTGGAGAGGTACATACCAAACGGGCCATTGTGCTCAATTACTGGCCTAATGAGGGAGGAGTACAGAGAGGTAATAACCTCCTTTTTTCTGGATGCAATGCCTTTACTTATGAGATGAACCAAGTAAAAGGCTTTCCTGACCAATGCTGTTCTATGATGGTCGAATGTGAGACTGTTGTCAACCTGTGTAACCAGGTCTCCCACCACAGGTTATGTGCTTAGGGGGTTGCCATTGATGTGGTAAGCAGTAGGGGCTCTGTTTTTGCCGAATGGTATAATACATTTTTTTGTGTTTAACTTAAGGCCATGACATTGGCACCAGTCATTTGTTAGTGTGAGACCCTCTTGTAGTATGTTGACTTCATTTGGAGAGTCAATGACAGCACCCAACTTACAGTCGTCTGCAAACTTGTTCAGCCACAGGCCTTTTGTCTTTGCCTGGACCTCTGAGATGTAGATACCAAACAGTAGGGGTCCCAGGACAGATCCCTGGGGAACATCACTAGTGACAGGTCTACTGTCAGAGATAGAGGCACCTATTTTGACCTTGTGGGTCCAATCGGTGAGCCAGTTGGTCACCCACCTGATAAGATAGAGATTTATGCCAAGTTGTGTTAACTTTTCCATGATGCCCGACTGGGGGATTGTGTCAAAAGCTTTGGCCAAGTCAAGGTAAGCTGTATGTACTGACTTTCCCACATCCAGGGCCTTGGTGACAGTCTCAGAAAAGTCAACCAGGTTCAACAGGCAAGATCTGCCCTTGAAGAATCCGAACTGGGTGGGGTCAAGTGCTTGGAGATTGCCTATGTCCTTGTCTATGAGCATAATGACATGCTCCATGGCCTTACAGATCAGACTTGTCAAGCTAATGGGGCGATAGTTTCCAGGGTCAGTAGTGGCACCACCTTTGTGCAAGGGGATGACAATGGCAGTTCTCCACTCTGCTGGAATGAAGCCTGTACTTGGGCTATGGTTGAATAGGGTGCTCGAGGGTGAGGCTAGTTCTTGCTGAAGATGATGCAGAATACAGCCTGGGATACTATCAGGTCCCATGGAAGTTGTGTTCTTTGCCTTGGATAGGGATTTTAACAGTTGGTCTATGGAGATGTGAGGTGCGGGACAAGTATCGGGGATGTTGAATGGGCCTTTAGGGGGGATAGGGGAGTGACATTTGTGCTGAACCTATCTGCTAGCAGGTTGCCTAAGTCAATAGGATCAGTGTAAGTAGTACCATTAAGAACTAATTAGGAACAAACGTGGGCTTTGCCATGGAGGTTCCTGAAGCAACTGAAAAAGGTTTTGTGGTTACCCTTGTTTTGGATGCTAGTTTTGATTCAAAACTGGCTTTGGAGTGTTCACTAGTGATCTAATTTGCTTGTTGAGGCTAAGGAGGGAGTTTTTCCAATTGGGAATTTGTGCCTTTTTACCCTTGGATAACAGTTTCTTCCTTTTGTTGTAAGGCCTGTTGATAGAGGATGACCACCTTGAGGAACAGGTTTTAGTTCTGTTTGGCATGGCTGAGTCCACGCAGTTGTAAAGGTGCTTGTGTATTGCACTGGTGTACTCTTCAGCAAAGTTGTCTGCATCCTCTGAGGGAGGCGGTGGTGTGAAGCTACTGATACACTCCCTTAGAAGGTTGCAGTCAGCTTTTGAGAAGTTTTTTAGCCTGTTTATGGCTGGAGGGGGGAGGTTGGATGAGATAGAAACTTCAAATGAGACAGACCGATGGTATGATCTTGCCAGGGAAGAACTTACTATGGGGATGGTGCAGCGGTTGCCTATGTTGATGAGAACCAAGTATAGAATGTTATTTCCCCTTGTGGGGGATGAGAAAAGCTGGTCTAGTGCATTAGAATTTATGAAGTCAAGGAATTGTTGGGCGAGTGCATTAGAGCAGGAATAGTTCACCCAGTCTATGGTGGGGTAGTTGAAGGGTGTTTGGGGGTGCCATGAAGGAGTCAAGTAGGTCCAGGTAGAAGGAGTGGGTGTCCTGAGTCATGGGGGGGTCTATAGCTGGCTATAACTTGAATGGGTGTCTTGCCAATTGTCAGTTGCACCTGGAGTAGTTCTAATGCATCATGCTGGCAAACCAGTCTGGAGGTGTGCTTGTCTTTAATGAAAAGAGAGACTCCAACACCCTTAATCTTCCCAACCTCATTTTGGGGTCAGAATGTGTTGAATGAGGTATAGCCTGGTAAGGCAGGGGTGCTCTCTGCAGCCTTAAACCCTCCCAGCCTTAAACCAAGTTTCCATGACTGCACAGATGGTTGCATCTTCCAGTGCGAGGAGAGCCTCCAGTGAGTGCATTTTCTGGCTAAGGCTCCTAGCATTAAGCAGCATGACCTTCAATTTGCTTTTTGACAGATCTTTTATGTTGGAAGATTTATGACTGGGACATTGCCTAAAAAAGGCACAATGGGGGAGGCAAGAGCCTTAGCCAGAATCCTGAATCCCAGGGATGACAAGTGGAGGCCATCTCTGGCAAAGCATCGAGGCCTGTCGACCATGTCATCTCAGGCAGACAGATACTGGATCCCCTTGGAATGACACCAAAAACTAAAAAAACTAAGCCAATTGTTGAAGTCAATTATTTTTTGTTGGTATTGTGGTATCATTCTTGGTGAAGGTAGGATGCTGCTTAGAGCTAGGGTCATACCTGCCTGGGACACATACTCTGAGAGCTCAATCATGTCTCTCTTCTTATAGTCCAGGGCGGTACATCTCAAGTCATTCATGCCAACATGAACAATGACAGAGTCATACTTTTGCCTGTTGTGGAGAGACTTAACTGCGTGCCTGATGTGCTGGATTCTGGCACCTGACAGGCAACTGACCATGATCTTCATCTTGTCGAGCCTGGTGAGGGGGACTTATGGGATGTGTTTGTGAGACACTGGTGTGTTGTCTGCTGTCTGTGATGTGTTTGGTGTTGTGTGTGGAATGTTTGTGAGTGTGTTTTGGAGGTCTCTGCTGTTTAGGTAAGTTTTTATTGAGGACCTGTGCATACGTGGGTGTGTTCTGTGCTTGACTATGTGATGTGTGTGGTGTGGTGCTTGTACTGGTAATATCCTCTTTGTCAGGAGTACTGACTGTGGTGCGAGAGAGCATGGATTCCAGGTTACTGATACAGATGCAGTTCTCGCAAGTAGAATTATGTGCTAGTAGAAGAGGGTTGTCAGTGAACATGAGGCAGTTGCTACACTGCCTCAGTATGCCCATATCAACCAGGCTGGCAGGAGAAACTGATGGGAATTGTCCAGACATAGTGCTCTGAAACTTGGATGGATTTATGGAGAGAGGGTTTTGATAAGGGTTTGTCAACAAGAGTGTAGACCACAAAAACCTTAAATGTAAAAGAACTGTCCTGAAGCCCAAGTGTTAAAACCAAAACTAAGAGGCTTAGAATAACAGATAAATTTAATCAGGCTACTAACAAGCAGTAATAAATACAGCAGAATAAAAGTACTTCCACACTTAAGAGCAAGCAGCAAGGCAAAATAAGGTCATAAAGTAGGAAGAACACAACTACAGTGAAAGCAGTTGAATAAAATGTAATTATTTTTATTTACATTTGTGCCTTCTTTCCATTACAATATTGCAGATCTACTGGTGGATTATAAGTTGTTCATTAGGAAACTTAATTTAAAGGTCATGTTTCACGGCTTGTCCAAAGCACCCACACGTAATGATAAGTTTGTGCATGCCAGTACTTTTAACCCACCCTTGCATTCTACAGTACTCTGCTGCTACATGAAAAATATTGTGAAAAGGATTTAAGAAAGGTACTTCAGTACTCACGGTTTAAGCATGTTAGTAATTTAAAGAAAGAGGAATGAATTAATTAGCAACCATGAGTTAAGAATAATGAAACCTGATAAAAGGGGCGAGGTGGTCATTATGGAACAAACTATTTGTCCAGAATATATAAGCTTTTAAACAATGAATTCCAATATAGTAGAACTTCAAGAAATGAGATTAATATTGATTATTATTAAACTGACTTGTTTTTAAAGGGCCTTTTTGACTAAGATGCCACTGACTATAGCCTTTATAAGTTTCTGAAAGTTGACTATCCAGTGATTCCGACAATTCCTGGTATCCCTAAGGTTCATAAGACACTAGATGATACTCCTTTATGTCCCATTGTTTTGACTGCTAGATCTAAGACCCATTGTTTAGCCATCTATATTGATGGTATTTAAAAAAATGTACGGACTATGTATGTATTTTGCATAATCCATGGGACTTTTTAAGGTATATGAAGCAGAAGTTATACAATGATGAGTGGTTATTGGTCAATGCTGATGTTGTCAACTTTTCTTCTTGTATACCCCACCACCTTGGTCTTGAATGGTTTAGACAGGCTTGTGCAAGCTTTGCAGATATCCCATCTAGGAATGTTAACATGCTAACAGTGCTAATGGAATTAATTCTTTACAATAATTGCCTATACTATGGAGGTGAATATTTTAGACAAATACCTGGGGTAGAGATGGTAGCGGCTTGCACTCCCACATATGCAAATATAATTCCTTGGTACTGGGAGCAGAATTTGTTTTTTTAATCTAACTTTATGGGTCTTATTGTCACCTATTTCTGCTTTTTGGATGATATATATTATTGTATGGAAAGGTAGTGTAACAGAGCTGGAGAGATTTATAGATCTTTTAAATGCATCAACAGAGTTTTTATAATTTATGTTTTCTTACTCCAACAAAAAAATTAACTATTTAGATATTACTCTGGTGAAATGTGTGGATAAGCAAAGATTCAGTTCTTTACTTTACAGGAAACCCACTTACTCTTACACTTTCCTGCACTATTCAAGTAACTATTCTACCACACAGAAAAAATGCTTTGTGAAAGGTCAAATGGTATGTGTTTCAATAATTTTGTCAAAGGAGGGCCAGTTTTTGCTTGAGAACCACAAATTACTGGACAGGGAAAACAGGTGCTGACTTTGAGGGAACATAGACAAATTTCTTGGCTAGGCTTATAAGGACCTCCGGGCCAATAGACTAGTATCATCCTATGAACCGAAAGAGGCTACTCACTTAACATGCTGAATAAAATTACGGATGAGGTTTGCACAAAAAGAGGCAATAAGTTTTTTCCGTTACTAGTTATAGGTCCCTCAAAGTACAAATATTAAACATGCTTTGCCTTCTGACTATGAACAAACTAAGATTGTAAAATATGGCCCTTGTTATAATGCTATTAAGCAGGTACTGACTAGTAGCTGGAAGGTTATAGAACATGAGAGTAAGTTATATAATATATTGGGGGTGGGTCCCCAATTTGTGTACAAGAGGCATTCTAATTTAAAGGAAAAGTTGAAGTCAGCTATGGTAACTGATGTTATAAATGTTTCCACCAAAGAGCCTAAAGGAATGTGAAAGTGTGGGTCCTATTCACAGTGCAAGTTTATTTTTGTGGGTCAAACTTTAAAATTTAAAAACATTCATTTTGTGTTTAAACTGCACCAAGCTTGTGATTGTAACTCACCTAGACTTGTTTATCTTGCTTTTTTGCAATTTTTGTCATTATTTTTATATTGGCAAAAACTGAACACACTCTTAAACAAATGCATATACAAATATATGCATGATTTAAAAACGTTCATTGTTGATAATGCTTTGTTTAAACATAAACAGGTTTGCCCTAATAGCACAATGTTTTTATTTTTTATACTGGAACAAGTTTTACCAAATGTTGGGGGGAGTCTTGGGAACAGAAACTAGAGTTCCAGGAGCTTCTTTGGCAGCTTAGATTAGAAGCTGATCAGACCTCTGGTTTAAATGATAACATTTTGCTTAACTGTGTTCTCAAAATGAGTGCAGCTAAATTGCAGTTGGAGGTTATGCTTGTTTTTACTGGTTGTATCTTTACCCTTTTAGTTATATTTCAGTGTGTTTTTCTGTAGATGACTAGACTAGGTTTATGCTGATTTATTCCATTAAGGATGTTATTCTTCAATTACTGTTACTTTAATTTTTCAACTGAGTGTTCCTGGATATGACTGGTTGCTTAATGTCATGTGTTCTTTTGAATCTGCTATTTAGGTGTGATGTTTGTTTCATTTTAATGTTCTGATGAAGTCTTTTGTGTAGGGAATGAAAGTGCTCAATGTTTTATTTATTAAATTGTTCATATTATTGTGTGTGTACATTCGAATTTATGTGCACTAACACAGCCTGCTTCACTTTGGGACTGCCTTGACAGTTTCTGGTAACTTGTTGCATTTCCTCAAGGTTTCTCTGTTTTTCTTGGTTTACATTTCAGTAACTGGTTAGTAAGTGCACTGCCTGGATGCCAGGAAAAAAGAAATACAGAGGTCCTGAAAGAAAATCAGCAAAAAGTGTGAGGAAAAAACACTGACTGGGAAAAGTTCTGCAGATGTTCAGCAAAAAGTAGTCCAACCTCCAGACATGACTTCCAGTAACCTAGAGGAAAGTATAAGACAACTGCACACAGACCTGGTTAAAATAAACAAAACAATAATAGACTGGAAAAAAACAGAAGAAGCTTTAAACAGATATTCAGATGAGGTGATAAAACTGCAAAAATCAAAGGTCGAAATGAAGAAAAGGCTGGCTGAATATGAGACTGCTCAAGAAGAGATGTTTCAAAAAATAATACAATTAGAGGACATAGCATGTCGTAAACAAAGAAGTTATGCACTCACCATAACATTCCATCTGTGATGTTCATTTTCATTTATCTTTGACATATGGGCTCGGTTCTGAGCATTGGAACTGACTCAGCCATTACTACAATTCATGGTAGCCAAAAACGTTCAAGCCTAACTCTTACCCACAATGCTCCTCTCCCAATTATCTCAGATCGAGTCTGCAGTAAGACAGGGTGAAAAACCCAAAAGCCTTCGTAGAGTCCATATCTGGAACCATATAACAATATCACTAATGACATATGTCCATTACCTGTTCCATCAAAAACTCCAAGGGCAAGGAGGGAGGGGAGTCGAGGCTAAATGAAAAAGGACAACACAGATGGAATGTTATGATGAGTACATAACTTCTTTATCTGATGTTGTCAATTTTCATTTTACCTTAGACCTTGGGAGGACTCAAGGAAGGATATTCGTCAGCACCATTGAACCAAATGACACTCTTCCCCTGGAGACCAGATACTATTTGTAATGAGTAATAAAGGTATGAGAAGAAGTCCAAGTTGTTGCTACATAAATATCATCCAAAGAAGCTTTAGATTGCAAAACTGCTGAAGTAGCTACAGCTCTTGTAGAATGTACCTTTACAGGCCTAGGCAATTTAATTTTATTTTTATTATAGATAAAAGAAATACAATCTCTGAACCATCTGGCTAGCATCACTTTGCTCACTGGGTGGCCAAGTCTTCTACATGAAAATGACAAAAAGTTGGTCAGATTTTTTTTAAGTTCTTAGTTCTGTGTAGATAGAAACATAATTGTCTGTGAGCATCTAATAAATGTAAACAGTATTCACCTTTATTAGCAAAATTAGGAAAAAATACTGGAAAATTAATAGTCTGATTGATATTGGTCTTTGACACTACCTTACACAAAAAGGAAGGACTGGTTCTCAGTGAAACTCTTGTCTTTATGGAGAATTGGGTAAGGAAGACTACAAGATAAGGCTTGTATTTCTAAAATCCTTCTGGCAGAAGTTATTGCCACTAAGAATATAGTTTTCCAGGATAAAAACTTTAGATCACATTCAGCTGATGGTTCAAATGGCTGTTGAACCATGGTTTGTAACACTAAGTTAAGATCCCAAGGTGGAGTAGGATCTTTGTAGGGGGGGTTAGCAAGAATGTTCCCTTTTAAAATGGCTTTGCAGAGCTTATGAGAGGCCAAGGAGGATTCTTCAAAACCATTAATGAAGTTAGAAATAGCTGCTAATTGAATTTTTATGGTAGACTGGGAAGCACCTGCTTTAAAAAGTGAAGCTAAAAATTCTAGGATTTTATCAATGGGTGCTGAAAAGGGATCACTATTGTTGTCACAAGCCTAAAGAATAAACCTATACCATTTACTAGCAAAGAGTTTATGGGTAACTGGCTTATGAGAGGTCAAAAGAATATGATGTACTGGGGAAGAAAGTTAAGGTAGCCTAGCTATTAATGGAAATGGAGAAACAAAACTGTCAGTTTGAGGTTCATAATTTTCAGATGGAGTAACCCCTCTTGATGGGGCAAAAGATCTGGAGCCAGGTTCAGAATCCAAGGCTGTTGACTCAGATAAGGCCAAAGAAAGGGGGACCATACCTATTGAGGCCAATAAGGTGCAATGAGGATTATGTTGCTCTTCAGCCTGATTGCTTTCTGTAGGAATTTTGGAATTAGAGGAATCAGGGAAAAGGCATACAGCAGTCCAGAGGGCCAAGTGTGTAGAAGAGCATCTGTCAACTGGGGGGGTGGGGGTGGGGGATCAGAGCAAAGTAGTTGCTGCACTTGTTGTTTAGGGGAGAGGCAAAAAGGTTGCAGCAAGGCTGGCCCCACTGATGGAAAATACTTTCCGTCACATTTGGATTGAGAGGCCACTCATGAATCAGTAGAATACATCTGCTCAGTTTGTCTGCTATCACATTGGAACTCCCTGGAATATCCATTGTTAACAGAAAGCGGTTGGAAGACATTGCCTACTGCCACACTCTGAGTGCTTCTCGACATAGGGACTAAGACATGGTTCCTCCCTATTTGTTGATGTACCAAACTACTGACATATTATCTATCTGGATTGCAATTGTTCACAAAGGAATAGCAGTCTGAAAGGCTTGCAACACTAAAAGCACTGCCCTTAGCTCCAGGATACTGATATGCAAGTTGGCCTCTGTGGTGGACCAAGTGCCTTGGACAGTCTTGCCCAGATAATGCCCCTCCCATCTGGGACGCGTCTGTTGCACTATGGCTTTGGGTTGTGATGGGACAAAGGGGCGGCCTAGAAGACTGTCAATGGAATGTATCCACCAAGCTAAATCTTTTCTGCAAAGATCGTTGACTAAAATCAGGTCCGACATGTGTTGGTGCAACATTGACCACTGAGATGCTAGCAGCCATTGTAGTATTCTCATGTGATATCTTGCTAAGGGAACTAGAGTTATCATTGCTGCCATGGAGCCTAATGCTTGCAGGATTAGACAAGCAGTTACTTTCCTGCTGCTGATTACTTTCTGGATCAGAACTCTGATTTTGTGTAATCTCGTAGGGGGAAGAGAGGCTATGGAAGTTCGAGTATTTAGAAGTGCACCTATGAACTCTAAAGTCTGAGCTGGGGTCAATTTTGATTTTTCGTAATTTACAGTTATTCCCAGAGAAGAATAAATGTGAAGTACATGGTCTCTTACTTCTATAAATTGATGCCTGGTCAGAGCGACAATGAGCCAGTCATCTAGATATGAAAAAACTCGGAATTTCTGCAGTCTCAAGTGAGCTGCTACTACTCCCACACATTTGGTGAACATCCTGGTAGGGCTGTGGTGAGACCAAAGGGCAGAACTCTGAACTGATAGTGACTTGCTCTCAGATGAAACCAGAGGAAACTTCTGGATCGCTTGTTCATTTTTGTAGGGTAATACGCATCCTGAAGATCTACTGAGCTCATCCAGTCATCCTTTTCCAAAAATGAAAGAATAGACTGTACTGTGACCATCTGGAATTTAGTTTGGCAAACTGACTTGCTCAGTACACTTAGATCCAAAACTGGGATCCAGTCCCCTGTCTTTTTTGGCACTAAAAAGAATCTTGAGTAAATGCCAAAATCTATCTGGTCTGGTGGAACTTCTTGGGTGGCTCTTTCTTCTCGTAGTTTTTGGACTTCTAGAACTGCTTGTTCCCTCTGACAGGCTGGAACATCAGGGATTTTCTAGCACATTGGAGGAAGAGAAAAGGGAATTGTATAACCTCTGGATATGATCCTCTGCAACTAAGAATCCAATGTTATTTGTGCAGGGATATGCATCCTCCGACTGCCTCCAGAGGATGAAAATTGGGCCTTCTTCTTTCAGGAGTGCTGGAAGGGTTTATCAGAGAAAGAATCCCTGAAACCCAGGTTCTGGGGGCCACCTCTGCTGTGCAGACGGCGTCTTCCATTAAAGTCCCCCCCTCTGCCCCTGGGAGAACTATCTTCACATATGTCCTGAAAGGGCTGTTGGGACTTGTTGTACCAAATCTTACCACTACCTTTCTGATTCCTGGAAAAGGATCATTGGGGAGTGGAAAAATGTATGCACAAAGCAGAAAGGGTCTTTCCATCTTTCTCACACCTGGATAATGCTTCTTTAACTTTTGGGACAAACAGGGATGATCCATCAAAGGGTGCATTGATGAATGAAGACTTAAATGGCACTGCAATGTCACATACATGCATCCAGGTGTGTCTCCTAATGGTAATGCCTGAACCCGCTGGTCTGGTGGTCCCTTTGGCTGCATGAGCAATCAGTCTCATGGATGAATTGGACACAGACTCCAGGGTAGCTAACTGGGAAGCAACCTTTTCTTGGACTTCCTCATAAATGGCTCTTGCCAGGGTATCTGATAACTCCTTGACCAGATCCCCTGGCTCCTGCCAGGGTATCCGATAACTCCTTGACCGGATCCCTTTGTAGTCTGGTCAAATGTGCCAAAAAAATTCAAAGACTTTAACGCAAAAGTTGATGATGCATAGACCTGCTTTCCAAATCTATCCATCACCTATGACTCTTTGTTGGGTGGATGTATAGAGGAACTCTCCTTGGCCAACTCCTTCATTGTGGCTGCCGCCATGACCATGGCATCAACAGCAAACCCTTTGGCCCAGAAGTGTTTGCCTTCAGGTGTGGACAGAATTTTGTCAGGTCTCCTGGGGATAGGTTCAACAGTATTAGGGGCCTTAAACACTCTTGGAGAGATCAACTGAATGAGCTCGGTAGTGGGTGGAGTCACACTAGAGGTAGATGGTCAAGTGCCGAAAGCCTGCAGGTACACTAACTCCTCAGAAGAGGGACTTTGAGACTTCCAGTCACCCTTCTGTTTTAACATTTTCAGAAGGTCTCCAAAGGAAGCACCATCAGGGGGTGACCTTGGGGATCCCTCCTCTTCATCAAAATTGGTGTCTTCGGTGATTGATTCCTCTGGGGAATCCAAGTATTCATCTTACACGTTTTCTTCTTAGGAACCTTCTCAGTTGAGGGGTCTGGGGAGGTACCAGAAGAGGAAAGAATTGTTATCTGGGATTCCTGCGGTTTCAGCACCCTCTGACCCAGTAGGAGTCCAGTTTGAATATCCAGGCGTGAGGAGGAAAGGTATATTTGCTCCAAAGTGGTAAAGGCTGACTGTTTGACTGTGGCAGTCAGGGCTGTCTCCACTGCCTCAAAAGTTGGCCCTCCTGAAGGGGGAATGCAGCTCGAAACTGAGAAGGACTGCCTAGAAACCGTGGTCATTCCCCACTCTAAAGAAACAGCTCCTGAGACCGAAGCTGGAGCTGATCCATGCTAATGCTGCGAGGTGCAAAGAAGGCTCCAACAAAATAGAAGTCAACTCTTTCCCCTCAGAGCCTACAAGATGGCTACAGCTCCAAGAGGTCTCTGGATCTGATTGGACCAACGACTTAGAGCAAGAACCGGTTCCAAGGATAGGGATATTTCCAGAATTGATGAAGTCAGCAATGGGCAGCTCAAAGTTGAAAACTCTAAGGCTTCAGATGAAGTCAGAGGAGGAAAAACTGGAGGGGTGATGGAAGGTTCAGCTCCTATACCCATGGGGGATGGAGCCAAAGAGGTACCTGACAATCCTCTCGCCCAGTGTATGTTATTCACCAGCCTCTCCACATTATCCTCAGTTAAGCTTTTGGTGAAATGGATAGAAAGGATGGTTGGTGACTTTGGCCTTTCCAGAATGGGCAAAAGCAAACTTCCTGGAAAAGGGTCAGCAGAAGGAGAATATGATGTTCTCGGGAGAATCATAATGGATGTCTCCTCAAAATGCTCACTCAGTGCCAAAATGACTGCACTGGTAATTTTGGTGTGGAAGATTCAGTATGCTACTGCACAGACATCTTAGATGCTGAAGACTTAGTCTGATCCAATAGTCTCGGTTCCATAGGTCTCTTCTGGACAGAAGTTTTGGTTACAGAGTCAGTCTGTTCCAAGGATTCTAATGGAACCGAAGACGTTGATCTTTTTGAAGACGGTGCTGAGGGAGTAGAAGGCATCTTTAGATTTCTCTTTTTTTGATTTCTCAAATATTTTACTGGAATAAGAGGAGGAAGAAGGGGAAGACACATCAGTCTTGGTCATGACCTTTTCTGAGCCAGGTATAGCCTCACCGAAGGCTGATGGAATCATACCCTTCAAAATTTGTTTATTTTTTTCTTCCCACTAACACCCTGTGACTGAAACCATGACATACAGCTCAGTCCTCTTGAAGGTGAACAGGGTCCAAGCAGTAAATGAGAATCGGACATAGGACATAGCTGTGGTGGTGGGTCATACTTACACTGGATATTTTTTGCTTTGGTGTATTCACAAGTGAATATTTCATCAGCACTATGGAATTGCCCCTGATATTAGAGAATTTTTAGCCTCTGACAATGATGATGGAGATGAGCTGGCACAGTCAGGGCTGCAGTGTGCATGATGGACTCAGGGAGTGTGACCACTACATCCCCTACCCAGATATCGGGTACAGTCCCTATGTCTGTGGATACCGAGGATACACAACCATTTGAGAGAAGATAGAGTGATGGGAAGACTTGTGCAGTATCCCCTAGTAGGCAGATGTCTGACTCTGTCCCTAACACTTGTGACCAGGGAGATCAACTCAGGAGTGTTGGTAATGGTGATCACTAAAGATATGGTTACTGCCCTCCCCAATGTTGTCAGAATCTGCAACTCAATGCATGTGCAATGTCATCATGAAAGCACAGGCTGGTGCCACCACAGCCATGGTAAAGATAGTGAGGGTGATCCAGTGTCTGCGTAATGATCTGCAGGAGTTAATGTCTCATATCTGTGATTCCTTAGATAGAATGAATCACACACTGAATTGTGCACCTGGCAGGAGTGAGAGGGCTATCCTCACAGATGATCATTTGCTACATCCACAGAAGGTAGCCAACATGACCTTGGGTGGGACAGATCCAGAGTGCAATCCAGTGCCTCTTTGCTAGTGTCACAGCATACTGTACCCACCTCTCCATCTGGCCTGATCATCCCATATTGCTGCCTTCTCCTCTAACTCCTCATCTGTCTCAGCCTCTGTTTTGCTGGGAACTGTTGGCCTTCTTCAGGTGAGCCCCAGACTGACCCTAGTACAGAAGGCCTATAAGGAGCTACTGCACCCTAAGTAGCCTTCCATGGCAGGGACAACTGCTTCTGTTTAACCTTAGAGCAACCAGTGAGTATTAGAGGACTAGAACTAAAAGCCTGGCCATTGGATGCCAGACAGTCAGAACTCCAGGCATGAGACATGTTGTCCATTTAAATGAAAAGCTGGTATAGAAACAGGTGAGCACATGTCTCCCAATGATTGATGCCCAGATGTCCCTCAAATTATGGCCAGGAAATCATGCAGCTAAGGAATGGCAGAAATGTATGAAGCCTCCACAGCCACATACAGAAAAAAAGCAATTTCAGGTCCCAAACTGGATGGTTCTGGCTTTGGAAATCATTCTGAACACTGTTGTACAAACTGAAGCATCCTATCCGTGTACTACTTTCTCCCATTGAAGGAGTTAGGAGCTAGTGAAAACAAAGGAATCTAGAGAATTTAATCTTGCAGAGCATGGCAGAGAGCCTCATAGTGGCATCTCAGTAAAAGGTGGCCTTGTTTGGTGAAATAGACCTGGGCCCTCCATCATCAGTACCTGCCACTGGAAGGTACCCAATGTAAGCGGGGTTCCTATTACGTGATCGAACTTTAACAAGTTCGAACCCTATATGGTCGAAACCATATAGTCGAACTTGCAGAAGTTCGAACACAGACAAAAAAAAAAATAAAACATCCAACAGTAAACTAACTGTTGCAAGCAGGGGGCAAGCCCCCCGCACCCCCCCCCCCCACGTGGGTTAGCTTACTGTTGCATGTTTTTTTTTTTTCCGTGTTCGAAGTTTTGAAACTTCGAACAGACAAGTTTGATATTGTCGAAACGTTATAGCCTTTAACTCCCTCTTTTTTCATTTTCCTTTAAAACTTTTTGCTAAATGCTTAACTTTGGTAATAGATTTTTGACTAAAAGAAGAAACGTGTTCTGAAGAAGAATAAGTTAAAGTAACTTACTTGACATGTTTTTTAAAAGTTTATAACAATTCTTGCAGTTTTCAGAATCACAGTTCTCTCCTATGCAAAAACAAAACTGCAAGTGATAGACTTTTGGAGGAATTTGATGCCCACAAGAACTCTTGGTGGTATTTTTTCTCTCTCAGGACATCATTGGTAAATGCACAAAATAACAGACAGTCTAAGCAATGAAGGTTAGGCATGGCAAATGAGAATGTAGTACAAATAACTGCATCTAATTTAATTTGACAAGTGAGTAAGTACATTTAGGCAGTTGTAACTCAAAACAGCAGCACTCCCAAGGTTGTAAAACACAAGAAAATATTTTTTGTAGGGGCAAGTTGCCCTGAAGCTGTAATGTCCTCAACACACACACACACACACACACACACAGACACACACACGCACACAGACACACACAGACACACACACATACAGACACACACACACACACACACACACACACACACACACACACACACACACACACACACACACACACACACACACACACACACACACACACCTCCATGTTCGTTTGACAAAAGGAGGAAAGTCAGGAAAAACATGAAACTCCCTTTCTTCCTCTTCTTCAAATCTAATGTCAATTAAACCACCCTAGTGACCTACCAGTAACAACATTCTAAATGTTACTTAACTAGAAGTTGGCAAACTGTAGTTTTTTCACCCAATGAAATAGCAAAGCACAGCAGATGAACAATTCATTTCGGGTGGAAGGAAGAAAACTGAGTAGTAAGAGTGCTCACCTTTTATAGCTAGGCTGCCTCTAATAAACATGATTTAAAAAGGCAACCACATGTCCTTAGAGATATCCTACTGTTTAAAAATATCAGGCCAGGAAATGACATCTATCTGCTCGAGCTAATATCATATTAACAACTTGTGCAACAATAGAACCAGCTGCATTATACAGAATGATAGACCTATGACTACACTAAGATTGCATCTTGGGTGCTTGCAGAAGTTGGCGGGAGAAGATGGGAGTGAAAGGCTGATGCCACCTTATCCAGTCTAGGGGAGGAGTGTGGCTCAGGCACACTACTTAGGTGACATCTAGTGGGAGCACTAGGTGTTTCACCCACAGAGTACAGGCCTACAAAATCCCTGTTACCATGGTGCATGTGCAACTGTGAGTAGAGGTCTTCTCTGAGCAGCAATAGTGGAATTAGGCGAACTGCTGAGGGAAGTGGGGGGCCTCACCTAGGGACAGGATAGGCCACCCCATTGGATCAGCAAGCTGACATGCTCTTGCTGTCTTGTAATATATAGGCCACTACAGTTTCCTGGGCAGGAATGAATGGGCTGCAGGACTCTTGCTTAGCCTAGGAATATGTGTCCCCCATCCATATAGAATGAATGGGATGATTAGATCCTGACTGTGGAGCCATCGGATGAAGTCCTCTTGGGGGAGGGAAAAAAAGTCATACAACAACAATTATGTGAGCATATCCTCTTACTTGACTATATCAGTGACTGTTCATTTCTGCTTGCAGTAAACTTCAGTTTTGCTCATCTCTTGTTATGCAGGCTGACAACTACACAACCTTTTGAATCTAAAAAAAATTTCTAGTCAAAAAGCCAACAACAATAATTTAAAAAGCTAACAAAATAAGTAGCATAGCTACACTGCTGGCTGCACTGAATAAGATAGATCATCAGATACAAAATTCTGAATGATCTGTGTCTCTCATAAAAAAAAAAAATAGAAAAAACAATAAAAATTATTTTTCATATTTAAAAGAAATTTAAAAATATTCCTACCACACGGAAAGCGTTAAAGCTACATACCATAGTAAAGGCTACAGCTCCCAGACCAGCATATACAGTTTGTAACCAAGGTATCTGAAATGAAGCATAATAAACAATTGTTTTAGTTCTGATTCCTAATTTCTTTATAAAGTAATTATACTTTCTAATGCTGTGAAGGCTTTCAATTACAGAACCATATGAATGTGGAAAACTGTCAAAAGTCAACAAATAATTGAAAACTAGCAAAATAAGCATATTTGTACTGCTGGATGTATTGAACAGAAAATAAATGACTAGGATAGCAAGACTGTGATGGACCTAAGGGCACTGATGTCCACAGATTACATCAGAAGGGATGCTAAGGAAGACCAAAGGAAGAAATTGTCCTTTGGTACAGTGCCAACAGGCCACCACCGTGAGCCAAGGTACTACCAAAAATTATCAGTATATACTTCATACATTTTTGTGGGAGGTGGCTGATAGCTATGACATGAATGCCTGCATTTTCTTTTTAATCTCCCAGTCTTGCTTGCATCATTGTCTTGAAATTTACCTAAAAGTTCCAAAATATGCTGCATATTCACAGCCTAATTTTATAACTTAAAAGATAGATGTGTTTGGGTGCACGGAAAGCTTGAAAGACAGCAGAATCAAACACTGGTAGAATAAAAAAATGCAAGAAGCAGATCTATAGAGTTGTGCAGAACTGGGAGGGGGGAGGAGGTAAACCATCTAGTACCTAGAATTACACACTGAACCACAAGGCAAGGAAACAGACAAACTAGGCAAGCCTAACAGTCTTTAATGCCACCCATTGCATGTATAACAACACAATACCTTCCCTATTAAGTGTTACTTAACACAGTTATTACTCATAAGAAAAGGAAAATGTCCACAGTATGCTTGTTTATTTTATCACACAAAACTCATCAATTTATCTCCTACCAACACATGACTGATCCCCCTTACTATGATAATATATAAATAAAGCAGACTAGACTATGGTCTCCAGAGGACACTCAGCACCAACAATATTCTACATTACTTGATGCTGTGATGATGATGAAGCATTGGTACCAAGGTCCTGGTGGCAGAACCAAACAGAATGAAACATTGGTACCAAGGTCCTGATCACTGAACCAAACAGAATAAAGCACTGGTACCAAGGTCCTGATGGTGGAACCAAAGAGAACGAAGCGCTGGTACCAAGGTCCTACTGGGAGAACCAAATAGAATAAGAAGGCCTGACATTCAGAATGTTGGATCTCACACCGTACTCTGCGCACAAAAAGGTGGGCTGAAGAGACCACAAACTCATGCTTCATAAAAAGGTTGAGAATTTCATATTTCATAATTTAGCCAGCCATCAAGGATAAGTTCTGCCCACACCACACCACATCCAGTACTCCTACTTTAAGTCATTCAAGATATCCCATTGTGATTTCTGCTTCACCTTTGCTGAGTTCAAAAATGTGCAGAACAAAAGATCTGACCACTACAATAAAATCAAGAGCGAGAAACGTTAAACTTTTGGCAGCTTTAAATAGCAGTAATTTGTGATTTACATGTCTGAGAAACATATTGTATCACACTGTTATTTATTTTATTTGTTTTTTCACAAGGTAAACCCACTCACTAGGCACAGTTGCCTTTTCTCAGTGGTAGCTAGGATCATTTTCTGATAAAATTACTTGCCTAGGCTCATACAGTGGGCATCATATCTTCTGGGAAGAAGGCTATAACAAAACTAAAAGCTGATTTTGACAAGAATAATTAAATGACAGTTCTTATTGTGACTATTTCTGCTAAATATATTTTCTTCCTGTATGTGGCCACATCTTTGCACCCATTATTAATTTACATGATGCTTGGAGCTTTTCTAAATGAGATTTTTAAATTCAAATACTTATCAATGAAATCTGAAACACAAACACTCACATGGATGTGCACACATGCTATATATCCCTACAGTTTAACTCATTAACCCAGAGTACCATCTCACAGTGCCTCTGTGCTTACATCCGAGCGCGCTGTGAGAAGGTAGTAACTGTATGCTGTTACAGCCAAGTCCCTTCCACAAGCGCTTCTAACTTTAAACCCGTATTGTAACTCCACTGTTAAAAAATAAGTTGAAAAAGTAACTGAACTTTTTCAGTTACTTTCTCAACTTACTTTTCATTGTGGAGTTATATGATGTTCATATTTAACTTTTTGGAGAAAATCGGCTGTATATACAAATACTCTTAGTATACCGATTCTCTATGCATTTCAAGGAGCAAGTGGTGGCAGCCAATTGGTTTGTTCCATGTCAAGCCGCCACTTGCATAACACCTCCATCCCCCAAGCTAAGTTTTCTTTGATCTGTCCAAATAAATACAGGGTTCAGCAGTAGCAATTCCCTTTCATTTTTCTGATATTTTCAGACTTTATTGCTACTGGATCCTGCAGTTTATTTGGACAGAACATCCATTTTCATCTGCCTGCCGGTTTGTGAGTCTGGAATACAGGAGATACTGCTTGGTTTTGCATTTTGTGATTTTTGTTTGTGAGGAGAGATTTGATTTCACTTTTTTTTTGTGGATTCTAATTCTGAGTGAGCAATGCATGAGAGAATGATCGGTGCGTGTGTGAAAGCAAAAATATATGTGTGTTTGCGAATGCAGATGAGACTGTCTGTGTGCATGAGAGACGTGTGTGTATTTATTTATTTTATTTATTTATTGACATTTGTTAATCGGGTTAGTCCAGCTGGGTTATTGTCCCATTTTCAGTGGAGACCTGAAGAGAAAAGCTCCAGCAAATACAATATATGATCACAGAACAAGAAAAAAAGTATTACAAACAATAATAGCAAGCAATAGAAATAAACATCTACATGTGTAGAAATAAACAACTGCATTTTTTGTTTCTTTGAAGAAATTAAATTCTTAGTTGCTGAACAGATGGGGAAAGTCAAGAGTGATAGTAGGATGTAATGAGAGAGATATGAGTGTGGGAGGAGTGGAGAGCTAAGTAGGGTCATAGCAGGGGCAGGTTCTGGAATTGAGTAAATGTGACTTCAGTTCTTTTTTAAATAATGGAGTATGAGAGATAGAGCGTATATCAAAGGGAAGTCTATTCCAAGCTTGGGCCACAGAATGCTTGTAGAGTTGCTTACCAACAGACTTGTTAGGGTGGTAGACATCAAGCAATTGCTGATTTAAGGTGCAGAGAGATCGAGAAGGGGTATAGATGGAAACAAGGAGAGATAGGGAAGGACAGCAGGAGGGTTTAAACAGCATAGAGTGCAGCATGTGAAATTGGTAGAGATGAAGTAATTGCGGGAGTTCCAGCCATTGTAGAGACTTTAAGGCAATACAGTGGTGTGTGTTGTTTGGGCAGTTAGTAATGAATCTGGCTATTTTGTGGTAGGTTTGTTGAAGTTTGTTCAGGGTAGTAGTTTGAATATTTGTGAGAACTGGGGCAGCATAGAGGAGAGAGGGGAGGAGAAGTGCTTGTCCAAGGGTGAGTCTAGCCTCAGGAGTGAGGTATTTTCTGTTCTGATTTAGGAGACCAAGTTTTTGATGGGTTTTCTTTATGCATTGCTGTATATGCTGATTGAATTTTAGTTCATCGTCAATGATAACCCCTAAGAGTTTAGTGTGGGTGTCAGGATGGATGGCTGTATTAATACAAGATTTAACAACAAAAGAAGATCTATGTTGAGCAAGAGAATGGGGGAGGAAGAGCAAGAGTTTGTTTTTTTTGGGATGGGATGTATGAGAGGGAGTTAGCCATGCATGAGAGAATGAGTGGTATGTGCATGAAAGCAGAATATATGTGTGTTTGTGAGTGTAGGTGAGACTGTCTGCGAGTGACTGAATGGGAAATTTCAGACTGTGTGTGTGTGTGTGTGTGTGTGTGTGTGTGTGTGTGTGTGTGTGTGTGTGTGTGTGTATGTGTGTGAGAGAGAGTGAGGTGAGAGAGAGAGTGTGAAGTCTGAGAGTGATGCGAAAAATGGCAGCAGCAGCCAAGGATGTTCCCGTACCTACAGACTATACCTCTCAACCTCTCCCGACATTCATAACAATAGGGAGTGGTTTAAGTTTTGGCCGTCACAAACACTTTGTTCCGGCAATAAGTGCTTTTCTGCTTGCTTGCATTGCCTCACCCCTAGTAAGTGTGCAGTCAGAAAGTCAAATGTATGGCATTAACTTCAATCATCTGCAGTAGGCAGTTTCAAGCTGAGAAGACTGAAAATATGACACAGAAATCTGGACTGTTGAGCTGTAGCGTTTTCCAGTATCGCAGTAGTCCCCAACCACTAGGCTTCCTTTGGTACCGGACCAAAAAGAAAAATGTGTGTGTGTGTCTGCTTGACTGTTTATGAGTGTCTGCTTCTGTCTGCATGTGTGTGAGTAAATGTGTGCAAGAAAGGAGTATGAATGTGTGTGTATGAATGCGGAAGAGACTGTGCATATGTGTGTAAGAGTTAGAGTGAGCAATGCATGAGAAAATGAACAGTACATGCGTGGAAGCAGAATGTGTGTGTGTACGAATGTAGAAGAGAATGTGTGTGTATGAGAACGAGTGGGCAGTGCATCACAGAATGAATAAAAGCAAAATGTCTGTGTGTGTACGAATGCAGAAGAGATTGTGTATTTATCTGTATGAGAGAGACTGAGCAATGCATGAATGAAGAGTTTGTGTGTGAGCAAAATGTCTGCGTGTGTGAATGCGGAAGAGAATGTGTATGTGTGAGTATGAGACAGAGTGAGCGGTGCATGTGTGAAAGCAGAGTGTATGTGTGTGTGAATGGATAAATGAATGTGTATGTGATGCGAGTATGACACCCTCTTGCCGGCATTTTATTTTTGTGCGGACCCTCTTGCTGGCATTTTGTTTTTGTGTGTAAGCCTGAGGTTGAAACAAAGTCTGGCTCCAGGAAACACATTGAAGCCCTAGAAGTGAGTGGTGAGCAAAGCAATCAGCTCAAAAGATCTTGAAACAGCACTCAAACAAAGTCTTAGCATGGCAACTGTCTTATAAGACCCTGCATCAGAACACTAACCAAGGTTCTAGTAAGGTGATTTGCCTAAAAGACCTGAAAGAGTACTGTACTAAATATCAGATCCCCTAAATAATATCCTAGCATGGTCAATAAGCTCTGAATAGTCTCTAAAGGCTCTGCATCAGAATATGAACAAGATCCTAGTGAAGGCCTAAGCTCTTTTCAGAAAATGCAGTAAGGTCACATACAACATCATGGGAACACACCAACATCTGCCCTAAAACCCTTAGTATAGCATTTAGCAGAAATGAAGACAGCCTTAAATGAATTTGCATCCTGTTCCACAACAAATGCTCCCCTGCTAAAGCACATCTTCACATTAAGGTTCAGAAGCAATTTCCAATTGACTCTAAATAGAAATATCTTGCATTTAAATCATGATGGCATACCAAATACTCAAGGAGATGCCCTGCAATACTGCTATGCTGCAGTAAAGAGAAGAAAGCAGATATCAAGCACATGAAGTGAAAAGACTGCCAACCACAAATATGAAAGGACTTGAAAGTAAAGGGAAAACCATTTAGGTGTCAGGGTCAACAATACAAGGGCAGGCAAAATACCCGTCCTATCTAGGGTCATCAAGGGAGAGGTATCTGAAGTTCCTTAAATCCTCAGCATTCATTGCTATGTATCAGATAGGGGTCTATATTAGAACACTGAACATGTGAAATGTTGAGTGTTCTAATATCGACCCGTTTTCAGCGAACACTGAAAATATCGAAGCAACAGAAAACTGAATTCTTTTCTAGGGGAAAGAATTTGGTTGTCCGTTTCTGTTGCTTCGGTATTTTCAGCGCTCTGGTGGAAAGTTACGGGCCAGGTTCAGGTAAGTGTGCGGTTGTGTGGATGTGTGGGTTAGGTGAGTTAGGGTTAGGGCACGGGTCAGGTAAGTGTGCGATTGTGTGGACGTGAGGGTTAGGGCGGGGTAAATGAGTTAGGGTTAGGGCGCGGGTGAGGTGACTGTGCGATAGTGACGGACCTTAGGGTTAGGGTTTGGGTTAAGGTAGGTGGATAGATAGTGGTGTATGTATAGTTTAGTGTAGGGTTAGGTATAAGAGTTTAGGTGTATGTGTGTGGATTGCTGTTAGTTTGGTGTGCTTGTGTTGTGTGTATGTGTTTTGGAACAGCAAATTTTTTCCCTAGGAAAAAATTCGCTGTTCCGAATGTTTGATGTTTTGTATTTTCGATTGCTAGGGTTCGATATTAGAACACTCGACATTTTGAATGTTTGGTGTTCTAATATAGACGCTCACATAGGGAAGCAGAATGGAAAGGGCAAAAAAAGGATAATACCTGAAATTCTCCAACATCCATCTGATGTCGGTCACTATTTTCTAACTTCAATCTTTAATGATTTGCCACTAATATGGCAGAAAACTACAATTTTATAATACACATTCCAAAAATATGAGGCAAAAATCTGGACATTCTGTGAAAATATGTGCAGTTGAGAGTTATGTAAGATGCACTATGAGAGAGTCAGTAGGGATGTCTGTTGATCCATTATTTTGCACTTGCTAAGCAGCTCTTTTGCTGTTTAGCTAGTGGGAAATACACCAACTTCAGACTACAAAAATTGTGTGTGTGTGTGTGTGTGTGTGTGTGTGTGTGTGTGTGTGTGTGTGTGTGTGTACGTGTGCTGCTGTCTGCATTTGTGAATGACTGCATGCATGACAACAGAAGAGAATATAATGAATGTCTAATCAAAAGGTAATGTGCAGCTACTATCTACCTGCACATAAGGGGTTCACTTTGGTGAATGTTTCATTTTGGTGCTTGTACATACCAGGGAAATGTTACTGAACGGTCGTTGTGGGGAAATCTTTCATTCTGGTGCATACATTTTATTGAAGGGGTCGCTTGGGTAAATGCTTCATTTTGGTGGTTGTACAGACTAGTAAATGTTACTGAAGTTTCATTTGAGGAAGAGTTTAATTTTGGTGATTGTGCATACCTCAACATTCTGCTGAAAGTTGCTTGGGTGAAGTGTTCATTTTGGTGGCTGCACATACAAGGAAATGTTACTGAAGGGTTGTTTGGGGAAATGCTTCATTTTGGTGCATGTGTATACCTGGACATACTAATGAAGATGCTGCCTGGGGAAAAGTGTAAAGCATTTAGCTTCTCTTTTATATAAATTTCTGTATATATTCTCCTAGTGTAGTTAACCATGGAAAAGACAGAGTACTGCTGGGAAAGTGTGGTATTGTAGCTCTGAATGATTTGAGGTACAAAAGTCTCCAGTAATTCTAAATATTGGAAAGGGGGGTTTTCCTCCACAAATTGTGAGCATGTTTTAGTGACATCAAGATATTGGCAATGCCTGCGTGTCTTTGACCTCAACCGTTTTACATTTTAGAAGAATGACTTCTGTACCAGTGACTGATGCAAAAGAAATGAAGCAGTCTGTGTTGTAATGTCATGGTATTTTCAATCGTAATTCAGAATGGCTTATAAAAATGGGGCATTTGAAAACAACTCTGCTGTTACAGTTATATTGTGTTTTTATAGGGGGTAAAGTAGTGTACACCCAGGACTAAAACCAGTCATCACCTTTTTGTTTGTGTGCAGAAAATTAACTCTTCACCCTTCATTTGTTTCCTTAGGCATTCATAATTCTATAAACTGAATAAACAGTATATAAACAGTATACAATATTAAACTGATGAAACTACAAAGGGGACTCAATGAGGTGATATAATAAACGCAAGATGTAGATATATGTGTCTATATGTTGGAAAAACATTGACAGAAGCGTTAGCTTCTCTCTGTCTCTGTCTTGTCATGTTACACTGCTTTTTGAAAGGGGTGACTTGGGTGAATGCCTCATTTTGGTGCATGTATATACCAGGAACTGTTACGGGAGGGTCATTCAGGGGAAATAACTGATTTGTGTACTAAGGAAGTACTTGTGCATACATGGTCAGACTGCTGAAGTGATTGGTGGGCAAAACAGTTTATTGTGTCATTTTGGCACTTATGCATACACAACTGATTCACTGGCTGACTGCAAGATGCCATGCCATGCTCTCTCAGCTGATCTATTTGTTAGAATATTGTACTACAGATACGGTGTAACAGGCATAGATTATCTTTAGCAGCAATACGACCACATACAAAGATCAAAAAAAGTTTCAGCAATCCTTTCGGAAAACCAAGCGGAATGGGTTTGGAGACGGCGAAAGATACAGAGAGAATGAAAGGGAAACAGAATATGGACAGAGACCTTTCGTTGGCGTTTATACGCAAAGGTACAAACGAACTAGACAAAACTAATGACATTTTTTCTGTATTTCAAGTTAGTAATGTGGATTCTTCTTACATTATTAATTTATGTGGGATGAATTTAAGTAATGAAATGATTTCAGTATTAAGTAAAGGCTTGAAATTTGTTCCAACTGTATTACCACGTGAACATGTTTTGAAAAGTGATGTTTACAAGTTTATACGGAAACTGCATTTAGCTGCTTTTTTTCAGGATAAAAATGGGTATAATGTGTGTAATGAAAATAGCATTACGGTGTCTACTGAATCCTCTGGTGATTCAGATGACAGTTTCTATTCTTGTTCTTCAGAGTATGTAGATATGAATAGTTATAATGCATATAGTAAATTAGATACTTCTAAAATTAATGTGAAAAGTGACTTTGTTCCTCCTTTTATACATGAAGGTATTAAAAGTTTTTCAGCGATGTTAAATTTTGATATAGAAATGTTGTATAAAGATTTTTGTAATAATAAATCTGAGGTTAAATATAATTTGACCAGATTAGAATGGCAAGCATTACAGATTTTAGCTAAAAAACAAGATTTGATAATAAAGCCCGCTGATAAGGGGAATAAGGTGGTACTTATGCATTATACTCAATATGCACAGATGTGTCATAATCATCTTGATGACACTACCACATATAGTAAATGTGACATTAGAGCCTATAGTAATGCTTTGAAACTATATGATGAGTTACTTTATAAAGGACTGAGATTAGGATATTTTTCAAAAGATGACATAATGAAGAAATTTAAGGTCAATAATCATGAGATAGCTTTGTTTTACTGTTTACCAAAGGTACACAAAAATATGAATTGTCCTCCGGGACGCCCCATTGTATCAGCATGCAAATATTTTTTACACAATATGGGGATATTTTTGCATAGTTTTTTGTATCCTTATGTGAAGAAACAGACAACATACATTAGAGATAGTTTTGAATTTCTGAACAAGATTACCCTAATAAAATGGACTGAGGGTATGTTTTGGTTTACAGCCGATGTAAAAAGTTTATATACAAGCATAAAACATGAACATGGTTTGCAGGCTCTAAGTAGAACCTTAGGTGACAGCCCTCAGTCATTTTACATTATAGATTTAGTGGAATTTTGTCTTAAGAATAATTATTTTTATTTTGATGGTCAGTTATTTCACCAACTAAAAGGCACAGCTATGGGGGCAAGTTTTGCCCCAATGTATGCCAATATTTTGATGAGTTGCTTTGAGCTTGATTTTTTGTACCATTTGGAATTTTATAAAAATCATGTAATAAGCTATTATCGATATATAGATGATTTAATTTTTATTTGTAGGGGTGGTATAGATGAGTTAGAAGCCTTTAAAAAAGACTTACATAAAAATCAATTTGGACTGGAATTTGATGATTTCCAAATGGGTAGTAAAGTTAATTTTTTGGATCTGACTTTAGAGGGGATGAGTAATGGTAAAATAGTTACAAGAATTTATAGGAAATTCGAAAATTTACATTTTTTAGATGGATTAAGTCATCATCCTGCTCATCTTATGAAATCTTTACCGTATGGGGAATTCATTAGAATTATGAGGTTGTGTAATAATGGTAATGAATTGGAAATAGAACTACAAAAAACAGTAGATTTATTTGTAAGAAGAAATTACAATGAAAAAGAGGTCAAGTTATCCTTACGAAAAGCTAAGAATGAAAGATCTCAGATAAATAAAAATAATAAAAACAGAGCAAATAAAGGAGAAAAAGACAAATATATTGACAAACAGATGTTTTTTGTTCTGTCATATGATTTAATGACAGAAGAAGTTAAAAAAGCAGTACAAAAATACTGGCCTTTTTTATTCAAATATAGAGATTTAGTAGAAATTATTCCAACAAGTATTGTATTTTCTTATAAAAGAGGAAGAAATCTCAAGGACATGTTGGTACATGCTATGTATTCTAATCCAAATGTTAATTTACTAAAAGAGATAGTTTTAATGGGAACATTTGAATGTGGGAAATGCATTTCGTGTAAATATATAAGTAAAACATTTGAATGTATTAATGGTAAGATTTTTAGACCGTGTGGAACTTTTTCTTGTAATTCAGTAGCAATAGTTTATGCTATTAAATGTCCATGTGGACTGTTTTATATAGGGGAAAGTAAAAGGGCCTTTAAGGTCCGACTTCAAGAACATATAAGAGATATAAAAAATAAGAAATTAGAAAGCCCTTTAGCAGTACACTTCAAAGACTATCATAATAGTTTACCTGAAGGTTTATTGGCAACAGTTTTGGAACAGGTATTAGTTAATAATGTTGATAATAATTTAGTTAAACAAAAGCTGCTATATAAGGAAACAGTTTTTATATTGAAGTATAATACACTGACACCTACGGGTATTAATGTAGAATGCAATTGGAGAGTATTTTTATGAATGATATATATTGTAAATTGATTAATTGTTTGATTGTGAAATTGTTTTATTGGCTTTTGTAATTAAGGTTCTTGAATGGTATAAATAATCTGTAAGTATTTGGAACATTCATTCTCCTAGAAGGCGTGAGCCGAGGCGCCAGAGAAGAAAATAAAATTGTGTTGGATCTTTGTATGTGGTCGTATTGCTGCTTCTACTGTCCTTTTTTTGTTTTTGTTGCATATAATAATAGATTATCTTTAGCTCAGGTTTCAGTGATGGTTATTATAATTTTTTGTTTATGTATCCAGCTTTCAAAAATCATTTACTATCTGTTAACGATATGCACATACTGTATTGAGGAACACTGATGATAAACACGTCTGAAGAAATGTTGGAATAATGGATAACAAACAGTTGTTCTTCTTCTTTTGGCTTTTCCTGGTTAGGGGTCGCCACAGCGGAACTCCGGTCTGCTAATGATTAGTAGTAGATTTTTTACGGGTGCCGAGGTGCCAGCTCAATGCCCAACCTTCAACGAAGGCACGCCCATTCTACGCATGTCTTTCGAATGCCACTCGACCGTGGGGAAGACATGCAGACTCCACACAGAAGGCGCTCCAGCCGAGAATCAAATGGGAGAACCTCTTGCTGTGAGGCAACAATGCTACCGCTGCACCACCGCGGCTTGTGTTATTGTAACCAGAGGGATGGTTAGGTGAGATAACTTGAATGACTACTTTTTGGACTAATTCTTACATGGATGAAGCAGATAAGTTTGACATTTCTGGTTGTATTATTGTATTTCTGTTTATACTCAGTAGCTGCCTGAGTGAGGTAAAGGTTATTACTTGCTGACTACTACCAGCATGCACTACCATATATTTTGGGCATTTTTCCTGGCTTTGTCAGTCATGTGTGGAAATTGGGTGGGAGGAGGAAGGGCTCAGTAATATCTAAGTGTTATACTATTTCTACTGAATTATAATGATATACTATTTCTACTGAATTATAATGAATGCCTACTCAAAAGGTTATGTGCAGCAATTATCACCTGTGTCTGAGCATACGTAAATTTCAAGTGATGAAATGCAGCTTATTATTAATTCCACTATATCACTTTTCAGGTAAAATTCTCAGCATTTGTCACTGTTGAGTAGAGGTCGTTATCACATTGATGAATGCACAAGCCAGATTTGGGTTTTTGTCTATGTAAAGTCATTTCAAACCATCCCCCACCAGTTTCTTTCTATCTTCTTCTTTTACTTTCAGCTGTTCCCATTAGGTCTCACCACAGCGGATCATCTGTTTCAATTTCTTCCTGTCCTCTGCATCTTGTTCAACATGTTACACCAACCACCTGCATGTCCTCTCTCACCACATCCATAAACCTTATCTTAGGCCTTCCTCTTTTCCTCTTACCTGGCAGCTTCATCCTTAGCATCCTTTTCCCAATATACCCAGCATCCCTCCTCAGCACATGTCCAAACCAACACAATCTCGCCTCTCTGACTTTGTCTCCAAACCGACCAACCTGGGCTGACCCTCTAATATACTTATTCCTAATCCTGTCTACCCTCATCACACCCAGTGCAAATCTTAACATCTTTAACTCTGCCACATCCAGCTCTGACTCCTGCCTTTTTGTTAGTGTCACTGTCTCCAACCCATATAACATAGCTGGTCTCACTACCATCTTGTAGACCTTCCCTTTCACTCTTACTGGTACTCGTCTTTCACAAATCACTCCTGACACTCTTGTTTGATACACAGTAAAGTCCTCATTGTGGTTATATGGTTCCCAGAAGACAGCAATATGCATATAAATGTCTTGGAGAAGAGAACGTCTTTTTAGAGTTGCAGGCCTTTCAGAACTCCCTCCTTTAGGGCTAATTGCTATCCAAATGGACAATATGTCACTGGTTTGGTGCATCAACAAACAAGAGGGAAACAACCCCCTTTATCAACAAGGAGGGAGAGTTGAGCTGTGGGTGATCTCCTCCAAATGTATCACTCGTGTGTTATTTAGTGTTGTCAAGGATGGTAGGTACATATATGTGCATCGTCATCACTGGTTATGTACCTTATCAAAGCAATAATGCCACTGTGGATAGGAGTGAAGATTTGGGTGAGTTAACCAGGTAATGCTAATGATATACATGTATGTGTAGTCTTCCAATACATCTCTCAAACATCAGTAGTAACCTGTTTGCATTTCTTTCCTGTGCATATGCGCCCATCTTGTGACAGTAACATGGCTTCACGAGCAGGAAAATGACAAGTCAAAGTGTTGGTGTGTGGCCATTCCTACATTCATTGGGCTGCCAGCCATGCCTCCAGAAATGAAAACCACTACAACCTGAGCTTCCCCACATCTAGTGTGAAGGTATACTGGATGCATTGGAACAGACTCCTGCAGTTGTTGGAAGAGAAGTCTTCGATCTACCCTGAACCTGACATTCTTGTGCTGCACTTTGGAGGGATTGATGCCATTACTCACCCACTTGGAAGTCTATGGTTTGAAATCAGAACAATTTTTGAACGCCTGCAGTCGTGGTGGCCACATTGTCATTTTGTGTGGTCTGACATAATTCCTCGCCAGACATGGAAAACAGCAAACAGTCAGTGGGCAGCACACAAGGCCAGACGTTTACAGAATGTGTTCATGCATGGCTTGATGCACAGGGACGGTGGATCAACAATCTGCTATGACAGCATCTCTGCAGAAGATGTTCACCTTTACAGAAGAGATGGCGTTCACCTAACTGAGGATGGCATTGTGTTGTTCTTGACTGACCTCCACAATGGCGTGATGACAGCTATGCAAAATATATTGGTAACATGCAGCTAGTGAGAACGAATGCACAACAGCCATGACCAAATAGGACCGGTATGGTAAAAAACTCTTTTTATATTTTATGAACACCGTTGTCACTACTGATGACACAGGAAAAGAACTGCTAGGGAACTTGTACACAAGCTGAGTAACACTTCATTTTCATATTGTCAAAGAACCATCTGTATGCTGTGCACAGGTACAGATAATAGTTTGATTATGAATTGTGTTATGTAAATTATATTTCTCCTAGTTTGGCAAATAACTGTGGTAGGGAGATGGTGAACATGCCGAGTAAAAACAGCTGTTTGAGGATAATACCACATACAAGAGAATATGTCAATAACCATCCTGCACACATATCACAGTTTGGTTACAATCATGGTTATGAGAGCTATGATTTATTTTCCTATTGTGCTAAATACATTTGTCAGGGAACATGTCATCAGGGTAAGTAATATCTCATTTTGAAGGCAGTATTATTAGTTACAGGATGGAAAAAGAACTGTGCCTGTATGCCATACACCTGTCCAGATATCACAGTTTGTTTGAGACCATAGTTATGAGAATTATGATATTTTTTAATATTTTGCTAAATAACTTTATCAGGGAACGTGTCATCAGGGTAAGTAATACCTCATTTTGAAGGCAGTATTAGTAGTTACAGGATGGGGAAAGAACCGTGTCTGTATGCAGGAGAACTGTACAGATATGTTTTGTTTAGGACTTTGGTTATGGAAATTATGATTGTTTTCATATTTTAGTAAATAAGTTTGATAGGGAGCCTGTAATTGTGCCAAATTATACCTCATTTTGAAGACTGTGTTAGTCCTTACAATATGATAAAAGAATGGTGTCAGTATTCTGTACACATCTACAGATATCACACTTTATTTAGGACTCGGGTTATGGAAATTAGGATTTTTTTCATATTTTGGTAAATAACTTTGCCAGGGAGCATGTAACTGTGCCAAGTGATACCTCATTTTGAAGACAGTGTTATTCCTTACAACATGATAAAATAACTATGTCTGTATTCTGTACATATATACAGATATCAAAGTTTAGGACTAAGGTTATGAAAATTATGATTTTTTTTCATATTTTGGTAAATAACTTTGCAAGGGAACATCTCAATGTGCTACGTAATACCTCATTTTGAAGACACTATTAATAGTTACAACATGGTAAAAGATTTGTATTCATATGCTGTACACATGTACAGATATCAAAGTTTGTTTAGGACTTAGTTTATGGAAATTATGATTGATTTACATATTTTGGTAAATAATTTTGCAAGGGAGCATGTCAATGTCCCAAGTAATACATCATTTTGAAGACAGTATTACCCCTTACAACATGGGAAAAGAACCGTGTTTGTATGCTGTACACATGCACAGATATCACAGTTTGTTTAGTGTTGTAGGATTATGAAAATTATACATTTGCAATATTTCTCATTATTATGCCCATATCTTTGCAAGGGAGCATGGTGATGACACAAATGAGGCATCATTTTGAAGGTGACATTGAGCCACACAACTTGTACACTGATATGTAGTCCCTGTCTGTTACAGGTGATGAGATATTATGAGAAATATAATATTAGTCATATTTCTGTGAATATCTCTATAACAGAGCATCACACAGCAATGGTTAAGGTATTATTTTCAAACTAACATTCATACAAACACATTAATTACAAATTATATGGGTCTACATGGTACATTCACTAAGATATTGTGATTTGTTGTACCAAAAAGGTACAAAATATGCACAATATCAGCATTCCTTGGCAAATATTTAATAATGACTTACATACACACTATCAACATTTATACTGTTGGAAAGGTCAGTGTCTGCTGAACAACTTTCACATTTACATTTTTAGTCTAGCTCTTATGGTTAAAGAGTTATGAACATTTGTTTTCTGTATGATATTACAAATGGATTATCTGAAAATAAGCTCAGGCTGCAATGTTGTTCCTACGGTGGAAGTAAACAGGCAGCATTTTCTGAGCTTGTCCAGAGTGAATGAGTTAATACAAAATTTAATTGATTGAAATGGCCCACAAGGGCAGTTAACCTAGTACTAACCTAAAAAAATAAATAAATAGATAAATTAAAACTAATTCAAATATTAAATGAATGAAACTATTAGTACAAGAGGCTGATGCTCTAATTCTCATCACTGATGATCATAACTGAGAAAGACCAAGGTCTAGAAAGGGAGAACAGATAAAAGCAGCAGACTGACAAATCACTTTCAAACTGTGACAGTACAAGAACTTTATGCCTGCCTCCACCTTGCAGTATAGTGGACGCAGACACATTCTCAAGGATGGCAACAGCTGAGCCAGACAGAAAACACTGCACTTCTACAGCACATATGCTAGTGTATGGTATACTATATGCAAGTGTAGAGCACAAACATTGCTATAGAAGTTAGTCTTACTGGAGATGCTACCATTCTGAGAAGCTTTGAAAAAAACATGACAATGGCGCACCTGGACATCAGGAATTTTCACCCATCATGCTGCTGTCTAGTCTGACACTGGAAGTGCACATGGGTATTTTGATGATGTCTTCAGAAAGAGAACCATCTACAAAATATCTTAACCTTTCACCAACATATACTATGTACAGTGGAACACTTAAGTAAGGCACAGAACTTAACCCCAAGCCAAATTTTATTAGGGAAAGAGCATGTACTAAGCCTTGCATTTGGTAGGTTCTAGGCCTGAAGTGACCCTTATCTGCCATCAGTTTCTTCATTTCTGCACTTCTACGATAGTCAAGAGAACTTAGGCATGAGGCTCCTACTTGATGTGACACATGAACCTTAAAAAGTCTTACTGCAAGAAAATCAGGAATCAGTTGATATAGAAACAAACGTCTGTTAACAGCCAAATGGACAACTTAGAAAATATGATGCATTAGGCACTAATCTTGCTTGCAAATAGTGACAAGTAAAAAGAAGTTGTGTATTCACCATAGTGTTCCATCTGTGTTGTCCATTTTCATTCTTCCTCAACTGATGGATTCGGATCTGATCCCCTTGGATCCAACAAGGCTGTTGCTAAAGCTCGTGGCAACCAAAAACTCTTGAGCTTCTCCCTTACCCACAATGCACGAACCCCAATTACCTCAGATGTTGTTTGCTGCCTTAATAGAAAGTAAAAGACAATAATTATTATGGTGAAACTATATCTGGAGTTTATGTAAATAATGACATATAGGTCCTCTAAGCACTCATTCTTCCAGAAGCCTTAAGGATGGGGGTTGATGGGAGGGGAGTTGAGGAAGAATGAAAATCGACAACTCAGATGGAACATTATGGTAAGTACATAACTTCTTTATCTGATGTTGTCAATTTTCATTCTGTCCTCAACTGATGGGACAGAGTCCCCAGCCCAGCTACCTAATTTCCAGGGTGGACTCAAGGAAGGAAATTTCTGAATACCATAGAACCAAAAGATGCCCTTTCTCTGGAGACCAGATCTAACTTGTATTGAGTAATAAAGGTATGGGGGGGGGGTAGCCCAAGTAGCTGCTGCACAAGTATCATAATGGACACTCTGGAATGAAAAACTGAGGACGTTGCCAAGGACCTGGTGGCATGGGCTCAAACAGGTTTTGTCAGAGCAATGCCCAATTTGTTATACACAAAGGAAATGCAATTTATTATCCATCTAGTCAGAGTACCTTGGTAAGTGTTTTACCAAATGCTGGTTCAGCAGATGAAACAAATAATCGGTCAGAATTTCTGATGTTTTTAGTCCTATGTAAGAATGAACTCAACTGTCTATAAACATCTAATAAATGTAATGTACTCTCCTTTGTTAGAAAATCTGATAAAGAATACTGGCAAATTAATAGATTGATTTATATTGGAATCTGACACCACATTTGGAAGAAATGACGGTTTGGTACATAAGGTAACTCTGCCTTTATGGAAAATCAATTGTGGAGGTTTTGAGCACAATGCTGGGATCTCAGAAATTATTCTGGCAGAGGTAATGACTACTAAGAAAATTGTTTTCCATGAAAGATATTTGAGTTCACATGTAGCCGAGGGTTCAAAAGGAGAATGTGCAAGAGACTGCAGCACAAGTTTTAGGTCCCAAGGGGGAGTAAGATCTTTAAAGGCGGGCCTTAAGAGTAGAGTGCCTCTCAAAAATGCTTTGCTCAACTTATGGGACACTACAGAAGAACCATTTATTCCAACATGAAAATTGGAAATTGCTGCTAATTGTACTTTAACGGTAGAAGAACTAGCTCATTCTTCAGGAAGATGCACTAGAAGTTCCAAGATATTATGAATGGGGGCTGTGAAAGGTTCAGTATTATGTTTCTGAGTCCAAAAAACACATCTTTTCCATTTGCTGGAGTATAATTTTCTGGTGGAAGGTTTATGGGAGGACAAAAGAATATGATGGACAGGAGAAGAAACCAGGCAGCCAGCCTGAGGTTTACTATGTCTGCATGGATCATGTCTGTCAGGTGAGACAGGAGGTCTGGAGTCGGATCCAGAAACCAAAGTGGTTGAATCAGGTGAGGCCAAAGGAAGGGAAACCAAATTTGTTGAGGCCAATAAGGGGCAATGAGGATGACCCCTTGCTCTACAATGTTGTAGCTTTCTAAAGAAATTTGGGAATTAATGGCGTGGGAGGATATGCATAAAGGAGACCGGAGGGCCAACCATGAAGTAGAGCGTCCCTCAGGGATTCCCCCTGTGGGGGGGTTACGGAAAAGTAGTTGCTGCATTTGGTGTTGGGGGGATGCGAATAAATAGCAGCAAGGCTGGCCCCATTGACAGAAGATTATGTTCGCAATCTTGTTGTTGAAGGACCATGCGTGAAGTAGAACAATGCACCTGCTCAATTTTTCTGCTATCACACTTGACTTCCCTGGAATGTGCGTCGATAAAAGAAAGTGGTTGGAAGCGATCACTACTGCCACTCTCTGACAGCTTCTCAACACAATGGGTAGGATTTGGTTCCTCCCTGTTTGTTGATGTACCAGACGACCAACATGTTGTCTATCATTACTGCAATAGTCTCCAAAGGGAGAGCATTCTGAAATGCCTGCAGTGCTACCAGCACTGCTCTCATCTCTAGGACATTTATATGCAAATAGGCCTCTGCGGAGGACCAGGCGCCTTGGACTGTCTTTCTAGATAATGCTCCCCCACCCTAGTTGGGAAGCATTCGTGGTCACTATGACCTTGGGCTGAGGGGGAATGAACAGATGACCTTGTAGAACCTGGTCTGAATGAATCCACAACTTGAGATCTTTCTTGTAGGTGTGAGTGATTCTTATCTGGTAAGACATAGACTGATAAAAGAATCAACCATTAAGCAGCTAACATCCATTGAAGACTTCTTATATAAAACCTGGCAAGCGGTACTAACAGTATTGTTGCCACCACTGATCCCAGAGCCTGAAGGATCAGGTGAGCTGAAATTTAGATGCTGCAGATTATCTTTCTGACTTGGAATCTTCGTAAAAAATGTCCAAACCAAGTAAGTAAACTTGTACTCAACGTTTATTTAAGCCACAAAATCTCTGTTTAGCTTTTCGTCAGTGACTTTTATGTATTGACTCGCAACTGTAGACTTGTTTTGGGTATATAACTATAATGAAAGTTAATTGAATGATTATTATTAATTATCATGCTTCCTGTATATATGTGTTTTTCTCTTGTATATGTTTGGTCTGATGAAGCTCCTAAGTGAAAGCGCTTACCATCATTGAATAAACCTGTGTTTTAACAGATTTTTTATCTTGTGTTAATGGACTTTTATATGCAGTTGCCGCTGTGTGGAATTATTTCTTAGCCTTGGTTGCTCCGTGTTCAGTTATTTGTTTTGTTACATTTTGACTTTGGACTTTGGATCATGGAGCTCTTATCTCAAGGTTTGCCAGTTATTTTGTTTTTCGTTTATTTATTTTATTGTATTTCAATACATATTTCTGGTTCCTTTTTTCCAAGTCAAGCCTGTTGGCTATTGACTTGTTTTTTAATCTTATATCATTAAGGGAGTGTTTTATATTTATATATATGTTTTTAAATAGTCTTATGCCTTTTTGTATGTTCTTTTTAATATATTGAAAATTTGGTATTCCGACCACAGGTGGCAGTGTGGCAAAAGTTGGAAGTTATATTGTAGTATTTAAACAGGATGTGCTGAATGTGTTTATTTCCTGTTCTGAGGACGTTGGTGAAGAGTCACAGACAAAAAGCTAAACAGAGACTTTGTGGCTTAAATAAACGTTGAGTACAAGTTTACTTACTTGGTTTGGACATTTTTTACGGATTTTCAAATTTGGTGTGCAGATCCCTGGCTCCTTTTTGTGTAGCAGTTGGTTTTGTCTTTTTTATCGTTGAGCTGACATGGAATCTTACAGTCTGAACTCTCAGTAGTGGAAGGGAAGCAATGTTTGTGTTTGTATTCAGAATTTCTCCTATAAGCTTTAATCTCAGAGTCAGTTGCAGATGAGACTTGTCATAGTTTATGGTTAACCCCAGAAGAGAGCAAGTCTGGAGAACCTTGTCTCTTGCCCACATGAGTTGATGCCTGGTTGGAGCGGAAATGAGCCAATCATCTAGCTATGGAAACACTCGGAATCCTTGCAGTCTCAGGTGAGCTGCTACTACTGCCATGCACTTGGTAAACACCCAGGGGTTGTGGTGAGTCCAAAGGGCAGTACTTTGAATTGATAATAACTGGCTCCCAGCTGGTAGTGTACGTACCTTCTGGATCGTCTGTTCATCTTTATATAAGAGTACGCATCCTGAAGGTCTATAGAGCACATCCAGTCATCCTTGCCCAGAAAGGGGAGAATGGACTAAACTGTAACCATCCAACACTTGGTTCTTTGAACTGTCTCGATTAGTTTGGAGAGATCCAGAACTGGTTTCCAGTCCCCTGATTTCTTTGGCACCAAAAAGAACCTTGAGTAAGTTACGGATTCTATCTTGTCTGGCGGGACCTCTTGGATGACTCTTTTTTTTTTTTAGCAGCTTTTGTATCTGAATTGCTGCTTGTTCCCTCTGACTGGGTGGAACATTGGGTATTTTTCTGGAGATTGGAGGTGAAAGGGAAAAGGGTAGTATATAGCCTCTGAAAATAATCTTCTGCACCCCCAAGTATCTTTTGTTATATCTAGCCAGGCTCTCTGGTGGAAGGATAATCATCCCCCAACTGTCTCCAGAGGTGGACAATCGGGCCTCCTTTCAGGAGTTCTGGTAGGGTTTGTCAAGGAATGATTCTCTGGAACCCTGGTTCTGCAGGCCACTTCTGCCACGGGGGTGTCTTCATCCATTAGAATTCCTTCCTCCATCTCTGGGGGAACCTCCTCCACCTGTGTCTTGAAAAGGACCCTAAGACTTCTTGAACCACATATTTTGGCCACTTTGTTGATTCCTGGAAAAGGTTCATTAAGGAGTTGAAAAATGCAAGCCCATGGCAGACAGGGTCTTTCTGTCTTTTTCACACCTGGACAGAATGCTTTTTACTTTGGGGCCGAATAAAGATGTTCCATCAAAAGGAGCATTGACAAAAGAAGACTTGAAAGGTTCTGAAAACTTACAAAGGTGCATCCAGCTGTGTCTCCTTATGGAAATGTCTAAACCTGCTACCCTTGAGGTTCCCTCTGCTAAATGTGAGATCAACCTCATGGATGAATTGGATATGGACTGTAGGGTCATCAGCCGGGAAGTAACAGATGCCTGAACTTCATCAGAAACAGCACCAAAGGGGGTATTTGATAACTCCTTGATCAAATCCCTCTGTAATCTAGTAAAGTGTGCCAAATAGTTCAGAGAAACCACCAAAGAATACACACACGCAGGACAACGTGCACGGCCCCAACATAAACGTATGGAACACAAAAAATGGGCCAGCACTTCAAGGATTGTTCGGAAATATATTTTATTCCTGATGAATCCTTATAAATCCAATATAATGGTATTTAAGACAAATAAACCATTATATACAAAAAAAAAAAAAAAAAGCAAACCAGTTTCGGCTCCAAAGAGCCTTTTTCAATGCTGATACCAAACTGAAAATAAAATTTTCACCATATGCATTAGGGTGTGTATATATACCCAAGATCTTAAAGAAACACTCACATTCATAACACAAATAAATCAAGGAGATGCATCAAAATATGGAATTTTCTTCTGTACATTTCACAAATGTAAATGTGCTGTAAATTGTTAATTAACCACATAAAAGTCTGTATTTTTAAATAACCAAATAAAAATATATATTTTTAAAAAAACAAATAAGAATATATATTTTTAAATAACCAAATAAGAATATATATTTGTTTAAATATTTTTAAATATTGAACAATCCACAATACATATGACTATAACACCATAGAAATATGTATTTATACAAAAAAATGTATTTATATAAAAAAATGAATATCAAAATTATTGTTCAGATTCATTCAGTCCAGGCCTGAAAAGCCCACCTAATTTGGTAATCCACAAATTTTCCATGGAATTTAATTTCGTGTGCCATCCTGCCTTACAACTTCTATGTAGTGTAATCCTGTCTATAATAGTAAATTTAAAGACAGCAGATGGGTGGTCAATAACATGTTTATATAGTGCATTAGTAAGTCTTTTATTCCTAATGGCACTCATATGTTCCCCAATCCTGAATTTAACCGGTCTAGATGTCTGACCTATGTAAAAGGCTAAACAAGTGCATGTTGCTAAGTAGACCACCCAATCTGAACTACAGTTAGAAAAAGTTCTGATATTAAACACCTGTGAAGTATTCTTGCTAGTAAATTCAGTTGTTTTGTAAATATGTTGGCAAGCGGTACAGTGACCGCAAGGGAAGCAACCCACAAGTATATCTCCAAATAAAGTAATTTGTTGTGAAACATAAGGAATGTATCTTTTATAATGGGTTAAATAGGAATTGACATTTCCTCCTCTGCGGTATGAAAATTTACATCGTTCGGGTAAAATCTGATTCAAGTGGTCATGTGAAAGTAATATGTCCCAGTGTCGATCTATAATGTCTCTGAACTTGTTGGTATTAGTCCCATAAGTAGTTACTAATCTCAAAGAAACATCGGAACCAGTTGTAGCAGCAGCTACTCCCTTAGATTTGTATTGTAATAGATCTGTACGTCTAAGCCTATATGTTTGGTCCATGGTCTGAGAAACTAGATGTTGATCATAACCACGATTGATAAATCGTTGTGACATATTATAACTACAATTGGCATAATCCTGATCAAAAGAACAAATGCGTCTAATCCGCATAAACTGGGATTTGGGGATGTTGCGGATGATGTGACGTGGATGCGAACTTTGAGCATGTAATAGAGTGTTATATTCAGGAAACTTCCTATGAACAGAAGTAGCTAAAGTGCTGTCTGAAAGTCTAGTAACTATTACATCTAAAAAAACAATCCTATCATATTCAATATTGGCCGTAAATGTTATGCCAAAAGAATTGTTGTTCAAATATGTTACAAAATCAGACAACTGGTCCACTGCTCCACGCCACACCATCCAGCAATCATCTAGATATCTGCGCCAGATGTCAAGATGTTCAATATAGATATTATGCTGAGCATCATAGATAAATATTGCTTCATAATATCCCATGAAAAGATCAGCATATATGGGAGCAAATGAAGCTCCCATAGCTGTTCCCTTGATTTACCAATATATTTTGCCATGGTAGTGAAAAATATTCTTACGTAACACAAACTCAGTCAGTTTTATGAGAAAGTTGTTGAAGCCCATGGAATACAGATCTGATTTATATAGCCAATATGCTACTGCCTGAATCCCAACATCATGAGGGATATTTGTATATAGAGAGGCCACATCCAATGTACAGAGCCACCAATTGGATTCCAGTTGAGAATCTGTAATAATTTGAAGAAATTCTGTTGTATCCTTGATACGCGATCTAATATATTTCAATAATGGCTGTAAATAATGTGTTAAAAAAGAAGATAGAGGTTCAGTTAAAGAGCCTCTCCCTGACACAATTGTTCTACCAGGAGGATGAAGTGGGTCCTTATGTATTTTAGGCAATAGATATAAATATTGTGGAGTAGGTTCATCCACCTTGAGTTGTTTGGATACCTGTTCATTTATGATCCCTTGATCAACTGCCAAATCCAAAAAAGAATCAACTTCACCCTTAAAAGTATGTGTAGGATCTATGCTCATTTCCATATAAAAACTGGAATCAGACAGTTGGCGTAATGCTTCATCTGCATAAGATTGATAATCCATAACAACAATGGCACCCCCTTTATCGGCCATGGTGATGACTATATCATGGTTATCCTTCAATTCTAAAAGGGCTTTCTTTTCTGCTAAAGTGAGATTATGACTGATAGGCTGGTACAGAGTAGAAGAGTGTAAATCTTTCATAACACAATCCCAAAAAATGGATACGTGTTTATTCATGGGTGGAATAAATGCAGATTTTCCAAATCTAAATTCAGATGATCTTTGAGAATTTTCAGAATCAACAAAAAATAGTTTCAAATTAAGTAGTCTACAAAATTTGTTGACATCTTTTAGTAAATTAGTCTCAGAGACAGATGCACATGGAACAAAATTAAGCCCTTTATTAAGCAAACTCTTGTGTGCAGACGACAACTCAAAAGAGGAAATATTATAAACATTATCAATTATTTCACCATCTGTTGCAACAGACTGTGTAAGGTTGAATTTCCCAGATTTTGATCTGTGCTTTCTACCCCCCCTCCTCCTACCCTGAGATCTAAAGGGGGGGGTTGTTTAATTTTGGCCGCTGGAGACACCTGGCGTGAGGGAACCTCACCATCTGTTGCAGAAGAAGTATCTTCTTCAGAAGTGACATCTGAAGTTACTTGTTTATGTCTTAAAATGGACCTGGGTCATTTTTTACCGATATTCTGGGTATTGGAATAATCCTTAAACCTGACTGTCTTTTGACTCATAAAGGGTTTGCCCTTCTCGTAATCAATAAGATCCCTATTTTTATGTGGTTAATTAACAATTTACAGCACATTTACATTTGTGAAATGTACAGAAGAAAATTCCATATTTTGATGCATCTCCTTGATTTATTTGTGTTATGGATGTGAGTGTTTCTTTAAGATCTTGGGTATATATACACACCCTAATGCATATGGTGAAAATTTCATTTTCAGTTTGGTATCAGCATTGAAAAAGGCTCTTTGGAGCCGAAACCGGTTTGCTTTTTTTTTTTTTTTTTTGTATATAATGGTTTATTTGTCTTAAATACCATTATATTGGATTTATAAGGATTCATCAGGAATAAAATATATTTCCGAACAATCCTTGAAGTGCTGGCCCATTTTTTGTGTTTCATACGTTTATGTTGGGGCCGTGCACGTTGTTCTGCGTGCTGCGTGCGTGTATTCTTTGGTGGTTTCGCTGTTTTCTTATTCACGCTGGGGACGCCTGGATTGCGGTTGAACCTCATTATGGATATCATTCTTTTTTTCACCTATGCCTGAAAAGATTTTTTGGTAAACCTGGATTTGGTGTTTTCTTCTTCGACATTTCACATAGACCTGTAAAAACTTAGACAGACATAAATTGTCTTGATGCGTCACGGTTGGGCCTCTATATGCGACATCTGCCTTGGACATCAAGTCACGGATTGACCTAGTCGCAGATGGTTTGCTAATTTGATTTCCAACTTTTTCATTTTACCCTCTGGATACTATCAAGCAGTGGGATTCTACGCTATCCACAAGTAATCTGTCTTTTTCTGTTTTGACTTAACTGGTTCATGAGCCGACGCAACTTTAATTGAACTTTAACTGACATCACAATATTTGAATGCAATATTTCTTTGGATATGTAAATAAAATTCTTTTCATTTTGGCAGTACATTTAAACATTTTTAGATGGGCAACAGCTCGAATTATATGATTGGGTTGTCTGTGTAACTGTGTGTGTCTATATGGATTTTGGTCAAACGAGACACTACCATATTATAATAAGGTGACATCTTTGGTTCCTATCTTCGGCTCCATTCTTCATAAGTTACGACGAGTGAACATAATCGGAATCACCTGATGGTTGGCCGTTGGTCGTTTTTTTACATATTATTGTGGACTTGGAACATTATTATCCATAATTGTGCTATAAATATATATTATGGCTTACGGTTTGGAACATTTTTCACATATTTGATTGTTATGTTTGATAACTGATGTATTGAATGTCTCTACACATTTGAATCAATATTATATATTTTAGTTTAACTTATAACCAACTATCAACAATTACCGGAGACAAATTTATATTGCCTCACGGTAATGAATATATATTGTTTTTCAACTGTGAGGTCAAACGTTTTACAGCGGTTCAGAAACTTTTTTGTTTGGCTTTGGTTTATGTTTTATAAGGTTATAGGCCTTATTTGACAATTTCTTACATATTTCAGATATTGTATATTTCAGTTAATTCTCTGTTTAAACCATCTGGGGATACCGAGCAATTTTTACATTGTAATATTACAATTGAAATATATTTGTTCAAATAACAATTGGGTTTCACAACTGGTTCAGCCGAAACATTCATAATAGTTTAGCAACCATTTTTTGGTTGGGGCAGGGTTTCATTCTGTATGGTGATTGACATCAAGGTTGGCAGAACCACAGGATCCAGTTTTCCCTTTTTTATTTTTTATTTCATTATAGTCTTATGTAGGTCTGTATATTCGTTTTTGCCAGACATATTAGTTTTTCTGGAACAACACGTAATTAACTGACACGTCAGTCTTGGGACCAGTTACTGGGTGTGGTACGGGCTCGTCACGGATGGTTTATATCACCCAGCTATTAGTTTTTTATTTATTGGGTTTTGTTGTTGTTTATTACAACCCCTGTACAAATATAATGTTGCTACATATTGGTATATTTGAATATATATTTTTATGATAACATTTGGTGTTAGTGACAGTATACAGCAGAGACGAAAGTCGGCTACTTCTCTTATTGGCACTATCAAGTGCAGGTATAAGAATACCAATACTGATACTTTTGTATCAGTTATTTTTCATTTTTTCAATTTGGCTTTTGAGGGTGTTTTATTTCTTAAAGAAAGAGATGAAGGAAGAGAATTGGGCATAATTGACATAACATCAACAATTATTTTGTATGTTTGCCATACCATTATTGTCACTATACAATGGATATTATTGCATATATATTCAACCTTTTTAAGATAATAATTGGTGAATACGAATAATAATATAATTTTTTGACAGTGGGTTCTAATACACAACCATTTTAGTACTGTGGTTGTTGGTTCACAGACCAAATACATTTTTTGTATATTATATTTTTATATTGATATAACTATCCGCGGCTTGCTTGGTTACCTTGTAGTTGGTGCCTAAGTTGTCAAAGAGACAGCCAGTTTAGTGATATATAAAGGTTTTCTATTGGGTTTGAGTTAGTTAATATGGATTTAGGTGATATTTTGAAAGGCCTATCGGCCGATAGAGACAATCTTGATGTTTTTGGCCTTAGTAACAGTACAGGACATATTTCTAATGTTCAATTTTTGGACAGTCAACAAATTTGTGGATCAATATTTTCCAAACTCAATAGATTAATGAAAAATTTACATTCCAATGTCTGGCATTTAAAACTTTTTAAGGCCTACAAGGCAAAGGATATAACACCGAGGGGACTTAGGGTCCGGTTACAACCCCTGGTGGCCAACATAGACAGTGAACTTTCAAATGAGTGGGCTGAGGCACAGCATCTAGCCTCTATGCATTTTGTTGACTGTCTGTTGAGATATTATGACAGAACTATACATACACAGATGTTAGAGATTCAACATTTATGCACAGAGGCTGAGCAATTCAATAAAGAAGTTTTTTATGAACAACATATTTCTGATCTTGCAAAAGATCTTACCACATTAGAACAACAGTTGAAGAAACGCAAAATTCAAAAGTTTAATAGGGATCTTATTGATTATGAGAAGGGCAAACCCTTTATGAGTCAAAAGACAGTCAGGTTTAAGGATTATTCCAATACCCAGAATATCGGTAAAAAATGACCCAGGTCCATTTTAAGACGTAAACAAGTAACTTCAGATGTCACTTCTGAAGAAGATACTTCTTCTGCAACAGATGGTGAGGTTCCCTCACGCCAGGTGTCTCCAGCGGCCAAAAGGAAACAACCCCCCCCTTTAGATCTCAGGGTAGGAGGAGGGGGGGTAGAAAGCACAGATCAAAATCTGGGAAATTCAACCTTACACAGTCTGTTGCAACAGATGGTGAAATAATTGATAATGTTTATAATATTTCCTCTTTTGAGTTGTCGTCTGCACACAAGAGTTTGCTTAATAAAGGGCTTAATTTTGTTCCATGTGCATCTGTCTCTGAGACTAATTTACTAAAAGATGTCAACAAATTTTGTGGACTACTTAATTTGAAACTATTTTTTGTTGATTCTGAAAATTCTCAAAGATCATCTGAATTTAGATTTGGAAAATCTGCATTTATTCCACCCATGAATAAACACGTATCCATTTTTAGGGATTGTGTTATGAAAGATTTACACTCTTCTACTCTGTACCAGCCTATCAGTCATAATCTCATTTTAGCAGAAAAGAAAGCCCTTTTAGAATTGAAGGATAACCATGATATAGTCATCACCATGGCCGATAAAGGGGGTGCCATTGTTGTTATGGATTATCAATCTTATACAGATGAAGCATTACGCCAACTGTCTGATTCCAGTTTTTATATGGAAATGAGCATAGATCCTACACATACTTTTACGGGTGAAGTTGATTCTTTTTTGGATTTGGCAGTTGATCAAGGGATCATAAATGAACAGGTATCCAAACAACTCAAGGTGGATGAACCTACTCCACAATATTTATATCTATTGCCTAAAATACATAAGGACCCACTTCATCCTCCTGGAAGACCAATTGAGTCAGGGAGAGGCTCTTTAACTGAACCTCTATCTTCTTTTTTAACACATTATTTACAGCCATTATTGAAATATATTAGATCGCGTATCAAGGATACAACAGAATTTCTTCAAATTATTACAGATTCACAACTGGAATCCAATTGGTGGCTCTGTACATTGGATGTGGCTTCTCTATATACAAATATCCCTCATGATGTTGGGATTCAGGCAGTAGCATATTGGCTATATAAATCAGATCTGTATTCCATGGGCTTCAACAACTTTCTCATAAAACTGACTGAGTTTGTGTTACGTAAGAATATTTTTCACTACCATGGCAAAATATATTGGCAAATCAAGGGGACAGCTATGGGAGCTTCATTTGCTCCCATATATGCGGATCTCTTTATGGGATATTATGAAGCAACATTTATCTATGATGTTCAGCATAACATCTATATTGAACATCTTGACATCTGGCGCAGATATCTAGATGATTGCTGGATGGTGTGGCGTGGAGAAGTGGACCAGTTGTCTGATTTTGTATCATATTTGAACAACAATTCTTTTGGCATAACATTTACGGCCAATATTGAATATGATAGGATTGTCTTTTTAGATGTAATAGTTACTAGACTTCCAGACAACACTTTAGCTACTTCTGTTCATAGGAAGTTTCCTGAATATAACACACTATTGCATGCTCAAAGTTCGCATCCACGTCACATCATCCGCAACATCCCCAAATCCCAGTTTATGCGGATTAGACGCATTTGTTCTTCTGATCAGGATTATGCCAATTGTAGTCATGACATGTCACAACGATTTATCAATCGTGGTTATGATCAACATCTAGTTTCTCAGACCATGGACCAAACATATAGGCTTAGACGTACAGATCTATTACAATACAAATCTAAGGAAGTAGCTTCTGCTACAACTGGTTCTGATGTTTCTTTGAGATTAGTAACTACTTATGGGACCAATACCAGCAAGTTCAGAGACATTATAGATCGACACTGGGACATATTACTTTCACATGACCACTTGAATCAGATTTTACCCGAACGATGTAAATTTTCATACCGCAGAGGAAGAAATGTCAATTCCTATTTAACCCATTATAAAAGATACATTCCTTATGTTTCACAACAAATTACTTTATTTGGAGATATACTTGTGGGTTGCTTCCCTTGCGGTCACTGTACCGCTTGCCAACATATTTACAAAACAACTGAATTTACTAGCAAGAATACTTCACAGGTGTTTAATATCAGAACTTTTTCTAACTGTAGTTCCGATTGGGTGGTCTACTTAGCAACATGCACTTGTTTAGCCTTTTACATAGGTCAGACATCTAGACCGGTTAAATTCAGGATTGGGGAACATATGAGTGCCATTAGGAATAAAAGACTTACTAATGCACTATATAAACATGTTATTGACCACCCATCTGCTGTTTTTAAATTTACTATTATAGACAGGATTACACTACATAGAAGTTGTAAGGCAGGATGGCACACGAAATTAAATTCCATGGAAAATTTGTGAATTATCAAATTAGGTGGGCTTTTCAGGCCTGGACTGAATGAATCTGAACAATAATTTTGATATTCATTTTTTATATAAATACATTTTTTTGTATAAATACATATTTCTATGGTGTTATAGTCATATGTATTGTGGTTTGTTCAGTATTTACAAATATTTACAAATATATATTCTTATATGGTTATATATAAAAAATATACATTCTTATTTGTTTTTTTAAAAATATATATTTTTATTTGGTTATTTAAAAATACAGACTTTTATGTGGTTAATTAACAATTTACAGCACATTTACATTTGTGAAATGTACAGAAGAAAATTCCATATTTTGATGCATCTCCTTGATTTATTTGTGTTATGGATGTGAGTGTTTCTTTAAGATCTTGGGTATATATACACACCCTAATGCATATGGTGAAAATTTCATTTTCAGTTTGGTATCAGCATTGAAAAAGGCTCTTTGGAGCCGAAACCGGTTTGCTTTTTTTTTTTTTTTTTTTGTATATAATGGTTTATTTGTCTTAAATACCATTATATTGGATTTATAAGGATTCATCAGGAATAAAATATATTTCCGAACAATCCTTGAAGTGCTGGCCCATTTTTTGTGTTCCAAATAGTTCAGAGACCTCAAAGCGAAGGTCACTGAAGCATAGACATGCTTCCATATCTGTCCATAATCAGTGACTCCCTGTTGGGGGATGGACAGTGGAACTTTCCTTGGCTAGTTCCTTCTTGGTGGCCGCTGCAGTAACCAAGGCATCAACTCACTTTCCCCAAAACTGCCTATCTTCATGTGGTGCCATTATCCTATCTGGTCTGCAAGGAATGGACTTACGGTGTCAGGGTCCTTCTATGCCCACTGTGAGATCAAGTTAATGAGCTCATTGACTGGCAGAGTCACCCAGGAGGTAGAGGGTCCAGTACCAAAAGCCTCCAGGAGAACAGATTCCTCAGGCATAGGGTTGCTGGGTGTCCAACCACCTCTCTGTTTAAGAATTTCTAGGATGTCTCCAAACGAGACATCTTCAGGAGGTGATTGTGCGGACCCTTTACCTTCATCAAAGTCTGTGTCTTCAGTGAAGGACTCCTCCAGGGAATCTATGTGTTTCCTCTTATACATCCTCTTATTGATTTCCTCAATGGGGTGCACTGGGGAGGTATCAGAAAAGGAGATTACAATTCCCTGGGCAGGAGCTTGGGTTTTTTGTACTGGCTGTCCCTGTGGAAGGAGGATGGTGAGAGTCTGAGCTCTGAAACATCATCGTAGAAGACTTAGGATCTGAGAAGGATAGTTCCATCAGAACTGTCAAGGCAGAAAATACTCTCTTCACAGCCTTGAAGGAAGAGCAGCTCAGAGAGAGGACATCAGATCTGAGAAGACAAGCTTCTGAATCGTAGCCCCCCCCTCCCCCCCGTTCCAAGGGCAAAACCTCCTAGTTCGAAGCCAGAGCCAAGCTGTCCAGTGCCAAGGCTCCAAGGTGTAGCGTGGCTCTGAAAGCTTTGGGGTCAAATGCAGCACCTAGGATCTGACAGGTAGACTATGAGTGCAGGAGCTCTCCAGATCCAACAGGATTGGAGCTCTCAGAGAAAATCTCGGATCTAAGGATAATGTTATCTTCAGATCTGAGCCAGATGGATCCAGATGGCTCAGATTCAAAAACCCTGAAGTAACAAGAATTGGAGGAGGAATCTGCAAAGGGGAAGTAGCAGACATATGGATCTCCTGACCCAGAGGAGTAGGAGCTGAAGGAACTTCAATCTGACTCTGTACCAACATAACCTTCCTCAACAGTCTCTCTACGTCTTCTTCTGAAAGGCTTCTGGAAGAACGAGTGGAGTATATGGACAGTCACCTGGGACTTTCTAAAAATAGGGAAGGTACCCTGCCAGGAATTGGGTCCAGTGATGGGGAGTACCTTGTGCTTGGTAGTAGTTTGGCAGCTGGCCGAAAGTCAGGTTTGAATTGCACTGGATCTGAAGAAGTCAGATCTGAGAGCTTTGTCTTCACTGGATCTAACTTAGGAGGTATGGGATCAAATAGTTTTTTTCTTAGCAGGATACTGTATTTTTGCCTTTTACAGATTCGGGGTTGAGACTGAGTCCTTATGAGAACTCTTTCTTGAGGAGTCTGAAACTGATGAGGAGGAAGATGGCTTTGGAAAAGAGGTTTTTGTAATTTTGTCATTTTTGTGTTAAAGGATGAACCCTCTGATATAGCCTCTCCAAATGAAGAAGGAAGAAGACCTTCAATATCAGCATATTCTTGCATTCTACTAATGCACAAGGATTAAAGCCATGGCATATACATCAGTCCAGAGGGCCTAAACAACAGACACATTGTGTGTGGGCATTGCAAAGTGGCAGTTTGTGCCTGCACTTTGAATGTTTTTCAAATCTTGCTGGTCTGTCCACCATCACTAAGTCAAAATATAAGTGCTGATGAGAAACAAAACAACCATTAACAATACAAAAAGACAGTAGAGAAGAAAAGTTTTTTTTTTAGATAGTGAAATACATAGAGAAATAAAGGGAAAGGGAAGCAAATACCAATAATGGTAAAGGAGTTACAACAGTGTCGTAGAAGGGAAGAAGATGCTATCAACAGTACCTAAGGAGTACAAAAATTTTATGATAGGCAGAAAAGGGGTTAGAAATGGCATGAAACAACAAGAAGTTTATAAATGTAGCTAAGCAATAATAGAAAAGTTTTTTTTAAGTAAGGAATACAACAAAATAATATACTTATCTGAAGAATGCTCAAGAGAGAGATGGAAAACCACATCTTTTTCATTGAAGTGGCAAATGAGATCTGAGGTAATTGGGGTTGGTGCATTGTGGGTAAGGGAGAAGCTCAAGAGTTTTTGGTTGCCACGAGCTTTAGCAATGGCCGATTTCGATTTGAGGGATCGGATCCGAGTCCATCAGTTAAGAACAGAATGAAAATTGACAACATCAGATCTAATATAACACACACGTGCACACGCACACACACACAACTTTTACCTAAATAAGCACACAACAGTCCCTATGCCTATCGAAATAAACACAGAACAGTCCATATGCTCAACTGTTACTTACAGCACACGGATATTCAAATAAGAAATAATATACATTTATTAAAGGATGACTGAAATTATAAGTGACAGTGAAATAAGAATTTGTTTACTACAAATAACCAACCTCCTTCCACACGATTTACTTACATATCCAAAAGGAATGGTAAAAGCCATAACCAGGCCTGTCAGCAGCAGTGTCATCGATAAGGCAAACATCAGTCCATGGCAAGAAGTGAAATCAAACTGCATGAGGAAAATAAATCAAAGCAGTTAGCATACAAATAGGTAAGGTGGCAAGAAATGTGTATGTTACAGAATGTGTGCAGAATGGGGTTGGGTGGTAGGGGGCTGCCCTGTTTGCAACAGACCCAGAGCACAGCAGCACTCTTTCTGTCAGGTAGTTTGAAACTAGTGGTTGACAATTTGACCAGTGATTTAACTGTGACACAGCTGAAATAATTCACAAATAGAAATGGCTGCTTTTGAAGGCTAAAACTCCTTGTAACCATCCCATAAGAAACTTGATATACTAATACATGTTGCTGTCAATGCACTCAACCAGCTTAGCAACCAAGCTGGGGTAGTTAAAAGATGAAAAGAAAGAGAAGGGAATGCAGTGAGGCTAGTAACAAGGAAATTTCCCAACCATTACATGAGCACTGATCATCTGTTCAATTCTACCCAGTATACTGGGGAGCTAGTTTCCAGCAATATCAATTATTCAGTAAATTTACTTTATTAATATATATATATATATATATATATATATATATATATATATATATATATATATATATATATACACAACTAAGTACAGTATACTAAAACAGAAAAATCATAAAATAAACATAAAAAAGTCAAAGAATTTACGACAATGCTGGCTAAAACAATTCTCAAAACCACGAATGCCTTTTTGAAAAAAAAAAGTCTTACTCATTCCTTCCAGTACAGCTCTTTTGAGTGTGTACCTTTAACTCCCAGTGTGTGTGGCTTGAGCCTTAAACAGAAGTTACCTTACAGTTCTAACAAATACTCATTGGCAGAGGTCAAATAGCAATACAATTGTGTTTGCCATCATGAATGCCTCACAAAAATATTCTGATATCTTGTATGTAGCAATGTTTTGGAATTATTAATGCAAATATGAACAAGCAATATTTGACACCTATGATGTAACTGCAAAAATGCCTGGATGCACATCTCTTAGTGGCCCCACACATACTCAAAAAGACACGGTCTCACACAACTCATAACTCTGAAAATCATAGTAGCTCTGCTTCCAAGCCCATAACGTAACACACCACACATCCTAACATTCTAGTTAAAGGAGGATTCCATTTTAAGACATACTGATGTCCACCTTACCAAGGTAAACAAGGAGGAGATTAAGCGAGCTGTTTGTCTGGAGACAGGATCCATCAGATAATGCATGCACTTAGGTCTTTAAACCACAAGTACTAGTATGACATGGTCATATTCCATGTTGGCATAAATCACCTAAGATGTACCTCACTGGACTATATGAAGAGAGACGTGATGGAGCTCTCTAAATATGTGTCCCAGGTGGGTATGAATCAAGTCTTGAGTAGCATCCTACCTTCACCAATGATGATGCCACAGTACCAGCAAAAAAATGACTGGCTTCAACAACTGGCTTAGTTGCTGGTGTCACAATAAGTGGGATCTAATATAGGTCAACCTGGGGATACAGGATCAACAAACCATGATGCTTTGCCAGAGATGGTTTGCACTTGTCACAACTTGGCTTCTGGATACTGGCAAAAACTTTATTTATCTCCATAGTGCCTTTTTAGACCGTGCCATGTTGTTAAACCCACCAACATAACAAAAATCACTAATGACTACATAAACGTCCTGCTGCTCTATGCTAAGAATTATAATAAAAAACTGCACTCCCTGGAAGCACTCCTCACCCTGGAGAATGCAGACATATGTGCAATCATGAAATCATGGTTCAGAACCATGGAAAGCACCTTGACTATCAAAGGCTGCAATGCCTTTTATACATTTCAATCCCCTAAACTCAGGATAAAACAAAGGGAGGAGGTGCCTCAGACGGAGACTCTCAGTGCACATAAAGGACAAGTACTCCACTAGACTGGTCCAACAACATGACTCGCTTGAGCTGCTTCAAGACAATTAACCATAGGTATGAACCCCTATCATAATCCTTGCAAGCTACAGATCACTAAAAAAAATAGAGAAACAAACCAGCAATCAAAGTCCAACAAAAAAAGCAGCAGAAACAGCTTCAAGCAACCAAAAATGTGTTTAATCCAAAAGGTTAAAACCAACTGGTTGAACAGCACATAAAAACCCAAAACAGCACACTGTAAACATCCAGAAGATAAGTGCTTTCATTCCACCATTAAATTATACAGGAACTTCATCAGGTAATTACTTAAAACACAACTACCATTCTTAAATAGCCGTGAACCAATCACACATAAACCTACAACCAATAGTAGTAAAATATGTTACTACAATGGAACACACCCCTCCTTTCATTCATAAAACTACATACAAACAGAGCATAAAATTATATAAAAAACATATATATGTATAAAAATATACTTTTTATCTATTTAAATCTTTAAGTTTAAGCAAACACTTGATACTTTCAGTTTCATTTAGACCTGGCCAAAAACAAGCATTCAGACAGAGTTGTCACAGCAGCTCAGCCTTTTCAAGCAAGAGGGGCCATGCACCTTCTCTTTCTAGTAATGACAAAGTCTGTAACACAATAAACTTAAAAACATGTCCAGGGTTATTGGCTACATACCTTGCCAGTCCGTTAGTCTCTTTCCCCAAATGAATGTCACTCAAATGTTCACTCATTCTATTTTTCAATTTGTGCTCGGATTTCCCCGCATAAAAACAAGAATAGTGTAAGCAAATAGCACAATACACTATCCAAGCCGTATTACAGTTCAGTCTACCATAAATATTCACCCTATAATTGTTAATACAAACCTCACTGGTTTCAAGAATATACTAACAAAAAACACATGCACCACACTTATGCATATGTCCTATTTTTTTGAATAGGCGCTATATGTTCAGAAGCTGACTTTAAATTCCATCCCTTTTTGTATACAAATATAGGGGAATTACCTATGCAATCCCTTAAAGCATTTTCTCTCCACAAAAATCTCTCAGTTTTTAATTAAAATATTTCTGATGCGATAACTCTCCTTATTAAATGTGGTGACAAAAGCATTCGAGAAATTCCTATTAACATGCACTATTCTGTCATGATTGTCATTTGTATTTTGTTCAGTGGCATTCAGTCTCACAGGTTCAAGGGCATAGTTACAGACTGGCCGAATCAGTTCAGTGCCCATCACTCTGTTGTACTTTTCACTTAAAATGGGGTTAAATAACCCTTAGCTTTCTTCTCAATGACTTCACTATTCAGTTCATTGATTAAAGAGGCAGGGTAGCCATTTGGAGAAACTTTTTTTTCATCTTACTGATCTGAGTTAAGAAGGATGACCAAGTAGTAACCATCCTTGCTGCTCAAACAAATTGTCCTTTGACAACTGCTTGCTTCTGTGTAAAAGGGTGGTTACTACTAAAATGTAATAACGTGTTGGAATATGTTATCGTCCGATAGATTTCTGCTACAAATCTACTGTCTGGTATGTCCTTGATGACAAAGACATCCAAACATGCTATTTGGTCAACATTCATTGAGTAGGTAAATTTCAAAAATGATGTAGCACTGTTGATATAGTCTATAAAACCATCAACAGCTGAAATGGAGCCCTTCCATAAAATAAAAATGTCATCCAAAAGTGGGTATATGAAACACAGTAAGTATACTAGATTGATGGAAACAAAAACCTCCTCTCCCATTCAAGCAAGACAATGTTAGCATATAGCCCACCCGACAAGGACCCCATAGCCACCTCTTCTTTTTGACGGTAAAGTTCTTTATTAAATAAAATAAAGTTTGACCTAAACACCATGTCCAACAATTGTTCGTAAGTATTAATCAGCTGTTGTGACATGCGTTTTAATCTAACATATTCACAAAACCACTCTTCACCAACAACATGCAATATAATCGAGTATAGTTCTTTAACATCGATAGTAATAAATCTTACCATAATATTCCATCTGTATTGTTGATCCTCGTTCAGTCATTATGTATGGGTATCGGTTCCGAGCTCGGAACCGAGCCGGCCATTTTCCAAGCTCGCGTCAGCTTCAAACTCTCGAGCTAAACTCTTACCCACAATTCCCCTCTCCCTGTTACCTCAGATTGAGTTTGCAAGTTAAAGAAGGTAGAGGCTACCTCTGGTCAAATAAACTAAGAGAACTGGATGATGAGATCCACTAGAAACCACAGGAGGAGGAAGGAGGGAGGGTCATAATGACTGAACGAGGATCAACAATACAGATGGAACGTTATGGTAAGACATAACTTCTTTATCTGATATTGTTAATCCTCGTTTATTCCTTACGTATGGGGCAGAGTCCCCAGCTACCTCTATTCCTGGGAGGCTCTCATGGAAGGACATTCCTGAGCACCATAGAACCGAAAGATGTTCTTCCCCTGGAGGCCAAATCCAATTTGTAATGATTGATGAAGGTATGAGGCGTAGCCCAAGTTGCAGCTGCACAGATGTCATGTAAAGAAGCTCTGGCATGGAAGGCAACAGAAGTTGCCACCGACCTTGTTGAATGAGCTTTCATGGTAGTAGGCAACGAGATATTACGTTGTGTGTAAATAAAGGTCACACAGTCCTTCAACCATCTAGCTAATGTGACCTTAGCAACAGCCGATCCTAATCTAGATCTAGAAAAGGCCAAAAATAACTGGTCAGATTTACGAAAGGGTTTAGTCCTGCTTAGATAAAAACAGATTTGCCTGTGTATATCAAGGGTACGTAGGCAATACTCTCCTCTGATTGAATGGTTGGGAAAGAAAACTGGCAATTCAATGGCTTGATTAATGGACATTTCAGAGATCACTTTAGGCAGAAATGACGGATTAGTTCTCAGAGACACTCTATCTAGATGAAAAATCAAGTATGGACTCTTGATACATAAAGCTAGAATTTCAGAAATACATCTGGCAGAAGTAATAGCGACCAAAAACAAGGTTCTCCATGACAAATACTTGAGGTCGCAAGAAGAGGCTGGTTCAAAAGGTGCCATTGTCAGAGCTTGTAGAACTAATGATAAATCCCATGGTTGAATAGGTTCTCTAAAAGGTGGCTTCAGATGATTCACACCTTTTATGAAGGTCTTGCACAATTTATGGGACATGAGAGAGGAATCTTGGACACCCTCATGAAAATTAGAAATTGCAGCCAAATGAACTCTAATGGTAGAGGCCGACAGACCCGATTGAAACAGGTCGGCCAGATAGTCCAGTATTATCAACACTGGTGCTGAAAAGGGGTCTACTTGTTTATCTTTCAGCCAACAGGTAAATCTTTTCCACTTGCTCAGATAAGTAATTCTAGGGAAAGACTTATGAGAAGCAATGAGAATATCACGTACCAGTAAAGAAAGATCATTCTGCCTGGCAATCAAGGGAATTGGAGTAGCCAAGCCGTCAGCTTCAGGCTGTTCAGGTTGGGATGAATCAGGTTCTGTGGGTGTGAGATCAACTCCGGGATGGATGGAGGATCTATGGTCGATCTAGTAGGTGAGGCCAAAGGAATGGGAACCAAATCTGTCATGGCCAATATGGTGCTATGAGGAATATCTTGCTCTTCAACCGCAGAGCTTTCTTCAGAAAATGGGGAATGAGAGGAAAGGGCGGAAATGTGTAGAGAAGACCCGAGGGCCAATCGTGGACTAGAGCATCCCTGGGTGACTGTCCCGGAGGGGGAATCAGGGTGAAGTAGTTTCTGCATTTGTAATTGGTCGGGGATGCAAAGAGGTCACAGCAAGGACGGCCCCAGTGGTGGAAGATCTCCACTGCTATCAAGGGATTCAGGGACCACTCGTGAGGTTGAAGAATGCACCTGCTGAGTCTGTCTGCTATCATGTTGGAACTCCCGGGAATGTGCTTTGCTAGAAGAAAATGGTTGGTAGCCATCGCCCATTGCCATATCCTCATGGCCTCTCAACCTAGGGAGTAAGATTTGGTTCCACCTTGCTTGTTGATGTACCAGACCACTGCCATGTTGTCTGATTGAATCACAATTGTCCCAGATGGCAGCAGGGGATGGAATGCTTGCAATGCCAGAAGCACCGCCCTCAGCTCTAGAAAATTTATATGCAGATGGGCCTCCAGTTGGGACCAAGTGCCTTGGACTGTCTGTCCCTGACATAGCCCCCCCACCCCATCAGGGAGGCATCCGTGGTCACTGTGGCCTTGGGTTGCTGGGGGGAAAAGGGGCAAGACCATTGAGAGAGATTGTGTGTCATTCACCAATTTAAATCCTGTTTGCACCTGTGGGTTACTTGAATCATGGCTGAAAGAGGATGCTGAAAAGGATACCATTGGGTGAGCAGTAGCCATTGTAGAAGCCTCATGTGAAACCTGACCAGGGGAACAATGGTGATGGAGGCTGCCATGGAACCCAACAGCTGTAGAACCAAGTGAGCCATGGATATTTCCTTTGAAAGGATTGGAATTAGTTGTTGCTTTATCCTTAAAATTCTATGCTCTGGAATAGCAGCTCTGCAGTTTTTTGTGTCCAAGATAACCCCTATGAATTCTGTCGACTTGAGATGGGGTGAGATTGGATTTCTGCCAGTTTATGGTTATGCCTAGCCTTTGAGCAGCAAGGAGAGAGTATGCCAGGGCTTTTTCCAGTAGATGTCTGATGGGGGCAGAAATGAGCCAGTCATCTAGGTATGGAAACACCTGGAATCCTTGAAGTCGCAGGTGAGCTGTGACAACTGCCATGCACTTTGTGAACACTCTGGGGGTTGTAGAGAGTCCGAAGGGCAGTACTCTGAACTGGTAATGACTGGCTCCTGCACGGAAGTGCAGAAACCTTCTTTATGACCTGTCCACCTTTATGTGGTAGTACGCATCCTGAAGATCTATAGAGCACATCCAATCATCTTTTTCCAAAAGCGGGAGGATAGACTGTATAGTGACCATCTGGAATTTTTGAACTCTCACAAACTTGTTCAATACACTAAGATCCAAAATTGGTCTCCAGTCCTCAGTTTTCTTTGGCAACAAAAATAGTCTTGAGTAGAATCCGGATCCTATCTGGTCTGGAGGGACTATTTGGATGACTCTTTTTCTTAGCAGCTTTTCTATCTCTAGTGCTGCTTCTTCCCTTTGACTGGGTGGAATGTCGGGAAGGTTTTTTGAAGGGATGGGACAAAGATCAAAGGGGATATTATAACCTCTGGTTATGATCCATTGTACCCAAGAATGGGTGGTGATGGTTAGCCGAGCAGAAGGGTACAAGGAGAAATGACCCCCAACCACCTCCAGAGGAAAGGAGTTGGGCCACTCTTCAGAAGTGCTGGTAGGAATGACCAGGGAAAGAATCCCTGGAACCCTGGTTACATGGTCCCCCTCTGCCCCGAAAGGAGCGTCTTCTCTGTGAGTTTCCCCCTCTGTCTCTGGGGGAGAACTCAGCCTGTGTGTCATGGAAAGGACCCTGAGATTTCTTGAACAATATCTTCCCACTCTTTTGGTTTTGAGAGAAAGCACATTGAGGGGAAGAATAATGGACACCTATGGCAGAAAGGGTCTCACCATCTTGTTCACATCTGGCCAGTGTGCTTTTAACTTTGGGCCCAAACAATGAGGAGGGCTCAATGGGGGCATTAAGGAAGGAAGACTTAAAAGGTTCCATGAAGTTGCACAAGTGCATCCAGGTGTGTCGTCTCAAGACTGCAGCTGAACCCGCCACTCTAGCTGCTCCTTCTGATGCGTGAGATATCAATCGCATAGAGGAATTAGACATAGACTCAATGATGGCCAGCTGAGAGGCCACTTTGTCACGGACCTCATCAGACACTGCACCAGCCAAGGTTTCAGAGAGCTCAGAAACCAGATCCCTTTGAAGCCTGGTAAAATGTGCCATATAATTCAGGGACCTGATAGCAAAGGTCGTTGAAGCAAAGGTGCGCTTTCCTATTCTGTCCAGGGCCTGGGACTCTCTGTTAGGCGGATGGACAGTCTGGCTGTCTTCTTCAGCCAGATCCTTTTTTGTTGCAGCTGCCACCACCAAAGCATCTACAGGAAGACCTTTGGGCCAGTGGGGATCTGAAGCAGGAGGGGACAAGATCTTATCTGGCCTCCGGGGAATAGCTTCAACAGTATCATGGGCCTTCTAAGCACACTGCACGATGAACTTGACAAGTTCATTGGCAGGTGGAGTAACCCAGGAGGTAGGGGGCCGGGCACGAAAAGCCTGCAGGACAGAATCCTCAGGGGTCAGAATAGAGGGTTGCCATTCACCTCTCTGTTTCAGGATTTCAAGGATATCGCCAAAGGATACCTCAGGGGGTGACAAGGGGATCCTTCCCCCTCATCGAAATCTGTGTCTTCGGTGAGAGACTCCTCTGTGGAGTCCATGTGCTTTCTCTTACACAAACTTTTCCGGTGGACCTCCACAGCAGCAGAAGCTGGGGAAGACAATGGAAAAGGGGATTCCTGAGGGAATATGTCCTAAGGCCCTTGCACCCAGTGTCCGGTAGGTGCGACTTGTGAAACCAGTGTACCAGAAGAGGGCGGAGGTATAGACAGTCCGGTATTGCCAGCAGCAGCGAAAGCCTTCTCCATCAGTTGGAAGTCTGGTCCACTCGGAGAGGAGTGTATGTCAAGGACAGGGAGCACTCCTCCCCTAAGTGGCTCAGCCTGCGACTCGGAGTCCCCGGATGGCTGCGGAGCAGCAAGCTATGCGTAGCACAGCTAACATCCTGGGCCATTGCAAAACTTTCCTGCCTCAAAGGCAACTGCGGTTCCTTAGTGAGATCCATAAAGGGAACCGCAGAAGGGGAAGACTGTACTATATCCATGGACTTCAAAGGCAATAAAGGAGGAGAATAAGAAGGTGTCTTTAGAGATGAGTGATCACCTCCCAAAGAAGGATAGTTCCTGGGGGGTGGAATACCTCTGGCCAAGAATGCCTGGCCCACAAGCTGCAACACATCATGTTCATAAAGACTTCTAGTGGACCTCACAGAGACTGAGGGAGAAACAGGCCTGTCCACAAAACAGGCAGACTCGGTGCCCATCTCATCTGATCGCATCGAGGACAACGGCGCAGAGAAAGACTGAACTACTGTAGTCTGCACCGAGGAAGTCATCAGTGCCAATGTTATTGTCTGCACCGACATAAGGATTGGTGCTGAAGTGGTTGTCGGTGCCGAAACTGGAACAGACAAAACTGGAGTCAGTAATGGAGGCCTCGGTTCCGAGGAAGATCTCGGAGCCGACGCGGTCAAGGTCTGCGCCAACTGAATGGTCGGTGCCGATACAGTGGTAAAGATCTGAACCGAGGAGCCCCTCGGTGCTGATATGTAGAAGGCTGCAGGAGAGGATGGAGCCAAAATCACTAATGGAGCCGAAGGCCTCGGTGCCGAAGGTCTGGGCACCAAAAGCACTGGGGCTGACTGAGAGAGCTCCAGAGCCGAAATTTTAGCCTTTTTAGATTTTGGTCGGTGAAAGTCTCCAGCCGAGGATGAAGGCAAGGATTTAGCCTTAGTAGAAATATCCATTTTCTTATGGGCTTTAGGAGGAGTTGAGACCTCTGACCCAGAAATAGCCTCTGAAAAGGGAGATTTTAGAAGCCCCTTCAGTATCAGCTTATTTTTCCTTTCTAACAAAGTTCTACTGGAAAAGTTTTCACATATAGAGCAAGGTGGTTCAACAGATAAACGGGAAGCTCCCAAACAATAAACATATAAAGAGCGTGCATCAGAAGTAGGCAGTTTGTGTCCACAATCAGAACACTGCTTAAACCCCGGACTACCCTTTTTATATGCCATATTAACAAAAAGAAAAGTACCAACAATGGTACAAGAGAGTACCCGAAGGTATGAAAAGAAAGGAAAGGGATTACCAACGATGGTAAGGAGAAATTACCTCGCGGTAAAAAGGGTAAGTAAAAGACAGAAAAAACCTGATGAAATTATGAATGCTAGATGCGATAGGGCAAGAGACAATAAAATAACAACTTTTCTGACAGAAAAGTAATTTGTAAAGCAATTAAACAACAATTGACTGTACTTAGTTCAAGAGAAGTAGCTTGACATGACCGGATGGCAATGCGGCAAACGAAGTTTGAGGTAACAAGGAGAGGGGAATTGTGGGTAAGAGTTTAGCTCGAGAGTTTGAAGCTGACACGAGCTTGGAAGCCGGCTCGGTTTTGAGCTCGGAACCGATACCCATACGTAAGGAATGAACGAGGATTAACAATATCAGATCAAGAAGTTACAATCAAATGTGACTGTATCTAATCTCTTTAGGAAATCCCATGAGTCTATACACAGATGTACTTCATTCCTTACCAATTCTTTCAACTTAGTGTCTAAGAATTTAGCTAAGGGATATGTAATGGACCCTCTAACGTCAACAATTGGTCGCATGGGAGGCTAATTTAAATCTTAATGAATTTTTAGGTACTCCAAATATTGTTGGAGTAACAGGATACAAAACAGTCAAATGGTTGTATTTATCTAAAGAGATAGACCCATCAATAAAAAGATCTTGTAAAAAAATGCTTTATTCTAGAGTAAGTAATGTTCAATTAATTTTTGTGAACTAATATCATATCTTTGGCTGTCCAAAATGCTTTTCATCTTATTGATGTAATCAGATATGTTCATAATGACCAACCCCCCTCCTCCATCTGGCTTTACGAATCGAATACCTGAGGTTGATAATAGGAAATCTAAGTTCAACCTCTCACATTCTGATAAGTTATTTTTACTTAGAGCTTTATTAGAGTTTGTATGTATAGAAACTATATGTGCTGATTTAGTACAGATAGATCTAAAATCTAATTCGCACATACGCTCAAAAAACTCTAAAGATGGATGGAGGGGGGATTAAATGTACTAGGTATTCTAAAAGGATTAGTTGGACTGGTATCACTGTGAACCATTAGATTTAAATTTAATTTACGCACATAAAGTTTAAGATCAATTAAGATTTGAGTTAAGTTGTTTTTCTTACTGGGAATAAAAGACATACCCTTAGCTAACAAGTCACACATGCTTGTATCAATGAAAACTGAAGAAAAATTATAAGCATTAAAGTCAATCCAATAAAACGTACTGGAACAGGATACTGGATGGAAATAATTTTAATAAAAAACACACAAGTATTAGGTACTTTCATCTCCACAAAAACAAGACTTCATCAAAATACATAGTTACAATCAATGACCTTGTTTAAATATCTTGCCAAACTATGCAATTGGTTAGCAATACAAATCACCTGCCCACTTTTCACTTACTATTAATGACATAAAAAATTCCTTAAAGGGAATAAACATGAAATAAAAAATATATGTCGCACACACATTAAAATTCATAAAATAAACTATATATATATATATATATATATATATATATATATATATATATATATATATATATATATATAAAATATGCTTGCAGAACATTTTTTTTAATTTGTCTCTTAACATTTCTCAGGTTTCTCCAGCAATACAGGAGATATAGAAATAACTTCATTCAGACCTGGGGGAAAGTTAGCAGCCAGTTTCAATTGTCACTGCATCTCTTTCTTCATCAAAGCATTCTTGCAATTGCCCCCTTTCTGGTCAATAGCAACAAAATCCAAAATGCTAAAAACAAATTTATCAAACCCCTCACACACTAAGGAGTGTTTGTATAGGGCGTTTTTGTTATTTATGTCATATACATGTTCATAAATTCTACTCCTCATTGCCCATTCCATCTTGCTCACATAATAACTTGCACACTTACCACATATAGCATGGTATATCACTGGTTTAGTGTACCAGTTCCCAGGTTTAAACCTAATATTGGTTTTCACGTTCCCTAACGTCAAATGTATCACCTGCCTACAGTGCCCACAGGGGTAGTCCCTTTACCATCTTCCTCTTTTGTCCTAGCTTTATATTCTAACAACTGTTTAAAATTGGCACCCATTTTGTGAATAAACACTGGCTTGTTGCCTAATACACCAAGAATTTGTGGGTTTACCTTGAATATATTCCAGTTCCTTCTGATAATGTTTTAATGTCACCAGACAAGTAATTATACTGCAGTATACAAGCTTTCTGAAATTTCTGACCACCACCTTTTGTTTCAGATGTCAGTGTTCAACCCCACACCAAACAATGGTTTATATTTATGGCCCCAGTTATTGTAAACTTCCTGGAGAATTTCTTCAACTAGTCCCCTAGGATAACCTCTCTGCTTAAACATTTCCCACACCTTATCCAGTTCTCCTTTCACATCCTGGAAATGGGAGGTCATCCTCTCCACCTGAATGGCCTGACCTTTAACCAGGCTCTTCTTCTGCATTAGAGAGTGGTTACATAAAAAATGCAACTAAGAACTGCAGAAAGTTTCTTTACGGTACACATTAGACCTGAATCCATTCTCATCATGTGAAATGGTAATATCCAGATAGCTAATGTATTGTGTGTTGTATGTATATGTAAATTCCAAATAATGTGTGGTATTATTTAAATAATCCAAAAATAATGGAATGTCATCACTAGGGCCATTCCACAAGAAAAACAAATCTTCCAGGAATTCAGTGCATAACACAACATTCTTCCAGTAGGGTAGCTAAACAGGAATTTGTTTTCCCATCTCAACAGAACCATATTTGTATATATGGGGGCACACGCTGCCTCTATAGCAACCCCCATAATCTGCATTGTATTAACAATTATAGAGTGAACATTTATGGTAGACCAAATTGTAATATGGCTCGGATAGTGTATTGTGCTATTTGCTCACACTGTTCTTGTTTTTATGTGGGGAAATACAGAATGAGTGAACATTTGAGTGACATTCATTTGGGGAAAGAGACTAATGCACTGGCAAGGAATGTATCCAATAACCCTGGGCATGTTTTTAAGTTTATTGTGTTACAGACTTTGTCATTACCAGAACGAGGAAGTGTATGGCCCCTCTTGCTTGAAAAGGCTGAGCTGCTGTGGCAACTCTGTCTGAATGCTTGTTTTTGGCCAGGTCTAAATGAAGTTGAAAGTATCAAGTGTTTGCCTAAACTTAAAGCTTTAAATAGATAAAATGTTTATTTTTTATACGTATGTATGTTGTTTTAGAAAATGTTATGCTCTGTTTGTATGTAGTTTTATGAATGAAACGAGAGGTGTGTTCCACTGTAGTAACATCTTTTCCCACTATTGGTTGTACGGTGGGTGTGACCAAAATCTTTATGTGTCGTTGGTTCACAGCTATTTAAGAATGATAGCTGCATTTTAAATGATTATCTGATGAAGTTCCTGTATAATTTAATTGTGGAACGAAAGCACTCATCTTCTGGATGTTTACAGCACGTTCTGTTTTGGGTTTTTATGTGTTGTTCAACCAGTTGGTTTTAACTTTTTGGATTAAACACATTTTGGGTTGCTTGAAGCCGTTTCTGCTGCTTTTTTGTTGGACTTTGCAAGCTACATATCATTAACTTGAGTCTAGAAAACCACACCTCCTATCTAAACCTACTGGAATCTCTTAACATTCAGCCTAATATCATACTTATGGGTGACTTCAACTACCCTTCCATAAACTGGGAGACTTCTACAACCCATAATTCACTTGCTCAGAGGTTTCTGGAGTTCATCAATGCAAACATCCTGGAGTAACTAGTTAGCTCCCATAGGTTTATAGGTGTTTACTAGGCTAAAGACCTCAAGGGTCTTTTTAAGCCTAGCCATGCATCACAAATCTCTGACAAGTTCTGATACCCTTGATAAGTGTAAGCATGGGCCTGAGAGATGAACCATTTATAGGTTATCTGTGTCCATTAGAGACATAGGTACCAAACCAGGGATGAATTTCCAGTTTCCCACTCAATTTTCCAAGTTGCACTTGAATTGGGTTAGGGAGGAACTCTGCTTCACATGGATGGGGACCCTGTTCCATAGACACGGTAGTGAATGGGATACATACCTATCTCTCCAGCAGGTCCTATTTATATCACAGCCAAGGTTTAAGTCTTTAGAGTGGGTAATTCTGGTGTTGTTTGTTTTGTGGATATGCAGGAGATCCATCAGAGTGGGGTCTGACAATGCCCAGTATGCCATGCATGGATCTCCCTTCAAAAGCATGTAGGAGACAGAATACAGGGATAGGGCCTTGAGGTGGTCTGCATAGGACATTTTACTTATGCCCTGTATTCTTTTAGTCACGAACCTCTGTGGAAGTTCTGATTGTTGGAAATGCCTGGTTAGATACATACCAAAGGGGGCAACTAGAAGTACATACATCCTAGACCTGGTACTTATGAACATGGGGGGGATGTTACACCCTCCCCTGTGTTAACTTCTCCCTTGTAAGATCTGACCCCAAAATGATCTCTAGTAATAAAACTAACCTAGAATCCCCATCAAACTCTAAACCCGTTAAGAACTTTGCTAAGGTCAATTACCTCAAATGAATTGACAGCTTATTAAACTTCTAGGCCCCTCCAAACCTAGATGACATGGAGGCCTACTCTGTGCTGTGCACAAAAAGCACTGTACAGCCACATTCATAGCTGCATAAAGAAGGCAGTACCTGTCTGAGTCAAATCAATAATTACTGGCAAAAATAAACCACCCTGGTGGACCCCTAGCATTAACAGGATATTCAAAAAAAGGAAAAAAAAATCCTCTCCAAAGCCAAGAAGGAACAGACAAAACAAAGCAAAAAGACACTCACTAGTCTAAACAAACTAATAAATTAGAGAGTTAGTCAAATCTTACAAAACTACAAAGCAAGGATAGCCTCCCAGGTGAAAAATAACCATAACCATAAAGCTTTTTTTAATTGGGTTGGTAACCACAGGGGAAATGCTTAACCATGTCCTGAGTTAATCATGAAAAGCAACACTTACACCCAGCGTGAAACATAACAAACCTGCTGGCCAACAAGTTCAGCTCAAACTTCTTCCCTCCATCACATTCCTACTACTATCATGGACCTGATCAGTAATGACACAGGAAATATCCAAACACTGGACAAGACCCAATCTGGCTTTGTCAAAGGGAGGTCTTTTCTGCTCAATATGGTGGACTTCTTCAAGAAAGTCACCAGGGCCATGGATGAGGGTAAAATTGTACACATAACTTATATAGACCTGACCAATGCTTTTGATGCAATCCTGACTTGAGGATCATAGATAAACTTGTGATAGGCATAAAACCCTACAATGTCAGGTGGATAGCAAACTGGCTCACTGATAGGACACATGTTGTCCAGATAGGCAAATCCACTTCTGATCAGAAACCTGTTACTAGCAGTGCCCCACAGTGCTCAGTGTTGGGACCCCTCTTGTTTGGTATATACTTCTTTGAAGTGAAGGCCAATGTTGGGGGCTCACCAAGTTCCCTGACGACTGTAAGCTGGAAGCAATCATCGAATCCCCAAATGATGTTGACATCCTACAAACAGGCCTAAAAATGACAAATGACTGGTGCCAAAACCATGGTCTGAGACTAAATGCTGAGAAATGCGTAATCATACTGTTAAGAGAAAAAGTTTTAAAACATACTGTTATTTGTCTTTTTCTCCCATCTAGCAAAATGAATATGCTATTTGCTGAAGTGTTGGTAAGAAAAAGGTCATTGAACCATGTTTATTAAAGATGGGCTTTACCTATGATAGATGTAGTTTGCTTATGAACTTGAATAACATCTGTTTTCTATACTTCTGAATAAGAGTTAATTTGCAGAGGCAGGCTCTGGAAAATTCCAGCTACCACTGTGGTTTTGAGGTAAACATTCTACGCTAACTGTGGTTTTGAGGTAAACGTTCTACACTAACTGTGGTTTTGAGGTAAACATTCTACACTAGCTGTGGTTTTGAGGTAAAGCATTCTTTTCTGAGGTAATTTGTGATCCTAGATGTTTTTCATAGCCAACTGTCAACTGTTAGAAATGTAACAAAAGTTATTTTGGCTAGTGACAGGAAAGTATAAAAGTTGATGTCAGTAAACAAGCTGATCAGATTGAGATCATCTTGGCCAACATGCTGCTGTAATCTGGTTAGCTGCAAATAAAGACGTTTTTCATCACCTGAGGCAGATGTGACTCGCTTGAATTTTTCTTCTGACATTTTGGTCCTTCGGACCAGAAACCTCTACGAAGATCAGGATCAGACCAACAGAGAGACCGAAAAACCTGCGCAGGTGAGGGTTTCTTATCTTAAGATTCCCTTGATGGAAAGCCCTCCGACTGATTTGTCGTTGGAAAGAGGCCGGCCGCTCTCTGATCCCTATCTGAGGGACGGTTTCCGAACCAAAAAGGGGAAACGGAGTCTCATCTGGTTCAGGTAGGATGAAAAATTTATTTTAATTTAATTTAACCTTGTCGACAGGGTTTTATTTTTAGTTAAGGGTGGGTAGGAATAATTGTTAAGATTATTTTGTTAGGATTACCTATTATTTTGTTAGGATCCCCGTTAAGATAGCCCCATTTTGTAATAAGCCCTGTAAAAATAATTTTGATGCAGTCCTAAAATATACAGTCCTAAAATAAGAAATCTAGGGAAAACATGGGTTCAAGTTGCTGCAAGTGTGAGAGTGATGCCTGTTTAAATGTTGATGCTAAGTATATGAAAAGTTTAAACAAAAATAATGTTAAATTTTTGAAGAAGTGGAAGTTGAAATATGATTTTGATGGTACACTGAATAAGAATGCCTGTGCAAAATTGGTTAGAGATTTGAAAAAGGATGCAGGAACTAGAACTAAAAAGCAGAGACAATTGGGATTTCCCCAAGCACAAAAATGGTTAGAAGAAGCAAATAAATGAGCTATAAAAGAAAAACAGTGACAGGAAAAAGAGAAAATAAATTAAAAGGGATCACTGGTGCCAAGTGGAAAAGTAGCTTTATTTTTAGATAAAGAGGATGAGCACACAGTTTGTGCAGTACAAAGGCAGGCAACTGCCCCACCGTATGGTGAAATTGCTGCAGCCATACCGGGGGAACCTCCTCAATATCAGTCTGAAGATCTGGGATCTGTACAGCAGGGTGGGTTATTAGCTGCTCAAGGAAATGTTGTGACCCCTCCAATTTACCCACAAATTCCCGTAGTACCTAAGGTTGCTTTGCAACAGGTAGACCAACCTATGCAGTTAAGGTCAGGACCAGCAGGGCAAGGACGTTGGGCTATTAAACTTTCTGACCATTCAGAAGCTCTTCCCTTAATACAAGTTGCAAACCCACAAGCAGGAGATGTTGGACAAGAACCAACTATTTTAGTTTATCGTCCCTGGGCTAGAGAAGATATAAAACGAGCTACAGATGGTATCCCTCATCCCAAGGTTAATTTTCAAAAGTTTTCTGAGGACATAATTGGTAAGCATTTAAGTTATCATCTAAATGGTTTAGAAGTAGAACAAGTAGTGCGACAAATCTTAGGTCCAGATTGGCACTTAGTTTGTGGTACTTGGACATGTAAGGCAGATGACGGCACTACATTAAAGCATAATTCTGGGGTGTTAGACACACGAGTCACTGATCTGTTAAAGAGAATTTCTGATAAGTGGCGTCCAAGAGCAGATTGGACAGTAATAAATCAGTGCATTCAAAATGATGATGAATCTGTAGATCACTATATTGTAAGACTGACAGAAGTGTTCAATAACCATTGTGGAATGACAATTCCGCAGGATCAGACTAATGATAGTCCGTATGAACAGCAATTAAAAAATGCTTTTCTTAAAGTTTGTAAGGCTCCGATAAGTAGTTTTATTACTAAGCACATGGTAGATCACAGAACATGTAGACTGCAACCTTTGTTTGAATATGCACGGCATGCTGAGCGACATTTTAATCCAAAAAAGAAAAAGAAAGTACAAGTGTTAGCAGTAGGGGATGATGGTGGTATATTCTTAGTACAGGACCAAAGGGGGCAAGGGCACCGTGGTGGTGTAAAAAAACGTGGGGGCCCGCAATGGGACACGTTAAATGAACCAGGTGGACATTCAGCCTATAGGGAAAGGTTAAAATGTGGAGAATGTTTTAAATGCGGTAGACGTGGGCATTTCGCTGCCGACTGTGAAGTGTGGCAACATCCCCCACAGCTTACGAACAAGGGCTCCGCATGACTATATGATAGTAAAGAAAGACGCCATCTTCATTATGGGGATAATGAAGAGGCAGACACTCTCTACGATGAATGTCAGAACACTCTAATGGAAGGGCGGGATTGTGACTGTGAAGTCATACACCTGGCAAATTTGGGTATTGCTATGCATCTAGATCAGAAACCCATGATAGAGTTTTTGGTTTAGGGACAAAAAGTGGAGTTTTTATGTGATTCAGGTGCATCACGTACACTTTTGGGTCCAGCAGTTCTGCCTCCGAACTGCGAAACAGATGAGTTTGTCCTTGTAAAAGCGGCAAACGGGAAAATTTATAAGGAACCACTGTCTCATCCTCTACTGTTCACAGATCCGCAAACAAACCAAACTGTTAGGTGTAGAGTAATTATATCAAAAGTTTGTCCAGTTAATTTGCTAGGAAGAGATTTGATGCATGTGTTTGGAATAGCGGCAATTCCCACACCTAAGGGTATTGAGGCAAAAAGGTTAGCGGATGGCTTAGTAGTACAGGGAGTACAAGACTTGTTTTACTGGTATAGCCTAGACTTGATTTCAGATGGTCCGGGGAGGGTTGATACAGAGTTGATCAATCTAGCTCTAAGTAAATCTAGGAGCGGGTCAGCGCAGATTGCGGCGCATTACATTGTACAATGTTCTATAAGGCCCTTGGTCCGGATAAAGAATTTGAAAAAGAATTCTTTAAGCACAAGTGTGTAAGGATAATTTTGAATGATATGTTTTGGGATACGCAAGGTAATACAGTAGTAACCTGTACTTTGACTAAGGAAATGAGTTCTTTATATCGCTCAAGTTATAGACCTCATGTTTCAGTTACTAAAGTAGTGGAGACACATTGGGTAGATTTGGCGAAAAAGGTAACGATTTGGAACACAATGTCTGAAAGTCAGTTGAAAGATCAACAGATCCAGGTACAAAGATTAAATTGGGTGACTTGGGCACCTCAGGGATGACAAAACAGAAATGGCATGACAAATCCTCCTAACTCAAGAGGAGGATAGTGCGTTAAGTGCCTTGCCTGTAGATTTATGGTCAAAAGGTAAAGGGGATGTGGGACTGATGAAAACAGCAGGTGAAGTTTGTATAACTGCAAAGTCAGGTTTCAGACCTCGTAAACACCAATACCCGTTAAGTAAACAAGCAGAGGAAGGAATTAAGCCAGTTATCGAGCAGCTAAAACAAGTTGGAATTCTTGTTGAATGCCCAGATTCACCTTGCAATACTCTGTTGTTTCCTGTAAAGAAACTGGATGGGTCATGGAGGTTGGTTCAGGATTTACAAGCAGTTAATTCAGATGTGATCCCAAGAGCACCGGTGGTCCCTGACCCCTATACACTACTTAATGATTTACTACCTCAGCACAGATATTTTTCTGTCATAGATATAAGCAATGCTTTTTTCTCCATACCATTACATAAGGAGAATAGATTTTGGTTTGCATTCACTTTCCAAGGTAAAAGATACACATACACCAGATTGCCACAGGGTTATTGTGAGAGTCCGACAATATTCGCACAAGAAATGGCTGCGAATTTAGCTCAGTTTGTTCCCCCAGAGGGAAGCCAGGTTCTGTTGTATGTAGATGATATTTTATTGGCCTCACCCACGCAGGAAAGTTGTAAAAAGGATACCCTTGCCCTTCTTAGCTTTTTAGCTGAGCAAGGACATAAAGTAAATAAAGAAAAGTTACAATTGTGGAAAGCACAAGTAAAGTACTTGGGTTATTTAATCTCGCAGGCAGGTCGACAATTAGAAAATAAAAGAAAAAAAGCAATTCTTGAAGCACCTATGCCTACGACTAAGCGGGAGATGATGTCGTTTTTAGGTGTGACTAATTTTTGTAGAAATTGGATTCCTAACTATGCTGAAGAAGTAGGGCCATTGACCGCACTGATCTATGACACTCCCATGGCAGCTAAAAGTAATATACAGTGGACGAATAAGGCAATACAAGCATTTAATAGAATTAAGCAATTGATAGCAGGATCCTCTGTTCTGGGTTTTCCGAACTATTCTAAGCAGTTTGTACAAATGGTTGATTGTAAGGGAGGATATATGACTTCGGTTCTGGTACAAGTACATGGGGATAAACAGAGACCGATAGCCTTTTATTCCTCCAGATTAGGTCCTGTTGCAAGGGCATTGCCACATTGTGTTCAAGCTGTAGTGGCAGCCGCCATGGCAGTGCAAGCCTCAGCATCAATAGTTTTGTTTCACCCATTAAAATTGCGAGTTCCACATTCAGTAGCTACTATACTTTTGCAAGATAAGATAACCTTTTTATCTCCTAGTCGACATTTGTCATGTATGACAGTGCACATATGACCATAGAAAGATGTACTACTCTTAACCCGGCGACACTTTTGCAGACTCCAGAAGAAGGTACTCCACACGTTTGTTTAGAGAGCATTCATGACAAAGTACTTCCCCGACCAGATTTAACGGATATTCCGTTGGTAGATTCTGATCTTGTTTTGTTTGTAGACGGATCAGCAAAGAAGGACACTGTAGGAAAAACACTAGTAGGGTATGCTGTCACCACAGAAACTGAAGTTTTGGAAGCAAAAGAATTGTCAAATATTTATTCTGCCCAAGCAGCTGAGTTAGTGGCTTTGACTCGAGCTTGTACCTTAGGGGAGGATAAAAAAGTGACAATTTGTACAGATAAGTCAGTATGCTTTCTCCACTGTGCATGTTTTCGCTCAACAATGGAAGACTAGAGGAATGGTTACTGCGACAGGCAAACCAATAAATCACAGAGATTTAATTTTACAGTTGTTAGATGCAGTGCAACTACCACTTCAGATAGCGATATGTAAATGTTCCGCACATACCAATAGAAAAGATCCTGTCTCCAGGGGAAATGCTTTTGTTGATATGGCTGCAAAAAAGACAGCTCAAGAAAATGATTTGCTTTTACATGACAATGATTTAGAGCCCGGACACCTCTTAGACTTAGAGACACTAAAAGTAATGCAAACACTGACAACACAGAAGGAAAAATGTCGTTGGGTGAAATATGGTATTACCCAACAGGATGGGTTGCATAGGGCATCAGATGGCAAAATGTTACCCTCAAACCTTTTTAGGTATGCTGCATTGGTTAGCCATGGACCTGCCCATGTAGGATTACAGACAATGGTTCAAATAGTGTCTAAGGTGTTTTGGTGTAAAGGATTTTCAATTTATGCAAAGCAATTCTGTTTATCTTGTTTATTATGTGCAAAGTATCATGCTCAGGGGGCAGTTAAAAAATCTCAGCAGGCATTCCCTACCCCTCCATATCCATTCCACACACTCTGTATGGACTTTATTGAGTTGACACCGGAAAAAGGTTTTGTCTAGTCATAATTGATGCTTTTTCTAAATGGGTAGAAGCTTTTCCAGTAAAGCATCCTGATGCACACACAGTAGCTAAGCTTTAAACAACAGAAATAATTCCCCGATTTGGTTTACCAAGATGCATTTACAGTGATAATGGGTCTCATTTTGTTAACCAGATTGTTCAGAAGTTGGGTCAAGTGTTTCAAATTGATCTCAAGTACCATTGTGCTTACCATCTGCAGTCAGCTGGACTGGTGGAATGACACAATGGTGTCCTGAAGTGTAAGCTCCGCAAACTGATGGCAGAAACGCATAGATCCTGGACTGCGTGCCTTCCATTGGCACTCCTGTACATGTGAATCTCACCCTCCTACAAAGGACTTACACCATTTGAACTTTTGTTTGGGAGACCATATTACGTCCCACAGTGGCAAGGATTGTTGCCAGCGGAACGTGAGGGGGGTGAGGATCTGGTGGATTATATGAAGAAGCTGCTAAATGTCAAGTCTCTTGTAACCAATGACTCCTTTGCAGATTCCAGAAGTGAAGCCTTGTTAAGTGTGGCACCCGGGGACTGGGTGTGGATCCGAATTGTGAAGAGAAAGAACTGGTCATCCCCCAGGTGGGAAGGCCTATATCAAGTACTTATCTCAACACCTACGGCTGTAAAGATCGCAGAGAGGACTTTGTGGATTCATATCACCCACTGTAAAAAACTCAAGACTTTTCCTTCTACCACTGATGTTGGTCAGACTCCACCGGACCCCTGAAAGCAAAGTCTGACTACAAAGGAAGGATGGCCATGTTCAATTGGTACTTGAACTGTTACGTGATGATGATTTTGGTGGCGAAAGTAAATATGTCCATACGAGAAGGAACAGTTGTGAGAGAAAAAGGAATGGTGGTGCTGCAAGCGCAAACAGGTGTTACTACTGTGTTCAAGGTAAAACTTTGTGAAGGAATTTTGGACTGTGCTAAATGGAACAATAATGATTTCTTGACTCATGCAAAATATTTGTGCAATAGAGACTGCGCGTCCTGGTCATATGTTTGGTGGTCAACAGATGTGAATGGATGGGAAACAAGTGGTGCAGTGATACCAGAGAAAGATAAAAGCAGGCAACAAAGAATAAAAATTGCGCATTTCCAAGGTACTGAAGTGGTTACTATAACCATCGTGTCACCACAAGAAAGTGATTCAGGAGTTTATGGAATCGGAGTGTCTCTTCCAATTGGAACTGATCCTTTGGGGACCCTCCAACTTAAAGTGCAAAGCCTTAAAAATGCTACAAGTAAAGCAGATTTTGCCTTCACAGAGGAAGAACAGTTGTTACTCGAGACGGGATTCATACACCATAATGAATGGTTATCTTGGGTTAGATATAGTACCCGAGAGGCACATCGTGAGAACTGTGTTTCTTGTGCTGAAGGTAAACAGCAATTAGCGACAGTCCCAATGATGCGAGATGAAGGTAACCTAATGTGTCTGTTAAAGTTATTCTTCAACAAAACCGAAGATAAATGCAAAGATGAAACCCAGCGTTTTCCAGTCATATGTAAAGTTGAGAAACCGCCTACAGCAATCTCTTATCCAGGTTCGTATATGTGCATTTCCAGAGATGGCACAGGAAAGAATTATGGCAATAATGGATAGAATTATTGCAATGTTCTGGAGAACCAAACTCATAGTTTGGCAGACGTTTGGTGGTTATGTGGAGACAACAAACTCAGATCAAGGCTTACGATTCCCTGGAAAGGAACTTGTGCACTTGTAAAGTTAATTCTACCATTCTACATTTTCCCAGTTCCAGCAAGCAATTTCGTAAGAGAACCTGAAATAAAGCCGAGGTGGTTGAATAAGAGAAAAAGAGAGGCACCGAAGCAATCCTTCGATAGCAGTGTCTACATCGACAGCATTGGTGTACCAAGAGGCGTGCCTGATGAATACAAAGCAATAAACCAAATATGGCTGGTTTTGCATCCATCTTTGTCTGGATTCAACCCAATAAGAATGTGGACTGGATCAACTACATTTACTATAACCAGCAGCGTTTTGTGAACTATACCAGAGATGCATTAAAAGGTATTTCTGAACAACTGGAGGCCACTTCGCAGGTGGCATGGCAGAATCGAATTGCGTTGGATATGCTCCTGGCCAAAGAAGGAGGAGTTTGCAGGATGTTTGGGATTTTCTGTTGTACATACATTCCGAATAACACTGCCCCTGATGGGAGCATCACTCGAGCTTTGAAAGGTTTGGAGATGTTATCCGAAGAATTGGCAGAGAACTCTGGGGTGAATAATCCCTTTACAGACTTTCTACAAGCGTGGTTTGGAAAATGGAGTCATTTCATCAGCAGTTTCCTGGTGTCCGTCAGAGTCGCTGTGGCTATCGTGGTGGTATGTGGTTGCTGTTGTATACCCTGTATCAGAGGTCTTCTACAAAGACTGGTTGATACTGCTGTTATGAAAATGATGTACCAGCAGTTGCAACAGACTGGTGAAAGTGAATGCATTGAAATGTGACTTTTGCAAATGTTTTGAAGTTTAAAAGTTTGTCTTGCAAATTAAGTAATATATGCAAAGAAAAACTAAGTTTTTACCATATATTGCTGAAATAAAAAGACAAATAAAAGTGTTTTGAGGGGGGAAATGTTAAGAGAAAAAGTTTTAAAACATACTGTGTTGGTAAGAAAAGGTCATTGAACCATGTTTATTAAAGATGGGCTTTACCTATGATAGATGTAGTTTGCTTATGAACTTGAATAACATCTGTTTTCTATACTTCTGAATAAAAGTTAATTTACAGAGGCAGGCTCTGGAAAATTCCAGTTACCACTGTGGTTTTGAGGTAAACATTCTACGCTAACTGTGGTTTTGAGGTAAACGTTCTACACTAACTGTGGTTTTGAGGTAAACATTCTACACTAGCTGTGGTTTTGAGGTAAAGCATTCTTTTCTGAGGTAATTTGTGATCCTAGATGTTTTTCATAGCCAACTGTCAACTGTTAGAAATGTAACAAAAGCTATTTTGGCTAGTGACAGGAAAGTATAAAAGTTGATGTCAGTAAACAAGCTGATCAGATTGAGATCATCTTGGCCAACATGCTGCTGTAATCTGGTTAGCTGCAAATAAAGATGTTTTTCATCACCTGAGGCAGATGTGACTCGCTTGAATTTTTCTTCTGACACATACCCTTTGTCAAATCAGATATCACTGCAAATTATAATACTGATAACACACCCCTAAAAGTAGAGCCAGTGGTGAGGAACTTAGGAAACCACATAGATAGTAACCTGCACTTTGTGACCACCAGGTAGCTACAGTGGTGAGAAAATCCTTCAGTGTGCCTCAGCTTATAAGTAAAGGCATGGCATCAAAGTCAAAGCAAGTCACAGTGCCATTGTAATCGGCCCTCATCAGGCTCATAATTGAATACAGTGCTCCCTTCTACATGTACTTAACCAGGCACTTATACCAAATGGAGAGGCCCCAGAGGTTTCTCACTAAAAAAATCAAAGCATAACACATGTCTTATGTGGACTGACTAAAGGCCCTATCCCTTTTCTCAGTCTCATATTGTTTATTGAGAGGTGACTTATGCCTGACCTACAAGGCATTCTCTGATCCAGCTCTGATGAAAATGTTACATATTTGAAAGAAAAATTATATGAGGGTTACATTTTCCCTGGACTTGAACCTTATTTCTGTCTCTAACAGAGCTTGCTGGAGAGACAGATTTGTATCCCAGTTCCAAAGACTACCTCATCTGTGGAACAAACTTCCCATCTTCATAAAACAAAGCCCTTCCCTCACGCTCTTCAAAAAGAATTTGGATAAATGGATGGAGCCATAAATTCACTCCTGGGTACTGCCCATGTCCCTCATGGACAGAGGCAGTCTGTAAAATGAATCAGGGCTCCAACACCCAAAGACCCAGTACCCCGATACTACCCCATCCCATACCTGGGGAATTAAAATATAACATTGTCACATCCTGGGTATTATTGGCTAGGCTTGTAAAGGCTCTTGTGCCATTAGCCTAGTAATCATCTATGAACCTATGAGTCTATCAAAGCTGCTGTGGTAGGGAATTCTACAGCATCAGCAGGAGAAAACATGAATTCTAGATGCATCAACCTCATCTTAGGATTCACATGTTTACCCCAAGTAACCAAGAACAATGGCTGAGTTGCCTGATATGATATGACAACTCCCTAACAAAGGCAGAACTCAAGTTATGTATGGCAATGTATGTCAATAGCCAAAGATATAGCAAGGGTGAGGTGAAGGAGGCACCTGCTGGAGCAAGTTGCTGGGGGGGGGGGGGTTGAATAGCAGTGTAGATACAGCAGGTGGCAATCAGTCTCTCAAGCAGTGTATGTGATAATTTATAAAGACATGATTGTAATCATATTTGCTTAAATGGCATTCAGTGAGTTCTGCAATTGTTGTGAATGTAATTGATGCAATTGATACTGAGCAGGAGATGTTGATTGGTCCTTGGCTTGGGAGGCCAAACAAGCAGGCTGTTTGCATGGACAAATCAGCTGTTGCTCTGTAGTGCAGATTATGTCCTTGTATTTCATTCATTGTCTGCTTGCACACAGCAGTGTCAGTGGCACAACAAGTAGCATACTCATCTTTGGTGCAGAAGGTTGTGGGTTCTATTCCCACACTGGGTAAAGGGCTTGCCGACACTTCAGTGCAGCATAAGGGTGGTATTTCACTCCTGAGTATCATCCTTCAGCCCCATCTGCTTAAGTTAGTGATACCTCAGGTGGACGTAAATGATCCCAAGGTACTATCAAAAAGAGTAGGGGAAGTTTCCTGATACCCTGGTCAAATTTCCCCTACTAATATAAACACCACCTTGGTTCTCCCTGAAATGAGGCTAGCGGCCTAGTAGAACTGACCTGGTCAACAAAGAATAAACAGAAATAAAATGTTAATAACTGTAGCAGGGTCCTAGTGTAGTTCTTTGTTACACTGTCAAACACCTTTCATAAACTGTAGCAATCTCTGAAGTATTTTTTTTATCCTCAGCTTGATTGAGGAGGGGGCATCATTTGTTGGCATCAGTCAGTCAGCAGCACAAGAATAACATGATGATGAAGGAACTGCCCATCAAAAAGCTGGCTGTGAAGTTCTGAACTAGATGAAGGTGGTCAAAGTCACCACTGGAAGCCATATGTAGAAGGCACTTCAGTAATCCAGGTGCAAAGAGTCAAACACACAAACCACTGCAACAAAATCCTCATGAGGAATTTATTGCTTAATTCATGTGACATGACAGCATTCATTACTTGGTCCCTCAATGATCCTCAAGCACCTGGATGAAATTTATCATCCTTGTCACAAACTCCAGATAACTCCATCCTTAATTATGCAGATATTAAGGAAGACCAAAGGATGTCCTTACATTCACCACTGCAGTATACCTTACAAATGAGGATTCCCTGCTGCAAAGCCCATCGTTCGGCCAGTTTACCAAAGTCTACCATTGCTTTAAGGTACACTCAACTTCACCTGCACACTCCTTGCATAGGGTAGGGCATAAAGGTGACGTTCAGGTGTACTATGCTCAGAACTTCTTTGCCACCAGTGCAAACTCTGTTTTAACAATTGATCTGTTACCTCCATCCATTTTTTTTACAGTTTTTCTGTTTTTTGGCATTCCTCTGCATACTCCTGTTTGCTGGAGTCTTCACAGTTGGAGATAAGTACCCACTTGGGTTTTTGGTTACTTTTTCTGTTTGTTTTGTGCTTTTTTGGGGTTAATGTAATACAGGAAGGGTAAATGCCAGTGTGGGAGACTGATTCCCCATAAAGACTGCCACGATAAGTGTCTTTTTTGCCTAGGTGCTGCTCATGACCATATATCTTGTTCAATTTGTTAGTCGTTTGTTCCCAAAACTCTTCTAGTAGGCTTTCTTCCCTTTCATTGTATCTTGAGAACCAGCGTCTTAAGCTACTTGCTGCAGATACAATGGATGGAACTTCCTGTCCTGAGGGTCAGCCATCAGGGAATAAGAAGGTGCATAATGTAAGACTGGAATCTTCTGCTGTCCAGCCTCTGCTGGAAATTTCTCCTGAGGTTGTTATGAAGCTGGAAGCTCACCTAGTTGTTTTGTCAGATTCTTCTACCTCTCCAGGGTTGGAGGCCGGTGAGGATCTGGTGGGCAGCACATCCAAGGAGGCTTTGGAGGTGTCTGATTTGGGTGAGGGAACCACGGTTGACTGATTCCGAGGGGTCTAGAGGGGTTTTGCAGTTTCTCTTTAGAGAAGAGGTTCTTACTGTAGTTGTGGAATGCCGTCCTGAGTCTGGGCCTTCTCAGGCTTCTAGGATGGATGTCTTCTTAAAAAAGAAACAGAAAACTGATCATGTTTCTTCTGCTCCTAAGAATCCTCAAAATGAGTGGCAGGCCTTTACTTGGGGGGGGGGGGGTTATTTAATGTTTTACTGTCATTGAAGCCTCCTCAAGGGGTTTCGGTTCCTGCTCCTCCTTGTTCCTCTTCTTCCCCTAAAAGGCCCAGAGTATTGAATTCTTCTGAGGTGGATTCTAATGATGACTCTTTGCTTATTCTATCCACTTTCCTTCTCCTTTAGACTAGGGGTCTGAGGAGGAGGTTTTTCATACCCTACATAATGCTTCTGAGGAAATTTCCTTTGAGGACACAATCTCTAGGATGATGGAATTTTTTTAAGTGAGATTGTGCCAAGCTTTCAGATATCCATAAGAGGTACTATGAGTTACTGCCGATGGAATCTCCTAAACCTGCGTCCATTCCTCCTGTCTTGCCTGCTTTATTGGATGTTTTTTTTAATGCCTCTAAAGCACTGGATTCTCTGCCCCCTGCTCCCAAGAAGTCTGACTGGTTTTGATAACCCTATAAAACCTAAGAAAAAACACAAAACCTAAGAAATCCAAAAGGCGTACACAGATTTGGAGTACCAAACAGCTTTAATCCTGGTATCTTGGCATTTCGCCTTCAAGGGATATCGACATATCAAATTCTAAAGCTTAAATATACTAAATAATTAAACAATTGTGTTTTAAAATTTGTCTATACATCCCATTTTTAAAGGGACCAGTGCACATTATACATTAACACATCCCAATGTTATGAAAAACTACTACATTTCCCATAGAACTTCAGCAGCAACAAAATTACAATAAATTCTGCAGCAACAACATCAAAATAATTCAACCAAGTTTACTTAAAAAATACAACACCTCATAATGTGTGTTATCTACTCATATGAAAAATACACACACGCACACACATATATATATATATATATATATATATATATATATATATGTATATATGGACATACTATCAGTGAAATTTCTTCAAAAATTTAACACCACCTCCTGATTTAATCCATGTGGGACCAAGGTTCCAAAATTAAAAATAAGAGTAGTCTCCAGCTGATTTAACTTATTAACAAATAGAGTACCACTACCACAGTTGCTAGATGGTTGGGCTAATAGACTAAAAAACAAGGAATCAAATTTTCCCGAATGGGCTTCAATAAAATGTTCTGCCACTGGACTGAAGCCTATATTACCCCTTCTAATATTTCTCAAATGTTCCAAAATTCTGATCTTAACTTTTCTTTTGGTCTGACCTCTATACCATCTAACCTCATCACACCCACAACCCAGAAGGTATGTAACACCACATGACTGACAATTAAACCTTGCTTGAGAGATAATTTCTGATTCTATGGCACATACTGCAAATCCCACAAGGAAAAGACCCTAATGAACTATTCTGGGTCTGATTGGAAATTGGGTAGTTCAACAATTCTTTTAGGTTTAAAAATCTACCAAAGAAAAAGTCACGTGTTGTGGAAATAAAGTGCTGTGTTTATCATCAGCTGTTATCATTGGCCATAACCTTGTAACCACCTGTCTGAGTGTGTCTGAAAAGGGACTAAACCTAGTAACATAAAATATTTTATTTTCTGTTCCCTCCTCTCTTACGTAAACTGAATTCTATGCCCAAACTTACTGTTTGGTACTTTTATAGGGTGCCTGAGGATTGTTCCTTTTTGTTTAAATATCCTGCTGATGACCCCTTTGTGGTGTCTGTAGCCTCTGATAAGCCGTCTTAATTGCTTCCTTCATCCAGGCTACTGCCTTCTGACAAGGACAGTAGAACCAAGGATAGGCTGTGTAAGAAGGCTTATACTTCGGCTACCCTAGCTTCTAGGGCTATTAATTATCACACCCATATATCTAGGTATGTCTTGGCTCTTCTTTCTTAGGCTTGTCAACTTCTTTCTGATTTTCCAGACTCTAAGAGTAAATATTCTGCTCTTTACTTGCTTGGGATTTCCTCTCAGTTAGTTTGTCATTCTATCAAATGGAGTTATGATGCAGTAGATCCCTCTTCTAGGGCTGCTGCTTTTGGTTCAGTTCTGAGGAGATATTCATGGCTTAGGCTTCAACCTTTGACTGATGACATGAAGGCTAAGTTGACAGATGCTCATTTGGATACTACTCCTTTGTTTAGCGAAGCGGCTGCTGGTTTATTTAAGTCTCTTAAGAACAAGGTGAAGGCTTTACAGGAGCTTAAGCATGTATTTGTTTCTCCTGTGCCTAAATTTCAGCAAAATACCCTTCTAAGCCAGCCTTTGTTCGTAGGCAATCTTGCCCTCCTTCTAAAGGTAAAAAGGGTAGCAAATGTACTCCTTCTGCCAAGGCCACTCAGAATGCAGGGATTCTTAAGCCTTCCTTTCCTGACAAACCAGCTGCTGTCTTACTATCCACCTGTTCCCAGCCACATTCCTCTTTCTCTTTGCCTTTTTATTTCTCTTCCTGTTTGGCTCCAAATCACCCAGGATTCTTGGGTTCTGTTAATCACTTGGCAAGGGTACTTTAAGGTCTGGATTTTCCACCCTACTTTTATGGGCATTCCTCAGCATTCTTTGGAACAACTTCCTTTTTTCCCAGAGGTTCTTCGAGACCTCTTGCCTCAGGGTACTATTCAAGTGATGCCTGAGTCCCAAAGTGGGAAGAGGTTTTATTCAAGAATGTTTCTAGTGCCCAGAAAAGAAGGTACTTGGAGACCTATTCTAGACCTCTCCCATCTAAACACTTTTCTGAAGGTGCCTTCCTTTTGGATGTTGTCCCTTCATTCCCTTTTTCCTCTCTTTCTCCGTCAGGCCTTTCTAGTGTCTCTAGACCTCAAGGATACTTATCTTCACATTCCAATCCATCCTCTCTTCAGGAGATTTTTGTGTTTCTCTGTTGGTTCCTGGCATTTTCAGTTCTGTGGTTTGCCCTTTGGCCTTTCTACTGCCTCAAGGTTATTGACGAAATGCTTCACTCCTGTGATTTCCTTTTTGCAGGCTTCAAGGCATCCAAATCTTTCCTTATTTGGACAATGTGCTGATTCAGGCATCTTCTCCACAGGTCCTTTTGCAAAATCTTCATTTTACCATTTCTCCTCTTCAGAGCCTGGAGTTCACAATACACTTCAAGAAGTTGTCAATGACTCCTTCTCAGGATCATGTCTTTCTGGGTTGCAGGATTCAAACGGTGCCAATGCTGACATCCTTGCCTCCTCCAAAGGCACTAACTCTCATTTCTTTATTTTAAACTCTTCTTCCTCTGGCCTCCATTACAGCCAGGGGCTTCCACCATTCCAATGCTCCGTCTGGCCAAACGCCACATGAGGAACTTCCAGTGACTTCTGAAGTTGGTGTGGCTTCAGCATGCGCATCCTCTAGACATTCCTGTTCCTCGTCTCCCATGTCTCAAGAAGGAACTTCTGTGGTGGAGTCAGCAGTTGTCTCTGAATCCAGGGCTCCCTTTTCAACCTCCTCTTCCCTCTCAGGATCTGTTCACAGATGCTTCAGATGTGGGATGGGGAGCAATGTTTGGTTCCCTGAGGGTTCAGGGACTGTGGTCGCCTCATCAGCAGAAGGATGACATCAACATCAAAGAGATGAGGGGTCTTATGCTCACTCTTCAGGCCTTTCATCTGCTCTTCTCCCCGGGGCCTCTTAAGGTATTCACAGACAATACCACAGTCATATGGTATATCAACAGGGAGGTACGAGATCTTACCATCTTTGCTGGCTGGCACTTCTGGTATGGGATCTGACTATCAAGTGACTCTTCAGGCAGTTTTTATTCCTTTAGATCAGAACGTTGTGGCAGACAATCTGAGCAGGTCCTTCAAGCAATCCCATGAATGGATGCTTCACAGGGATGTGTTTCTGGAGACTGATCTCTTTGCCTCCCCTCTGAACAGACAACTTCCTCTATTTTGTGCCAGAGTCCCAGGTCCTCTGGTATGGAAGGTGGACGCCCTCTCATTTTCTTGAAAGGGGATGTTTCATTATGCAACAGAATGCTCCCAAAATCTTTTTGGTGACTTCCTTTTGGCCACAACAGCACTGGTTCCCTCTACTTCTGCATCTAGCCAAGGGCAATCATGACAAGTTACCTCACAGGGTGAATCTCCTCACACAGGACAAGGGGTCTCTCATCCATCCCCACCTGTCCATGCTTCAGCTGACACTGTGGGCGATATGGTTTTAATCCCTCATAGACACCTTTTTTTCTGGCAGGAGGCCAGGAAATCTACTACTAGGAGATCTTACTTGTCTAAATGGAAGAGGTTTTCTATTTGGTGTCTTTCTCGTAACCTGGGCCCACTTTCTGTGGATGTTCTTTGGCTCTCTCTTATTTGTGTGAGTTTCTCAATGCTGGTTTGGCCTATTCTTCTATTAAGGCTCATTTATCAGCTCTTTCTGCTTGTCTGCCTTTAACTCCCCCGTTAGCTTCTAGATTTGAGGCTAAGCAATTCCTTAAAGGTGTCCTTAATATTAGACCTCCTAGGAAGCCTGTTCCTCCTCCCTGGGATCTTAATTTCATTCTGGAAAAATTGACTCAGGCTCCTTTTGAGCCTGCTGTTTCAGATTCCTTGCAACATTGTTCTTGGAAGACAGTTCTTTTGTTAGCTCTTCTGCCAGACGGGTGTCTGAGTTGCAAGCCCTTATGGCTTGTCCACCTCTTTTGATATTTCGTGAGGACAAGGTATCCTTGTGTACTAATCCTTCTTTCATGCCCAAGGTGGTTAATGAGTTGTCACTTAATCAGTCTATTAATATGCCTACTTTTTTCCCCTCTCCGCAATTTGACAGTGAGAGGGTGCTGCATACCTTAGATGTGCATATACAGCTCATATTTTATTTGGATAAAACTGAAGCTATCAGAACATCTGACCAGTGTTTTCCTTTCATCCCAGGTCTTTAGGTTTGGCTGTTTCCAAGAAAACTATTTCCACTTGGATTTCAAAAGCTATTTCCTTTTGTTACAATTTTCATGGTGAGACCCTTCCTTCTTCTGTAAAGACTCATTCTACTAGAGCTGTGGCTTCTTCTGTTGTTTTTTTCAAAGGCTTAGACACTAATTCTATTGTTGAAGCTGCTACCTGGACTTCTGTGCATACCTTTACCAAACATGACCAGTTGGATGGTATCTCCAGAGCTAGAGCTGCTTTTGCTGATGCCATTCTTCATGGCTTCTTAGAGGGCTCTGTTACTTCCTCCTCCCAAGTTTCTTCTTGAGCTTTGGCACACTCCCATTTGTAAGGAATACTGCAGCTGTGAAGGTAAGGATATAGTACAGCTGTGTAAAATCTTACCATAACAGTAGATGTCCTTGCCTTCACTGCTGCAGTATTCACCCCCTCCACCCCCCAGGTCTTTTTTCCTTCCTGGATGTGCAAGTTCTCCTTGGTTTTTCTTGGACTGCTGTTCCTACTGGGGCAATCAGTTCTGAGGATGAGACACCTGAACATCACCTTTATGCTCTACCTTATGCAAGGAGTGTGCAGGTGATGTTCAGCATACCTTAAAGCAATGGCAGACTTTGGTAAACTGGCCGAACGATGGGCTTCACGGCAGGGAATCCCCATTTGTAAGGAATACTGCAGTGGTGATGGCAAGAACATCTACTGTTATGGTAAGATTTTGCACAACTGTGCTATCTTAGGGTAGCATGTATAGCCAAAGCCTAAGTGATATCCAAGTTGAGTTGTAGTTAACGATTCCTCATCCATTAAAATATGGTGTCCAGATTGCTCAAGTGAATCAAGGTCAGCAATATGGTTCTGAAGGAAGGAAGGATAAGTTAAAATGAGTGTCATCAGGTTAATTAAAAATAAAAATATCTTAAACAACATAGAATGTACACATTCAAAACAAGGACCCACTGTGGAGGCTTGAGGAACTCAAAAGCAGTGCTTTTGGGTTGATGTAGAAAAGAGGCCCTTGTATATAGTGGATTTACCTGGTTAAATAAATAAAATAAATAAATAAATAAATAAATAAATAGCAAGCAGTGATGGAGGTATCCTGAAGAAGAATTTTTCACAGAAACATCCCTTTGCATGCACCCTCATAGGTAAGAGGGAAAAACACTTAAGGATGGGGGAAGAAAGACATTGATAAAAATGCAAACACTCCAGAAGTATGCCATGGTCTAGTGTGCTGCTGAGAGACTAAGGACCAGAAATGAATAAATACGCTGATCCCTCACTATCACAAAGGTAACTAACACCCTACATATGGATGGTCTCAATACTAATATGAGACCTGAAACCACACTGAAACGGTTTGCGGAGGTCATAAAGTTATCTGCACTGAATGGGAATGGCTTGACAGTCAAAAAGCAATAGGGTGCATATTAAAATAGGCTTAAGGGGAACTGGAGGAAAACAGTGAAATATGGGCTGGATTCATTAATGCCTACACTAGAATATATGATCTGTATTCAAGAACATCCCTACCACATTTCTTTTGCTTTCTAGTCACTCAGAAAGATTACACTGTGTACACATGTAGTGTACACTTTGTGGTAACCTTTATGAATCCCCATTCATATTTAAGGCTGCAAGAGAATCAGTAGAAAAATTAAAATTAGGAGGAAGAGGGTGTAAGTTATGCTTGTGTTGTCTATGCATTCAGAATGGTGTACACTTAGTAGTGTAGGCATTAATGAATCTGAGGGATTGTTTTTAAGACTCACTTTTTACTGAAGAATTTTTCCCACGTATAAAAGATACAGCTTGACATTGTGATAATTGCAGAATAAAATGAAATACATTGTTAAGCACTGTATATAGCTTTTCCATCTATGTAAAGCAGCAGGTCGGTCACTGAGAAATAACTAGGCTACTGGTCTTTTGTCGTTTCAAATGGAATAACTATTTTACTATCAGGAGATCAGTAGGATGCCTGGCTGGACCTTTCTGGAATTGCTTATAAGGAACCTGTTTCTGTAAACAAGTAACCAAGGAGTAGCAAAATGTAGGCAAAACAACATAAACATTGTACTGCAAATTCATTTTCAGCCAGAGGTTAAACTGTTGGATAATCTTGATTCTAAGTGAATATTTTCTTCACATTGTCATTAATGCAAACAGAAATGTTTTGCTCTATATGAGAACACAGAGATTAACTGAACACACACACTAGTGGTTAGGAGTGAGTTCTGTGTATTTATTCACAAAAGCCACATCCTTAAATTGTGTCTTTTTTGTTGTAGTTTTATTAATATCAAAATCTGATATACTTTACTGCTAACCTCAATGGAAGTTTTTTGATAACTTCTTTCCGTGGTGAGCACTTTAACAAAAATGTTAAGAAATTAAATCTTTCTTTTCTAGAGACATGTCATGTTAAAAATGGCAAGACATTAAAGACTGAATGTTAAGGAGCATTTGCTAAACCAGCCTTAAATAGTGGATGTACCTTTAGAAAGGATCACTTTTCTTTTTCCTGCTGCTAAATCAGAAAAATGAACAGTAATAGCTGTTGACTGTTCACTACTGACTGAGTCCAGGTTAATTTTACATTTTCATTGAAACCAATAATGTATAACTCACAGACATCTGCATTTACCTTGGTTTGGAAGCAGAACAGTGTAACAGAGAGACAGACCATAGCGGTGACTCCAATGCATACCATCACACTCTTGGTATTATGGTAACTGAAACAAAGGTATACAAAAGAAATTAAATAATAAGGAAAAGAGACCTGACAAATGTTGAATTATGCTCTTAACATAGTAGCAGATAAAACATTTGATATTTAAAGTATTAAATATAATAGTGAGATACAAGGAGTGCTGCGACCTTCATTGGCTCTATTTTCAGACTTGCAAAAATGTATGGGAAACCAGGGCAAACACACATAATAGTACTGTAATCAAGAGTAAGGCACTGTATAAGTATTCATAACCACATGTGATATCCTCTTTTTATGAAAAAAAAGAAAACTGTAGTTCTTTGAAGAACTCCCCCTGTAACAGTAGCAGAGTGAGAAGGATCAGTGCTACAGTCATGCTGCATAAAATGTTAATGACAGCTCTAACCAGATTTCTAGAATAGCAATAGTATGTTCTCACCCATGCCAGGTTACTTGCAACTCCTAGGAAATCTCAACTCCTAGGAAATCTAAAAAGGTAATGTAACCACTGTTAACTTTTACTCGTTTTTTTGATAACAGGGGAGTAAACAGTAAGTTTGCCTATACACTCTGGCATGCCATACAAGAAGAAAGGACTATCACCCAGACAGTTTCCCCTTCCCGAATGAATCAAGGCCAATAAATCAACACAGAAAAGACACCAAGACCACGTATCTTCAATAAGAAGAGTGTATGTCTAGATACTCCTCCTCAAAAAGTAATGATATATACATATACAAAGAAGAATGCCAACTGTTTAACCCACCTGCTAGCCCACTAGGAGTTTGAGGAAAAACAGGAGCAGAACTTAGCTTCAATCAGCCAAAGGGGGAGATCACAGACAGAATAGGACCAGGGGCAGGAAGTAACTCCTATTGCAGAAGTGATCCCTCTACTTAAAAATTTACTATTACAGCAAATTAACTATGCAAATGTACTTTGTTCATCACAGGGATCATGGCTGCTTCTGTTGTCATATTCAGTAAGATGGAAGAGCACCACACGGTTGGCAATGAGCCTGATGTCAGACTAATGCAGAAGACTACAGCATTTCTTCAATACTCCACTGCTCATTTACTGGATGTCAAAACTATAGCATTTGATTAGAGGTGTAAGTGAAAGATCAGATGACTGTATCACAGATGCTCTGTGCTTGGATATTCCTAAACAAAGCAGCTGCAATAGTGGCTGCCCTGCTAGAATGCACTCTGACCTGATTCTCTAGGATTTATCCATGGTGGTCATAAAACAATAAGATGTACTAAGCTAGCCATATGGAAATGGTCTTTTATGGATACTGGTCTTCCTTGTTTCCTTGGAATATAGGACATCAAAACTGGTCTGTTAGCTTAAGCTTCCTAGGTCCTCCTTATAAGATTCTTGAATCTTTTGCATATAATTATGACATACAGGATCCCCCCACCTCCCCTTTATTTTGTGAGTCATTCTGAAAGAGTGGGAGTTGGATGGAATGGTTCAAGGAAAATCAAGAGCCTACGTGTTCACTGTCCATCGTTATCCTGTTAGTTATGGTGACATATTAAGAACTGGTTGGACAGGTGTAGAGGCAGCTCTGAGACCACATGGTGCTGCATGTCTTTGTGCAAAAACACTGTATTAGGGCTGTCTGTGATTTCCAAAGGATACTGCTAAGTGTTGTGGTAACCCTGTGGTGTTCATACTGATAGGGGAAACCTGGCCAGGGCACTGGGGAACTTCCACTATTCTTTTCTCACTGCTAGGTGGCACAAGGAGGCTGCTGCAGTGATGAGGTGAGAGATTCAAGATGGAGGAGGAGAGAGAAAATTCTGACAGTGAAATGGAGCAAGAAAATATGGAAGGTTTGGCGATTGATGATCATGAGGAAGTTACTGTAACAACAGGGCATGAAGGAGGTTTATTTACATAGGTCTTGGTAGATTTAATGAACCAGGGAGATCCAGTAAATTGAGAAGCTGTAAAATGGAGTAACTTGGTGGAAAGAGTGATTGCTGAGGGAGAAGAGGAGAGCACTACTGGGGAATGAGAGAACGAAGACTATACAGTGGGTCTGGAAAATCGACCATCTGGTACATATTTGGGGCTAGGAATACTGGTTTAATGGCATGCACTGGCAACAGAGTTTCAACAAGAAATCGGCTGAAAGTCTAATTTTTGCAGAGGAAAAAGACTGACATCTAGACTGGAAATGCTGAAGCAGGTAGGAAAACACAGGTGAGTGGACAACAGACTGAAAGAAAATGTCAGTGGTAAGAATTAAGATTAAAAGTAATGAAAAGATAGACAGATATAAAGTACTTGACAGCATAAATTTACCACTGGGGTTTAAACTGCAGGATATCAGAGCACTTTACAGTGGAGTGAATAATTTAAGAAATCCTCACTGCTACACGTGCAACATTATAATGGTAGAATTACTGAATATCCTAGTATACATATGGCACTTATCAAGACAAAATTTGGCATTCATTGAGTGGCCAAGAACACGGTGTCAAAAGCAGAGGATTCAGTGCCTAAAAGAATAGACAGATGTACTTTGCACCAAATGGGCTTTACCTCTCATCTGGAGGAGACAAGTATAAAATAGGATATTTTCACTCTCCATTGTGTCCTTTTATGGTTACCTTATAAGTGATTGATGTTCATTTGTTTGGGAACTTATTTCTCCATTCTTGATTCTAAAGTTCTACTTTTCACTGACCTATGACAATAGGCTGCATTAGAACCAGTTCAGGAAGTGGGCTGGGTCACATTAGACCCAAGCAATTTTAGACCCATCAACCTGAGCAGTATTTTGTGTAAAATCATGGCAAGGGTCATAATGGAGCTTCTCCAAAATGATACAAGGGACCTACTTTTGTTAAATATGGAAGATTCCTGCCTCTTGAATCTTGTGGCATTCTTAACAGGTAAAAGCAGCAGTTGACCAAAGGCATACAATTCCTGTTACTTATTGCAGCCTTACTAGGGAATGACAAATTAAATGCATTAAATGTCGATCCTCATGTAATTCAATGGTAAAACATCAATGAAGTAAAAGGCTAAAACAAATTAATGTTGGTGTGTCCAACAGGGCTTTCTACTTAGGAAATTTTTGGATTATTTTTCTTGGATATTAAAATGTGGAATGGGCTATGCATAACCAAATATGCAAACAACTACAAACTGGGTAATATAAACACTTCAGCAAAAGATGCTGATGTCCTCCAGGATAGTCTATAGAGTGTTTATATATATATATATATGTATATATATATATATATATATATATATATATATATATATATATATATACATATATATATATATATATATATATATATATATATATATACATATATATATAAACACACTCATGAAGTGTACCTATACTTATGAATGTATGATGCTACATCGAAACACAAAATATTGACTGATAACTGATTGAACACAATTGATCAATCACACAATCACCAGCCAATCAAAAACATGAAAAACAAAGCTAAACTTTTTTTGCAGTGGATATTCCCCTGCACTTTCCATGAAGAGACACAGCCCCCACCTGTTAATTATATATACCAACTATGAGATTGCATTAAAGTGGGAAAAGGGAAATTCCCTGATTCCCACCATGCTACGATCTTACATACATTTCAAAAGCTTGTATGTGCAATCACCTGAGTTTTGATTATATTTACCGGTGTGCATGTGCAAGCACACACACACACACACACACACACACACACACACACACACACACACACACACACATACACACACACTCACACACACACACACACACACACACACACACACACACACACACACACACACACACACACACACACACACACACACACACACACACACATGCAGCTTCTCACATACACTCATGCACGAACCTCCTAACCCTACCTTACCGCAAAACTGCCCAGTACCTCCCACTACCACATGACCTTTTGGTAGTGTTTACTACCAAGAGGTTCAGGGAGTGGCCATGCTAATTTACCTGGCTGAACAATTATATGAATCGATATTTGCACAGATGCCTTCCTGGGGACAGTTCCATGGCGAAGAGCACATGGTTAATTAGCATATGCCTCTTCAACGGACTACCTTATTAGCATGTAGCACAGCTGCAGAGACAGCCTAACATGGTGCTGCATGTCTTTGTGCAAAAACACTGTATTAGGGCTGTCTGTGATTTCCAAAGGATACTGCTAAGTGTTGTGGTAACTCTGTGGTGTTCATACTGATAGGGGAAACCTGGCCTGGGCACTGGGGAACTTCCACTATTCTTTTCTCACAGCTAGGTGGCACAAGGAGGCTGCTGTAGTGATGAGGTGAGAGATTCAAGATGGAGGAGGAGAGAGGAAATTCTGACAGTGAAATGGAGCAAGAAAATATGGAAAGTTTGGCGACTGATGATCATGAGGAAGTTATTATAACAACAGGGCATGAAGGAGGTTTATTTACACAGGTCTTGGTAGATTTAATGAACCAGGGAGATCCAGTAAATTGAGAAGCTGTAAAATGGAGTAACTTGGTGGAAAGAGTGATTGTTCAGGGAGAAGAGGAGAGCACTACTGGGGAATGAGAGAACGAAGACTATACAGTGGGTCTAGAAAATCGACCATCTGGTACATATTTGGCAGTAGGAATACTGATTTAATGGCATGCACTGGCAACAGAGTTTCAACAAGAAATCGGCTGAAAGTCTAATTTTTCCAGAAGAAGAAAAAGACTGACATCTGGACTGGAAATGCTGAAGCAGTTAGGAAAACACAGGTGAGAGGACAACAGACTGAAAGGAAAATGTCAGTGGTAAGAATTAAGATTAAAAGTAATGAAAAGATAGACAGATATAAAGTACTTGACAGCATAATTTTACCACTGGGGTTTAAACTGCAGGATATCAGAGCACAGATACTTATTGGGACAGAAGATTTTTTTGTGAGGTAACTTTTAATCTTTTGCTCTGCTACAGAAGTTTATGTGTGAAATGGAAAAAGAAAAAAAATGAATGTCCTACAGAAAGAATACATTTTTCAAAATTTAGCACTGCCACTGAGGAAAAAAATGACATTGAGCTGACTGAACTAAAAGCTTATTTTCTAGCTGAATGTAACAATGTGCATGAAACAAAAACAGTTTAATATGCAGGAAATGTATGGACAGGGGGATGGGAGGTTTGGGTAACTGTAAATAAACCTGAAAGGAAGGTTACGTATGTTTAAATGCAATTAACATTAATAGAAAAAGAGGTACTGTAAGATACTGGGGGCAGCCAAAAGTGTGCTTTCATTGATTGTTTGTTTATTTATTTATTTATATTTCTTTACAGAGATAATGCACTGATCTCAATGGACCATTTGTAGGCACGGCCCGGGTGAATAGGACCACATAAGAAATTAACAAAACATATTTACAGATACAAGAATATGCAAGAATATACTACAACATTTAGATCAAGAAGCAGTTAATGTCAATTATACCATGACCCCCCCCAAAACGTGCACGCTGATTGGCCAGCGTGCCCGTTGTAAATCGAGTTATACTAATGGAAAAAGGTCCGGTCGCCCGGACTTTTTTCCATTAGTATAACTCGTTTTTTTAAAACACTGTCTCGCTATGTTAAATGGGTTTAACATAGCGAGACAGCTTTAAAATAAGCAACGGAGCCGTTGCTTATTTTAAAGCTGTCTCGCTATGTTAAACCCATTTAACATAGCGAGACAGTGTTTTAAACAACAGAAAGCAAGATCTCCGTTGCTTTTTAGTGTCGCTATGTTAAATGAGTTTAACATAGCGAGACAGTTTAAAATAAGCAACGGAGATGTCCGTTGCTTATTTTAAACTGTCTCGCTATGTTAAACTCATTTAACATAGCGAGACATAAAAAGCAACGGAGATCTTGCTTCTCCGTTGCTTTGCCCACAACTCTGATGTACCGCAGGCGCCGCAGTACATCAGAACTGCCGCGATGCCAGACATCTGCGGAAGGGCAGTAAACAGGCATTATACTATGCCATTATTTAAGAAAAGTAATAGTTTCTTTTCTTAAATAATGCCATGTATAATAGCAATAACCGCCTGGTGTGGGTAATGCTAAATTTACCCACGGTTGGGTTTGTTTGGTCCCTCGGGCTTCGCCCTCGGGACCAAACCACGCCAACCGTGGGTAAATTTAGCATTACCCACACCCAGGCGTGGGTTATTGCTATAATCATATAGCAGTGCTTTATGGATAAGACGCAGACATAATGACTGAGATGGCTTATGCTACACAGACAGCAGCATACCATTACATATAGAGATATAAAGACATTAGAAGAGGTAACTGAGAATAGTTGCAAGAAAGGATACCATGAGAAGAAGACACAGAAAAGGTGAGAGAGGCATGCAGAGGGAAGAGGGTTAGAAAGGAGAAGTGTGAGCGAGATGCAAAGAGAAGAGGGAAGTAGGAGGAATGAGAGGCAGTAAGTAAGAGGGTGACAAGATGAGGTAAGTATAGATGAAACTGGGATAAAAGGGTATGTGTCAGGGCTGCAGGTTTATGTAACATGAGCTGAGTGAGTAGAGCTGCACTCTGGTTGGGTGAGGAGGTGTTTCTTGAGCTTATGTTGCTGAAGATCATTTAGTGCAGGAATGAAAAAAAAAAAGATGCAGCCAATGTGGAAAATCAGGTCATATACCTAGGAATTGCTTACTCAAGCATAGGAATGCAATAATATAGATAATTTTTGGATGGATTGTTCATTGATACAAGAAAAAGACTAGAGGAAAAACAGCAATTTTCAGATAAAGCACAGTCTGAGCAAGATGGCACAGCTATGTATGATGGGGGGGGGGGGTAAAGATATTAAACAGAATATTATAACAGAGATGTGGAAGGACAGATACAAAATAAGTTTGATATACCAAGCAGTGATAAGGGAAACAAAGGAGATACAGTAACTGGTGAAGGGAATGAACAGCAGAAAGTAACTCCACTGGGGAGAGTGAAACGCAGAAAAATAAAAAGATAAAGGATAATGTTTCAGTGCTAGAAGAAAATATAAACTGCATTATACATTGTTAGAGGGCTGACAGTAGCAGAATGGTGTAAAGAACAAAATGATGTATCCAAAGGCTCAACAGGAACAAAAAATTCAAAATGACTTAAATAAAACTCTGTTTTAATGAAATGATAAAAAATTCCACATCAAGCGCTTTCGCCTGGAGGCATACCAGGCTTTTTCAAAATGAACCATGATTAAAAATTCAAGGCTTAAGTACTTTCTAGCCCAAATCATGTGACTAGAATAGCAACTAATAAAATAAGCAAATCAGATGTTAAAGTGCCAACAGCAATTCATTCATTCAATGAAATTATACAATGTCTAATAACCCACAAAATTGTACTAAATAATGTAAAAACATGTGTTTAAATTACAACTCGTAATAAAGCATGTATGACTGTTATATAAAGCTGCAAACAAGCTTAAAAAACTTAAAAACAGTCTTAAAAAATTCTTTTTATGTTTAAAAAATCTATTAAGAACTATTGGTTTCTAAGACCTCTGTTAATCATAAGAAAGGTTAACCAAAGTTTGAAACATCCACTCAAAACAAAATGTTATCCAAAATAACTGGCAATGAACAAACCATCTAAAAATTTTTTTATAATGAACAAAATCATAACTTAGCCCTCCTCAATTTCAAAACACTCATAATACTAATACTGTCATTTAAACAAGGAGGCTTAGTTGCGTTCAACTTGAGCTGCCACAACAGTTCCTTGCATTCAAGACGGGTTTCCCAATCACCCTCTCTACTGTCATGTAGGACTTGCTCTAGGATTAAAAATTTAAGTTGCATATTAGGGCATGTGCTAAGATGCTTAAAAAAAGCATTGTTTTCCTTTTTCTTAGAAACATCATAAAGATGCTCATATATCCTTCTCCTAAGGGTTCTCTCAGTTTTACCTACGTAAAAACTGGAGCATTGAGTACAAAAACCTAAATAGACAACTCCTTTCGTACCACAGTTGTAATGGTGTTCAGCCCTAAATTTAAACCTCCTAGAGGGAATGAAAAATGAACTGTCATTATGCACATAAGGGCATTGCTTACATGAACCATACTTATACGTTCCAAGTTTAGAATAAACCCTTTTATTGTCCACACCAGGTCTGATCTCAAGGAGACCCTTGGGGTTTGTGTCCTTTTTCCTAACAAAATGGGGATGCTGCTTAACAATCTGTTTGAAATCATCATGTTGTACCAAAATTGGCCAATATTTTTAATTGATTGTTCAATTTTAAGGAATCACCAGAAAAGGTATACACAAAACTGTTTTGGTATTCAATCTGTTCCGATGGTTTTGAAAGAATGCCACCAGATGCCCCCTTACCTAACAGAGGGCAGTAAATAGCCTCCCTACCAGCAGTAACCTCCTCAGCCAAATTACTTACTAAGTGTGCTGGGTAACCCCTTTCATCAAAAAGTTGCTTTAGCAAGTTAACCTCTTCAAGAAAAAGCTCCATTGTGCTACACATCCTTTGAAGCACGTATAAGTTGACCCTTCACAATACCCTTCTTCTGGTGGAAGGGGTGGCCACTGTTGAAATGTAGGTAGGAATTAGAAAAGGAGTTTTTTCTATATATCTTAGATTGGAAAGTACCATTACTGACATCTTTAAGAAGGGCAACATCAAGATAATGCAAATAATCATTATTTACTTTATAAGTGAAAGACAGAAAGGGAGTGGTAGAATTGATGTAAACCATAAAGTCTAAGAATTGATCTAAAGAGCCATCCCATAACAAACAAATGTCATCCAGGTATCGTTTATAGTGGGTGATATGTTGAACCCAATGCGTGGAAAAAACAAATTTGTTTTCCCAGTGGTGTAACACTATGTTTGCATAACTAGAAGCACAAGCCATGCCCATTGCTACACCCTTTTTCTGTTTGTAAGTGTCACCCTTAAAATAGATGAAATTGTTTTCTAGGACAGTCTCCATAAATTCAACCAATAAACCAATCGTGTTAGACCCTAACCCAGATTCAGCAGCTAGAATATTGTTGAACCATTCCAGCCCTACAGCATGGGGGATACTGGGGAATAACTCAACTATGTCAATAGTGGCCATTAAAAGCTCTGGTTTATAGAGATTTTGCTGGATGCCTGAGAGAAAGTCCCATGAATCTTTGCAAACATGAGGTAAAGTGAAAGCAAATTTGTTGATGGTAAAATCAATGAATTTTCCTAAGGGCTCTGTTATTCCCCCAGCTCCTGAGACAATAGGTCTAAAGTTCAAAGGGTCTAAGCCCTTGTGTGTCTTGGGAATTCCAAAAATTGCAGGTATCCTTGGGTTTCTAACAGAGATAATTATATAGTTTTTCATTCATCACACCCTGTAATAAATGATCCATGAGTAAATAAGAAATTTTAGAATGTGCTAAATTCAATTCATTCCTAGAAACCAGTTCATAACGCTCAGTATCCTGCAACATATTGTGAATGTGGGTGTCGTATATCATGTTATACATTAAAACTACGCCTCCACCCTTATCTGGCTTCATCACCCGAATGTCTTCATCACCAAGCCTCTTGATTAACTGACCAATTTCTGGTCTAAAATTAACCGATGGTATGTGAGACCTGTTCAAACAAAAGTCTCTTAAATCTGCCTCCACCAAACCTTCAAATAATTTTAACAGTGGGTTTAAGGGTGGGTTAAATTTGCTAGGCCTAGAAAGCCCTTCATTAGTCTGAGATTGACCTTTAAAATAAAAGGCAAGATTCAAGCGTCTAACAAAAAGCTTCAAATCAACTGAAATATTATATAAGTCAATTCTACGTGAAGGTACAAAGTGAAGCCCTTTTGTAAAAAGCTCAAAAAAGTCATCAGAGATGTTGATATCAGTGTAATTGTATATAACAAAATTATTCTTTTTAGTTAAAACACACATATCATGAGATCTTCTGAAAGCTTCATCAACAAAAATCTTATCAAATACATCACCTAAACTTATTATATGCGTGCTCTGTTCCACATCTGCGGTTGATGCATTACATTCCTCCCCCCTGGTCTGCCCGGGGGATAGTGAAAATCCGATAGGCCACTCTGACTATTTTTCTGAGCAAGTCTCTCACTTCTTCTTGGTGTCTCTAGTTCAGCACTTGGGACATTGTCATTAAAAACCATGTCACTATTTTGGTTATGAAACTGTTTGGTGTCCTGCCTATTTCTACCCAACAAAGGGTAGGCCTTACCCTCCCTGTATTCTTTGAGGTCACTCTCCAGTTTCCTGATTTTACGGTTCACAATTTTTAAACAATATTGATCTACTTCATTAAAAACACGATCATATTCTCTTTTAACACCTAAAAAATTCTTACTCTTCACCACAGAATCATTAAGTGATGTTACTTCTTTAAGTAATAAACCTGCTTTTTCCTCATAGTCCCTTATCATACATTCTAGCATTTCAAGCCCTGCTTTGTCAAAGATTTTAACCAAGCTGTTATAAAGAGATGAACCAGCCACAGCATTGTTTGGAAATTTATAGCAGCATAACCCCTTCGGGACACGCTGCACACACAAACATTCTTTCAAATAATCTATTTCTAATTGTGTGCTCTTAAATGCATACAACTTGTCATTGAAAGTTTTAAAGTCATGTTCAGCACAACTACTCATGCTGTTGTTAACAGTAACAGTACCTTGTTTGAATTGAAATTGTTTTTCAGTCTATGAAGTAAAACTGAAATCTTTTTTCACAGAATTACTCTTAGCATTGCTGGCGCTGATCGGGTGCAATTGCTGCTCCTGTGGATCGGTGTAGCCCAATGAAATCCTGCCAGGAACTTCCGCTGTTGGGGAAACTCTGTTGTTAAGCCCCATAGTTGCTGTAGCAAATAAACCTAGTCCATTTTGTTGGTTACCAGGCAATGAAGTCCCAGAACTTGTGGATTCAGAGTTTAGGGACCTAGTCAATTGAGTTAAAAGTAACAAAATCTGTTTAAATTCACCACGCGTAACTGGTGCATCATCAGTTTCGTCCCTTAACAATAATGGTGTGTCAGAGAGACTAGATTGTTCAGTTCCTTCAGCCATGGATCAGTAAAACCAGGAAACCAAAACCAAATTAGATCCGAACCAGACCAAGAACAAAATGATGTATCCAAAGGCTCAACAGGAACAAAAAATTCAAAATGACTTAAATAAAACTCTGTTTTAATGAAATGATAAAGAATTCCACATCAAGCGCTTTTGCCTGGAGGCATACCAGGCTTTTTCAAGATGAACCATGATTAAAAATTCAAGGCTTAAGTACTTTCTAACCCAAATCATGTGACTAGAATAGCAACTAATAAAATATGCAAATCAGATGTTAAAGTGCCAACAGCAATTCATTCATTCAATGAAATTATACAATGTCTAATAACCCACAAAATTGTACTAAATAATGTAAAAACGTGTTTAAATTACAACTCGTAATAAAGCATGTATGACTGTTATATAAAGCTACAAACAAGCTTAAAAAACTTAAAAACAGTCTTAAAAAATTCTTTTTATGTCTAAAAAATCTATTAAGAACTATTGGTTTCTAAGACCTCTGTTAATCATAAGAAAAGTTAACCAAAGTTTGAAACATCCACTCAAAACAAAATGTTATCCAAAATAACTGGCAATGAACAACCCATCTAAAAAATTTTTTATAATGAACAAAATCATAACTTAGCCCTCCTCAGTTTCAAAACACTCATAATACTAATACTGTCATTTAAACCAGGAGGCTTAGTTGCGTTCAACTTGAGCTGCCACAACAGTTCCTTGTATTCAAGCCGGGTTTCCCAATCACCCCCTCTACTGTCATGTAGGACTTGCTCTAGGATTAAAAATTTAAGTTGCATATTAGGGCAAGTGCTAAGATGCTTAAAAAAAGCATTGTTTTCCTTTTTCTTAGAAACATCATAAAGATGCTCATATATCCTTCTCCTAAGGGTTCTCTCAGTTTTACCTACCTACCTAGCATTGAGTACAAAAACCTAAATAGACAACTCCTTTCGTACCACAGTTGTAATGGTGTTCAGCCCTAAATTTAAACCTCCTAGAGGGAAAGAAAAATGAACTGTCATTATGCACATAAGGGCATTGCTTACATGAACCATACTTATACGTTCCAAGGAAGGCCTTTCTAGGCCTAGCACATTTAACCCACCCTTAAACCCACTGTTAAAATTATTTGAAGGTTTGGTGGAGGCAGATTTAAGAGACTTTTGTTTGAACAGGTCTCACATACCATCGGTTAATTTTAGACCAGAACTTGGTCAGTTAATCAAGAGGCTTGGTGATGAAGACATTCGGGTGATGAAGCCAGATAAGGGTGGAGGCGTAGTTTTAATGTATAACATGATATACGACACCCACATTCACAATATGTTGCAGGATACTGAGCATTATGAACTGGTTTCTAGGAATGAATTGAATTTAGCACATTCTAACATTTCTTATTTACTCATGGATCATTTATTACAGGGTGTGATAAATGAAAAACTATATAATTATCTCTATGTTAGAAACCCAAGGATACCTGCAATTTGTGAAATTCCCAAGACACACAAGGGCTTAGACCCTTTGAACTTTAGACCTATTGTCTCAGGAGCTGGGGGAATAACAGAGCCCTTAGGAAAATTCATTGATTTTACCATCAACAAATTTGCTTTCACTTTACCTCATGTTTGCAAAGATTCATGGGACTTTCTCTCAGGCATCCAGCAAAATCTCTATAAACCAGAGCTTTTAATGGCCACTATTGACATAGTTGAATTATTCCCCAGTATCCCCCATGCTGTAGGGCTGGAATGGTTCAACAATATTCTAGCTGCTGAATCTGGGTTAGGGTCTAACACGATTGGTTTATTGGTTGAATTTATGGAGACTGTCCTAGAAAACAATTTCATCTATTTTAAGGGTGACACTTACAAACAGAAAAAGGGTGTAGCAATGGGCACGGCTTGTGCTTCTAGTTATGCAAACATAGTGTTACACCACTGGGCAAACAAATTTGTTTTTTCCACGCATTGGGTTCAACATATCACCCACTATAAACGATACCTCGATGATATTTGTTTGTTATGGGATGGCTCTTTAGATCAATTCTTAGACTTTATGGTTTACATCAATTCTACCACTCCCTTTCTGTCTTTCACTTATAAAGTAAATAATGATTATTTGCATTATCTTGATGTTGCCCTTCTTAAAGATGTCAGTAATGGTACTTTTCAATCTAAGATATATAGAAAAAACTCCTTTTCTAATTCCTACCTACATTTCAACAGTGGCCACCCCTTCCACCAGAAGAAGGGTATTGTGAAGGGTCAACTTATACGTGCTTCAAGGATGTGTAGCACAATGGAGCTTTTTCTTGAAGAGGTTAACTTGCTAAAGCAACTTTTTGATGAAAGGGGATACCCAGCACACTTAGTAAGTAATTTGGCTGAGGAGGTTACTGCTGGTAGGGAGGCTATTTACTGCCCTCTGTTAGATAAGGGGGCATCTGGTGGCATTCTTTCAAAACCATCGGAACAGATTGAATACCAAAACAGTTTTGTGTATACCTTTTCTGGTGATTCCTTAAAAATTGAACAATCAATTAAAAAATATTGGCCAATTTTGGTACAACATGATGATTTCAAACAGATTGTTAAGGAGCATCCCCATTTTATTAGGAAAAGGGACACGAACCTCAAGGGTCTCTTTGAGATCAGACCTGGTGTGGACAATAAAAGGGTTTATTCGAAACTTGGAATGTATAAGTGTGGTTCATGTAAGCAATGCCCTTATGTGCATAACGACAGTTCATTTTTCATTCCCTCTAGGAGGTTTAAATTTAGGGCTGAACACCATTACAACTGTGGTACGAAAGGAGTTGTCTATTTAGGTTTTTGTACTCAATGCTCCAGTTTTTACGTAGGTAAAACTGAGAGAACCCATAGGAGAAGGATATATGAGCATCTTTATGATGTTTCTAAGAAAAAGGAAAACAATGCTTTTTTTAAGCATCTTAGCACATGCCCTAATATGCAACTTAAATTTTTAATCCTAGAGCAAGTCCTACATGACAGTAGAGGGGGTGATTGGGGAACCCGGTTTGAATACAAGGAACTGTTATGGCAGCTCAAGTTGAACGCAACTAAGCCTCCTGGTTTAAATGACAGTATTAGTATTATGCGTGTTTTGAAACTGAGGAGGGCTAAGTTATGATTTTGTTCATTATAAAAAATTTTTTAGATGGGTTGTTCATTGCCAGTTATTTTGGATAACATTTTGTTTTGAGTGGATGTTTCAAACTTTGGTTAACTTTTCTTATGATTAACAGAGGTCTTAGAAACCAATAGTTCTTAATAGATTTTTTAGACATAAAAAGAATTTTTTAAGACTGTTTTTAAGTTTTTTAAGCTTGTTTGCAGCTTTATATAACAGTCATACATGCTTTATTACGAGTTGTAATTTAAACACGTTTTACATTATTTAGTACAATTTTGTGGGTTATTAGACATTGTATAATTTCATTGAATGAATGAATTGCTGTTGGCACTTTAACATCTGATTTGCATATTTTATTAGTTGCTACTCTAGTCACATGATTTGGGCTAGAAAGTACTTAAGCCTTGAATTTTTAATCATGGTTCATCTTAAAAAAAGCCTGGTATGCCTTCAGACGAAAGCGCTTGATGTGGAATTTTTTATCATTTCATTAAAACAGAGTTTTATTTAAGTCATTTTGAAATTTTTGTTCCTGTTGAGCCTTTGGATACATCATTTTGTTCTTGGTCTGGTTCGGATCTAATATGAGAATGGTGTAAAGAATAAAAATGGACATTATATATTTGCCAGATACAAGATGCATTAGAAAAGATGCAACAGACAAAACTGGAGCTGTAAGAGGGAAGAAAACATTTTGGGAATTAGATAATGAGAAGTGCTCAGGCATAACAGTTATGATAAAAAGTGAGAAAGTAAAAATAATGGACATAACATTTATGGGAAGAAGACTAGCTGTATGTGATATAAAAGAAAAAGTGTAGTAAGACTGCATGTTATTTATGCATATAAACACATAGAGAGGAAAAATGTTTGATAAGATAAAGTTTGTGGTAGTGAACATGTCAATAAGCATGACAGGAAACTATAATTCTATTTAAGGAAAGAAAAATGAAAGATCACTTATGACATAAAAATTATGAAAGAAGTTATTAAATGTGGCGATTTAATATTGGGGAGGAAAAGAAACTGGACTTATCAAACAGGTAATTTTAAAACAGACATAGATTACATTTTATACTCAAAAGGTATGAAAGAAATAATGAAAGGTATGAAGAATGCAGACTTTTCTGATCCCAAAATAATATTGTGGTGGGGGAGGGGGTGGACTTCCAAGATGGCTGCACACTGATCAACAGCTTAACTTAGCTCTCCCTATAAGAAAGCTGAAACTGAGAACCTGCAGCGAAAGATATTGTTGATGTGAATAAAACTCAGTTGCTGGCTAGTATGTACACTGCCTGGATGCCTGCAAAGAAGAAAATGAGACAGTGAAAACCACAAAGAAGCTACTAAAGGCACAAGTCCAGAAATTCACCATCCTTTCTCACAAATGTTTATTAAGCACTTTTCGATTGTAAAATTACAAAACTTCCTCAGATAAAACAATTTGTAAAAATTGTCAACTTAAATACAACCCATGTGTTAGGTTCATTCAATCACATCAATAAAACAATTGCCACCCCCATTTTTTTTTTAAAAAACTGCCTCTAACACAAGATTTACTGTGTCCAATGAAAAACCTCATAGACTTAAAAATACATCCATTTACCTTAAAATACATACGTCTACAATACAAACTAAACCATCCAATTTTTATTTTATTTTAAGTCCTTATTGTTTCTATTTATCAATCCAAACTCTTCAATTTTAGGATACATTGGATTGAACACATCTCATTCAACCCTGGGTATGCTCCAGCATTTAAACGCAATTGCCACAGAAGTTCCAACCTTTCCAGTAACAAACTAACAGGATCACATTTTGGGTCGGGTTGGATCTGATCTATTGCTTTAAATTTAAAAATGTGTGTTGGATTTTTGGTTACGTGTTTAGCTAAGGCGTTGTCTAACTTATTTTTCAGGGCTGGCAACTTGGCACGTGAAAATCTACTGCCAATCATTAGCGGACCGGAGTTCCACTGTGGCGACCCCTAACCGGGAAAAGCCGAAAGACACAACAACTATATAAATGCTCATATACCCTTTCTTTTACTTTCCGATCTGTTTTTGCAATGTAAAACCCAAAACACGACTGACATGAGGCTATGTATACTAAGGATTTGGAATTGCATGTAAATTTCTTAGTTAATGAATATGTTCTATTCCTAATGCTAAATGTTTTACTAATCTCCATAAAGGTGCAATAACTGCATGCCCCACATGTCATCATACCTGGGTTTCTAACCATTTGTTGGATTCCATTCTTACATTCAAGCCAACTTTTTAAAATTTTTCCCTCTTTTGTATATAACTTGAGGCAATTGAGAAAAAGAAATTTGCAACTGATGACCCCTGGCCAGTTAAAAGTTGCCAATTTTTAAACAATTCCCCTAAGGTCTGGGGCATCAATATTGTATGTTAAAATCAACCTATGTCTTTCCTTCCGGCCATCAGTGACACTGTTAAATGGACTTTAATCCTGTTCCATATTAGGACATTCATTCCCATAACCAAGAATGGGTCTATACAACCCTCTACTTCTTTTACACTGAACTTCCTGGATGAGTTAATTAATTAATCCTTGCCGGATAACCCCTCTTTGTAAACATCCCAAACAAGTTTGTACATTCATCAATAAAGTCACAGGTCTTAGTAATCATTCTTGCCACACGGACTAGCTGTCCTTTAATAACTGACCTTTTTTGCTTGATAGGATGCCCACTTGTAAAATGTAAAAATGTGTTGGAATATGTTACTTTCCTATGAACTGATGAAATATAATATAACTACTACTCTCTCTATCTTTACTTAATTTAATGTCAAGACAAGATATGTTATGCTCATTAAATTCAAACGTAAATTTTAAAAATTGAGTTGTAGTGTTTAAATAGTCCACCAATTATTTTGCAACACTCTCATCACCTTTTATGATGATAAGTATGTTGTCTAAGAACCTAGTATAAAAGTGTAAAATATCCTTATACTGATTACTGCATTCTAGGTATTGATGTTCCCATTCAGCCATAACTAGGTTCGAAAAACTCCCCCCGCATGATGAGCCCATTGCTACACCAATGCGTTGCAAGTACCTTTCCTTATCAAACATAAAATAGTTGTTGGTCAAAATTATGTCCAAGAGTTCCTGGATGACTGAAATTGCATTCTAAGATGCTCCTTTCCGTCTCAAGGTACTTACCATGCCTTCAATATGTGGTATTGATGTGTATAAGTCTTTGTCAACCGTTACAAAAATTATAATCTTGATTAAATTCTAATTTATTAATCTCTTCAGGGCACGTCCAAGAGTCTTTACAAATTTGGGATAGTTGCTTAATATATTTCTTCAAAATGGTGTCTACATATTTTGCACAAGCGTAGGTGATTTAACATCTAGCATCAATTAAAGGGCGCATTGGGGGTTTTCAATATCTTTATGTATTTTTGGTATTCCGAATAACGTCTGAATTTTTGGTGCAGGCATTATTAAATAATTATAAATCTGAACATCGATTCTGCCATCAATAAACATATCATTTAAATATGACTTTATTCTCATGTATGCTGTATTGATTTCGTTAATAGATGCAGGTTTGTACGTTTCACTTTCAATCACTTCCTTCATTTTCACATTATAATCAACAATGCCCATTCTAACGCACTACCCCCTTCTCAGGTTTCATAACCCTGACTGGCAGATGTTGTAGCTCCTTAAGTGTAATGTAATCGTCATTTGAAATATTACAACTTTTGTATGACTTTTTTCTATTGTTCTCTATGCAGTTTCTAAAGTCCAATTCACAAATGCTTTCAAAAACATTCAGTAATGGATGTAGTGGAGGATTAAACGTACTTGATATTGACAACTTGTTCTCTTTACCCACATTATCCCCAAAAATTGTGGATAAATTCAATTTATGAACAAAACATTTCAATTCAATCACTGCTTTACCAATGTCAGCGTGCACGTCTGGAACAAATGCATATCCTTTTGCCATTTCAACCAAGTTGCTATCTATGCTGACTGATGAATAATTATACACTTTAAAGTCTCGTATAGTTACTGTTTGTGGTGTTATAGTCAATAGTTGAAACATTTTCGTCACGTGTTACCTTCTCCTCCTGTTTGCTTGTCTCTTGTTTCTGTTCTGTGTTGTCTGATTGTACTGAGGGTTGTGATTCTGCCCATTGTTGGAAAAATCCATATTATTTGAGTTTGTATTATATCCACCCTGGTTAGTGTTTGTTTGCGTGTTTCTTGAATTAATGGCTATTCTCTCACTTCTTCTTGGTGGTAAAGTTGTTCCCAGCTCTGTTTCACCTTCGTTTTTGAATATTGATGTCACTTCGTCATGGGTGGAGTTTGTGACATTTTCCTGTACCCTGTCCTGGCCAATCGCATTCAGTTTATACTGCATTGGTGGATTTGGATAAGCTATGCGCAAATTATAGGCATTTTTGTCCCTATTCAACTTTTTAAGCTTAGTCTCTCGAAGTTTAATTAAATACTGTTCCACACTGGAAAAAATGCGCGTGTAATCAAAGTGGTACTGAGCAAAATTAGTATCTGCTTTTATTTATTCAACTCCCATTAAAAACAAAATATCAAAAAAAACCATCAAAAACTAGGTATGCTCTATTGACAAAATCATTACCTTACACCTGCCACTAAAATCACTCTCTCTACTTCCTTTCTTATCCCCTCCCTTCTCTATGGAGCTCCACTTCTAACTAATCTACAGTCCTCTCTGAAAACACAACTTTCCTCTTGCTACAACAAAATCGCCAAGTTCGCTAACAGCCATAAGTCCTCCACCCACCACTGTTCCTCTCTCCAAAAACTAAAATGGCTAGAACTACCCAATCATCTCACCTACACTCAACTAACTCTTGCACACAAGCTCATTTTCAACCCCTCCCTCTGTCCCTCCCTTTCTTCTGCCTTTAAAATGCACCTACCTGATAGAGTATTAAGGTCTAACAACCAAACTCTATTAGAAGTGTACAAACCAACTCGTCCCCCAGGCAAAAATCTTCTATCCTATGGTCTAGCACGCCTCTGGAACTCCCTACCACCATCCATTCGTTTCACCTCTAACCATTTTATTTTCAAAAAATCTCTTCATTCACATCTAGTATCCCAGTGGGAATGCTCTTGCTCCCACCCCACATAACTAACGCTGGCAATTTCCATCTTCCTTTCTTTCCCCTGTTTACACCAGCAATTTTCCTTTATCATTTCTCCTAACTCATACATTCTTATTATTATTAGGGTATCTGCAAGAATACACTACACTGCACCTCTTAAGTGTATGATTCCTAAGATGTAATGACTTCTCAGTATTTACTTTGCAATATTCCTTTTTTAGTCTGTATCTTCTGTAAGTTTCACCACTAGTTTGTATTATTTGTAATGTTTGCTGTACTATTTGTAATTGTTTGCTTGAATCTTTTACATTTATATAATTATCATCCATAACCTACTGTAACCTAGATTGTTTGGAGCTTTTCTCCCCAGGACTCCATTGAAAACAGGTTCATTTTGGCCCAATGGACTATCCTGGTAAACCAACTGCAAATAAATAAATAAATAATACATAAATAAAAATTTGTTGATCCAAGTCAGTGATTTCTTTCTCCAGTTGGTCCAAACTGATCTTATAGTGTTTTATAATTATATCGAGCAAGTCCAAACCGTGTTGGTTACACATGTTGACCAGGTCATGATGGAAAGCAGACCCTGCCTCCAAACCTGTGGGTTATTGCCATAAGCGTAAACTCTTTAGGACTATTTTTTGTTGTACGCATTCTATAGGCTATTTCCAAATTCAGCTTTTTAAATTTAAGGATCTTTGTATGTAATACTTTCAAGTAAGTGGCAATCTCGACCGTTCCTCCAGCCAGATTCCCTTCTAAGGCACTGTTTTGTTGATTATTTGTTAATAAAACGGGTGTACTTAACCAACATTTAATATTAAGGGAGCCAATAAGCCCCGAGGAGGTCGCTGTCATTGCTACTGCAGTTGTTGCCGTATTCACCGGCTTTGATGTAATAAGGCCAGCTGTAGAAGCACATGAAGAAGAAATAGGGGAAGATGTAACCGCCGTTACATAGGTGGAAGTTGATGAATGTGTCCTGCCTTGTCCACCTACTACACTCCGCTGCAGGGGCCGTGTTAACTGCTGCTAGGTTGACTGCTGGCTACTAATAACATTGTCCAGTTTGTTAGATAAATCTTCCACTCGCTGGGTCAGCATTTGTATGATCATAGTCAAGTTACCAGCATCATTATTATCAAACTGTGACGATCTTGGACTTACTGTTTCTAATGTAGCCATATGAAACAAACTAAAATCAAAACTCACGGACTCAAGAAACAGTGAAAACCACAAAGAAACTACTAAAGGCACATGTCCAGAAATCCACCGTCCTTTCTCACAAATGTTTATTAGGCACTTTTCATCTTGTAAAATTACAAAACTTCCTCAGATAAAACAATTTGTAAAAATGTCAACTTAAATACAACCCATGTGTTAGGTTCATCCAATCACGTCAATAAAACAATTGCCACCCCCCCATTTTTTTTTTTTTTTTTTTTTTGTGCCTTTTTTAGCCAAGGTCTTGAAAACAAACTTCCCAACATGAAATTTGACATTCATTGCAAAATATGAGTCATGTTGCTAAACGCTAGAAGCTTAAACCAAAAACTGCACACCCTGGAAGCACTTCTATCTCTGGAAGATGTAGATGTCTGTGCAGTCACAAATACCTGGTTCAAGGCCTCAGAGAATACCCCTGCCTTGCAAGGCTATAAAGTCTTCAATACCGTCAGATCACAAAATGAGCATGTGAGAACCAAAGGAGGTGGTGTTTCTATCTATATTAGAGATAAATTCACCTCCCATCTAGCTAGACTGGACAACTCCATGGAGTTACTCCAAGTTCATGCCACTGTGGGTAAGAACCCCATTCAAGTCAAAGCCAGTTATAGATGCCGCTCTGTGGGTCATGAAGTGCATGCAGCCTACTTGACCAAACTGGAGACAATCCAAATATTACCAAACACTCTGGTTATGGGGGATTTCAATTATACCACCATCATCTGGGAAACCTATGCTAGTCCTAACTCACTAATGCAAATGTTAATTGACTTTGTTAACTCAAATGCCCTGGAACAACTTGTTCATACCCCAAAAGAGGGACAAATTTACTAGATCTGGTCCTCACTAACATGTCAAACAGATGAACTGCTGCAACTCCCTCATTTGTTAAATCTGACCATAGATCAGTCATCGTCAAGCTGGCACAAACACCAGAACTCACAATGGGCTAAATCAGACTAAATAACATCACCAAGGAAAACTATACCCTCCTAGGTGAAGATAAAAATGCATTCCGAGCCCTACCCCCAGATAGAAGAGGTAATTACACCGAATCTTTCACTAAAGCCCTGTACAATTACTTGCGTAAGTGTATAGATTCAGCTGTACCAGACAGAATCAAAGCCAGAGCCCCTAGTAAAAATAAGCCACCATGCTGGACATCCAGCATCAACAAATATTACAATAAATGCAAAAGGTTGCTGTCCAAGACAACAAAGGCGAGGCCCCAACAATGGAAAAGCACCCTCCTCAGCCTCAACAGGCAAATAAGACAACTTGGCAATCCTCCAAGGACTTCTTTGAGAAAGACATAGCCAGCACAGCCAAGGATAACCATAAGGTCTTTTACAGCTACGTATGTAGCCTAAAATGTAGGACCTAAGCATGGGTAGAACTAGTGACCAATGGTATCACAAACACTGACCCGACAGAGATAGCAAACCTGCTAGCAAATAGGTTTTCTGAAAATTTCACTCCCTTATCCCCTCCAAACTTATCAAAAACCTTCCCTCAAACCCCCCCCCCCCCATATATCTGAAGAGCAGGTGATCAAAGCCTTGTCCAAGGCAAAAAATACAGCCTCTGTGGGACCAGATAGCATCCTAGGCAGTCTTCCAAACATGATAAAAAATGAACTAGCATACCATTAAATATCCTCCACAAAGGTGGCCTAGCAACAGACCTGGGGAATTACAGACCAATAAGCCTGACCAACCTCATCTCTAAGGCCATGGAACGTATCATTATGGACCTCATAAATAAAAACATAGGTGACCTACCCAATTCAGCTTCGTCAAGGGGAAATCCTGCCTGTTAAATCTGGTGGATTTCTTTGAAAATGTAACCAGAGCCATTGACGAGGGCAAATCTGTGCACACAGCATATCTCAGCTTGGTAAAGGCTTTCAACACAATCCCATAGTCAGGCATTACCGATAAACTTAGCAAACTGAATGTTAACCCATTTGTTGTAAGATGGGTTGCTAAATGGCTCACAAACCGGACACATACTATCAAAGTGGGTGACTTCACATCAACCGGAAGACCTGTTTTCAGCAGGGTTCCACAGGTGTCAGTGCTGGGCCCCCTACTGTTTGGAATATACTTCTCAGAAGTACAGGTCAAAACTAAGGGGTTGTGCCTGACCAAGTTTGCAGACAACTGCAAACTGGGTGAATTACTGAATCCCCAAATGATGTCAGCATATTCCAGGAGGGTCTTACGCACACCAGCCCAAACCATGTAGGTTATGCAGACCAGTATCTGCTGTCTTAGTCATGGTATCAAACTGAATGCAAAGAAATGCATCATCATTCTCTTTGGTGCAAACAATGTCCCTTCACACTATCAAATTAACAATACCCTAAGTAAGTACCCACAAAGTGGTAAGGGACCTGGGTTCACAAGTTGACTGCGACCTTATCTTCAACCACCATGTGTCTACTGTAGTAAGGAAGGCCTTCTACACAGCACACGTGATTAGTAAAGGCGTTGCCTTGAGAGCAAAAGAGGCTATAACCCCTCTATACTTGGCACTTATCTGACCCATAATTGAGTATAACGCCCCATTCGGTATGTACCATACAAAGCACTTGCAGCAATTGGAGAGACCTCAGAGGTTTCTAACAAAGAAGATTAAGGGACTCCAGCACGTGCCTTACACAGACTGACTAAAGTCTCTGCCACTATATTCTGTATCATATAGACTTCTTAGGGAAGACTTATGCCTGGCCTACAGAGCAATCTCAGACTCAAACCTAATGAACTTGCTGCACATCCGTAAATCAAATGGGACTAGAACTACCCATTCCAGGGACCAAAATATGGCTTGCAACTTAAATAGGACATGCTAGAGGGATAGATTTATCTCCCTTGACTGGTGCGTCTTTGGAATAGACTACCAATTCATAGGAAATGGAGCAACTCTATGACAGTGCTCAAGAGGAACACGGACGAGTGGATGGGGCACTGTAAATTCTTACCAGAGATAGGGCCCACAACTCTCCTGGACATGGCAGTTATTACTAAATGCAGTCTTGGGTAGTGACTAGCATTTTATGGCATTATATTGAGATGAAATGGCTAGGCTTGAAATGACCTCCAGGTCAATTGTCTAGTAATCTCCTGTGAAACTCTGATCCTAAAAAACTTCTGAGGGGGACTTCCAAAATGGCTGTACATTGAGTGAAAACAGAAACTTAGCAGAGAAAACTAGTGGACCTAAATGTCTGAGTAAATTTCAGTAACTGGCTAGTAAGTGCACTGCCTAGATGCCAGGAAAAAAGAAATACTGAAGACCTGAAGGAAAATAAGCTACAAAAGGTGACAAAGAAACACTGACTGGGAAAACTACTGCAGCTATTCAGCAAAAAGCAGTGCAAGATCCAGACATGACTTCCAGTAACCTAGAGGAAGGAATAAGCCAACTGCACACAGACCTGATTAAAATAAATGACACACTGATGGAGTATATCATCTCAAACAATGAAAGGCTGGAAAAATTGAAGACGCTTTAAACAGATATTCAGATAAGGTGATAAAACTGCAAAACTCAGATGTCGAAATGAAGAAAAGGCTAGCTGAATATGAAACTACACAAGAATAGATATTCCATAAAATAATAGAATTAGAGGACAGAGCATGTAGGGAAAATCTGAGATTTTCTGCTGTACCAATGAAGCTGGAAGGAACAGACTGTATTAACTTCAAGAAAGCACAAACAAGCTGTTGGACTGGTATCCTACACCAGGAATTGAAAACTGAAAGGGAACATCATGTTTAAGCTCCAAACCTGGCTATGAGAAAATAATCTAGACCTTTAATAGTAAAGATGCAATGTTCCCAGCAGAATGAGTTGATTCTGACAAATCTGTGGTAGAAGGACAAAGTACTAAAAGTGGGAGAGAGCAGAGTGTTTGTGGACAGTGACTACTCATTGTACACCAGGCAGAAGAGTAAATTTATTCCATTATTCAGGGAATGTCAAGAAGCAGGCATGAGATTCAAACTGCTGTACCCAGCTATCTTTAAAATATTTTTTCATGGAGGAACAAAATCATTTTTTGATGAAGTATATGCGAAGGTAGAAATACAAACTTTTATCCAACAAAAAAGTGACCTGTGAAACAGAAGGAGATTCTGCTTCTTTTAATTCTGGTAATAAAGACCATAGCCAGACTGTGCCAGTGAAACTTTTTCCAATGTTTAAAAGGAAAATTCTTCAGAGAAGGAAAAAAAGAACAAGAGTCAACTAGAAGAATCGTGAGTATGTTGGAAATGAAGCAGAGACAGGATTTTGGGAGATGGTAATGAAAAGGAATAAAACCAGTACGTTGGAAATTGACAAATGTGGGATTACAAAGCAAGAATTAAATTTCTGAAACATGACAGAACAAGAAAATCTGGAAATATTGGACTGTCTTGGACTCTGTTAAACCTGTAGGGAACTCTAAAGCATATGCCCTACTTCATGTCATTAATGTTTGGAGAATAAAACCTGTAACTTGGAAAATGAGAAATGTGGAATTACAAAGCAATAATTATATTTGTGAAACATGACAGAACAAGAAAATCTGAAAATGCAGTACTTTTTGGACATTGTTAAACTTGCAGGGGACTTTAAAGTATAAGCCCTATTTCATGTCATTAATGTTCGGAAAAATACACAGGGGGAAGAGGAAGGAGAAAGTTAACTGTAAGTAAAACAAAACTTTTTCTTAATAATTATTAATAGTGCATGACTTTCTTTGCATGCTATGAAGTAAAGTTTCCTCAGTTATTTTTAAGTGTAATGGGATACTAATGTAAATAGGTGCTCCTGTTTTTTTTCTTTTTCAGTTCTTCTGTTTTTCTCCTTGTTCAGTTTGAAGAAAAGTAGGAACTGCAATGTAAGAAAGAGAGAAGAAAATCTGGTTAAAAGAACATGACAAAAGAAAAATTAATGTGCCTTTTCTCATTCCTGCATAGGGGAATGACTGGGTTAAAGCACTTAGCTTAATTTAGTAGCACATTTTAAAAGAAAGCAAGCAAATTAAAAAAGAATATTGAATCTTATAAGGCTTTTTTTCCTAGTAAACAAATGTATGCTTGGCAGTTTTGTGTCTGGTTCTCATGTCTCTGACAGGCAATCTGATAAAAAGAAATGGCTTTAAGAAAATGTTTTCTGAAAGCATACAAGTGTTTTCCCATCTGAGAAACCTATAAAGATAACTCAAAACCAGAAAATACTTAGTAGAAGCAGAGGCTGCACTATGCATCTTAGCATGGATAACCTTTCTTTTAGATTATCTCAAGTCAGAGTGTGTGAGGCTGTCAGTCTGGAACATTTGTTCCTACTGGGAGGGTAAAACTTCAATATTTGAATATGTACATAGTTTTATGTGTTACTGTTAAGGTTAAGTTAATAGGTGTTAGGGTGTTATTAGTTAGCGTGTTTGTTTGAGAGCTTTCAATAAAACAAAAGTGTTTTGTAAAATGTGACTTAGGCTCAAATGGAGATGACAAGAAATAACTGTACACAAGAGTAACCTGCCAAACAATATATGAATGTAACACAAAAGCTGGAACTAGATATTTAACAAAAAAAAACTGTCACACATAAAAGATGGGAATAACAACTTTTTAAGAAAACAGTGCTTTCTGTAATGTCTTTAAATGTTAATGGTCTCACAGATAAATACAAAAAAGAAAGAGTAGTGAACTATGTTGAAAATGTAGAGTTCAAATAGTTATGCTACAGGAGGTACACTTGGAAAGAAATGAACATGTGAATTTGATAAAGTAGGATTTTCAGGATGGTTATTCAGAGGAATACCTGGGGCAAAGGAAAAGAGGTGTACTTATATTAACTGCAAGAGGGGCTCCAATAGTGATAGAAGAGGACAAAAAGACAATAATGGAAGATTCGTATTGCTAAGGGGCTACTAGCAAGGGAGGAGGATTGCACTAGCATGTATTTATATTCCACTGAAAACTGCTATAATGGAGCTTAAGAAAATTCTGGGAGAAATAATCAGCTTTCAGCAAGGAATATTACTTATAGGTAGGGGCTGGAATTTGATCTGCTACAATGAAGATGTGTCTAGGGGGCCCAGAAGGGGAAATGTAACAAAGAAGGGTAGATTTTTGAATAAATGTATGAACATATTTGGCATGGAAGATGTGAATTCAGTCCTAGGAGTTCAGAGTGAATTTACATATTATTGCCCACGATACAAAAACTTGCCTAGGCTAGGCAGAATTTACATTTCACAGGAACATGTGTATTTGATTGATGGTCTTGATACTCACCCATTAATAATTTCAGATCATGCACCAATAATAACTAAAATAAAAACACAGGGTAATGAAATAAAAATGAGACACTGGTACTTTCCCATCCATCTGTTGAAAAGAAAGAAATTTAAGGAATGGGTAGTGAAAATTATTCAGGAGCTATTAGAGAAGATAGAGACTTCTTCTGAAAATATAGCTAGGGAGTGGGATAAAATTAAAATGGAGTTTAAAATAGGGTAGAAATAAAAGAAAGGGAGAGATGGTTAAGAAATAAGAATTATTTAGTGGGACTGACAAATGTTAAAGTATTGTTATATGGGGGAAACTCACAGAACAAGAAGAGGAACTACTGAAAAATGCTAAACAGAAAATAAGGGATTACCTTGACAATATGCATGAGTCTATAAAGACTGTTGTTAAGCAACTGTTTTTTGATAATAAGTCCAGAGCACAAAATCTTTTAGCAAAATAACTCAAACAACAGAAAGTAGAAAGGGTTGTCACCATGCTTAGGGAGCCTACAACAAGGAAGATACAAGAGATCCTGTAGAAGTATTAGAAATATTTCAGAATTTCTATGAAAGTTTGTATAAAGCAGAGACATATGGAAATCAAGAAAAGGTACAAATGGGAATGTTTATGGAATAAGTATGCCAAAGGTTAAAGGTAGTTGAGGCTCAATTACTAACAGCTAGGATAAGAGGAGATGAGATAAAAATGGTGATGTGTAATCAATCTACAGGAAAGTCCCCGGGAATAGATGGTATTCTTGTGGAAGTTTGGAAGCTAGGACAGAAAAAAATGATAAAGATCTGGAAGGTTTTGTTTAACAGTATTTAAGAAGAGAAGAAGTACCAGCATCCTGGAAGAAAGCAGTGGTAGCTATAATACTTAAAGGGGGTATAGATCCATCAGATCCAGCTTCATACAGGCCCATTTCAATACTAAACCACGATTATAAAGTGTTTATGTCTATAATGGCTAAAAGTATGGCAAAAGTGATGCCAAAATTGGGTCTATATTAGATGATCGAACTTTCAAAAGTTTGACTGTCATATAGTCGACACCATATGATCGAATTTTTGAAAGTTTAAACGTTTTAACAGGGATCTCCGTACAGCGTGGAATGGGAAGATTTCCCTTTTCTGCACTGTAGTGCAATCTTGAAGTTGGTATATTTAAAGAGCAGTGGGTGTGGGGGGTGCAGGGGGGCTTGCCCCCCTGCTTAAAAGGTTCAGGCAGTTTATTTGTGTAGTTTTTTTTTCATTAGATTTTCAGACTTTTAAAAGTTCGATCATATGGAGTCAACCATATGACAGTCGAACTTTGGAAAGTTCGATTATCTAATACAGACCCACCAAAATTGATAGATATGGATCAGTGTGGTTTTGTGGAGGGGGGTCAAACATTTGACAACATTAACAGAACACTGTTAATCCAGAGGGAAGCAGAATGTAAGAATATACCACTGCACACGGTTGGTTTTGATGCAGAGAAAGCATTTGACTGAGTAAGCACAGCAATGGAAGCATTTGCATCCCAGATAAAATTATAAGGTTAATTAGGAGGATATATGAGGGATTGGAGGCAAACATTAAAGTGAGTAGGGGTTCTCTCTAATTTCTGCTTGAGCAGAGGACCCAGGCAGGGGTGTCCTCTGTACCCTCTGTTATTACATTATATATAGTAATATCTACTCCAACCCTATCGCACCACCAGACCACTGAGATCCAGCAACAAAAATCACTTGCAGATCACTAAAGCCAATAACTCTGCTGCTGAAGCACTATTCTCTTGCACCATAGCCAAATTATGGAACTCCCTCCCACCCACAATTACCTCCGTACCATCATGCACCCACTTTAAAACTTTACTAAAAGAGCACCTAAAAACATGCTGGCTATGCCCTTGCAACTCCCACTCTAATATCACCCACCCCATCCAACCACTACCTTTCTTTCCACCCCACTAACTACCTTGATTATAGCAAGCTCGGATGCTCATAAGCCTAGTACTTATTATACAGTAGGAACTTCTTATTGTAACAATTGTTAATGACTGTTATGTACTTTGCAGATAAAGATTATAGTTGTCTACTGATGTACTATGTTCTTCATCTGTAGCTATGTTTGTAATTAATTGCTATGTTAATCAAATTGTTAATCGCTATGTAAATCCAATGTAACTCCTGTCTGTTTATTTTAACTGTGGAGCTTTTCTCCCCGGGCCTCTGCTGAAAATGGACCTACGTCCAGTCGGACACTCCCGGTCAACAAATGTAAATGTGTATTTCGGCTTTTCCTGGTTAGGGGTCGCCACAGTGGAACTCCGGTCCGCTAATGATTGGCAGTAGATTTTTACATGCCGAGTTGCCAGCCCTGATGCACAACCTTCAATGAAGGTACGCCCATTCACGCATGTCTCCACACAGAAGACGCTCTAGCTGAGAATCGAACAGGACAACATCTTACTGTGAGGCAACAATGCTACTGCAGCACCACCAATGTAAATACATAAATAAATAAATAAATAATATAGAACCACACGCAAAGAAAATAAGGGAAAGCTGGCTCTATTTGCAGATGATATTATTTCATATCTGACAAAACCAGAAAGGGACATCACAATGTTGTGGAACACTTTGAGATAGTTTCAAATCTTTTTGGGATATAAAATTAATGATGGTAAAACAAAAGCGATAGAGGTAAATTATGTACCCAGACACAAACTGGTTCAACAATATCTATATTTATGGGGACATGGTAAAAATGAAGTATTTAGGAGTATGGATTCAAAATAATTCCAGTGTGGTAGCCAAGGATATGTAAGAATAGACTAAACAAAAGGTAATACAAAAACTGAGAAAATGGAAGCTGTGTTATATGAATATAGATAGTATGATACAAGCAGTTAAAATACTTTTAGTCCCTTTAGTCTTATACACAGGTCAGGAATACTTTTATCAACCAGTGAAGAAGTTGTTGATAGCGGTTAATAAAGAGCGGAAGGAATTTATCTGGAAGTGGAAGATGTCAAGAATCAAGTGGGATAAACAGATTCTTCCATTAGAACAAGATAGATCGGGATTACCTAATTTGAAGGGATATTTCACAGCAACACAGTTAAGGCTCATACACATAGCACAAGCAGAAAACTAAAATTCAAAGTGGAAAAGGATGATGATGAAAAAGGAGGTGAAGCTCAAGAAACAAGGAGACACTGGGACTTTTGGATGCAGACCTTTAAGGAGAACAACAATAATCATACAGAATATTACATTCATAAATTAGCAGCAAGCATAATTTATGAATGTAATATTCTGTATGATTATTGTTGCTCAGCCAACACGGGAACAGAGAAAGGAGATTCTGACAATAGGGATGATGACAATTAGGGACACAGACAATAGGCAAGAGGGGGTTGGAATTTATTGGAGAAAACTGGCAAAGGAAACAAGCTACTGGGAGCAAATAACTAGAGAGGTAAAGGTAACAGAATGAGAAGATGCCAAGAATTTATTTGGACTGCAGGTTAGAGATCACCTACCTTATCAAGGATTGACATCAGAATATAGGCAAAAAGAAAGAAATAGGAGGGAGGTCCTTAACAAAAGACCAACACTGGTAGATTTTTTTTTCAAACACCTTTACTTTTGAGTAGAGTTTTTAGTAGACTCTAGAACAGAAGCCACCATTACAAATGGAATAATTAGAGCATATAAAATATTGCATGATAACTATAATAATCAATCAGAGGAGATTAGAAAGGATGGGAAGAGAGATTGGATGAGCAATTCAGAAAGAAACAATGGGGATATATATATATATATATATATATATATATATATATATATATATATATATATATATATATATATGTGTGTGTGTGTGTGTGTGTCTCCCAAATATGCAACAAAGTCTAGAAGACTTAGGATCTTTGCTTGGAAGTGTTAACACATGTAATTTTAAACCCCAAGTAGACTCCAAACAATTTTTCCTCAGGCGGACAGCAAATGCTAGAGATGTGATAGGGAAGAAAGAGGTAGCTGTGAGCACATTTTCTGGGAGTGTAATGGGCTGGCAGATTTTAAAGATTTCCTACAGACTGCTTTGTCAGAGATACTGGGTGAGCAAATTGGTGTAACTAAGAAAAAAGATGTTATGTACTTACCATAACATTCCATCTGTGTTGTCAATTTTCATTTACCCTTGATATTTGGGACTTGGTTCCAAGGCTTGGCTGTTATAACAGCTCGCACAAGCCAAACACTCTTGAGCTAAGTCTCTACCCAGAATACCCCACTCCAGATTACCTCAGCTTGAGTTTGCAGCTACACAGTAAGACAGAAGCATAGCTATACAGACTTGAAGAGGCTATGTCCAAAGTCATACCTGATGAAATAACCAGGACAACTGTCAGATCCTCCAAAGAGTCTGCAGGGTGGGGTGTCAAGGATAAATGAAGATCAACAACACAGATGGAACATTATGGTAAGTACACAACTTCTTTATCTGATGTTGTCAATCTTCATTTATCCCTGACATATAGGACAGAGTCCACAGCTACCTTGTACCTTGGGAGGCCTTATGGAAGGATATTCCTGAGAACCATAGAACCAAAGGATGCTCTTCCTCTGGAGACCAGATCCAATTTGTAATGAGTAATAAAGGTATGTGGAGAAGCCCAGGTTGCTGCTGTGCATATTTCATCCATGAAAGCCTTGCAGCAGAAAACAACAGACGTGGCTATTGCCCTAGTAGAATACGCTCACACTGGTGTTGGTAATTGGAGATTCTTTCTTTTATAGATGAAAGTAATGCAGTCTCTTAACCACCTTGATAAGGTAACTTTGAGAAGGACCGAAGAAAGAGACAAATAATTAGTCTGCCTTTCTAAATTCTTTAGTTCTGCTGAGGTAACAATGTAATTACCTGTGAACATCCAGCAAATGCAAGCAATATTCACCTTTGTTGGAAAAATTTGGGAAGAAAACAAGTAAGTCAATGGATTAATATTCACTTCTGAGGCCACCTTTGGTAAAAATGATAGGTTGGTTCTTAAAGAAACCATATCCTTATGAAAAATGAAATACAGAGGTTTTGAAGATAGTGCTTGTATTTCAGAAATTCTTCTGGAGGAGGTAATGGTGATCAGAAAAATGGTCTTCCATGAAAGAAACTTTAAGTCACAAGAAGCTGCTGATTCAAAGGAAGAAAGGACCAAAGACTGCAGAACCATAGTCATATCCTAAGGAACCAGAGGATCCTTATAAGGTGGTTTCAAGCATAAGGTTCCCTTCATAAACACTTTATATAATTTATGGGAGGTTTAATGGGTGAACTTCAAAGCCACTGTGGATATCTGAAATAGCAGCTAATTGAACCTTAAGCATAGAAGCGGAGGCTCCTTGTGCAAAAAGTGTAGCTTAAAATTCTAATACCTTCTCAACTGATGCTGAGAAAGGATTAAGACCATTAATGTGTGCCCAAAAGGAAAATCTTTTCCACTTACTATGGTAAAGATTTCTGGTGGAAGGTTTATCAGAAGCTAATAACATTTTTTGAACTGGAGATGATAATTTTTTCTGCCTGGCAATGGAATTGGAGGAACCAAGCCATAACCTTGAGGTTCTGAAAATTGGGGTGCGCCAGTCCTTGTGGGTGAAACAGAAGATCCCGACCTGGGTCTAGAGTCCATGAATGGTGAATTAGATGAGGCCATAGAAAGGAAAATTAGACGTGACAAGGCCAAATGGGAGCAATGAGGATCACTTTGCTCTTCAACCTGATGGCTTTCTTTAAGAAAAAGGGAATCAGTGGAAAGGGGGGGAATGCATAGAGTAATCCCAAGGGCCAATCATGAAGGAAAGAGTCTCTTGGGGACTCCCCGGAGGGGAGATTAGGGCAAAGTAGCTGCTTTACTTCTTGTTCAAGGGTGAGGTGAAAGGATAGCACCAAGGCTGGCCCCAGCGGTGGAAAATCCCCTTCGACACTCTGAGATTGAGAGACCACTCATGAGGCAGGAGAATGCATCTCCTTAGTTTGCCTGCAATGACGTCTGAGCTCCCCGGGATGTGCATTGCTGTCAGAAAATGTTTGGAGGAAACCACCCATTGCCACACTCTGAGAACTTCTTGACACAGTGGGTAAGACTTGTTTCTGCCTTGTTTGTTGATATACCAGACTACTGACATGTCGGATTGAACTGCAATTGTTCCTAGAGGGAGGACAGTTTGGAAGGCTTGCAATGCTAAAAGCACTGACCTCATCTCCAGAACACTGATATGCAGATTGTCCTCCAAATGGGGAACAAGTGCCTTGAACTGTCCTGCCCAGATAATGACCCCCCACCCCATCTGGGAGGCATCTGTTGTCACTACATCCTTCAGCTGAGGTGGAAGAAGGGACAGCCTAATAGGATTTCCTGGGATTCCCATCAGGATGTTTTTCTTGCAATGACTGGTGATTAAAATGGGATGTGTCAAGATGGACCACTGGGATGCCAAAAGCCACTGTAGTAGTGTCATGTGAAATGTTGCTAGTGTAACTAAGCTGATGACTGCTGCCATTGACCCTAGAGCTTGAAGAACTAAAAGCACAAGAACCTTGTCGTTGGAAAGAATAGCTTGTATTTGGGATCTTATCTTCTGCAACCTGTGTAGAGGAAGGGAAGCTGTACAAATGTAATATTTAGATGGGCTCCTGTGAACTCTAAATCTTGAGTTGGGCTTAGTTGGGATTGTGATGCTCCTGCACTGGCCCAATAATCATGGAGCCTCAATCCTCACCACTGGCAACAGTGGGGGATGCACACATTGGAAGGATGACAAGTACACACACAGTAAAGTACAGTTTCCCTTAAGAGCACACAGACCACAGTCAGTCTGGGGCTGGTTTCTCCCTCTTTCTCCAGTTCCCCAATAAGACTCCCCACTGGCACAGCTACAGTGTTGAGATCTCAGCTGACTGGCCAAGCCAAAACCCACACACACTTTGAGGTTTGATTTAGATACAAACATAAACACTCCTGGGAAAGGCTGGCACCGGTTAACAAGCTATGCCCCCTTCTGCCCAGACTATGAGGTAGTTTCCACTGCCACCAACCACTCTTATCAGCTACCTTTAAGGCCCTTAAAAAAGGGTGTCCAATCCTACTGTGTAATGTTACTATTAATCCAAATGGTAGTCTGACCAAGAGCAAGGCTATTTAGGAGTGGCCTGTACAGTATCACCAAATACATATGCAAGTACTCTCAGAGCTTAAATATGTCTCACAAATATCAACCACAAAGATAGGTTTAAATATATTTAATAATAAATAATAAAAGAACAAGACAATACTCAATATGTACTCACAGTGACTTCAGGGTTCAGTTGAAAATCACAGGAAATATTTAAAACAACATTGCAGACAGTCTCAAATAAATACAGAAAACATCTAAACTAATCTTTACTATATTGCTAATTATATCTAAAAGAGTTACTATGCCCTAAAAACTTACTTACAGCAAGGCAAATGCAGATGTGATGATGAGTGGATGTTCTTGTTAGGTCAAAGACAAAATACAAAATTCCCAGTCTCTCTCTGAGACAGGTCTTAAATTAATATCAAATATAACTGCTGGGTTAGCTCAGATGACATCACTTTTTGTCACAACTTTATTTCCCAAGCTATTCCCATTGTCAGAAAGTGCAAGCATTTTTAGCATCTCTCTGTGAAAAATACATATCTGTCAGATATTTGCAGATCCTGAAAATCATACAATAAAACACTTCTGCATCTCAAACCTAGTAACTACTTCTCTTCCAAGACAATACAAAAAACTTCTAGCTCTAGACATTGTGTCTGCTACACTGAAACTGAGAGATAACATTTATAGCACAATCATAAAATAATTTAATTTCAACTTATTTTATGATTGTGTCTGCTACACTGAAACTGAGAGATAACTTTTATAGCACAATCATAAAATAATTTAATTTCAACTTATTTTCTTGAAGTTTTGCAAGTTAACCTTTTATGTGCCCGTTTTTACTGTTAGAACATATACAGTTACACAATTACAATAGTTTATATACATTTCTATTCTAAGCCAGCAGGGCATGCTGTGATTATAGCTTAGCTCAGTACATGACATACAGGTCTGTATAAATCATATCAATATTCACAAATGACAGAATTATTTACAAAGTTCCAGATATCTGTGCTGGCAATATTTTCTTCTTTCACACTTCTATATAAATCATATTAATATTCACAAATGACATATAATTATTTACAAAATTCCAGATAGCTGGGCTGGCAGTGTGACAGGGATTTTGAATGATTGACTATAGTTTCATAGTTTCATAGGTTAGTACTAGGCTAACTGCCCTTGCGAGCCATTTTAAGCCTAGCCAATTATCCCTTGTGAGATTCAAACCCTGCACCTTGTGTTTGTAAGGCAAACACCTTAACCATTAGGCCATCCTCCCAACCCATACACCCAGATGAGCAGAAAGACACAGAATGAAATATGTTGCTTGAAGCAGTAGATGCCTGCTGAGAGCTGTGATGAGCCAGTCATCAAGATAAGGAACACCCAGAATCCATGACGTCTCAAGTGATCTGTCACTGCTGCCAAGCACTTGGTGAACACCCTGGGGGCTATGGTGAGGCCAAAGGGCAGCACTCTAAATTGAAAATGACTGTCTCCTAGCTGAAAGTGGAGGAATCTTCTGTAACACTTGTCCATTTTTATGTGGTAATACGTGCCCAGAAAATCTACAGAACACATCCAATCATCTTCCTCTAAGAAGGATAGGATAGACTGAACCATGACCATCTGGAACTTTGCTTGTTGAACAAACTTCTTCAAAAGGCTGAGATCTAAAATTGGTCTCAAGTCCCCTGTCTTTTTTGGTACCAAAAAGAACCTTGAGTAAAATCCAGATCCTATCTGTCTGGCGAGATTTCTTGGATGACTGTTTTTCCTAGCAGCTTTTGAATTTCCAGAGCTGCTTGATCTCTCTGATTGGGTGTAACATCAGTGAGTTGAAACTCCTATTTGAAAGAGAGGAATTTATGGTATGGGTATTGGAAATTATCTGGGAGTTATTAGGGAAGACAGAAAGTACTTCAGAGGTTATAGCTAGTGAGGTGGGTAAAATGAAAGTGGAATTTATAATAGGGTAGAAATAAAAGAAAAAGAGATCTGGTTAAGAAGTAATAGGAATTATTTAGAAGAGCTGATAATGGTTAAAGTATTACAAAACAAAGGGATCTCACAGAAAGTACTGTTGTGTACCTACCATAAATGTAGATGTTCGAGTGTATTCACTGTTGCAGTCATTACTCTTGGGTTATCCTGCTGGAAAGCTACCCTCAGTCGGCCAGAATTCCAAAGTCTAGGTCCGGCGTCGGTTGCTGTCACCTCTCCCTGATGCCAGGGGTATAAAAGATGCAGCCAATGCCATTTTCCTCAGTTTTTCTTGCCCCAGATGTCAGGTGCACCCAAATTGGTAGGCTGAAAAATATGCCAATAAAAATGCATGCACAAAAATAACATTTCCTTCATCTGCAAGCAAATACACCACATAGGTTGTATAGGATAGAGAAGTTCAGATAAACCCCAGCAAAGAATAGGGGGATGGTGGGTGGGTAACCTGGGCTGCAACAGTGAATACACTCGAACATCTACATTTATGGTAGGTACACAATTGTACTATGTTCATCGTGTTTCACTGTTGCAGTCATTACTCTTGGGTTGAATCCCAAAGCTGAGGAAGGGTGGCTGAGCTAAATAGGATTAGGACAGGCTATGAGGCCCTGCAGAACTGCAGTGGCAAAGCCTGCTCTGGACTTAGAGTAAAGAGGTAAGTCGTAGTGCTTTGTGAAGGTGTGCACTGAACTCCAAGTTGCAGCCTCTAAGATATCTTTGGTTGGTACTCCTCTGAGGAAGGCTGCTGAAGTGGCTGCTGCTCTGGTGGAATGAGGCCTAATGCCCTTAGGCACTGACTTGCCATGTTGAAAATAGCAGAAACAGATGCAATGGCCTATCCATTTCAAAACAGTCTGTTTTGAGATAGCCTTTCCTTGTGATCCTGCAGCATATGACACTAAAAGTTGCTCAGTCTTTCTGAAAGCTTTAGTTCTGTCCAAGTAGAAGCGTAACTGCCTGTGTATGTCCAAAGAATGCAGACTTTTCTCACCCTTGTTTTGTGGATTTGGATAAAAGGTAGGCAAGTGAATGGCTTGGTTGAGGGCCACACTGGATACCACCTTAGGCATAAATGTAGGGTTTGTCCTCAGAGAAACCCTGTCTGGATGAAAAATGATGAAAGGTTCCACAGCCCTGAGTGCTTGTAACTCCGAGACTCGCCTTGCAGAGGTTATTGCTAGGAGCAGAGCTGTTTTCCAGGATAAGAATTTTCTATCTGCTGTTGATGCTGGCTTGAAAGGAGGCAGTGTGAGTTTTTCCAAAACATAATTGAGGTCCCAGGCCGGAATTGGTGCTCTCCTTGGAGGCCTAATGTTTCTGGCCCCTCTGAGGTACTGCCTTATTAAAGGATGAGAAAAGATAGGTGGTTCCGTATTGTAATGGGCTGAAATGGCAGAGGCATGAATCTTAATAGATGAGAAAGAAAGGCCTTTGTTTAGCATCTCAGTTAGGTATTGCAAAATCTGAGGGATATTTGGTACACACGTGTCAATGCCTTGTTCCTGGTTCCAAGCACAGAATCTCTTCCATTTTTCTGCATAAGATTTTCTGGTATTGGGCCTCCTGACCTCCAAGATAACATCCACAACAGCTTTTGAAAGAGGAGTGTTCCGAATGGCTACATTATCCACCATGCTGCCAGATTTAAGGTCCTGAGTTGGCTGTGCATGATCTGATTGTTTTGTTGGGTCAGCAAGTGAGAAGTTTGAGGCAATATCCATGCTGGACCTTGAGACAAGCTCTTTAGGACTGGGTACCAGTGCTGGCGTGGCCAGTCTGGTGCAATCAGTATAATTTTTGGCTTCTCTTGTCTGACCTTTAGGAGTACCCTGGGAAGGAGAGGCAGTGGGGGGAAAAGCATATACCGTTAGATTTTTCCAGCTGAAAGATAGGGCGTCCACTTTCCATGCTTGCTTGTGATAAATCCTTGTGCAAAATCTCTGCAATTGGCAGTTGTGAGGGGAGGCAAATAGATCTATGTCTGGGCATCCCCATTTCTTTATTATCATGCTGAAGACTTGTGGATCCAGTTTCCATTCATGGGGATCCACGAGGTTTCTGCTTAGTTCATCTGCCAGAGTATTTGTTTTTCCTGGCAGGAATTGTGCTTGCAGGTGAACTTGAAAAGCCAATGCTGTGTCCCATGAGATCATTGCTTGTCTGCAGAGGGGGTAGGAATGTGTACCTCCCTGCTTGTTTATGTACCACATGACCATAGCGTTGTCTGTCTTTATCAGTAACTGTCCTGGATGAAGTAGGTCCTTGAAAGCAGTCAGGGCATTTTGAACAGCTAGCATCTCTTTTTGATTGATGTGAATATGCATCTGGTTTGCATGCCATGTGCCCTGAATACATTTTCCTGCCATATGGGCCCCCCAGGCATAATCTGATGCATCCGTTGTCAGTGTTTGTCTGGCTGTGGGTAAACTGAATGGCAGATCCTTGTTGTGGTGACAGGCTTCTGCCCACCATCGAAACTCCTGTTGCAGGCAGGGAATGAGTGCAATTACTGTCTCCAGGCTGTGGCAATGCTGAGTCCAAATACTTTTTAGATACCATTGTAGTTTCCTCATATGCAGTCTGGCATATGGAATTAGTAGAATGCAGGAAGCCATGAAACCCAAGGCCTGCAGGAATTTCCTTGCAGATAAGTGGATTTTTGTTGCCAATTTCTTGAAGTAAGTAGTCAGTTGCTTTTGTTTGTCTGGCGTGAGATAAGCCATCTGGGCAGTTGTATTTAAGCTTGCACCCAGGAATATTATCTCTTGAGAGGGCACTAGTTTTGATTTCTTTTCGTTTACTGTGTACTTACTAGGCCAATTAGTAATCTTTTTACAAACGCCAGATGCTTCAGAAGAATGTCTTTGTTCTCTGCTTGAATTAGGCAGTCGTCCAAGTAGGGGTATATTTGAATTCCTTTTTGTCTGTAAAACGCAATTACTGGTACCAGGCATTTTGTGAAGACCCTGGGCGCAGTAGATAAGCCAATGGGCAGTGCAGAGAATTGGTAATGCATTGAGACAACTATAAATCTGAGCTATCTTCTGCAAGATTGTCTGATTGGGACATGCAGGTATGCCTCTTTTAGGTCTAAAGTTACGAGCCAAGCCTTCTTGCCCAGCATGGGCAGTAGCTGCTGTAGAGTCAACATCTTCAATTTTGGAACTTCCAGGAACGTATTTAGTATAGACAGGTCCAGTACTGGTCTCCAGGTTTTGTCCTTTCTGGGTACTAGGAAAAGTCTGGAGTAAAATCCTTGCCCCTGCTCTTGTTGTGGTACTTGCTGAATGGCCCTCATGTCCATGAGGGCTGTAATTTGTTTTTGTGCCTCTGCCCATTGATTGTATGGCAAGTCTGGCATACCTTTTGACCTTGGTAGAGTGTGAAAATTGAACCTGTAGCCTTGGGACACTATGTTCAGGACCCATTTGTCTTGGGTAACCATTTGCCAATTTGATGAAAAAAGTGCTAGTTTTCCCCCTAAGGGGCCTGCCAAAAGAAAAGTGCTTGGATCTGGTACAGGAAAGTCATTGGGACTGTTTCCTGTAAAATTGTGATTTGTCTTCTCTGCTTTTGGAGGTAGGAGCACCCCATTGTTTAGGCCTGTATGAGCCTTGGGGCTGAGATCTGCCTCTTGGATGCCTGTATCTGCCTCTTTGTGGTCTGTTGGACACTGGAAAGGACCAACTTTTAGAAGGCCAGTTCCTGCTAAACCTGGGTGGCTGTACCTGACTGTCAGCATGGATTTTGCTTTATCCTCCATTTTTTTCAACACCTCTTCTGCTTTAGTACCAAACAAAGTGTCATGCTGTAATGGTGCATCTAATAATTTTGCTTTAACATGATCAGGCAGATTCTGTTCCTTTAACCAAGCATGCCTTCTAATAACAGAACCTGTAACAGCGGCCCTGCAAGAGGCCTCCAGTGAATCATAACCACATTGCAAAGTATGCTTTCCCACTTGTTCAGCTGCATGCAGTAAATCCTGCAATTCCTTGTTCTCTGAACATTCAGTATTTGTCAACAATTTCTGTTTAAGCAGTGACATTAAATATTGCTGATATTTAAGCATATGAAACTGACAATTTAAAGCCCTTACAGCCAGGGTAGCAGAAGTGTAGACTTTTTTCCCCATCTGTCTAGAGCCCTAGAATTCCTATCAGAGGGACAGGGTTTTTTGCAGTGGAAGCTTTAACCCCTTTGGGACCCTGAGATATAGTTTCCGGTCAGCAGTGGAGTTTTTATATAGGAATTTATGAGAATTTGGGACCCTGTAGTATCTGTCTGGCTTAGCAGGTGCAGGGGGTAAAGAGTCAGCGGACAGGCCGGACTCTGAAAATACATCATCTACAATGTCTAGAACAGGTAGAATAGCAAGGGGTCTGTGCTGAGAAAGTAGCAGAAGGTCTCTGAGCCTTTTCTTAGATTCAGAATAATCTTGGCTCTCCCAGTGGAAATGCTCCATCATGTTATGCAGGGTTTCCCCAAAAGAACAATCCTCAGGAGGAGAGGCTGAAGGAATGGATTCTTCAGCATCAGAATCCTCATAGGGAATCATGGAGTAATCCTGTTCAGAAGAGGAATCAGAGGAAATAGAAACCTGATCAGAAGAATCATACTCTGTCTCTTGCCTAGGCCTCTTATCAGGAGGGGGATGGGAGCCCCTGATCAAAGTGATTAGGTCTTTGGCCATTTTGAGCATCTGTCTTTTAGGCATGGAAGTCTGAGTAGGAGAATGCTGTACTTGTTTTTTTGTCTTTAGAGCTGCTTTAGTCTTTGTCTTTGAAGCTGAAGATGGCTTAATATATAGTTGTGTAGTCTGAAGACACCCTCAGAAGCCGATGCCTGCTCAGCGGCTCCGGACCCATCTGAGGGAATGATTTCAGAGTGTCCAATACATTGAGTATCCAGAGGCCCAGTCAGCTCCACGTGGGAGTCAGAAGCGGCCTGTGGCTCTGAGGTAGCAGGCACCAGGGGCTGCGAAAGCGCTTCACTGAGAACCTGCGAACCGGCGACTGGCGCCTAGCAGAGGCTTCGTCGTCGGTTCTGGACCTCGGATGCCTATCCTTTTCCTTGTCCTTGCGTTTTTTGTAAACTCCGGTTGTCAGCTGGTCCAACAGCATTATATAATTAAATCTTCGGCCAAAGTAATGAAATGCGAAATCGAACCGACGCTTGATAGTGCGTTGGTTAAATCTAGCACAAAACCGACAGCTAGCAACGTTGTGATCAGGGCCTAGGCAAGGAATACAGTATGAGTGAAAATCCTTATGAGGTATTTGCTTCCCACAAGAAATACAATTGTTAACTTTTTCTGACATCGGTCTGGAGCAAGAAAAAAGTTTCCCCAACGGGGTACTTAGCTTTAATGAAGACTTCGGTTCTGAAATTTGCATTTGAAAATCTCAGGAGTAGGCCGACCGGCACTTGCGAACTGCTTTTGCTTCGGGCACCGCGCAGCAAGAAAGACTGAGGAAAATGGCGTTGGCTGCATCTTTTATACCCCTGGCACACTGACGTCAGGGAAGAGGTGACAGCAACCGACGCTGGACCTAGACTTTGCAATTCTGGCCGACTGAGGGTAGCCTGCCAGCAGGATAACCCATGAGTAATGACTGCAACAGTGAAACACGATGAACATCAACAAGATGCACAAATGCAGGGTACTAAAGAGAAAATAAGGAAGTACCTGGACAATATGGATGAGTTTAGAAAGGCTGTTGCTAAGCAACAGCATTTTGTTAATAACTTTAGAGCACAAAACCTTTTGGCAGAATGACTTAGGCAACAGAAAGTAGAAAGCATTGTAGCCAAACTTAGAGAGCCTATAACAAGAAAAATAACCAGAGATCCTGTAGAGGTATTAGAGATATTTTGGAAGTTTTATGAAAATTTTTATAAAGCAGAGAAAAGGAGAATAAAGAAAAAGCAGAAATGGAAACATTTATGGAAGACAAATATGCTAAGGTTAGAGGAAGATGAGGCTCAACAATAAACAGGTACGATAAAAAGAGATGAGATAAAAATGGTGATACATAACCAATCTACTTCCATTAGAAGTTTGGAAGTTAGGAGGAAAATGATACAAATCTGGAAGGTTTTATTTAACAGTATTTTAAAATGTGAGGAGGCACCAACATCCTGGAAAAAAACTGTGGTGGCTGTAATACCTAAAGAATGTAAAGATCCATCTGATCCAGCTTCATATAGGCCTGTGTCAATTTTAAATCATGATTATAAAGTCTTTTTGTCTATAATGACTAAAAGAATGGCAAAGGTGATGCTAATATTTATATATATGGACCAATGTGGCTTTACAGAGGGGAGGCAAACATTTGACATTAATAGAACAATGATTCTTCAGATAAAAGTTGAATGTAAAAAAAAGTATCACTGTCATTGGTGGGTCTTGATGCAGAGGAATCATTTGACAGAGTAAGCTAGGATTTTATGAGTAGGGCACTGGAAGCATTTGCATTTCCTGATACAATAATAATGGTAATTAGAATGATATATGAGAGATCAGAGGCAAAAATCAAAGTTCGAGGGTTACTCTCTGACAAGTTGTGTCTAAACAGAGGAACTAGGCATGGGTGTCCTCTTTCCCCTTTGTTATTTGAGTTATATTTAGTACCACTGGCAAAGAAAATAAGGGACTTATAAATTCAAAAATATAATTGGTATGGTCTTCATGAAAAGTTCTCTTTTTTTGCAGATGATATTATTTTGTACTTGATGGAATCAGAAAAGGACATCTTAGTGTTGTGCAGTATTCTGAGACAGTTCAATTTTTGGGGGATATAAAATTAATGAAGCTAAAACAAAGACTATAGCTATAAATTGTGTACCCACATATGAATTGGTCTAGCTATATTTATGGGGACATTATAAATTAAAGTATTTTAGAGTATGTTTTAAACAGGATTCAGTTATGGCAGCTAAGGACTGGAATAGGATGAGGCCAAGAAAACATTTGGATTGTAGCTAGTGACTCCCTTCCATATCAGGTATTGATATCAGAGTTCAGACAAAGAAAGAGAACAGGATAGGGGGATCCTAAATGAAAGACCCGAACTGGGTGAGTTTTTAACTGAATCTACAACAGAAGCTGCTGTTAAAAAAGGGATAATTTGTAGGGCGTATAAAATATTGTAAGACAACTATAGGAATCAATCAGAAGGGGACAGAAAATATTGGAAAGAGAGACTGGATGTGCAATTCAAAAGGAAACAATGGGAACTCATATGTATGGATTCCAAACATGCAATAAGGTCTAGAAGATTTAGGATTTTTTGCCTGGAAGTGTTTGCATAAATGCTTTTATACCCCAAGTAGACTTCAAAGAGTTTTTCCTCAGGTAGATGGCAAATGTTGGGGTGTGATGGGGAAGAAAGAGGCAATTGGAACATATGTTTTAGGAGAATAAGAAGTTGGCAAACTTCAATAATTTCCTGTAGAGTACTCTGTCAGGAATACTGGGTGAGCAAATGAGTGTAACTAAGGAAATTATTTTTTTTAGCTGAGATACAGGATCTGAATTGCATAGACATAGTTAAGTTAAATTCCTTGTTAAGTTTAATCCTGGTGATTGCCAAAAAATCAATTACTAGAAAATGGAAATCAAAATCTAAACCAACTATACTTGAATTGACGACTATTGCAACAGAGACAAAAGAATAGGAGGTGGGATCTTTAGAAAAAGGTAGGAGTAAATTATATATAAAACAATAGAAATTATATGAACAATACATGACAAAAAATATTTTGGAGGAGAAATGAGGTTTAAGAGAAGCCAGGAACTGAATAATTTATGTAATGTCATCTAGATTATAGAGTATATAACAACGTATGTGATACATGCGTTTGTAAATGTGAACTTGCTAATATGGTTTAATTACTTTTATGTAAGTTTGCCTGTACCACAAGTGACAATTCAATAAAGGTGTTTTAAAAAATAGATAATATGGGGATTAGTGGGTAACAAGTACAATGTTAGCAAAGAAGGAAAGGAATAATAAAGTTAACAGAAGCCACTTTTATTTTCAGAACTCAGCAGAAATAAAAAGAAAGAGTACAGTGTGTACTTATGTCTTTTACCATATTTATTAAATAGAAAATCTTACTGAAGTCTTCTTTGCCCCCATGCCTGCCATCCATCACTCTTTCCTTAATGGAACTTGAGTCCATTTACGCCCCTGTAGTGGGTATCCCCAACAAAAGGGAAAGAGACATTCAGAAGGCTATCACTCAGGCTGGTAGTAAGGGAGCTTTATCCTCTTAACAGCATCTTGGCATTGAGGGTACATTGTATAACTTTAATCCTTCCCCCGGGTATTCAGCAAGCAACTTCCATCACCACAAAAACCACAATGCCTTCTGTGTGTGAGTGCATACTTTTATTGCACCTGTGATGAGGACTACTGTTGTTCATTGCTTGATAGTCAAATGCTCACCCCAGGGCTGCTTTTAGCTTCAACATGCCTCTGCCAGGGGCCTGTGGCACTGGACAGACCAAGTCTGCCCCTCCCCACAGGACAGACATTTACCTGGTATAATAAGTGTGGATAATTAATGTGGAACTCTGCATTACTGTGATCAGTCAAAACAATGTTACTTATGTGCAGAACTGTGACACATTATTAGGGAATGCAGTAGTCGAAGATGTGAACTATGGGAAGAACTTTATCTTTTTCAAATATAACTGAGATCCAGGAAAAAGCAAGAACATAAAGTGCAGTCGTGTAAGTTGCACTTAACTGTAGATATTCAAATTCTTCCCTGCTGCAGTAGCCTATGGATTGTATCCTGCAATGGATACAGCAACTGGACAGTTTCCAAAAGCTTATATCCACTCCCAAACTGTCACTCTGGCCACTTATAGGCTGTGACTTTTTAGAAGACAACTATATAAACAGCCAGAGTGACTAAAAGTCTTCAGAACTTTTTGGCCCTCAACAAAATTACAGGGAACTCATCCTGAATTAACCAAGTCGTAAAGAAAAAAATCAATCTTACATCCTACCAAAACCACTTATAAGAAGAAGGATGGAGGGAGGGTGTGGCCACTGTAGCATTACAAAAATTCTAACATCTACTGATATAAGTAAGTACAGCTTACACAACTGTACTGTGTTCATCATTTCCACTGCTGCAGTATCCCACAGGTAGACCTGGAAGAGTAATCCAGCTTGTAGTACTTTGTAAATGTATGGATAGCTGCCCTTGAAAACTTTTTTAGAGTCTACCCTTTTCCAGTATGCCATCCAGAAGTTAAGGCTCTAGTAGAGTGTGCCTTAACTCTGCCTGCAATGGATCTTCCATGGTGAGAGTAAAAAAAAAAAAAAAAAAAAAAACAACAGCAGAGGGCAACCACCTGGCAATAGTCTGTTTGGACATGGGTTGACCTTTTTTAGTCCCAGAATATGAAAAAATTGCTATTTAGTTTTCCTGAAGGACGTAGTTCTGTCAGGCTAGTACATGGGTTGCCTATGCATACCCAGTGTCTGCAGAATCTTTTCTTCACTGTTTTTTTGGATCTGGCTAAAGGACCAAAAGATAATGGCTTAACACAACTTAAACTCTGAAACAACCTTGGACATAAAAGAGAGGTTTGTTAACAGAGTGACCCTATCTCTAAGAAAAAAGAAAAACAGATAGGGTTCTCCCACCATGACAGTTTAAAACTCGGATACACTTCTGGCATATGTCAGAGCAATAAGAACAGTTTTCCAAATGATGAAACTTAGATCAACCTGACTGGCATGTTCAAAGAGTGGTATATTTTTTCTGGGTCCCCTTCAGTAGATGGAATGTTTATAAGTTCAAACCACATATGTCCGACACCATATGTTCGAACTTGTAAAAGTCCGATCTGACAGAATGGAGATCTCTGTACAGAGCAGAAAGGGAAGATTTCCCATTTCCACAATGTAGTGCGATCTTGGAGTTGGTATGTTTAAGTAAGGGGGGTGTGGGGGGTGCAGGGGGCTATGCATCCCCCTGCTATAGATATTTAGTTTTGTGTTTTTTGGTTTTATGTGTTTTTTTGTCGAACTAGTAAACGTTTGATCTACTGAAGTAGATCCGTTTTTCTAGATCCCATGGAGGAGGAACCTGTCTGCGTGGAGGTCTCAGCTATAAAACTTGTTTTAAAAACTGTTTGACAAGAAACAGGGAAGAATGAGTGGGAACCATGCAAATACATGCAGAAATGACCATAATACTGCAGACGATTGCAAATGAGGCATAGCTACTGAATCCTTAAAAAACACAGATGCTGGTGCCATGCACTAAAACTTAATGCATAATAGTACCCTTTGGAAAGAAGGCCGCCTCTGGAAATTACCATGTCTGACAACATACCCTCTAGAAGTAGACCCAGAGATCAGGGATCTGGGAATGCATTTTGACAGTAACCTGACCTTTGACCAAGTGTCCACTGTGGAAACCAAGTTATTCTAAGTTGCACAACTTATAAGTAAGGGCATGGAATCCTGGTCTTAGGAGGACATTGTTCCACTGTACTTGGCTCTCATCAGACCAGTCATCAAGTAAAATGCACACCTTGACATGTACCTTACCAGGCACTTGCAACAGCTTGAGGGATCACAGAGGTTCCTCACAAAACGAATACAAGGTGCAAACAAGAAGTATTATGCTGACCATCTCAAAGTCCTATCCCTGCACTCAGTTTTCTAGAGACTGCTGTGCAGCGATCTATGCCTATCCTACAAGGCATCCTCTGATCCCACACTGATGGATTTGTAGCATATCTGGAAAACAATTAGCATCAGAAAATACCAGCTCTGAGAACATAAACTCCATCTTTGACCTAAACAGGGCATGTTGGAGGGATGGGTATGTATCTCAAAAATTATCCCTTCTCTGGAATAGGCTTCCCATTCATGTGAAGAAAGCTCATCCTTACCCTTATTTAAATGTAAATTGGACCAACAGATGGGAAATAGCAAATGTATCCCTAATTTGGCACCTATGTCCCTAATGGACGAAGGCAGCCTGTGAACACCTAATGTGTACAAGCCTATACTGTAACCATAAAATTAACTGGGGTATTGACACGTCAGCATTATTTTAGTGAATTTAAGGAAGCCTAGTAACCACCCATGAAGCTAAGATGCACTTTAATAGAGGCATAAGGTAGGTCAGAGAATAGTAATTCACACAAATATTTGAGCATCACTGGTAGAAAATCTGTAATGGATCCCTTGCCATTGGCTTAGCGCCATTTAGAAAATCTCTTCCTCTTGCCAATATATGATTTTCTAGTAGAAGACTTTCTTGCCCCTTTAGTATCTTCTGCACATCCTCATGAAAAAGGTGCCAAAAAGGGAACAAAACTGAATCATCCAGGCAGTCAGTTGATGTTTGATGCTGGTGTGGATCAAACTCCCCATGTCCTCAGTGAGTCAATCCAGTCTGTAAGGAAGATTGCAGTAGTTGCCCATGGCCAATTACATAAGACAGAAGAACCAATTCTGTCTAGGCCAGAAGGGGGTCACATCAGTGATTTCTGGTGAGTCTTTCTGAATCCTCAGAATTACCCTAGAAATCATCAGAAAGGGTAGAAATGCATATAGGTGCATTTCCGACCAGTGGAGTGATACAGTATCTGTTTTCTATGCCTGCTTGCATGGACTCCTGGAACAGAATCTGTTAAGTTATTTGTTTTGAAAGGAGGTGAACAGATTTACTTGAGAAGTTCCCACATCTTAATTAACTCCTGGGAGATCTCTGTTTTGAGTTTCCACTCCTGAGGGTCTGCCCAGGATCTGCTTAGCTTGTTGCCAGTATGTCTGACTCTGATGTTATGTATGTAAGACGCTTGAAGAGTTAAGGATTGCTGAAGAGCTAACCCCCAAGCTATCACTGTTAACAGGCACAGAAGGCATGGCCTGGTGCTCCCTTGTTTATTTATGTACCACATCACTACAGTGTTGTCTGTTATGGTCTGTAATAGGCCTGGGCACTACAGATAATGCAGAGATCTTAAGGCATGAATCACTGCCATTTCCTTTACATTAATGTGCTTTGAGCTGTCTGAACTGTCCCACAGCCCTTGCCCTTTACCACAGTGAAACTGCTTCCCAAGCAAAATGTAAGAAATTGGTCAGGACAGATTGTGTTGGGGTGGGTGGAGAAAATAAGAGACTAGGATTGTGAGCCATCTAATCCCTCCACCAATGTTGGTTGATAAAGCCCAAAACTGGAATTTGAAAATCCAGAGTGAATGCTGGGTCCACATGTTCTTTAGGTACCACTTAATCTTTCTCATATATAAGCTGGCAAAGGGAGTCATGAGGATCATAGAAGCCATAAGGTCTAGAATCCTGAGAAATTCTCTGGACTTTGCTAGAGACTGGCGAGAAAAGTACAGAATACTTCCAGATACAAATCCACCTTCTCTTGATGCAGGAATACCTTTTGAGACACAATGCCTATTAGGCAACCTAGAAACACAATCTTATGTGACAGAGATAGGATGGATTTTTGCAAGTTTATCTGGTGGAGATAGGACATTTTGCAAGTTTATCTGGAATCCCAGATGTTCGATGAGGGAGAATACTTGTTTTAAGTACTCCTGACAACTGGGAATAGACTCTGCATAAAGAAGCAAATTGTTTAAATAAGCTAAAATTTAGATACCATGCAATCTGCAGTGAGCCACTACTGGGGTTGCACACGTTGTAATACTCTTGGTGCAGTGGTCATCTGAAATGGTAGTACAGAGAATTTATAATGTGACCCAGAGACACAAAATCTCAGAAATCTCTTGAAGCAGCTTGCTAAGGGAATATGACAGTAAGCATCTTTGAGGTTTAAGATCACCATAAGGGTCTGACCTGGGATCAGAGCTAACACTGTTTGAAGGGTCAGCATTTTGAACTTTGGAATCTTTACAAAAAGATTGAGATAAGAAAGACCCAACACTGATCTCCTTCCTTGGAACCAGAAACATTCTGGAATAAAATCTCTTTCCTATTTGAGCTGCAGAAACAAGCTCTATGACTCCTGCATCTAACATCTTTTGGAGCACTGGAGGAAACAATTCTGTTTGAGTGGGAAGGGTGGGGTGGAATCCACCTGAAAACTGTGGCCTTTTGCAACCATTGTCAACTGTAGCCCTCCAGAACAATTTTTAGCACTCATTTGTCTGAAACAGTCTTATGATAAAAGGAACATTTAGATTCAGCTTTTACTTGAAACTGGAAGAGATGCTGGGGCAGGATAGGGAAGTTGGGTGACCTGGCTCCCAGCATAGTCATTTCAATGAAGACACATGATCCTTTTTCAGAAAATGTCCTTTTTCAGGTTTTCATTAGGAACCTTGTGCCATCTTTTCTTAGGAGTCTGTCTTTTGGAAGGAGGCCCCACTTGTTAATGTTTATCTCTTAAAAGGAGTCGATTTAGAGGGAAAGAACTTGGGGACCTGAAAATCCTTGAAACCCTTTGCATTACTTAATAGGTTCACAGGTGTATACTAGCCATGAAACCCAAATGTCTCCCATGAATTATTGTGCTTTAGAGGTTATTTTAAGGGGATACATTTTAGCTAGTGCATGATTTAACTACTGCCTCTGTCAACCAGAGACATAGGTGCCAGACCAAGGATGAATTTGCAGTTTCCCATTCACTGGTACATGTTATGCTTGAATAGGGTTACGGAAGGGCTTTGTTTCACATGGATGGGAAGCCTATTTCAGAGAATGGGAATTGTCTGAGACACATACATGTCCCTCCAACATGTCCTATTTATATTGTAAGCAAAATTTAAGTCCTTTGATCCAGTAGTTATGACACTGTTCGTTTAGCAGATCTTTCTTATCTCAAACATTCCATTGTTTGAGCACCTGCATAGTCGAAGGCCCAAATAAAACTTCCCTGTCTAAGGAAGAGTTCAGGATTTCTGACTTTAAATAGTCTGTAAACTTTTGGTTTCATACCCAGACAAATATTTTCAAGACTGTGGCTAAAGCAGACTAGATACAGAGCAAGAGGTCTCTTTCCCTGGTCACCAAGAAAAGACATTCCTGGGGTGTCCCAGCACTTCAGTGGTTCACCCATGTCCACATTGGACAAAACAGCTGAAGAGGTCATGTCTGACCCCCAATCCGTAATGGCCAGCAGACTACAACAGAGAGATTTGTGGAAACTAATATGTTGTCTGAGGAACCAACAGTGGCCACTGCAGACTCATCTATCACTGGCTGAGGCACCTGAATGAGCCCACAATATGGGCAAGGGCTCATGCTTTGACTGTTTTTTTTTCTTTTAAGGTACACTGGAGGAAGGAACAGCAGGACTGGGAAAAGTATTTGTGGTGTAGCTGAGGAAGACTTATTGACAGTAAGATATGCTAGAAAGTTTTGGTCAGTAGGTAAATTGTCAGTTCACACAAGCAGCACTCCAACCTTTTCACAAATTCAAAATTCCAACACCAAGCTAAACAAGCAGCACACAAACTATTCCTGTCAGAAAACAGAACCATTTTCCTCCAAAATGAATCGTTAGAAAAGCGCAAATAAATCAGCTGCCATGATGTGTACATAAGCACTTTGACTGTAACACCTAGTTTGGTGAAAGAAAATACACTATCTGATCAATAAATATTTTATGTAGTAGAAGAAAACAGTGTAGACTAAACCCCTTGGCTTAAAACATACATTAGGTACCTAGAAAGCAATTCCTAGACTGAAATTGCAGTATTCGAGGAATGTCTATAGGCATTCCAAAAAAGCCAATTTTCTTAAAAGTGATATATAGCAATTGTCACAGAAAATTGCTAAAAATATAAAATATACTTTTTAATTATAAAAATAGTGTAGAAGGGTTCTCAAAAAGGGTCTAATCTGTCTGACCAGAAGCTTTAGGCTGAGTTTAATCATAAAAATAATGTGGAAGGGTGTCTTATCTGTCTAACTGGAAGCTTTAGGCTGACTGCTGATCCAGAACAGACTCAGAGATGCATCTGGGCAAGACAGCAAGAAAGTATTGAAGATTTTTTGCCACTCTGGCTGTTTATATAGATCCCTCCAAAAAGGGTTCATCATATAATCAGCCAGAGTCAGTGAGGGAGGACATGAAAGCTTTTTGAAACTGGCCATTTGCTGTATCATTTGCAGGCTACAACCCACAGGATATTGCAGCAGTGAGAATGATGAACATGGTGACAAAATAAAGTTTGTAAGTAATCATAGAATCACAGGATCATAGAAGGCTAATAGGCTAGCAGCCCTACAGCCTTTTTAAACCTATCCATTCATGCCTCAATTTTCCTAATTATCAATATCCATGGGCTAGAATGGCTTTGCTATATGCCTGTGCCTTAGGGCATCTTCAAATTGTCCCTGTCCATATGGGCCACAGGTGACTAGTCGGGGTGTACTTGTGAATTCCCTTCCATTGGTCAAAACTGCATTTGAATTGGCTTGTGGAAGAGCTCTGTTTCACATGAATGGGGAGTCTGTTCCAGAGAAGGGGTAATTTATAACACACATACCTATCCTTCCAACATGTTTTGTTTATATTACAGATGAGGTTTTAGATCCTTAGATTAGGTAATTCTAGTGCTGTTTGTTTTGCTAATGTGTAGCAGATCCATCAGAGCTGGATTAGAACATTTTTTGTAGGTTAGGCATAGATCACCCCTCAGTAGTCTGTAAGAGACTGATTACAGGGTCAGAGCTTTGAGGTAGTCTACGGACGAGATATAATTTACACCCTATATTCTTTTAGTGCAGAATCTCCGTCGCCACTCCAGCTGTTGCAAGTGCCTGGTCAGGTACATGCTGAGGGGTGTATTGTACTCAATTACAGCAGACTTCCTCTTATCCAGTCTCGCTTTAATGACTCTGCTTTAACCAGACATCAAATTTCTGCCATAGCCCTAGCAACAGACAACAGAGAACAACACTTCCACCTCTTCTGGATACTTTGGAACGTCTCGGCTTATTGCAGAGCCAGATCCAGCACTAGGCTGGGGGATTTTTTTTTTAATTAAAAAAAATAAATAAATATTTTTTTAAGGGCATTCATCTTTAAGAACAGCTTTAAAGCCCTTTGCATCCAGTTGCACAAGATGCAACAGATGTGACCGACTGATCATTTATGTCTTCGTCTTCCGCGAACGCGGAATTTGAATGCCAGAAGATGTTTAGACTGCGGACCATGAACGGACAACTGAGAGGTAGGGTGTGTGTGTCTGTGTGTGTGTTTTTAAGTGTTTAAGAGGTAGGTTGGTTGGGGTGTGTGTAAGTAAGAGGGAGGTAGGGATGTGTGTGCGTAAGATGGAGGTAGGGTGCATAGCTCTCAACTGTCCAGATTCTCAACTCAATTTTTCGGTTTATTTCTCATAAAATTGTAGTTTTCTTGCAAATCACGGAGAAATGAAGTCAGAAAATAATTGCAGATATTTGATTTTCAAACTTCATATCCTTTAGGAAAAATCATGCTAATGCAAAACCTGTTATTCTGCCAACTTTCTAAGTTTCTAAGAGCAATATGGTTTTGGTCTGTTCCTCTTAAAAATTATGTTTTTTTTGACAAATCACTGGAATGATCTAAGGATTAAAGTCACTACCTAGTGTGTGTGTGTGTGTGTGTGTGTGTGTGTGTGTGTGTATGTGTGTGTGTGTGTTTGTGTGCTTGTAAGAGGTAGGTAGGTATGTCTGTGTAACAGGTAGGTAGCATGCCCCTCAACTGTCCAGATTTTTGTCCCATATATTTGTCTGTTCCTCACAAAAAGAATTGAAGTTGCTAAATAATGACAGGCATTTGAATTTTAGAATTCATATTCTTTAGAAAAATGGATACTAACACAAATCCTGTTATTCTAGATGATTTACAACCTATAAATGCTATTTTGTATGCTTTTTCTGATTAACCAGCCATTTGTTTATCCAGCCTAAGGCCTGGTCCCAGTGAGAGTGGATAAGAGGGAGTCTACTGTACTGGTCTAATGAGGTCTGAGTATAGTGGGACTATGATCTCCTTAGATCTGGATACGTTGCCTTACTTATAAGTGTCACCACATAAAAAGGATTTCATGTTACTGTCAACCTGAGTTTCCAAGTCCCTTACCACTGGGTCTTCTCTTAGGGGAGTGTTATCAATGTTGTAATTTGCAGGGGTAGTTGTCTTCCCAAACGGTATAATTATGCTTTTTCTTTTTTTTTTTTTGCATGGGTTTAAACCATGGTTCTGGCACCAGTTTTGAATCAGACCCTCCTGGAGGATATCTATATCTTTGGGAGATTCAATGATTGCACCCAACTAGCGGTCATCAGCAAATCTGGTCAGCCAAAGGTCCTCTACATTTACCTTGACTTCAGAGTAGTATATTTCACACAACAGAGGTCCCAGTACCAAGCCTTGTGGGACACAACTAGTAACAGGCTCCTTGGTGGAGGTAGATTTCCCCACCCTAACTTCATGTGTCCTATCTGTGAGACATTTGGCTATCCATTTGGTGACATTGGGATTTATGTCTAAATTTGTGATTTATGCCCAAGTGAGATATTATGTCAAATGCCTTTGCCAGGTCAAGGTAGGCAGTATGTACCATTTTGCCCTTGTTCATGGTTCGAGTGACCTTCTCAAGGAAGTCCACCAAGTTTAGCAGGCATGACCTGCCCCTGATGAAACTGAACTGGGTTGGGTCCAGTGTTTGAAGATCTCCTACATCTTTGTTTACCAGGTTTATGACAATATTTTCCATGGCCTTGTATATAAGACTAGTCAAGCGTAGGAGTCTGTAGTTCCCTGGGTCTGTTGATGGCCTGCCTTTGTGTCTAGGGATGACCACTGCAGTCCTCCATTCCCAAGGGATAAAGTCTGTCTGGAAACTGTGGTTGACTACAGACTCCAGTGGGTCTGACAGGTCATGTTCAAGTTATTTAGCAGGCATCCTAAAAGATTATCAGGACCCACTGGTGCAGTTTGTTTAGCTCTGGAGGCTGCAGTCAGGACCTGTTCTTCAGTGATAGTTGGGAGAGAAATGGTAGAGGGCATTTCCTGGAGGGGAACTGGGGGTGAAGGCAGGGGGAAACTGCAGCTAAATTTACTAGCAGCAAAGTTGCTATATCTCCAGTTTGGTATAGGAAGTTCCATTTACTACTACTTCACCACATTGTTGGGTGTTGGGTGTATATTTAATTGAAAAATGACTTACGGTTATCCCTAGCCTGGGAGGCTATTTTTGCCTCGAAGTTGGTTGTGGAGGACTTGAGACTTGATTATTACCCTGAGTTGCTTGCAGAGACTGAAAAGTTTAATTAATTAATTTATTAATTTATTTATTTTTGGGCATTGTTCCCATTTTTGGACAGGATTTTCTTTCTTTTGTTGAACAACCTATTTATACTGGGGGTCCACTAAGGATGCTTCTTTTCGGAGTTTGTCCTAAGTTTATTTTGGTTTGGTACTTCTGTTGCTATGCAGTTAATTACACTTCCACATAGGCCACTTTGTTCTCTGAGTTTGGGGGGACTTGGAATTTAGCTATGCCATCACTTAATAGGAGGTAGTTATACTTGGAAAAGCTTTTAAAGATTCTGGGGTGTGTTGGGAGTTCAATCTTTATATTTATTTCAAGGGTGACCGCTTTTGATCTGATCTGACCAGTGCAGACATTACACTGGGGGATGCAATGTTCCCACATATTTGTGAGTACCAGATGCAGGACATTTGCACCAATAGTATGCATGCAGACTAGCTGTTCTGGGGTGTTTGCATCATCAAAATCCAGAAATCTTTGAGCCTGCATGTTAGTGGTTGTGAATGTAACCCAGTTTATGCTGAGATAGTTGAAATCACACAATGCAGTCTAACACCATATCCATGCAAGTGACCCTAGTCCATTGAAGTATGTGGTACTGGTTATCCTAGGTCATAGGGCAAAGGTAAGGTATTTGACCTTACCTAAGGTTAGCTGGACATGAAATAACTCAGTAATGTCATACTGTTTGACTGATCTTGAGGTTTGTCTACTTTTTATGTGGACAGACACACCTCCACCTCGTGCCCTTTCTTGTGCTAAAGGTGGCCTAAATGTGTAGCATTATAGACCTGTACTGCCGGGGTGCCTTCTGTGGCTTTAAATCATGTCTCAGTAACTGCACAGATATCAGCACTGTCTGGGGGAGTGCTTCCAGGGAGGATACTTCTTGTTGAGACTCCTAGCATTGAGCAGTAACACCTTTAGTTTATCTTGAGTAGACTTTACTATGCTGAAAGGTTTATCAGATTGGCACTATAAGGCACTATAGGGATGGATAATGTTTTGGCCAATATCTGAAAGAATAGTGGGGACAGCTGCAGACCATCCCTGGCAAAGCAGTATGGTCTATCGATCACACCCCCAATCTGAGACTGACACTAGTAACTAAGCCATTTGTTAAAGTTAGTCATTTTCTGTTTACATTGTGGTCAATCATCTTATGTTTCTTGAAAAGAAAGTAAAATAAATGAAGAAAGTGGGACAGGACGACAAATCCATGACAGAAAAAAGTATTTTTTTATCAAGGAAACAGAGGTACAACAGAGAAGATGGTAAACATAAACAAAACAAAAATAAATTCAAAGACAAATAAAGAGATGACTTAATTTTCTTTATTAATACAGAACGCAAATAACAAAGAATCGTCATAGAAGCTATATAAAGAAATAAAAAAGTCTTATGTAATATTCTTACAAGAAATTAGATTTATTTCTAAACAAAGAGAACAAACATAATTATAATGGGGAGGGAAGGGTCAAATATTTGGTAATTCAGTGAATAAGAATACACAACAGTGGCAATTCTGTTTAAAGAGAGAAGAAAATGGGCCATAGAAATTATTATAGTGCAATAATCTTACTTGAAGAGATACATTATAGATTGTGTAACATGAATGGTAATACTACAGAAAAGGAGAGAAAAAGAAGTTATTTGAGAAAACCATGACATATTTACCGCTAAATGCAGAGTATCTGGACAGGGGAGTTTAAATGTAGACTACAAGGGAGGAATCCAGTTTCTAGCAGTAAAAAAGAAAGTTCTAAAAACAAGGAAAACCTGATGTGGACATTCTAGAAAATAAAGATTATATATATATATATATATATATATATAGGAAGGAGACAGTGAAAACAAAGACAAACAAATGGCAATAGCAGATTTCTCAGACTATAAAACTGCAAAGCTGGAAATAACACAGAATAGAAGAATTCAGTTATAAAGAAAGGATTGTTTAGGATAAATTAAGAATTCATAGAGCAAAATAATGTAACATAAGTATTCATGTATTTTGACAAGATCATACCAATATGACAATTTTGTATGCATTATGTGACATTTGGTGGGACAGCTACAAATAGAAAGTAAGGGATGAATATATACACCGATCAAAAAGAAATGAGAATAAGACAGGAAAAAAGATTCAAGAATACATACTCAGGAAATGTGTGATATCTTAGAAAGGAGAGTAGAAAGTTTTTTTTTTTTTTTTTAAGATGGACAGAGAAATACAAGAGAGAAATATGTAAAGCTATAAGGTGTGGTTGCAAAAACAGTGAAACATAATAAAGGGAAGAAGAAAAGAAATTTCCCCATTATCAGCTAACAGATACGAAAGAAGATTTTGACAGAAATATTCACTGGGCGAGAACAAATATATACGACAAAAGAGGTAATTAGGAGATGAATGTAAAAATACTTAAAGGAACTGTATGGAGATAAAATGCTAGCATAATATAGAAGGACTGTCTTATCAATTACATATCTGTCACCCTTATAAGTCTCATCTGCAAAGTCATGAAATTTATAAGAACTGACATCATAAACTGCAATACAGGTTTCATAGGTAAATACAATATAACAGTGTGCAGACTATTACAAGCCTAGCTAATAACCAGAGGTCAGAATCAAACTCTGTACCTTTTATTTTTTAGGTAAAGATCTTGAACATTATGTCAACCCCACTTGTGACAGGAAAGAAAAATATGGAATGCAGTTGGTTCAGAGGTAAATACTAGGCAATCATTCTGCAGATTATTATAAACCTAGCCAATAACCATTTTGAGAACAAATGTGAGAAAATCAAACCCTGTACTCTGTGTCTGGGAGGTAAACACCTTAACAATTATGCCAACCCTCAACCCTATCAAGAATCGTATTAGACTTGACCTCCCACCATTTGACTTTGTGACAGGCAGATCCTATTTAATCTGATAAACTTCTTTGAAAGGGTTACAGAGGCTGCAGATGGTGACCACTATGTGGTTTATCTTAACCTGACCATGACCTTCTCATCATTCCCCATGCTGGCATCATACAAAAGCTAAATGCAAACTAGCTGAAAAACATAATCTACACAATATGACTAGGTACCTCATCAGAAAGCATGAAAGTGACCAGCAGTGTCCCTCAGGGCTCAGTGCTGGGACATCTCCTTTTTGGTACTTACTTCCCACATCCCAAGCACAGGGCCAAGACCTTTGACAATATGGCAACTGCAGACTAGGGGTTGTTGTTAAGTTACCCCATGACAACCAAACCCTCAAGAATGAACTTTCAAACTAAATGCTAGCAAGTGTATTCTCATCACTTTTGGCAGATGGCATCTCCCCACAACATACCACACAGACAACACACCACTAGAAAATGAAAATTTAGTCAGGGACCTACGTAACTTGGGTTGATAGCACCTTCTCTTTTGACCACCATGAGACAACAGTTGTAAAGAAATCCTTTTATTTAGCACAGGTAATTGCCAAAGGAATATCATCAAGGTCCAAAAAGGTAATCACTCCCTTATACTCAGCATTGTTCAAACCAATTAAACAATACAATGTCCCTTTGGGATGTATCTCAATAAATATGTCAAACAATAACAAAGATCCCAATGAGATCTAAAAAAGATCATAGGCTTTACGTCCCTGAGCTACTAAGAGAGGCCAGAAGCTCTATTTCTTTATATAGTAGCTTACAGACTTTTAAGGGAATATTTTGTCTTGCTTACTGTAGCAGTAGAGACCCGATTGTCCTAAATGTCCTATGTCTCCCTAAGTCCAATGCCGCCAACAAATTCTACAACCAGGGACCTAAACCTTCACCACCAGATAAATAAAAGAAAGTGAAGGGACAGGTTTATAACAAGTATCTCCCAAACCTTTGGAATAAACATTTCCTACTTGCCAAGCAGTGAGACTTAATATCTTCCTTTAAACAAAACCTAGAAACCTGGATGGGTATCCACCAATATACTCTGGATTAACTTGGCATGGTCCTCCTGCAGAAAGGAGGTGCAGTCTGCGGGAGGTTGCTGGAAAGACACAAATGGTTATATGACTCGATCTCTTTCGAATATCTATGACTCTATTAATACATTGTCAAAAAAGACATAAAAGGAAACAATGAAAGATATTTATAATTGCAGAACTAAAACATATTTTAAAAATGATTTAAAATCAGCACCTCAAGTAGACTGAATAAGTTATCAATTTTATAAAAAAATGCTTGACAGATAAGTTTGTTTTGGAAATGCTTTAGGAGATGTGACAGGCAGAAAAAGTAATACCAGATGCATTTGTGAGTGGGTAAAATTTATATGGAAGAAAGACAACAAAAGAGAATTAAAGAATTGTATACTACTGTCATTGCTTAACACAGATCATAAAATTCTAACAAACATAGAATAGAAAGTACAGTTTTGTACCTACCATAAATGTAGATGTTCGAGTGTTCATACAGCTGCAGTCATTACAGATGGGTTATCCTGCCATCAGGCAGGTCCTCGGTCAGCCGAAATCCAAAGTCTAGGTCCGGTGTCGGTTGTCGTCGCTTCTTCCCTGACGTCAGTGCGGCAGGGGTATAAAAGAGGCAGCCGATGCCATTTTCTTCAGTTTTTCTTGCCACAGATGTCAGGTGCCCCCAGAAGGAAGGCAAAACATAATGTTATGCAAACATGCAATATAGATAAATCAAAAAACAGTAGTTGCAAGCAAATACACCATAAAAGAATACCCCAATAGGTTGTATGATAAGGGTGTTTGTCATAAGGCCTGTCCTAAGAGGGGACGGAGGGAGGGTAACCTGGACTGCAGCTGTATGAACACTCGAACATCTACATTTATGGTAGGTACAAAACTGTACTATGTTCATCGTGCATACAGCTGCAGTCATTACAGATGCGTAGAATCCCAAAGCTAAGTAAGGGTGGCAGGCACTAAGTGGAACTAGGAAGAGCGAGGATGCCCTGCAGGACTGCTGTGGCAAAGCCCGCTCTAGATTTTGAGTATAGTGGAAGGTGGTAGTGCTTGGAGAAAGTGTGCACTGAACTCCAAGTAGCTGCTTCCAAAGTGTCCTTGGTAGGGACCCCCCCCGAGGAAAGCTGCAGAGGTAGCTGTGGCCCTGGTGGAGTGGGATCTGATGTTGGCACAGATTTTCCATGGAGGGTTGGGAGGGTGGCCTAATGGTTAAGGTGTTTGCTTTCCAAACACAAGGTACAGGGTTTGAGTCTCACAGGGGATAATTGGCTAGGCTTAAAATGGCTCACAAGGGCAGTTAGTCTAGTACCAACCTATGAACCTATGAATGAATAACAAAAGCGTATGCAGTGAGCTATCCATTTTGAAATTGTCTGTTTGGAAATAGCCTTTCCTTGAGCACCTGTAGCATAGGACACAAAGAGTTGCTCAGATTTCCTGAATGGCTTTGTTCTGTCCAAGTAATAACGCAGTTGTCTGTGAATGTCCAAGGAATGTAGTAGTCTCTCCCCTTTGTTCTGTGGATTTGGATAAAAGGTAGGTAAGTGGATAGTCTGATTCAAAGCTACACTGGATAATACCTTTGGCATGAAGGTAGGGTTGGTTCGTAAGGAAACTCTGTCCTGATGGAAAATGATGAATGGTTGCACAGCCATGAGGGCCTGCAGTTCCGAAACCCTGCATGCTGAGGTGATAGCCAGAAGGAAGGCTGTTTTCCATGACAAGTACTGTAGCTCTGCTGAAGAGGCCGGCTCAAAGGGAGGCAGGGTCAGCTTCTCCAATACGAAGTTGAGGTCCCAAGCTGGAACCGGTGGTTTCCTTGGGGGTTTTATATTTTTTGCCCCTCTGAGGAACTGCCTTAATAGAGGGTGTGAGAATAGAGGAGGGTCTGTGTTGTATTGTGCAGAAATGGCTGAAGCGTGGATCTTGATGAAGGAGAAGGAAAGGCCACTGTTTAACATCTCAGCTAGGTACTGTAAAATTTGAGGTATATTTATTACCCAAGGATTCTGGCCCTTTTCTTGATTCCAGGAACAAAATCGTTTCCATTTGGCGGAGTAGGCTTTTCTAGTAGAAGGTCTTCTGGCCTCCAAGATGACATCCTGCACCTCCTTGGAGAGGAGAGTCTGTTGGGAAATTAAGGTATTCTCCATGCAGCTAGATTTAGGGTTTTGAGCAGGCTGTGAAGGGTTTTGTAGTTGTGCTGGGACAACAGAAGAGGGACTAGAGGTAGAATCCATGGTGGGGAGTGTGTCAGGCTCTTTAGGAGCGGATACCAGTGTTGTCGTGGCCAGTCTGGAGCAATGAGAATCATTTGTGGCCTCTCTGCTCTGGCTTTTAATAGAACTTTGGTCAGTAGAGGAAGAGGCGGGAAGGCATAGACTGTCAATGTTGTCCAATTGAAAGAGAGTGTGTCCACTTTCCAGGCCTGTGGATGATAAGTCCTTGAACAAAATTTTTTCAACTGGTAATTTCTCTGGGTAGCAAATAGATCTATGTCTGACTGTCCCCATGCCTGAGTTATCTTTGAGAAAACTTGAGGATGCAACTTCCATTTGTGTGGATCTGTCATATTTCTGCCAGTGTGTTTTCCTTCCCTGGCAGGAATTGTGCCTGTAGTTGGATTTGCAATTCCAGTGCTGTGTTCCATAGGGGCATGGCTTGCCTGCACAGGGGGTATGAATGAGTTCCCCCTTGTTTGTTTATGTACCACATGACTGTGGTGTTGTCTGTCCTTATCAATAGCTGGCCTGGATGCAGTAGGTCTTTGAAGGTCATAAGAGCATTTTACACGGCTAGCATCTCCTTTTGGTTGATGTGTAGGTGCTTCTCTTTTTGGGACCATTTTCCTTGAATGCACTGATCTGCCATGTGTGCTCCCCAGGTGTAGTCTGAGGCGTCCGTTGTGATGATTTGAGTTGCTTGTGGTACACAGAAAGGGAGACCTGTGTTTCTTTGGCATGCATGAGCCCACCACAAAAATTCCTTTTGAAGGCATGGAATGAGTGGTATAATTGTTTCCAAGCTGTGGCTGTGTTGAGACCATATGTTTTTAGGTACCATTGTAGTTTCCTCATATGCAGCTTTGCACATGGGATTAGTAGGATGCAAGATGCCATGAATCCCAGAGCCTGCAGGACTTTCCTTGCAGTTAGTCTGGTGAAAGTTGCCATTTTGCTGAAGTATTGAGACAGTTGCCCTTGTTTGTCTGGCATGAGGTAGGCCATCTGGGTGGTTGTATTTAAGCTGGCACCCAGGAAAATTATCTGTTGAGAAGGTATTAGTATTGATTCCTTTTTGTTCACTGTGTATCCCAGGAAGTTTAACAGTTTTATTACAAACGCCAGATGCTGCAATAGAATGTCCTTGCTGTCCGCTTGGATCAGACAGTCGTCCAGATATGGGTAGATTTGTATTCCTTGTAGTCTGCAGAAGGCAATTACTGATGCCAGGCATTTTGTAAACACTCTGGGTGCAGTAGATAAGCCAAAGGGCAATGCAGAGAATTGGTAATGGGTTGAACCTGCAAGAAATCTGAGGTATCTTCTGCAATCTTGTCTGATAGGGACATGGAGGTATGCCTCCTTGAGGTCCAATGTTACCAGCCAAGACTCCTTGCCCAGCATGGGAAGAAGCTGCTGTAATGTTTGCATCTTGAATTTTGGCACCTGTAGATATGTGTTTAGGATGGATAGGTCTAAGATAAGTCTCCAATCTTTGTCTTTCCTTGGTACCAGGAATAGTCTGGAATAAAAACCTTGACCTTGTTCTTTTGCAGGTACCTCTTGAATCGCTTTCATATCCATGAGAGCGGAAATTTGTCTTTGTGCCTCTGCCCTTTGATTTTGTGGCAGGTTTGGCATGCCTCTCATTTTTGGAAGGGTGTGAAAGTGGAACCTGTAGCCTCTGTCTATAATGTCCAGAATCCATTTGTCTTTTGTAACAATATGCCAGTTTTTTGAAAATAATGCCAGTTTTCCTTCAAAGGTGCTGCCATTAAAGCTTTGCTTGGCAGGCATAGAGGGAAGTCATTGTGTCTGTTTTCTAAATGACTGTGATCTATCTTCTCCACCTCTTGGGGTTGGTGCTTGCCACTGTCTTGCTCTGTAAGATCCTTGAGGTTGTCCTCTACCCCTTGGGCGTCTGTATCTGCCCCTTTGAGGTCTGTCCGTGGCTGGAAAGGACCAATTTTTTGAAGGCCAGTTTCTGCTGAAGCGTGGAGGTTGTACCTGCAGGAAATCTTTCACTGTTTGCATAGATTTCGCTTTTTCCTCCATTTTCTTTAGTACCTCCTCAGCTTTAACACCAAACAATACATCTTTTTGAAGTGCTGCATCTAGTAACTTTGCTTTGACATGATCTGGTAAGGTTTGCTCTTTGAGCCAAGCATGTCTACATATAACAGACCCCGTGACAGCAGCTCTACACGAAGCCTCTAAAGCATCAAAACCACACTGCAAGATATGTTTACCCACTTGCTCTGCACCATGCAACAAATCCTGCAACTCTTTCAAATCTGGTTGTTCTGTTTGTGTCATTTTGCTTTTTAACTGGGATAACAAAAACTGTTGGTACTTTAACATATGGAATTGACAGTTTAATGCCCTCATGGTTAAAGTGGCAGATGTATACACCTTTTCCCCCCACCTTTCTAATGCTCTGGAATCTCTCTCTGAAGGTAAAGGGTTTTTAGCAGTAGAGGCATTTATTCCCTTGGGACCCTGTGAAATAGTTTCTGGGTCAGCAGTATGGCTTTTATAAAGGAACTGGTGAGAATCAGGGACCCAGTAATACCTGTCTGGTTTAACAGGGGCTGGAGGTAAAGAATCTGGATTAAGGCTGGCTTCTGCATACACATCATCCAAAATATCTAAAACAGGAGGGATAGCCAGGGGCCTATGCTGGGGGAGCAGTAGAAATTCCCTGAGCCTTTTCTTGGAATCTGAGTAATCTTGGCCTTCCCAGTGAAAGTGTTCCCTCAAAGTATGCAGGGTTTCCCCAAAAGAGTAGTCCTCAGGGGGGGAGACAGAGGGGATAGACTCCTCAGCATCAGAGTCTTCAAAGGGAGAATAGGCATAGTCCTGGTCCTCAGAATGTTCTGAGGTAATAGAAGCCTGGTCTGAGGAAGGGTAGTCTTCCTCCAATCTGGGTCTTTTGTCAGAGGGGGGTTGGGAACCCCTGATGAGAGTTATCAAATCCTCAGCCATTTTAAGCATCTGCTTTTTAGGCATGGGGCCTTGAGAGGAGGTCTGAGGACCCTGTTTTTTAGTTTTCATGGCTGCTTTAGATTTAGTGAAAGATTTAATAGAGAAGGTGGAAGGACTGAAGACGCCTTCAGAAATGGCTGGCCTGACTAAATTTTGAGCTTCCCCGCCAAGAGTGGCGTCGGTATCTGCAGTAGGAATGGAGACCGAGGAGCCTGCGACCTTGGGTATTGAAGTCACCGGTGAAATAGTTTCATCGGTATTCAGGGGCTGCGTAGGTGCCTCGCTGAGAACCGGAGAACCGGTAGTCGGCCTAAGCGTGGTCTCAGTACTCAGTGCGGACCTCGGATGTCGGTCCTTATCTTTGCGTCGTTTGCTTAAAACTGGTGCTGGTGTATCCGATGACATGATATAATTACATTTTTTGCCAAAATAATGAAGGGCGAACTCCGCCCAGCGCTTAATAGTGCGCTTGTTGAACCTAGCACAAAAACGGCAGGCCGAGATGTCGTGGTCTGGGCCTAAGCAAGGTATACAGAAAGAGTGGAAATCCTTATGCGGTATTTGCTTCCCACAAGTAATGCAATTATTAACTTTGTCTGACATCAGTCTGAGGCAAGAAAAGTTTCCCCAACGGGGTACTTAGCTTTAAAGAAGACTTCGGCTGAAATACTTTCGTAAATCTCAGGAGCTGGCCGACCGGCACTTGCGAACTGCTTCTGCTTTCGGCACCGCGTGGCAAGAAAGACTGAAGAAAATGGCGTCAGCTGCCTCTTTTATACCCCTGCCACACTGACGTCAGGGAAGAAGCGACGACAACCGACGCCGGACCTAGACTTTGGAATTCGGCCGACCGAGGACCCGCCTGACGGCAGGATAACCCATCTTTAATGACTGCAGCTGTATGCACGATGAACATCAGGAAATTCTTGAAAACTGTCTTAGAAAGACAGGTTTATGGAGCTGAGAAGGAAAAAGAATTACAAAAGCAATTATTACTTATAAATGAAAAAAATACATTCAAAGTACACAGAAAGGAAAAAATTTAGTCTGAGATATAATTAAATTTTCTTTTTTTTTCCCAAAATGTTTTTATTCATTTTATAACACAATAACTTAACAGTATAGTAACCAAAAAAAAAACTATATACAATGTTCATAACAACTAAAAAAGTAATATACATAGGAGAATACTTAATATTTCTCTAACATATTAGACAATTTTGTTCAAGCAATTAAATTATGAGTTGTGTTGTTAGTCCTTGCTTTTACAGCAGCAATCTCATTCTTACAAATGTATTTCACAAGATGAATAAACTCTACTTTAAAGACAGGAGTAGCTTGGGATTTCCAAGTTTTAGTAACAATTTTCCAAAGCCCTTGAGGTGCCTGCACTGTTAACCGAAGTACCGTCTTGTTGAGTCACCAAATGACTAGAAAAACTTCTACCCTGTGAAGGAGGCAGAGTCGGGTATGCTACTCTGTTCTTATAGTCATTAATGTCCCTCCTCAATTTCTTTAATTTCACTTCTGTGTTCTTCATTAACTGCTGCTCAATCGAAGAAAAAACCCTTTTGTATTCATACTGATAACGGTGAAATCAGTATGCGATGTAATTTCATTATTCAAATCCATAATGTCCCTTGATAAATTCTCTATTGTTATTCTATAGTGCCTGCTCATGACTTCCATGAGTTCAGCACCATGTTTACTGAATAAAACAATAAGATCTTCAAAAAAGGGGGTGCCTGCTTCCAAGCAAGAGGGATACTGTCAAGATCGTAATCCCTTTGGAACTACCCCCTGTTTCTTACACTCATCAAAATAGCATATCTCCAGTTACAGTTTCTTCGCTTTAAGCAACTTTTGATCAAACTCAAGGGCTTTGGGTGCTAGTGCTAGTAATGTTAACATCGATCTGGTGGAGGAGGAATGGGAAAACTATGTTATCAGAGATACCTTTGAAGTAAATAAGATTATTAATGGACATAATAGTGATTTAAATGTTAATGAACTGAATTATTTTTCCAACAAAGGTCAAAACCATCAAAGGAAATACAATATGAGAGGCAAGAAGGAGAACAACAAGTTCAGCAGGTAATGAAGGAACCTATGATATTGACTAATAAATGTGGTGACTTAAAAATTTACAATTTTTCCAGACTTGTGGTGGAGCACGAATTATGTGAATTGTTTAGTAAAGGACTGACCTTTGTACCAGCAGATAATTTTAAACTACCTAATATTTTTCTAGATTTGAAATTGTACATTCGTAAATTGAACTTGGCCTTGTTGTTTGGTGGTGATGACCACCCTGATACACCTTTAAGGGTGGCTAGTGCTTTCAATCCACCCTTAGTCCCCTTATTGGTATTATTCGAGCGCATGTGTGAGTTCGATTTAAGGAACTTACACAAAGTTAGTATTAAATGTAGTTCTGTTAACATGACTGAAGGGGAGATTGAAGCGTTGGAATCTGTTAGATCTTTACCAGTTCGATTGATTGTTGAAGCCAGATAAAGGGGGAGGATTGGTGATCATGCACAATGATGAATATGAAACAAGAATGTTGAAAGTGTTAAGATAGTGACATATATGTAAAATCTAGTATAAATGAGATGAACATTACCTATAAGAGAATTCACTCTTTTTTCAGTGACTTATTCATTGAAGGTATGGTCACTATTGAGAATTATAATTATTTGTCGAATGCAAGTCCCAAGATACCAACCTTATTTGGGTTGCCAAAACTTCACAAAAAGTTATGTGATCCCCCTATGAGAGCTTTGGTCAATGCAAAGTCATTTATTACTTATGCATATTCTAAAAATGTTGATTTTATTTTGAAGAAATATGTGGTGAGGGAGGATCAGATTTGTAAAGATTCCTGGGACTTTTTGAAAGCCCTGGACAGTTTTGAATATCAAGAAAATGCCATGTTTCTAATAATTGACGTGGTTGATTTGTATTTTTCCATCTCTCATGACATAGGTCTGGAATATGTAACAGAAAGAATGTTGTCTCGTGGGGTAGAAGGTAAAGAAATTCGACTGACACAGGAGATGATGGATGTTATTTTAAACAACAATTCTGTGCTGTTTAATAATGAGATTTGCAAGCAAGTGGTGGGGGTTGTGATGGGTTCTCTGTGTGGGGCTAGTTACACTAATTTAGTGTTGTCCCATTGGGAGCATGAGATTATTTTTAAGAAAGATGTAAGTAGGAAGGTGAAACTGCATACTAGATCTTTAGATGACATCTTTATTATGTTTGAAGGTAATAGAAATGAAGCGAAGTCATTTGTAGATTATTTGAACAACAGTACACCATTCTGTAAATTTACATACACCTTCCATGAGAATACTATTAATTACCTTGATGTACAGTTAACCAAAGACACAGTAAATAAAAGATATTCGGCTGCGATATATTGTAAACCCACGTATTCCAACACCTTATTATATTTTACCAGTCACCCATTTTATCAGAAAATATCTGTCCTAAAAGGACAGTTAGTTGGAGCAGCTCAGATGACAACTGAGGATACCAGCTTTGAGGAAGAATGTGAATTGTTAAAGAATAAGTTTCTGGGTTGGGGATATCCCGAGGGCTTAGTATTAGAGGTGTTGAGAGAGGTACAGTACAAGAGGATTAGTGGGATTTACAGTCCCATTTTGTCTAGGAAGTTCCAGAGGGTTCAGGCGGAGAGTAGGATAGAGACAAACAGTGAGGAAACAATGGTTTCAGGTTGTCTTCCTTCTAATACAGATAATTTACAGAACAACAACTTGTTACATTTTAAAAGAAGTTTTATTACACCTTTTTGTATAGAAGTTGGTGAAGTTAGGCATATGTTGGAAAGGAACTGGAACCTTTTGGCTTCAGATAAGGAGATGGGTAACTACCCTGCTATAGTCTTTAGTAAGGGCAGTAACCTTAAGAATATTGTTGAAACTACTATTAGGAAGTTTCCTAGAACTGAAGGTACCTATAAATATGAGTCTTGCAATTATTGCAGGTACATTTCTACAGGTTCAAGTTTGAAAGTAAATAACTGTGTATATAAGTTTAGGGGTAGATTTGATTGTAATTCAAGGTCAGTGGTTTACCTGGCTTCCTGTCAAGTCTGCCCAGCTTTTTATGTGGGTAAGACCGACAGGAAGTTCAAGAAAATAATATATGAGCATATTTACCACATGAGGAAGAAAGTAATATAAATGCTTTGGCAAGACATTGCAATGAGTACCCCACACATCATTTTCTTTATAAAGTTATAGACCAAGTTGTAGTTGATTTATAAGGGGGACCACAACAGTTATTGTTTGAAAAATGTGAATTAGTACGGCAGCTTAGGCTTAACTCTTACACCCCACCAGTTTTAAATTAAGTTACTTCTTTAACTTGTGTTTTGAAGTTAAAAAGTTTGTTTAGATAGAAATTCAGTCCCTTGATATTTACATATTGTATAAAACATTATTTATTCCCTTTAATATATTTCCTTGCACAAATAATCATTTTAGGTTATTTTATTAAATTTTACTTCAAGCGTGGAGCAATTGAATAGGTTTGGGTCATGTCTTATTGTAGTTTTCGTGTTTTTTAGTAACGAGAGTATTTTATGCTTCTTTAAATTTTTGATTACATTTGTATAATATGATTGGATCATAGAATAATGTTTTGGCACCTTTTTAGGTTTAAATACTATGTATTTTGTTTTGTATCTTTGTCTGAAGAAGTTGGTTTATTTTGACTGACGAAAAGCGCTTTACGCATTAAAGTTTAAGTAAGTTGAAGTTTGCTCTAGAAAAGTTTCTTACTGTGGTTTCTTTATTTGGGGGTGGTGGAGTGTGGACATCCAGAGTGATTAGTTTATGGTCTGATCTAACCAGTGACGGGTTGATCTCCGGTGTGGAACACCTGTCGCACATGTTGGTGATGACCAGGTCCAATATGTTTTCACCTCTGGTAGGGGAGTTTACCAGCTGATCCAGGGCATTTGAGTTGATGAATTCCAGGAAGTGCTAGGCCTGGGAGTTTGTACTTGAGTTCTTTTCCCAGTAAATGGTAGGGTAATTGAAATCGCCCAATATCAGTGTGTTTGGTAGGACCTTCATGTTTTCCAGTGTCTCCAGAAAGGTGGAGTGGTGGTCCTGGGTCATGGAGGGTGATCTGTAGCATGCCACAATTTGCATTGCAGATTTGCCCGATGTTAGTTGCACATGGATGATTTCAGAGTTATCATGCTGCGCCACTACCCTGGAGGTGTAGGTATCCTTGATTAATATGGATACACCCCCCTCCTTTTGTGTTTCGGTCTGTGTTCTGTGGCTGAAACGTGTGGTATGATTTGTAGCCCAGTAGTGCTGGGGTGTTCTCTGGAGCCTTGAACCAGGTTTCAGTAACTGCACAGATGTCAGCATTCTCCGTACTGAGGAGTGCTTTGAGCATGTGCATTTTGAGATTTAAACTCCTGGTGTTGAGTAGCATAACCCTTAGTTTTTTGTTAATTGTGCTGTTTATGGAGGTGGGTTTGTCTTTTGAGCCTTGCCTAAAAAAGGCACTATGGGGGCAGCAAGAGCCTTGGCCAGTATTCGAAAGCCTAGGGGTGACAGGTGCAAGCCGTCTCTTGCGAAGCAACGTGGCTAGTTGAGCATGTCGTCCCAGGCTGACAGACACTGGATCCCCTTTGAATGACACCAGAAGCTTAGCCAATTGTTGAAATTGATCATTTTTTTCTTTATACTGAGGTATCATTCTTGGTGAGGGCAGGATGCTATTCAGGGTCATACCAGGCTGGGCTACATGATCAGAGAGCTCTTCCATGTCTCTTTTCATGTAGTCCAGGGAAGTATGTCTCAGGTCATTCACACCAACATGAACAATGACAGAGTCATATTTGTACTTGTTCTGGAGTGACCTGAGTGCTTGTGTTATGTGGTGGATTCTGGCTCCTGACACGCAGCTAACAGTAACCTTCTGCTTGTGCAGCCTAGTGAGTGGGACGTCATTGTGCCTGACTATAGAGTCACCTATTACTAGTGTGTTAGGTATGTTATTTCACCTTAAGGGCTGTGATTGTGCGGCACACTGATTTTGTGTTTTATGTGCTGTCTGGTTTGTGACAGGAGGGGCAGGTTGTTTGGTTTCTGCTATGGAGGTCTCTGATGCTTTTGCAGGTTTTTATTTAGAGCCCCCCCCCCCCCGAGTATGATTTTGTGTATTTATGTGTATTTTTTGCCAGTGCTGTTTTAGTAGGTCTGTGTGCGGCTGGAGGTGTGATGCAAGTGTTAACCTTCTCCTCTTGACTCTCTGTTCCAGTCTTGGGTGGAGACAGCTTAGCTTCCAGTTTGGCTGTATAATTGCATCTCTCAGATATATTAGTGTTTTCTGGTGGGAGGAGAGGGTTGTCTGTGTACATGAGGCAGTTGTAACATTGCCTCAGGATACCCAGATTTACCAGCTGGACTGGACAGTACACCTGAAATTGCCCTTTGGTCATGCCTGAATAGTAGGGTGAGCTGCTTAGTCACTTGGTTGGTGAGGGGTGAATAAAGAGCCTTGCCCTGCTGAGCAATCAGTGTCAGGGTATATTAGTGCTTGCTATTAGGTCTGAGCAAGTGCTGGGCTGTAGGATGCTTTTTGAGTGCTTAGCTTGAGAGTTAGACTAGTTTCAAGGGAAAAACTGAAGAGGAGACAGTGGAGCTGGGAAGAATTTAACCATAGCTAACCAGCGCTGCCCAGTGCGCAAAAACGTGCAAACGCGGTTTTTATAGTAGGGGAATGAAACAGATAGAAATTAGCCCAAAATAGCCAAAAAACTACTAACTTCTGGGCTGGAACCACTCCTCCAGGGACAGATAGGTTGCTGAAAGCTCCCCTCTCTCACAGGTGAACAGAGAAAGTTCCTTCTATCCAAGTAAGGTATGGGCAACTCAGAAACTAGTATCACAGCCCTGAATTCAGCACTATCCTGAAAACTGGACTATGCTAGCTTAGAAAGGCAGGAAACAAAGACTTTTTTGTTTTTTTTGAAAAGATAAGGCAAAAACAGTAAAAAATACACTTAAAACAGATTTAAATGACTACAAACGATCAGAAAAGGCTATTGCACTTTAGTGTGTAGCCTACAACAGTTAAACAAATTATTTAAACAAAAAAAACTTTTTAAAAGTGCAGGCAGTCAAATATGTACAATATGTGAAAAAAACACAAAATGTGAAAGATTTGGAGGATCAGTTAGAATAAAATGAATACAATTTTTCACAAAAGAATACTGAGATATTAGGAACTGAATACAGTGAGGCATAAGTTACATTCGAAGAATAGAAAAGATAATCCCAGAAGTAAAAAATATTATAAAGACCTGGAAACCACATATCTTGGCATTACAAAAGAAAAATATAGCCAATTAAGTCTATGGGCCTGAATCCAAAAGGTCACTTTGAGGTAAACATTTCTAATTTAGAGACAACCCTACCATAGAGCTGCAATATGAAGACATGCAGCACCACAGTAGGCTGCCTCTGTGGTTGTGATAAATACTAATGAGGTATATTGTAGGGAGGCATAGCCTAACAGGCCATGCCCACTCCTTTGGCACTACCTGTGAAAATGCATCTATGCACCCAAGTGTTTCAGAGAATCACTCAGATGCATAACTTAACATGGCTTCAGCTGGCAAGTTGGGGTAATGAACACAGTCAAATAGCCACATTCATACATCATGTTAGAAGTAAGTGCTGGGGAGTTTAGTAGTCAGGTAGTGTGAGGGTGTTTGTGAATGTATGTATGAGAGGAGCTGCATGCATACATGTGTGTGTGTGTGTGTGTGTGTGTGTGTGTGTGTGTGTGTGTGTGTGTGTGTGTGTGTGTGTGTGTGTGTGTGTGTGTGTGTATTTGTGTATGTGAATAAGATGATTAGTGCTAAAATGATGCAGGGGGCCTCCACTGTTAACTACCACAGGAAAGTATTGATCTGCATTCACGATAGCTAACAGTGATTCAAAGATATGCAAATTAGCTGATGAGTTCTTCTCTCATTACAGTTCATGTTTCTCTGAATTTCAAAATGGTGCAGGAACTTTTTACCCTAGCCCTTAATGCAAGTGGTGATTTTTTTCCAAATCAGCACATTTGCTGTCAGAAAAAAATGCATATTTCAGAACACTGTACCCCTTTCCAGAAGGATTACAGGCAGAATTGATGGGAGTTGTCTTTGAAATAGTATGGGGGGAACAGACCACATCTGAATAATAGAGTAGTACTATATGACTACTGTAACAGAGATAAAAGAATAGGAAGTTGGAATCTTTAGAAAAGGGTACTAGTAAATTACATAACAAAAAATGGAAATTGTGGGAACAATACATGCAGAAAAATGTTTTGGAGGAGAAATTAGTTTTTAAGAGAAGGCAGGAAATGAATAATGTATGTAATGGTGGTTAGCTTATATGATATATAACAATAGATGTGATTCCTAAGTCACTTCTATAACAAGTAATGGCCACTTTTGGTCACAATTCCTTACTGCTGTCTCAAATGTTGAAGTCTAGAAAAGCATTCCTTTAGACTCAATGTTCCTGACCTCCACCAGCATATAACAGAAGCTCTTCTGTAGATGAGAACTGAACTAGCCTACACAGAAGCATCTGAATGGCATTCTCAAAACATACTCAGTACTTTACCTGGGTCTGTCCACCCACTGCCCTAGCTGTCTCTCCCAACTAACTACCAAGATGTGATCAGCTGACAGCTTAGCAGCTGTCATGATGGCAGTATTCAGAATGCAAGGCCTTAGGTCTGCAAGACACAACTACAAAGTTATATACTGGCACATGGGCTCTGGTACCAAACTCATTTATGAATAACTCTGTATTTGAATAAGGTATTAATTACAGACAATATAGGACTAGCACACAAGTCCATCAGCACTTCAACCATTTGGGCTAAGATCTGACAAGCTATTCATCCCGTCACATCCATCCAGTTATAACCATCACTCCCCACATGAGCGGTGAAGTCTAGTAGAGCAACAGAATCAGTAGATAGTACCTTATCAAGCACTCAAAGCTGGTTTAACAGTCTGAACAGTAATCTCATGAATAAGCACAAGATAATTCACAGCTACACTGAGATGACCTTCCATCTACGGGCACAAACACTGCCCAACCTTGGAGCTTCTGGGTGTTCTGACACCTTTCTAGGGCTTATCATAAGGGGCAATTCCACAGAAGAATATAGAACTGGTATTTTTCAATCTCCATCATATGTTCTGACTACTTCACCAGTAGTGAAGTGATATTCCAAATATAAGAAGCCATTTTCCTTTGCTAGAATTATGGGCATCCTAATCCATCTGACTCACGTCTGGCATCCAGCTGGCATTACACCTGAGGAACACCTTTTGCCATGCAGGTACAAGCCCACAAAGCATCTTCATACAGCTTTTTCATGTTCAGTCTGACCGGGCTATATAAATTATCTGGCCATCAAGTGCTCAACTGTAAACACAGCCAACCTTGGATTAAGGAATGAGTCTTGATATTACTTTTGTAGGGAATGTTTTCTGAGTCTTTAAAATAAAACATTATTGGAGCCACACTTTGGATTGTTCTTTCCATAGACCATCCTCTCGAACCCATGTGACCCTAACAGCAACATAAAGCTCTAGACAATGTAGCTCTAAGTAAATAAGGATAAGAAAACAGCTCCATTGGAATAAAGTCATGATCTTATGAGTGGAAAATGCCACATCTTTGATGAATCTTCCTGGATCCTTCCATAATTTTACACCTGAATGGCAAATATGTATAACAAATGTATTACCACCATAGGCCAGGCCTGTACATAATGTGCACATTTTCATTCTTCAAATATATTACTGCTTGCCTATTTTAAATACTGCATCTACCAACAATACAAAGTGTCTACAACTATTTCTTTAAATTACCTTGTTTATCCTTCTATCCCTTCACTATGAGACAAACCACCTCTCCCACAAAGTGGTGGGCTAGCTTCAAATCGCAATGTGTGTGTTAACTACATTTTCTGTTCCATAATACATAAATTTCTTAATCAAAAGAATATATGATCACACAACACAGATCTCCCTCCCTATCATATCATTTTTCCTGAAGCTTGCTGCCTCTGTCTGAATTCTCTGCACCACCCATTAGAAACTCATCACCATTGGCACGGTCAACACCAAACTCAGATGATAACTCATACAAGAGCCAGTCTGCAAGTGCTGCAAGATCTAGCTAGATCAGCCTGCTGCATAGTTCCATTGTGTTTGTTGAATAAAGTAGAAAATGTTAGTTGATAAGTATAATGTGTACAACACACAGTCATAGGTTCATAAGTATATAGGTATGTACTATGTTAACAGCTACTGGGGCTTTTTAAGCATAGCCATGTATACCAAATCTTTCACAAGTTCTGGTACCCTTGGTAAGTGTAAGCAGGGGCTTGGGAGATGAAACATTACAAGCAGAGGGCTGGGAGATGAACCATTTACGGGCCGCCTTTGTCCATTACAGCCACAGCTGCTAAACCAGGGATGAATTTCCTATTCCCCATCCAATTGTCCACTTGAATTGGGTTAGGGATGAATGCATGGATGGGGAGCCAGTTCCACAGAAAGGTAGTCTCTGGGTTACATACCTGTCTCTCCAGCAGACAAGGTTTAAGTCTTCAGAACGGTAATTTGGATGCAGTTTGTTTTGCAGATATGCAGGCGATATATCAGAGTGCAGACTGATGATGCCTTGTAAGCCAGGCATAGATCTCCCATCAACAGCCTGCATGAAACCGAATACAGGGATAGGGCTGTGAGGTGGTCTGCATAGGACATGTTATTTACCCCCTGTATTCTTTTAGAAAGGAACCTCTGTAGATGTTCCAAGTGTTGAATGTGCCTGTTTAGGTACATACCAAAGGGGGCACTGTACTCAACAATAGGTCTGATGAACGTTGAATGCAGTGCAACAATGACCTCCTTGGACCTAGATGCCACACCTTTATTTATAAGTTGCACAACACAGAATGATTTCCACACTACAGTAGACACATGATAGTCAAAAGCTATATTACTGTCTATGTATGTACCAAAGTCCCTGAAAACTGGGTCAACTCTTAGGGATGAGTTATCAATATGATAGTTACCAGGAGTGTCTGACTTCCCAAAGGATTCTATTATGTATTTCTTGGCATGTAGTTTTAGTCCATGACTCTGACACCAGTTATTTGTCTGTGTCAGCCCTTCTTTGAGTACATTAGTGTCAGTAGGGGATTCTATGAGTGGTCCTAATTTGCAACTATCTGCAAATTTGGTCAGTCAGAGGCCCATGACACTGGCCTTTGCTTCAGAGAAGTAGATGCCCAGGACAGATCCTTGAGGGACTCCTGTAGTGACTGGCCTCTTTGTAGAAGTGGACTCTCCACAAATAACTTCCTGTATCTTGTCTGTGAGCCAGCTGGCTATCCAAAGTGTGACATAAGAGTTTATTTTATTTTTATTTTTTATTTTTATTATTTTACAGTTGTTGACCGGGATAGTCCGACTGGATTCATGTCCATTTTCAGTGGAGGCATGGGGAGTAAAGCTCCAAGGTAAACAGATACAATGATAAACAATGAAAACACATTGCAAATATGGTATTGACAAAAAATACATAAGCAAACATGAATAGACAAGTTCAACAGGTTGGGGGTACTCCCTGGTGACAGTCAGGGGTAAATTCAACAATAATTTGATTAATACTCTTTTCACATTCTTGATGAGAGTAAGCCAGGCTTGTGACAGTGGCAAAGCCAGTTTAGTGCCAGATGTTACTTGAGTCTAGTTTTAAATTGGCCTAGGGAGGAGAGCAAAGTAATATCAGTTGGAAGTGAGTTCCAGGCTCTGCCTGCAGAGTTTGCAAAGAGGAAATCACCAGCTGCATTGTTAATTTTGATTGTCTGAATTAGCAGTCTGCTTGAGGATTGAAGCAGTACCTGACCTATATATGCCTTTTTATACCTATTTGTACATAACCTCTTGAGTTTGTCAGCAATGCCCAAGGGGGGTACTGTGTTAAATGCCTTGGCCAGGTCAAGGTAGGCAATGTGAACTGTCTTGTCCTCATCCATTGCTTTGCTGACCTTCTCAAAGAAGTCCACCACATTCAGTAGGCATGACCTGCTCTTGACAAAACTGAACTGGGTTGGGTCTAGTGTTTGGATGTTTCATATTTCATAACTTACCATTTCCATAACTCTTTCCATGGCTTTGCATATGAGACTAGTAAGGCTTATGGGTCTGTAGTTTACAGGGTTTGTAGATGGTCCACCTTTGTGGACAGGTATAGTGGTCACCATTCTCCATTCTTGAGGTGTGAAGCCTATTTGGAGGCTATGGTTAAATAGTGATCCAGACTGCCTGATAAGTCATGTTTTGTGCTACTTGCAAGGCAGACTGAGATATTGTGGGGTCCACAGATGCAGTGTTATTGGCCTTAGACAGAGCACCAAGGACCTGTTTCCTAGTGATAGTAGCAATATTTGATGGTATTTCACGAATGGAGGCTGGGAGGAAGAGAGGGGTAAAGTTAGAGCTGAATTTGTCTGCCAATTGGTCTGCTGTATCTTCTTGCTTTTTAATTTCTTCAAGTTTTTGGGTTTCTAATACCATGACAGGAATGGACCCCATTCCTAAGTTAAAGTATGATTAAAGTTCATGAAATCAGTATTGTTTCAATCTTTGCTGTTAGCCAGAAGTACTCTTCACAGCACATGCAATGTGCCCAGTATTCACTCCTGCAATTTGTATGGAGTTACATGTATCAGTAATATATCTAAGTATGACTGTAAATTCTTTTTTATAAGACCCATTGCTCCTACTACTATTGGAACTGCCTAGGTATCCTTCTTCCACAATGACCTCATTTCTGCCTGCAAATCCTGGTATTTTATGACTTTGTGTCTCTCTGTATGTAAGACACCGTAGTCACTGGGTGTAGCAACTTCAATTATCAATGCTGCTTTTGTCTTCTTTTCATGGACAACAATATCTGTTTTTCTCATATCTGTTTTTTGAACTGTTGGTAAGGTGATCCCAAGTGATATCATTTTCTGTAATGCTTTGTGGCTCATGTTTCCAGTGTTTTTCAGCTACTTCAATGTTTGCACAATCCCCAATGCAACAGTCTTACCACATTATTATGCCATTCAGTATACAGTCCTTCTGCCATTACTATATCACAACTAGCAACAAGATGTGTGACTGTTTCCAATTCTGTCTTACAAAACCTACATTTGTCTGTTTCTCCCACACATTCAAAGGACTCTGTAGATCAAAGTATATATGGTCCACTATCTTGGTCCGCCAATATTAACCCTTTGCCTTTTGGTTTAAATTCACCTCTCCTTAACAATTCCTGCATTTGATCCTGATCAACACGAAGTTGTTCCAAGAGCCTTCTATACTTGCAGTTATATTTCTTGCCTTCTCATTTGATCCTTCACTGTATATTCTTTCTTTCTTTCTTTTGTTTTTCGGCACATTCAGTTGTTGCCTGATTTTTAGCTACTTCTGGTTTGATTTCCATTCCTGCTTGATGTCAATATGCTTCTGCTAATCTAAGCAGGGAAGTCATCTTAGATTTATTTATTTCTTTATTTATTTAACATTTGTTTCCTGGGAAAGTCCCACTTGGAACAAAGTCAATTTTCAGCGGAGGCCCGGGAAGAAACACTGCAGATGCATGTCTTTATAACTTATTCTTATTACTTATTACTGCATATAACTTATTGTCATCATGCTTCAAAACTTTCACTACGTTTGGGTCTTGTGAGGTAAGCAGATATGTATGCAGTCCCACTATTGCAGATCTATACATATAATCAATTTCAAGGAGGCTCATTCTTCTTTCAGAATGGGGAGTATATACAGTAGTCTTGGTATGCACTAATTTTTATAAATCATTTGATGAGCATGAAGCATCTTTCTTGTTTTCCTGTCCAACCTATCCAACACCTTTTGGGTCCAGTCAGTCACACCAAAATTGTAAGTTAGGACAGGAATAGCAAATTGGTTTATAGCTTGAACTTTGCTCCTAGAAGTCAACGCTGTTTTAGTATTAATTTAAGTCTTCTAAAATATTCCTTACTAAGTTTTATTCACATTTCTTCATGTTATATTGTTGATCCTTCATCATTTCCTAAATATTTATACACTCGTTCTTGTTCAAGTTCTTATATATGACATTCCTGTCCCAAACTAGCATTTTCTTGGTGTTGCAGCTTTTCTGCTTTAAAGGTTGCTGTTGCATATTTATCAATACCAAAAACGGCATTCTTGTATCATCTGAAAATGTTTCCACCACTTGCAGTTGTGCTTTCAGTTCCTCATGTGATGAACTATACAATTTTAAATCATCTACAAAAAAAGATGAGGTCTTTACACTTTTTTGTTTTCTGGGAGCCAAATTGTAGCCATGACACCTGTTAAGTAGACAGCTTAATAGGTTAAGGGCAAGACAAAACAGCAGTAGTGACAATCACTCTGAAATATCCCCCTCTGAATTTTTATCCCTGGAATAACAACTTGTCCTTTATCATGGCTTAACTGCAAAGTGGTTTGCCACTGTTTCATGGTCGCTGTAATGTAATAGATCAGTTCAGGGTATATCTTATACATTTTTAAGCACTTTTTTATCCATGAATGTGGGATATTGTAAAATGCTTTTTTGTAGTCCATCCATGCCATACTTAGATTCATCCCCTTTTTTTACAGTTCTCCATTATGATGTTATTTAACAACAAATGATCCTTTGTTCCATATGACTTTCTTTTATTGCCCATTTGTTCTATTGCCATGAGTGAGTTTTCTTCTAAATGACTATAAACTGTCAGCATAAATTCCAGTGTATAGTTTATACATCATCAGAAGGCAAGTTACTGGTCTCTAGTTTTTATGGTAGCTTGCAGGTTCGCTCTTAAGTAGCAGTATTGTTTTTCCCTGTTGTTAACAGAGCTGGTGTCTGTTCAGGGTGTGCATATAAATAGTTCTTACTCATAGCTAAATCTCCTTGTAAAGATGTTAATATTTTAGCCAGAAGTCAGGTACTGCAGCTGGCCCTTGAGTTTTCTAATTAGGAGCTCTTCTTAAATTTGTTTCAATCTTTCTGGCTTTAACTTCATCCCATTTCATATCCTGTATATGTGAACTTCTTTCTCTTTCTTTTACTTTTTCTACCTATTTATCATCTTTGTTATATTCCACAGGATCTTCATAGATATTTCTCCAAAATGTGTTCAAAATTTCTTCTTTTTTGGTGTGTTTCAATTCATTTTGCTTTATTTCCCAATTCTCTATAAAACCTTTTTGAGTTGTCAATAAATTGCTTATTTTGTACTTTTCCTTTAAATTTATCTGCATATATTCTATTTTTTCTGCCTGTGCTGACATTTTTAGTTTATTATTTGCAATAGTGCACAATAGAGCCTTATCTGTTCTGATTCTGCACATTGCTTTTATCACGTCTTTCTGAGTATTTTTGTTGATCTGTTCCCTTTCTATATTCTTCTAACAGAGACACTTCTTGTCTTAATTGCTTTTCTAGTTTTCTGTATTTGATACTTCCATGATGGCATTTGATATTCTCCCCTTCCTTTCCCTTACTACCCTGTGCTTTTTTGGTAAGACTTTATCTGTTATTAATTTAGCTGCACAGTAAAATATCCTAGTTACTTCTGTTATATCTGGCTGTGGATTATATTTCATTACTGAAACTAAGCGGAAATTCCTTAAGATTCCAAAAGCAGAATAAGTTATTTCTTACACTTATTTCACTGAACTGCACTTCTAAAACGCTTATAATTGTGCTATACAGTTGATCTACTACATTTTGCACTGTTATAAAGCTTTTTTATTGTTTCACTGCATTTATGTACTGTTTTATACTGCTTTAACTGTATTTTTCATTGCTAGATACTGTTTCATTACTCTAATTGCATGTTTACTGAATTACTGTAAACTGCTTTTTCATACTGAGAGTTGTACTTTCTGTTTGTGAGTGCGCTATCTGAGCTTTTCTGTGCATTTTTGATTTTTTGAGGTTTCTGTGTTCTACAGCTAGGAAATGTAATAGTGTGCATTACTATAAGTGTCTGTTTACAGTTAAAAGCATTCTCTAGAGTCTGCTTGCTCCTTGATCTGTTTAAAACTTTCATTTAGTGGCTACAGCTAGGAACTGTAATAGTGTGCATTACTATAATTACATTTTTATTTAATTACTAAATTGTAAACTGCTTTTTCATACAGAGACTTGTATTTTCTCTTTGTGAGTGTTCTTTCTATGCTTTTAAAGTGAGGTTTCTGTGTTCTGCTCAGGTGGCATAATCTTGATAGAGGCCTGTTGTCTAGGCCTGGTAGTTTTGTTTGAGTTTCCTGTGTTTCTGGCAGCCATTTTCTGCTGATAGTCTGTCTTCATTATTATTGAGAGTAACAAGGCCTCCTGACCTTCTGCAGTACGAGTGATTGGGTAATAGCAGGGGCTAAGTAGTAATTTGATCTTCTAACTCTTCCATCCTTACTGGTATATAAAGCCTGTGTCTTGAAAAGGTTGTGCTTGTATTTATCTGGCTGTGGATTTTATTTCATTACTGAAACTAAGCAGAAATTCCTTAAGATTCCAAGAGCAGGATAAGTTATTTCTTACACTTATTTCACTGAACTGCACTTCTAAAACGCTTATAATTGTGCTACACAGTTGATCTACTACATTTTGCACTGTTATAAAGCTTTTTTATTATTTCACTGCATTTACGTACTGTTTTATACTGTTTTAACTGTATTTTTCATTGCTAGATACTGTTTCATTACTCTAATTGCATGTTTACTGAATTACTGTAAACTGCTTTTTCATACTGAGAGTTGTATTTTTTGTTTGTGAGTGCTCTATCCGAGCTTTTCTGTGCATTTTTGATTTTTTGAGGTTTCTATGTTCTACAGCTAGGAACTGTAATAGTGTGCATTACTATAATTGTCTGTTTACATTTAAAAGCATTCTCCAGAGTCTGCTTGCTCCTTGATCTGTTTAAAACTTTCATTTAGTGGCTACAGCTAGGAACTGTAATTTTTCCCACCCACCATCCCTAGCGTTGTGGTGTTCTTATACTTGGTGGCTTTGCAGTTGCCCACCCATACTATATATTTGATCTGTGACACTCCTCCCAGTCTAGTGTCATTAGTTCATTCAATCTAATAGAGAACATTTGTGAAGGCCAACCACCTCAGATTCTTAACGTTCAATTAACTTCTGTTCCAGCTTTCTCCATTTCCACTTCCCTGTAAAAAAAATTCTAAGCTTGCTTCCCCCATTTCCTGTGGCAGGTCTTGTCCAGATATGGATTTCCTGTGTCCAAGACTGTTTGTGAGCTCCTGAGCCCCCCCCCCCAACACACACTTAAATAGGGTTAAACTATTCCTGGCGCCATAAAGTCTGCTCTTCAAATTTTCCCTTGCAACTAGCCAGCTTTTTAGTTTTAGCACTCAAATCTGTTTCTTTGAGCTCAGCACTTGTTCAGAACTCACTGTAAGCACTAAATAAGCTACAAATTACTACAGCACTCAACTTTCCTCACTTGTCTAGAGGAAAATAGTTTTTAGTACTTAATAAATAAGCACCTATCCAGGCATGTCTAAAGGTCAGCTCCCAGTGTTTTCTCCTGTCTACCTGATGAATCTAGGCATCTTGGGACAATGCAGCAATTGCCTCATGTAAATGAAATACAATTCCTCTTGAAAAAAAGCCACGGACAAAGTCCTTCTTAAAAACTTTAATGAAATAAGACAGGATTGAGCGCTTTCATAAGTCTATAACACAACTTCACCAGAATCCATACTCTAACAACCAAATTCCCTTTAAATAAGAGCAATTAATCACCTGACCTAATTAGTTCTTAAAGTTCTAGTACAAATCTCCTAAAAAATGTATATGCTAAAATTATATAATTGCATACAAGGGTTACAATAAGTCCATATATACTATTTAAATGGATATCATATAACTGAGTTATAAAATGTAAATATTAATTATAATTAAATATAAATCTAAAAAAATCTATATGCTGAGTAAATGAAAATCACACATAAGATTCATACATAATAAGACTTTAACCTTAAAACACTAGCTATTGAAGTTGATTTGTTAAGTCCAGGGGGGGCCGTGGCGTTTAACTTGAGTTGCCATAGCAACTCTTTAAACTCTATTAAATCACACCATAGTCCTCCCCAGTGCTGCTTAACAACTGTGTCCAAACCAACAAATAAAAAAACATAACCAGGAAAATTCTTTAAATGACAGTAAAGAGAATTACTCATCTTCCTATTTTTTATGTCATTTAAATGTTCGTATATCCTCTCCCTAAATTGACGAACAGTTTTTCCAACATAAAAGCTTGGGCACTTTTGACAAATAGCTAGATAAATAACACCCACCATTTTACAATTAAAATGTGAATTAATTCTTATTTTAATATTATTAACCTTAACTTGGTCAGTTTCCATTATACAAAAACATTGACTACAACTCCCACATTTAAAGGTACCAATTTTCTTTTTACTATGAAACTCTGTACCTCTGTCACCAACCTCTAACAAACTCTTTACACATCTAGCACACCTAGTAACAAAACTAGATCTCTCTCCCAGTATATATTTTAAACCTTCAAAACCCTCAAGGAAAGCCCAACTATTTATAATGATCTGCCTAACCATAGGAAAATTTAATGTATAGGTAGTAATAAAAGAACACTTGTAAGTGTCACTACTACAGTTAGTATGTTCAACCTGAATATAACCAGTTTCATGCATAATAGGTTTAACAGACCCCCTATTCCTTCTCAAAAAAAACTCATCTTGAATTTGATGAATAACTGTTTCAGGATAACTTCTAGCAACAAACATATTTTTTAATGTGTTGCACTCCCTTTCAAAAGTTCCATTATCTGTAATCATACAGGCTAACCTAATATACTTCCCTTTAATAATTCCTCTTTTTTGATGAACTGGGTGGCAGCTATCATAGTGAAGAAAACTGTTGGAATAAGTACTTTTTCTGTAAATATTGCCTCATGTACACAGACAACCCTCTCCTCCTACCACCCAACACTACGACCTATGAGAGATGCACTTATATAGCCAAACTGGAAGCAAAGCTCTCTTCACCGAAGAGTGGACTAGACAGTCAAGAGGAGAAGGTAAACACTTGCACTGCACCACACTCATCACATAATCCCTCAAAACCTACACCACCAAAACACACACACAGAAGCACAAAACACACACCTACATTCGCGGAGGCTCTCAGTAAAAATCTGCCCAAACAACCGAGACCTCCAAAGCAGAAATGCAAGCAACCTCCACCCCCCCCAACACAACCCAAATGACACATACTCAGTGTGCCACTCAACTACAGCCAATAAGGCATAACGTACCCAAAACTCTACTCATAGGTTACTCTATAGTCAGGCACACTGATGTTCCACTCACCAGACTAAACAAGGAGAAAGTTACTGTCAGCTGCCTGTCGGGTGCCAGGATCCACCACATAATGCACGCACTCAGGTCACTCCACAACAAGTACAAATATGACTCTGTCATTGTCCATGTTGGTGCGAATGACCTGAGATGTACCTCTCTGGACTACATGAAAAGAGACATGGAGGAGCTCTCTGATCTTGTAGCTCAGGCAGGTATGACTCTAGCCCTAAGTAGCATCCTGCCATCACCCAGAATGATACCACAGTACTAGGACAAAATGATTGACTTTAACAATTGGCTAAGCTTCTGGTGTCATTCTAAGGGAATCCAGTATCTGTCTGCCTGGGATGACATGATCAACAAACCACGCTGCTTTGCCAGAGATGGCCTGCACCTGTCGCCCTTGGGATTCCGGATACTGACTAAGGCTCTTGCCACCCCTATAGTGCCTTTTTTAGGCAAGGTTCAAATGACAAATTCACCACCGTAACAAGTACAAGCAAGCAAAATCAGAGGGTAATGCTACTCAATGCTAGAAGTCTAAACCTCAAAATGTACTCACTCGAGGCACTCCTTAAAATGGAGAACATCGACATCTGTGCAGTGACAGAGACTTGGTTCAAAGCTCCAGAGAGTACCCTTGCATTACCAGGCTATAATTCATACCACACCTTTCAGTCACCAAACCTGAACCGAAACACTAAAGGTGGAGGCGTGTCCATATTCATTAAGGATATCCACACCTCCAAGCTAGTTGCTCAGCATAATGCATCCAAGATTATCCAAGTTCAACTAACTCTGGGCAAAACCACAAACCAGATTGTAGCTTGCTACAGATCCCCAACCATGCCCCAGGATTCCCACTCCTCTTTTCTTGATACACTGGAAAATATTAAGGTACAACCCAACACCCTAATAATGGGTGATTTCAACTACCCCACCATTAACTGGGAAAACTACTCTTGTACCAACTCTTTTGCTCAACATTTTCTGGAAATCATCAGTTCCAACGCCTTGGATCAACTTATCTATACCCCCACCAGGGGCAGCAATATCCTAGACCTGGTCATCACCAACATGGGTGACTGGTGTTCCACACCAGAGGTCAGCTCCTCGTTGGTCAGATCCGACCACAAGCTAATCACCCTAGACATCCACATCCCGCTCCCACCCCCATTAGGAAAACAACCATAAAAAATTTCTCCAAAGCCAACTTCACGCTTCTTAAGACAGAAGTGGCAAACTTCACGACACCCATGCAGATGGACAATAGAAGTATGACTGCTGAATCCTACACAAATGCACTTTATAAGCACTTACACATGTGCATGGATCATGCTATCCCTAACAGAACCAAGATGCTATCCTCCAAAAAAAGGAAGCCAATCTGGTGGTCTTCTGCCATAAACAAACTCTACAACAGAAGAAAGAAACTGTTGCAAAAAAGAGTAAAATCCCACAATTGGATGAACTCCCTGGTCAGCCTCAGTAAGAAGCTGAGATCCCTCATAAAATCCTCCAAAGCTTGATATGAAAACAAAATTGCCACTGATTCTAAAGGCAACCACAAAGCATTCTATAGCTATGTCAAGAATCTCAATAGCAACACTCAGATCTGCTCTGAGTTACAGCACAATGACACTAAATATACAGAACCAACTGATATTGCCAACATCCTGGCAGATAGGTTCAGTGCTAACTTTACCCCCCTCTCACCCCCTAAAGGGCCCATCTTTATACCAGAAGAATGCAAAGTTCCTGTAATCACGGTTGCACAGGTAAAAACCTCACTCTCCAAAGCCAAGAACACAGCATCCATGGGACCTGACAACATCTCAGGCTGCCTTCTACACAAACTACAGAATGAACTGGCACCCCACCTAAGTACTATGTTCAATCATAGCCTCAACTCAGGCTTTGTGCCCATTGAATGGCACACTGCGATGGTTATCCCACTCCACAAAGGGGGGGCCACAACAGACCCCGGGAACTACCGCCCCATTAGCCTGATGAGCCTGGTCTGCAAGTCCATGGAACGTATCATCATGGAACCCATAAACAAAGACATTGGAGATCTCCAAACTCTGGACCCCACACAGTTCGGGTTTGTAAAAGGCAGATCATGTCTCCTAAACCTGATAGACTTCTTTGAAGCAGTCACCAAAGCCATAGATGAGGGTAAGGTGGTTCACACAGCCTATCTAGATCTCGCCAAGGCATTCGACACCATCCCCCACTCTGGAATTATAGATAAATTCACTAAACTAGGTATAAATCCCTATGTCACAAGATGGGTTGCCAATTGGCTTACTGACAGAAACCACACTGTGAAAGTAGCAGACTCCAAATCAGACTTCAGACCAGTGACAAGTGGAGTACCACAGGGTTCAGTCCTGGGTCCTCTCCTGTTTGGTATTTACTTTTCTGAAGTACAGGCCAACACAGGTCTTTGGCTAACTAAATACGCAGATGACTGCAAACTAGGAGCCATTATCGAAACTCCTAATGATGTGGACATCCTACAAAAGGGCCTCTCTGAGACAGATGCCTGGTGTCAAAGCCATGGTCTCAAGCTCAATGCCAAAAAGTGCATTGCCATCCCCTTTGGTAAAAATTCTGTACCCATGAACTACCACATAGGCGGTAGTCTACTTAACACCAAAAGTGTGATAAGAGACCTTGGGACACAGGTGGACAGTAGTCTCTCCTTTGATAATCACATCACCATAGTGGTCAGGAAATCATTCTACATGGCACACCTCATCACAAAAGATTTCTCATCCAGAAAAAAAGAGGTCATTGTTCCCCTCTACTCATCACTCATTAGACCCATTATAGAGTACAATGACCCTTTTGGTATGTACCTCACAAAACATCTACAACAACTGGAAAGACCACAAAAATACCTCACAAAGAGGATTACTGGCCTCAAACAGATGCCTTATGCAGACCGACTCAAAAAACTCCAGCTTTACTCCGTCGCATATCACCTACTCAGAGGCGATCTCTGCCTAACATACAAAGCTATGTCAAACCCAGAGCTGTTGGACATGCTCCACTTAAAGAAATCCAAATCCCTCCGAGCTACACACTCTAGGGACCTAAACCTTGTCACCACAATAAACAGAACATGCTGGAGGGATAGATTCCTGTCCCAGAGACTTCCCATACTCTGAAACAGACTACTTATCTATGTCAAACAGAGCTCCTCATTAGCACTCTTCAAGAAAAATCTTGATAACTGCATGGGTAATAGGAAATTCACCCCGGGGATCACTTCTGTGGTTCTGTTTGACAGGGGCACAGGAAAATAATTTTCTTGGGTGGCGAAAGCCAGGGTACCTTTTTTGGCTAGGCTTGTATAGGCCCTAGGGCCAATAGCCTAGTACCTACCTATGAACCTATGAATCTCTATGGACAGTCCTAATTACTGTGTTTAGTTGTTTTATCAAACTTCTAACTTTTTGGGTTTTACTGACTTTTTGTAGTTTATTTATTTCCTGAGTGGAGGCTTGAAGGGAGAGAGGAGTAAAGTTAGAGATGAATTTGTCTGCCAGTTGGTCTGCTGTATCTTCTTGCTTTTTTAATTTCTCCAGATCTTTTGGGTTTCTAATATTATGACAGGAAGGGAACCCATTCCTAAGTCAAAGAACGATTAAAGTTCATGAAATTAGTATTGTTTCAGTCTTTGATGTCAGCCAAAAGTGCTCTTCGCAGCACCCGCAATGTGCCCAGTAATGACTCCTTATGCAATTCGTACAGGGTTACATGTACTGATAACATATCTAAACACAATTGTAGATTCCTTTTTATAAGACCCGTTGCTCCTATTACTATTGGAACTGTCTGGGTATCTTTCTTCCACATTGCTTTCATTTCTGCCTGCAGATCCTGATATTTTATGACTTTGTGTCTCTCTGTAAGCAAGACACAGTGGTCACTGAGTATGACGATTTCAAAGATCAATTTGTCTTCTTTTCATGGACCACTATATCCGGTTTTCTAGCATCTACCTTTTGAACTGTTGGTAATGGGAGATCCCATGTGATGTAAATTCATAATTTTCTATGATGCTTTGCGGCTCATGTTTGCAGTGCTTTTCAGCCGCTTCAATACCATAATGTTTGCACAATCTTTTTGCTCAGTTTTGGTTGCTCCATTAATAATGAGCTCTGCACACAACTGTGCATTGCTTTTGAGGTTGCAGACAACTAAAGAATGCCTCATGGCTGTAGTTGGCCTAGGAGTCACGTGTGCATACTGTGTACACAGAAGCACTGGGATGCTGCCACACTAATGCCACATCAAAAAGAAGTTATGTACTTATCATAACGTTCCATCTGTGTTGTCGATCTTCATTCTTCTGCAACGAGTGATTCAGATCCGATCTGTTGGATCCGACTCGGCCGATGCTAAAGCCCGCAGCCACCAGATCTCTCAAGCTTCTCCCTTACCCACAATGCACCTACTCAATTACCTCAGATCTTGTTTGCTGCTACATTAGCGTAAGAAGATTAGAATAGTTATGGAAAAGCCAATATCCAGAGTCATCATTGCTTTTCTCGCTTTTTACCAAACAGTTCTCATCCTCCATACTCTCTGCCTCAGTAGTACAATATGCTGATGACACCACCCTTATATGTGCCGCTCCCACAATAAAAGAACGGCATAACCTAACCCAAAATAACTTTATCTTAGCTGAAACATGGTGTACTAACACCAAACTCATTCTTAATCCCAAAAAAACAAAACTTATTCTGTTCAGCCTAGGTAGGTCCCCCCCTTCAGACAACAACTTTTGCATCACTTCCAAAGATAATATCCAAATCAGTCCAACCTCACACACTAAACTGTTAGGTGCAGAAATTGACAATAACCTAAGATTTGACATCCACATAGCTCAAACCATCAGGAAAGTAAATAAAAAGCTTGGCCTCCTATACAGGAACAAAGATTTTATCACTAGACATACTAAGGCCACAATAGCAAGGACTCATCTTTTGTCCATTCTCCTCTATACTTCCCCAGTCCTGACTAACCTCTGCCGGGCTGATTTAAACAAAATGGAATCTTGCTACAACAAGATTGCCAAGTTTGCTACTGAAGCCTCATACAGATCCCATCACTGTCTATCTTTAAAGCAGCTTAACTGGCTTGAGCTCCCTCAACTTCTGCTACTCAGTCAATTGTCAGTAGCACACAAGTTATACTATCTTCCTGACAAAATCCCTGCTCTCCAGGATCTGATTCAACTCTCTACTACTGCTAGACCATTAAGATCTACTAACCAGAACCTCATAAATGCCATCAAATATAAGAATTATGATGGTAAGTCTCTCTTTGTTTGCACTATTGCGAGAGCATGGAATTCACTACCTAGCCAGATAACTTCTAATAACTCTACTATACAGTTTATAAAGCTCTTGAAAACCCACTATTCTAACAACTGGTTATGCTCATGTTACTCCCCAGAGTAAGATATAAACAATGTATAAAAAGATAAAAATGAGAGTTCTGGTAACCTATTCCAGCTCGCTGGTAAAACTGCTGTTTAGATCATTCCTTAAAATATGTCATCATTGTAATAATTTTAGTATAGGCCAAGGACCTATTTATCAGATAGTCAACAAACACTATCTGAGGTCAGTAGCAATTACCAATGCATGTTTTTATCCTAAAATTACAATGTTTGATTTTTGCCTCTGCTGTACTGAACTTTTTTGTTACCTTCATTATTTTTTTAATTTGTTTATTTTATTGTATATGAATTTTTTATTTTGTGTTTAATTTTACTTGCTTTTCTCCCCGGGCCTCCGCTGAAAAGGGACCTGTGTCCAGTCAGACTTTTCCGGTTAACAATTATTAAAATAAAATAAAATAAAATATATATATATATATATATATATATATATATATATATATATATATATATATATATATATATATATATATATATATATATATATATGTACATATATGGAGACCATGTAAATACTCGTTCCTCCAGAAGCCAAGAACAGGGGTTGGTAGGATGGGAGTTGAGGAAGAATAATTGACAATACAGATGGAATGTTATGGTAAGTACATAACTTCATTATCTGATGTTGTCAATCTTCTCTCTATCCTCAACAAGTGGGACAGCCTCCCTAGCTACTTGTATCCAGGATGGACTCAAGGAAGGATATTCCTGAGCACCATATTGCTAAATTATGCTTTATCTCTGGAGACCAGATCCAACTTGTAATGACTGATAAAGGTATGAGGAGTAGCCCAAGTTGCTGCTGCACAAAAATCATCCATAGACATCCTTAACTGAAAAACCATTGAAGTAGACATGGATCTAGTTGAGTGTGCTTTCAATGGGTGTTTAAGAGGAATGCCCAATTTAGCAGAGACAAAGAAGATGCACTTTGTCAGCCACTTTGATAGGATAACTTAGGAAACTGGTTTCCCCAAGTTTGATTCAGAGAAGGAGATAAACAGTTGGTCTGCTTTCCTGCTTTTTTCCTGTTCTATGCAGATAGAATCACAATTGTCTATGAACATCCAGTAAATGTAAGATAGCCTCTCCTTTGTTGGTAAACTTGGGGAAAATCACTGGCAAATTGATAGTACTATTGATGTTGGATTTTCACACCACCTTTGGAAGAAAGGATGGGCTGGTACATAAGGTCACTCTATCTTTGTGGAAAACCAAGTAAGGAGGTTTAGAAGATAGCACTTGGATCTCAGAAATTCTTCTTGAGGAAGTAATGTCAACCAAGAAAATTGTTTTCCATGTAAGATATTTAAGGTCACATGTAGTTGCTGGTTCAAAGGGAGGTTGTGTGAGACTGAAGCATCAAATTTATGTTTGATGGAGGCATAGGGTCTTTAAAAGCAGGCTCTAGAAGAAGTGTCCGTTTTAAGAAGGCCTTGCTCAATTTGTGAGAAACTATGGATGTGCCATTAAATCCTGTATGGTAATTTGAAATTGCTGCTAGCTGTACTTTAATGGTTGAAGTACTGGCATCATTCTGAAATAGGTGAGCAAGGAAATCTAAACTGCGATTGATGAGAGATGAAAAAGGACCAAGATTATGTCGCTGAACTCAAAGGACAAATCTTTTCCATTTATTGAAATGTCTTCCTTGTCGAGTGTTTATGGGCAGATAAAATTATAGGTCGAACAGATGATGAGAGCATAGATTGTCTGGCTACTAAGGGAACTGGAGAGGTCAAGCAGCCAGCTTGAGGTTTTTGTATATCCAGGTGTGACATACCCATCGGGTGAAACTGGAAGTCTGGGGTCAGGTCTAGCTTCCATTTGGGTTGAAGCAGGTGAGGCCATAGGAAGGGGGACCAATTTTGTCGAGGCCAATAGGGGGCAATGAGGATTACTATGCTCTTCGACCTGGCAGCTTTCTGCAGAAATTTGGGAATCAATGGGACTGGTGGGAAGGCATAAAGGATACTGGGGGGACCAATCATGAAGTACAGCATCCCTTGCTGACTCCCCCTGTGGAGGAATCCGGGGAAAGTAGTTGCTGCACTTGTTGTTTAGGGGAAAGGCAAAAAGATCACAGCATGGCTGGCCCCATTGACGGAAAATATCATCTGGATTTCCCCGGAATGTGCGTCACTAAAAGAAAGCGGTTGGAAGAAATCACCCACTGCCAGACCCTGAGAGCTTCTCGACAAAATGGATAAGATCTGGTTCCCCCTTGTTTGTTGATGTACCAGACGATTGACTTGTTGTCCATTTGAATCGCAACTGTCCCAGAGAGGAGAGCATCTTGAAATGCTCACTATGCCAAGAGCACTGCTCTTATCTCTAGAATATTTATATGGAAATTGGCATCTTTTGGGGACCAAGTACCCTGGACTGTCTTTCCCAGATAATGTCCCCTCACCCTATATGGGAAACATCCATGGTCACTATGGTGTTGGGCTGCTGGGGGATGAAGGGACGGCCATGGCACAGTTGATCGGATTGGATCCACCAACAGAGATCTCTTTTGCAAGTATCGGTGATTTTTTATCTGGAATTACACTGATTGATGGAAGACTGACCATTGAGTAGCTAACAACCATTGAAGGGTCCGCATGGGAAACCTGGCCAATGGAACTAAGGTTATTCGCTGCTGCCATTATGCCTAGAGTTCAGATAACTGTAGGGGCTGAGATTGATATGTTTCATTCAACCTTCTTACTTGTGATCTTATTGTTTGAACTCGTTGTGGTGGAAGGGAAGCAATGGCAGTCTTTGTGTTGAGCAGTGCTCCAATAAATTCTAATGTCTGAGTTGGTTGAAGTTGTGATTTGCTGTAGTTTATGGTTATTCTTAGGAGGGCACAGGTATGGAGAACCTGATCCCTTGCATGAATGAGCTGATGTCTGGTAAGAGTGGTGATAAGCCAGTCATCCAGTTAGGGAAACACCTGGAATCCCTGCAACCTGAGGTAAGCTGCTACTACTGCCATGTACTTGGTGAACACCATACAGGCTGTGGTGAGTCTAAAGGGCAGTACTCTGAATTGGTAGTGACTGGCTCCCAACTGGAAGCGTATGTATTTTCTGGATCTCTTATTCATTTTTTATGTGATAGTAGGTATCCTGAAGATCTATCAAGCACATCCAGTCATCCTTGTCTAGAAAAGAGAGAATGGACTGAACAGTGACCATTTAGAACTTGGTTCAGTGAAAAGATTTGTTTAGATTTGTGAGATCCAAAACTGGTCTCCAGTCCCCTGTTTTCTTTGGCACTAAAAAGAACCTTGATTAAGTACCGGATCCTATCTGGTCTGGTGGCACCTCTTGGATGACTCTTTTTTCTAGCAGCTTTTGAATCTGGATTGCTGCTTGATCCCGCTAACTGGGTGGAACATTGGGGGATTTTTCTGGAAATTGGTAGTGGTAGGGAAAATGGTGATTATATAACCTCTGGATATAATTCTCTGCAACCAAGTATCTTTTGTTAAGTCTAGCCAGGCTCCCTGGTGCAGGGATAATTGTCCCCTGGATGCCTCCACAGGTGGACAGCTGGGCCTCTGTTCAGGAGTGCTGGTAGGGTTTACCAAAGAAAGATTCTTGTGAACCCTGGTTTTGCAGTCCACCTTTGCAGTCCACCTCATGGCAGAGGTGGACTGCAAAACCAGGATTCTTGTGGACCCTGGTTTTGCAGTCCACCTCTGCCATGAGGGTGATGACGTCCATGGGAGTTTCACCCTTCTCTGCCCCTGGGGGCACTTCTTCCACATGTGTCATGGAAAGGACCTTAGGACTATTTTGAACCGCATTTTCTGGCCACTCTGCTGATTCCTGGAGTAGGATCTATGGGGGCTCCGAAAAACGTATGCCCATGGCAGACAAAGTCTTTCAATACTCACAATTCTCACAGCCGGACAGAGTTTCTTTCATTTTAGGGCCAAAAAGAGTAGTTCCAACAAAGGGAGCATTAATGAAATTGGACTTAAATGGCTCCACAAAATTGCACAAGTGCATCCAGGCATGCCTCCTCATGAAAATGCCTAAACCCGCAACTCTTGCAGTCCCCTCCGTTATGTTGGAAACTGACCTCATGGAATTACTGGATATTGACTGTAGGGTTGCCAACTGAGAAGTTACCAAATTTAGAGCCTCTTGCAGAAATGGTTCCTGAGAGAGTATTTGATAACTCCTTGGTCAAATCTCTCTAAAGTCTAATAAGGTGTGCCAAATAGCTCGGAGACCACAAGGCAAAAGTCTCTGAAGCAAAGACATGCTTCTCCAGTCCATCCATTGCCCATGACTCCCTGTTGGGGGGATGAACAGTGGAACTCTCATTGGCTAGTTCCTACTTAGTGGCTTCCACAATGACCATGGCATCAACTGGAACCCCTTTTCCCCAAAACTGTATGTCTGCAGGTGGTGCCATTATCCTGTCTGGTCTCCTAGGTATGAGTTCTATGGAATCATCTTCCTTCCACATCTGCCTAGAGATCATGTTAATGAGCTCATTGGCAGACGGACTCACCCAGAAACTAGAGGGTCCTGCACTGAAAGCCATCAGGAGAAAGGATTCATCCAGTGAAGGGTTGGAGGATGTCCAGCTAACTCTCTGTTTAAGGATTTCTAGGATGTCTCCGAAAGGAGCATCTTCAGGAGGTGACCACGGGGATCCTTTGCCCTCATCAAAATCTGTGTCTTTGGTGACAGACTCCTGTGGGGAGTCTAGGTGCTTCCTCTTGCGTGTCCTCTTCCTGGGCACTTCATCAGTGAGATGTTCTGGGGAAGTCTTGGAAGATGAAATCAAAATTCCCTGAAAGAGAACCTGAGGTTTTGGTACAGGATGTCCCCATGGAGAAAGTTGTTGAGGTTCCAGGAGCTGGGGCATCAAGGTGGAAGAGGAGGATCTGAGGGGGAAGGTTGCGTCAGGACTGCTGAGGCAGAGAACACTCTCTTTGCAGCCACAAAGGCAGATTTCAAAGGAGCCAGAGAGAGGCTCTGACCAGAGAAAGAAGGTTTCTGAATCATCCTCTCTCTCTGATCCATTGACACTGCCCCCGAGGAGAAAGCCAGAGCTGAACTGTCCAGTGCTGAGACGCCAAGGAACAGAGACAGCTCCAAAAACTTCGGAGCCAAATGCTGCTCCAAGAGCTCTCCAGATCTAAAAGGATCGGAGGTCTCAGAGATGATGTGGGATCCGAGGATATGGATATCTGAGGATCTGAGACTGATAGATTAAGACAACTGGGATCCTGACACTCAATGCCAATGGATGGTGTTACAGGAGGAAATATAGGGAGGTTTGGTGGAAGGTCGGGTAGCCTGACCCAGAGGGGTAGGCACCAAGGGAAAACCAATCTGCCCCTGTGTCGAGAGAATCTCCTCACCACTCTCTCTTTCTCTACATCTTCTTCTGTGATACTTCTGGAAGAACGAGTAGAGTAAATGGAGGGGATGCTGGCCTCTGCAAAAAAAGGTGATGGAAGTTTGTCAGGAACTGGGTCCATCAATGGAGAAAATCTGGTCCGAGAACAATATATAGTCTCTGAAGGTTCTGTTTGATCTGATGATTTTGTCTTCTGATCCAACTTAGATAGTACATGATCCTTAATGACTGATTTTATGCCGTAGGATCTGAAGGAGCAGCTGGATCCTGAATTCTCATTTTCTTCTGATCCGCAGTTGAGACTAAATGTTTAGCACTTCTTTTCCAGGAAAAGGCTGAGGAAGATTTTGATGAGGTGGAAGGCTTTGACTTTGCAGACTTGGATATGGCTTCTCCAAAAGAGAAAGTGATGAGACCTTTCAATATTAATTTGTTTTTACGCTCTGCTAAAGCTCACAGATTAAATCTGTGACATATCGAGCAGTCCTCCTGTAAGTGTAACGGACCCAAGCAGTACACACACAGGGTGTGCATCTGAGAGTGGCAACTTATGCCCACATCTGGATCATTTCTTAAAATCCGCAGGTTTGTCAGTCATCATGCAATATCTGAATCAAATAATAATAATAATAATAATAAGTATAAACTCAAGTAGGAAAGCAATCCAAAAATAGAAAATGTAACCTCTTTTTTTTTCTAACAGGAAGAAAAAAAAAACAAAGGGATACCACCAGTGGTATGAAGAGTTACGACGACGTCATAAGGGAAGGGCGATACTAACGATAGTATCTAACAGTACCAAGTACGAAAAGGAAAAGGGAAGAAAAGCAGTAGCAGTAAGGGAAAAAAAGCTACAACTATACCACTCTAAAGACAACCGTTAATAAAAGGAGGCAAGGCAATACCAAAAATGGTCTGTAAGAATTTAAGACAAAGTCATACGAGCAAGGGAGAAAAACAGCAGACATAGTAACCACAAAAACTAAAGGCTAAAGACTAAAACTAAAAAAACCTAATTAATGGAAAGAATTCTGAGCAAAAAACTTTACTTATCTAATACAGCTCGAGAGAAACTGGTACAGCATGTCCGATAGCTAGAAGAGGCAAACAAGATCTGACGTACTTGGGTAGGTGCGTTGTGGGTAAGGGAGAAGCTCAAGAGATCTGGTGGCTGCGAGCCTTAGCATCGGCTGAGTCAGATCAGATGGATCGGATCCAAATCCACTCATTGAGGATATAATGAAGAGTGACAACATCAGATTAGCATTTTTCTCAAATGAAGAGCACGTTTCTCTGCACTTTCTAGACTCCAGATGAAAAAGATTATTTGTGCCAATCTACTTACCTCATCATAAAAATAAATAAAATTAAATAAATATATGCATAAATATGACAGACATAAGGCAATTCTTATGAGGGGTGGCGCAAAAGTTAGGTGACTGGATTGACTATGTGGGTTATGTGACCCTTGCCTGCTGTCACAATAATATTACTAGCTCATCACAACATATTAAGGAGACACCGGTGACCATGAACTGGAAAAGTATACCTCATGCCTACCAGATCATTAACAGAGCCTTTTAATTATGTTTAGTGTTTGGGATGTACCACAGATGTCTGCAAGCTATAGCCAGTAAAAAAATATATATATATCACTGCGTCTTACATTAACTGCAGCTAGATCAGTACAGTAGAATTGCCCTGATCTCCAACTTACATATGTGCTGAAACAGAAAGAATTTGCAGAGGAATCTTCAACTCTGGGGAAAAGGACCACTGACCATACTAGGAGACTCCAAGTCCTAGAATAAACAAGCAGAATATGGGCAGTTATACCCCTCAGTGGGGACACACAAAGGTTACGTTTGATAAAGTTAACCCATGAAAAATTGGCTTATCACTCTGAGAAACAGTTCCCACTCCTATTATGCTAAAAGTGACTGATGCTGACTGTCATTCTGAGGCATCAGGTGCACAGATTGCAACCAAAGACTACAGCCAGGTAACAAAAAAGCAGAACTTCACTGTTTCATAGCATGGAAAGTAAACATGTCATAATTCTGCTTGTTGATTTAATGAAAACAAATTTGTTTAGTTAAATTAAAAAGTAAACTAGGTTGAGATAGTCTATGAAGGCTGGCAAAGTTTAACTTAATGTCTACAAAAAGCAGAACACATACAGAGGTTTGCATAAGACAAAGATCTACATGAAATGAGTACTTCACATCTGAAGGCATTCACTCAGGCTCTGGTGCAAGAAAGGGGAGATGAAAAGCAACCTCTCTAGAAAGTTCTGAGGAGCCACTGCGCTGTTATTGCTGCATTTATGATGAAGATGGTGTCTATAAATACTGTTTCACGCTGAAGAAGTTCAAGTAACTGATGATTACAGTAAGCCATTGTAATGTTTACATCTACAGGCAGGCTAATGAATCCACAGTAATGACTATTGTTAATGTTGCCAGAGCTGCAGTCTGAAGAATTGTTTAGATGAGACCAAAAACACTCCAAAAATCACTTGAATTTCCAACTGGAGAGAAACATTCTACTCCCTCACAAAAGAAACAGGCATAAATGTTAACTACATCCAATCCTGCTAGTCACTAGAGGACGCATACTCAATCTGTTACACACTGAGCAAAGGAAGGGTAAAATGTATGGACAAAATAAAAATCCAAACTAGAAATTATCTTACAAGTTTAGTGGTGTAGTGATGTCAACATCCATAATGCTTCAGCGAATTGATTGGATGACACATTAGCTGGCCCAGCAATGCAGACGAAATGCATCTGCAACCAAGGTTCAGGAAGGAGCCAAGGTTTCATTAGGGATGGCTGAAGGCTATGACAAAGGTAGGGAAGAATTACACATCAGAAGGTTCACTACAGAAATACCTGGAAACATCAATAGGCCATAATGAGTTAAATCTGAGTCACTGTGTACAGGGTTTAAGTGCACTGCAATGCACCAATTCCAGCTATGATAGAGTCCAGCACTTCAGCAACCTCTACAAGATTATTTGGTATTAAGGTACTGAAGAATATAAAAGGAAATAATAGCTGCTTCTATATGATTATACATCATACTTGTGCAGAACATAGCAAATGACATTCTTCAAGGGAGGCCAGACAACCAGGTAAAAAAGATAATAGCAGAATTGGGGGGGCACCAGGAATTCAGAAAGAATATCACTTAGAAAAAATAAAGACTACAAGAATCAGTGCTAACATACAGATTCTGTTTCTTTGCATATGCTGCTGAATACTAACAGCTTGACTCAAGTCACTCCATTGGAATTTTGGAGTTTTGTACTAACGTCCTTTGATTTCGTCAAAAAGCTATGCCCTCACATTTCAAATAAATGTTTAGTGACCTTTGTGGTTCAAGAGATATAAAGAAATGTACATGACAAGCTATCACAAATCTAATCTTTACACTGGTAGTGTTAATCAGATTCTAGGTCTTAAACTGCATTTTGTAAGTCGTAATAAACACTGTAAATATTAATTTTGTAATACTCTGCAAACATCTTTCAGTACTGAAGTATCCACTCAAGCTATACACATACTGTCAGCAGCATCTTATTTGACCACTTGTGAGTTTTCATATGAGGCTATGCAGTTCTGACTGTGATACCTGATTGGTGACATAGTTAGAAAAATATGAAAATTATGACAACATAAGTAAATACAGCACCCCATGCAGAAGTCAGGTATAAGTGCAGTTAACATTGCTTATCATGGATGCGTTAAGATGAAGACTTTCAATAACTTGTAAGTAGCATGGTTTTGGAATCACTAATGTAAGTATGAGCAGGCTATATTATATGCCCAGAAGTATCAGTAGGATGTAACTACAGAAACATCTAGAAGTATCACTACGTCATGATGAGTCAAATCTGAGTCATTGTGTATGAGGGTAAGTGCAATGCAAAGCATCAATTCCTTATTTGATGTTCATTTTAGGATTTTAGCTTTCTTTTATGCATAAGACAAAACTGTTCAAGTAAAGGACCAACTCAAGACTTTAATTTTCATGACAACAGCTAATAAGACAGAAACTTTTTGTGAAACACAACTTTCTATTTCATCAAAGTGCTCTGATTTCTTCTGACCTCCCAGAGATATGTGGTAGGTGAAATGTAATTCTCCAAACTGCTAACAGTCATTCATGTAGTGTGTGTGTGTGTGTGTGTGTGTGTGTGTGTGTGTGTGTGTGTGTGTGTGTGTGTGTGTGCACTCTGTGATGGACTGACACCTTGTCCAGAATAGGTTTAATGTGCTATGCCCAGTGGCTGCCAGGATACGCTGTGGTGACTCCCCAACCCTGTGAAGGGATAACGTGAGCTATCGGATAAAGAATGAATAAATTATGATTGTGATAACTGCCTCTTTTTTAAAGTTTTTTTTTTTTTATTTAACCTGCACTTCTGCAATAGGTATGACAAAAGCCTTTGGGCAACAGGTAACATTCATCTCTAGTGGTTATAGGTGGGAAAATATTAAAAAATTTAACAGCTGCAAGTAGATAACTGAAATATAACATTTGTAAATTTCATTACATAGAGCATAAATTATAGTGCAAGAATGTTTTACTCAAAATAACACGTCCTTTTACAAATCTTGGCCAAGACATTTTTGTATCTGAACAGATTCCCCCCAATCACATATACTGCACAAAAATCACTGATCTTTGAAAAATATTAAATGTATTGCTGTTTTGTCCATGATGGGTGGGTCAGTACTATGCTGAAAAATACAGTGCTCTGATGCTTTAAACTCAGTAATCTGACGATGCATCAATTACATTATAATTTTGCAAATGTCCAATGTCCATTTCATCTCTGTTAACAGAACCCAATAAATTAGTATGCAGTTCCCATTTGAAAAAAAATTACTTAACAAGCTCCAATGGTTATATTAGCATAAAATATCAGAACATCAAAATGAACAAAAACATACACACTGCCGATGGTAAGCTAAAAACAGAAATAAAAGTGCTGAAATAACAAGTTTTCATTACGTTACTAGATCATGACCAAATGTTGTAACAAAAGCTACACAAGAAAATTATTTTGTTTACCTTGCTAACATTCCTGCCATATATGACATAGCCAGGGTCTGTAAATGAAAGCAAATTGGGTATACAAATTAGTATAATAATAAAAACATATCACTGTTTTTAGAAAGAATTTCATCTAACCATTATTTAAACTTCAGCTGTTTTCAGATGTTATAATATTTTTTTCCAAATTCAGCCAATAAACAAACCAAAAGATGTATCAGCTGGGACCTGGATTTATAAATGATTTGTGTAATATGAGGTGCATAATGATGCTTGAAAACACAGTGCAAAGGGTTTGGATGAGTCAAAGGCAATGTTTGCACAAAACAGCAATTGTCAATATTGCTCAATGAGTAGTACATGCAAATGAGTGCATAATGACATGTAAATCATAAACCACATGCCAATAAGTAACATGGAATATGCAAATGTAGGAGACCAACATGGCAGAGTAATTCATAGATGTATAAAACAGCACTGCTGTACACCTGCACTCATATAACTTGAACATCATGATTTACAGCGTACATGACATGAACCATGTTAGATATAGCAGCAGCAGTAGCTCAAAATGATATGCTGGTAGCCGTCAAAGTCAGTGCTTGCAATGTTGTGTATTGTGATTGGCCTTGTCAATGGAGACGGTTGAGGTAGTGAGTCACATACTAGCATCTGACAGAGAAGCAGATCACCGATTGCTTTGGAACTGACAGGGATGTACTGCAAGAACCTAGTCAAACTGTGTTACCAATGAGGAGAATCAAGGGTTACATAAAGGTAAGCACATTCCTTTGAACACTATGGTATGTGTAGTGTTGACCATCCTAGCTACGAGAACTTTCCAGCTACCTATAGGGACACTTGAGTTATACTGCAGGCCTCTACCTCACAAAGAGTTAAACAATTCCTCAACATCAAGCTACAATATGTGGAGAGACACATGCAGTTCCCAAAGATAACAAAAAAGGGAACTAGCATCATGCAAGCATTCTAGGAGTTTGCACACTTACCTGAAGTCCTGGATACTACACATTGCACCACTGCTTTGATAAAGGTCCCATATGGTCCATAGGGACAGATATACATAAATAAGAAGGGCTACCACACCCTGAACTACCATGTGGTCTGTAATACCATGGGAGTTACTTATAATGTGTCCATATACGACCTGGACAGTTCATGATTTACATATATGACATTACCATACAACTGACCTATACAAAAAGCACCTGCAAACAGGGTCATCTGGTTGATACATGCACAAACACACATACACTAGACAAAATGGCCAATGCATACAGGTTGCATTCATGGTGGAAGCATGCCACATATAATGGTGTGTCTTTTATATTGTAGGTGATGCTGGATATAACCTTGAGCAACAGATGATGACCCCCCCCCCACTATAAACCTGCAGACAACTGTCATACAACACGGCCCATGACAAAACAAAATTAGAGATTTTGATTTACTGTGTAGGAGTGGCACTACAATTTAGATCAGAAATATGCAGCAAAATATTTTTATTGTGCGCCATGCTATGCAATATGATCATGAGTAAACAGGTAGTGCAGGCTGACAACACTATGCCCGAATAGGCTGTAACTAATACACAAGAAGTACGACAGGGAGGAGACACACACTGGAAGAGTGCAGTCTCAGCCAATGCAAAGTCAGGCAAAATACACTGCAGCATTGATAAAGTGGTGGCTTCTGGTCTGCAACTATAGGCAGTGTCAAAGATGACACAAAATAATATGATGTATGCTTTAACACTCAGCCTATACCAGGTAGCGCATGATCTGGCTTCACTGTGTGTCAGACCTCAACATACCCACAATGGATACGATTGGGCAGGGCACATTCATCATCTGCACAGGTTGAGGGAGACACAATGACAGTTGACTACAGCAATGCAATGTGGGGAAGGGTCATGGCAGATGAATGTGGTAAGTTTGTACCCGGTGGTTTGGCGGGGTTTAGGGATTAGATATTCAAGTAATGGTTTGTGGTGTCACTGTGTGACCATTGAGGTGTTCAGTGTGACAATCATTTGTCACAATGAACACCTCAGTGTGACAATCATTTATGTTAGGGCTGCAACCATCCCATGGCAGACACAAGGTGGAACTACTGGATCTTCTGGGGCCACCATGATACGATACCCATAAATACAGCACAGGGAGCATCTCTAACCATTAGCAAGGGTGCCAGGCCATGTGCCAGCAAGTGACAGCAATGATGTGTCTGCAATACTCTGTATCCTGACATGGGACACCTAGTGCATGTTCACCACATGTGCAGACACAATGAGCAGTCATAATGGGTCACATGGATACAACTGTGTAGGAATTATTTTCCACCAGTGGCCTCAGTATAAACACTGTCCCATTTTGCCAATACTTCAGGTCACTCCGCAGTTGGCCCTAAACATGCCATGGAGCACACATATTCACTACACAGTGCAGTACAAAATAGCTGTTTGTGCATGGATCCTGGCTTGCTCATCTGTTGCTTGATTCACCAATGTGCCCAATGTGTTCATCATATAAATAGGAAAGAAAAAAGGTTACTAGGAAAATATAAAATTTGAGTATGGCAAGCAGGAAAGGCAGGGGAGAAACACAAAGGTATGCAAAAGGAACATGAGTTGGAGGAAAGGAGGGATATTTTTGGGGACTAGATCTCTTTTCCTTAATTAAAAGAGAAGGATAGAAGGGAAAAGTAGTGATGGATGGTATCCAGTACACTGGCAGTGAAGGGCAGGTAGCAGGTTTGGGCAGACTGTTGCAGAACACTGACACAGATAGTGAACACACCAAAGGTAGGGTATACAGTGGATGAACACAGAGAGGCAGAGAGAAACAAGTGTTGATGAGAAGAGCTGGGCAATAAACAGTGACACAGTAGGAGGGATAACACTCACACCAGACTGTCCCAAAGCCAAACAGCCCCTGGTTTCACACACCTGATGTCATGGGCCAGTTGCTCTGCCAGTAGCCTGATGGTCAAGGCCAACTAACCGAGACTCATGAAGCCTCTCCAGAATGTGTTACATGATGCCAGTGCAGGCATGCAACTGCTGGCCCTATTCAGCAGCCACTAGCATCTGCTGCTGTGCCACCAGACGTAACACCCTCTCCCCTTCTCAGAGGCTGAAGCAGATGGCATCTCCGACCCCCAATGTCACCTTCAACAGGAGGCCTTGACCCCCCTCATGAAATGCAGACACAGAGTGCCATGGTAGCCCAGCAGCAGCCACAGCAGCTAAGGGAGTCCAAGGTATATATTGGCATGGCACTTTCTCTGCCATAACTGTACCTGTGTGCAGCAGGACATAGGAAGAAAATTATAAGACACACAAGCGAGAAGAACATCATTCCAACTGCAAACTGGAAGACTATACAACACATTCACGTCCTGCTGCCTGGAGAAGTGGTCTTATCTTCTGTGGCAGCTAACCACATTTAAATGATGCTCCTCATCAGCTGTAAAACAAAGTTAGAGCTGTTAAGCAGAGGCAGTCAACCTAGAACACTGTGTCATATAAATGCCAAAAAGATAATGTGAGTACATTCTTAGCTATATCTCTGGAACCACTGATTCATAATGATGAAGCAGGTCAGGGTGATGCTGCCTCACATCATCATAGTGATATCTGCACTGTTTTCCTGTATGGCTGAAGCCAATGGTGTCATACAGCAACAGAGCAAGGTCATACCAGGCATCAGCCTTTCTAAACTGAACATCACACCACTCTAGCCATCACTTCTCAAAATCCTTGTGCATTAAGAATAGAAAATACTGCTGTCTCTGACATACCATGCATAAACCCTGTGGTTGTCAGTGGAGCAAACAATTATGCCATGCAATAGGTTTATTCAAGAGCAATATGGAAGATTCTTGCTCATGGAGGCATGTTGCTGAATCACATGCTGCACAGAGCAGCACTACACCACAGCACCTCACTACCATGGCACAGTACTGCATGAGCAACCTGGCCTGGTGGATGCACAATAGTGTCACATACTTCATGCTAAATAATGGCTCATGCCACTAGGTATGGATAGCACAATGAATACATACAATGACTCATAGACCCACCACTATGTGACCTCATTAGCATTCCCACCATGCTACATATCCTGTGCTAAACTGATATACAGCAATGCCACCATCTTGCACAACACCACTCTGAAGCATAGGAAAATAATTTATCGTAACAACTGTTAAAGTGTTGAGACCATGTCATTACAGAAAGAAGGAAGGGCATGGACTGGTAAAGTAGATCTTGCACCCCATGCATGGCATCTGTTGCCTGCCCTGGGAAGGAATGGTCATTGTATAGTTTTTGTAACTAACACATATGCAAGAATGGGCCATATATGGATGTCTCACCTCTGATACAGTACACACAGTGGTAATAATACACCATACAGTGATGTGAAAGCATGTAAGTGCTAGGTACTCAGACCCCCCCCCCCAAACATGTTTTATGTTGCACAGTTACATGGGACAGTTGTGTGTACTTGTGGGGGAGCATAAAGTGGCCCTAGGATATTGCATGAAATAGCATGACATACCTAGGTTGGGGGAATGCCATGGCCCAGCATATCTGTAGGCTACAGAGGTCATAGCTGGTAACTACAGGCAATACCCAGGTTCAGACAGTGAGGGAAAGCCATGGAAAGTAATGCAAACATGGTATAGCTAAGCATATATGTCAACTAAGTAACATGTTTTTTCTGCAGGTATACAGGTTACAGCCTTGGCCACCCAGGGGAGAGAATGCCTAGAGCTATCACAGGCCAGAAGAAACTTTCACAAAGCTCCTTTTCATACACCTCTCCTTTCTGCCTCCTGCCTCCTTCCTCCTTGACTTCATAGACACAACAATTCACTTCCCTAAAACTTTCCTCATACAATTTTAATTTTCTTCTCCTTTCCAGCATCACCACATCTATACTTTCTTTTCTCACCTCTACATCCAGAAATCCTTCTCTAATGTACATATCTCAGTATAAAACAGTGTGCATTTACTTGTGTTCAGAGTTTTGTAGAAGATCCATTATGTAGTACAAAAATATTACTCATTTACTAGAATTTATAGCAGTATAATATTCATTATGCAGCATAAATGTCTTTAATGTCTATGTACTCATACTGTAAAAAGTTTAGCAGCATCTTAGTAACCTTGCACTGATTACTTCTATAAATGCTTTGTATCTTTGATTGCATTACTATTTTCTTCATGTAAATTACTGTGCAACAAACTTTTTATATTACCTTGTATCCTGTTTTTATCTGGTTGCAAATCATGGGCTATATATTAGCCTTACCTGTGTAGTTTTAAAATACCCCTTCAAATCAGGTAATCCTAAACCACCTTGTTCTATTGGGAAGATCAACTTATCCCAATTTACACTTGCCCTCTTCCCCTGCCAAATAAATTCCATCAACTCCTTATTAATTATTATCTGCAACTTTTCCTCTGATTGTTAAAAATATGCCTGACCTATACCTAAAACTAAAGTATCTATAAAGATTTTCAGTGATTTTATATCACTATCAATAAACAAAAGCTTCCAGTTTCTTAGTTTTTGTATTACCTTTTGTTTAACCTGCTCCCCCATATCCTTAACAGCGTAACAGAAACCTTGTTAATCCATACTACTTTATATTTCATCTTATCTTGACCCCATAAAAATGGGTATTCCTGAACCAATTGTTGTGTGGGTACATAATTTACAGCATAGCCTTTGTTTTATTTTCATTAGTTTGATAACCCCAAAAGACTTGAAACTGTCTTACACTGTTCCACAACACCAAAATTTCTTTTCTGAACGTATCACCTGCAAAATAATATCATCTGCAAACAAAGCCAACTTGTCTTGATTACCATACAAATTATATCCTTGACTTTCTAATTCCCTTATTTTCTATGTGAGTGACTATAGTACTCTGAAGTTGTTCCTCTTCTCATCATGTATGATTGCCCTCATTCTACAATACTTTAACCTTGGCCAACCCCTCAAAATAATTCCTCTCAAGTCTTAACCATATTTATTTCTTCCTTATTTCTATGATAGTTTTAAACTCCATTTTCATTTTATCCCGCTCACTATTTATCCCTTCTGAACAAGTTTCTATCTTCCAAAGTAACTCTTAAATAATTTCCATTACCCATTCCTCATACTCTTTTCTTTTTAACAAGTAGCTGGGGAGATGTTAGTGTCTTATTTGTACTTCATTACCCTACATTTTTATCTTAGTTTGCATCAGTGCATGATCTAAAATAGTGGATGTGTGCTGAAGTTTTCAATTAAATGCACATATTCCTGTGAAATATAATGTCTATCCAGTTGAGCCTAATTGTTGTACCTTAGTGAATACTATGTAAATTTTGTCTGAGTTCCTACTACTGAATGCTTGTCCCCCATGTAAAGGCAGTCAGTGATGAGAAAAAAATAGATAATCACTTAACAAATGTGTGAAGGAATCTTTGTAAATTTCAGTCAGAACAGAATATGAAGGATTCCACTGGCTAACTGCCTTCAGCTACAGCCTTCTTGTCTCACACATAGAACATTTGCAAACAGAAAAATTATGCATTTTTACAAACACAAGAAAAGTGACATTTTAAAATGTCATAATTTTTATTTTTCTAGTGTATATGCTTATAATAAACTTGCATATACCTTATATACCAAATATAAATGAACTCATGTAAAAACAAGGGAAATTATAATCCTAGTTCTACATTTATTATAATCAGTACACTTTTACACCCTGCCCCCAAGCAGCCCAATATCACAGCATTATATTTATTTAAACTTGCTTCTGTGCAGCCTTTCTTGATATAATATAAAGTCTATTATTTCTTACAGCTAGGGAAAAGTACTTCTTTTTAATATCTGTAACATATACAACTGTCACGGAAAAGACTACCCACTACACATTTAAAATATCCCTGACTGTACATTGTATAAAACTACTTTACAATACAACATGCTGTTTATATCACACAATGTTTTATATAAATACAAAGAACAGCAATAATTGTTTTACTTACAGCTACTTCTTTCTTTTTCCTTTAGTGCCCTTCTAAACATTAATGACACAAAATGAGGTACATGCTTTACAGTCCACTCACAAATTTAACAATGTCAACCAAACACCAGCCTTTCTAACCATGGAAAGTCATATTTTATGAATGTGACTGGTGCTTTATAGTCTCACATTTACACACAAATTTCAGTATTATTGGTTTTCTATCTAATCATCTCCATTTCCCAAAACCAGACTCTGGTTCAAGTCCAAGGTACTCCTAATTTGTATAGTCAACTCTTGTGCTTTTTATGTCTTTCAACCATGTTCCTTTGGAATAATGTAAAAAAAATGTTTCACTGCCAAAGTCTCTCTAAGACCTTTATTAAAAAAATTGAGAAGCAGAGTCCCCTTCTCTTGCTGGCTCACTCTTTCTTGGATATTTTTTTTTATTTTCTCCTTAGCCTGTTCTGCATCAAAATATATTTGATCTTCTAGGAAAATATTCTGAAGACAACTAGATACTACAGCTTGTATTGCACACCTGCCTTTCAACATTCCTTGATTGCTGTGATAAACTTGCTTCTATTTAGTCTGCTGTACATTGAACAATCATTTTCCATATACATCCTGTTATCTCCAGTTTTAATACCTTTCCTTTCTACCACCATTCTGTCAGGAGCAACTCTTCCTGCTGGTATGAGTACATCTTTACTGTCTTGACTGCTTTGCCATGGACATGTTTGGAGCATAAATATGACTTGTCTTTTGAATTAACAAATCCTGCTGTGGGACACCAGTCCAGTTGCCTATCTGCAGTTTTAGAAAACTAATACAGGCTGCTCCTTCCTGTGATATAGCAGAAAAAAAAATCAAGTTTTCACCTCAGGCTCTGCTTTCTAACTCTACTGGGTTTTTTCTTAACAGCTCTTCTTGAGAATCCTCATATTCATCCACTCTTTTATTAATTTTGCCCTCTGATTTTGCATTTTATCAGTTCAAGTGAATAGCCAGTTAAATCTTCTTTTTCTATTTTTTTTCTTTTTCTTTTTTTGCTGTTTGAGTTGCTATATCCCTTCATTGTTTCATTTACTTTATTTATTTCTTAGAATATCTGATTTATTTTTGCTTCTAAATTACTGGAAGCCATCTCCTATACCAAAGCTGAAACTTGAACTGCTTTTAGCTGAACATCTGAAGGATTCTTTTCAGCAAGAGTTTTCTCTTCACCATTCTCCAAATGTCTTCTTTTCTGGTATCCAGGCAGTAATTTCTAGTCAATGACTGAATTTTATCCAAACTGGCAATTTCAATGCCTATTTTTTTTCAGTTCCTTTCACACTAGAAGAACAGAAATCAAGCTGTTGCTCAGTGCGCAGCCATCTTGGAAGATCCTCATGGTTGTATTCTTCAGCTGATTTCCTTGTGAATGCCCCCATGTGTTCTCAAGCCTGTTGATCCATTTATTTCTAGATAATGGTGATCAAGCTAACTTGTACTCCAACTTATTTTTAGCTATGGAATTAAACAGTAGAATTAACATTTCTGGATATCTAAGACTATAAATCTTAACAGATAGCAGACAGTCCTCAAGGACTCTCCAGACAGACGCATAGTCCATATGATGAAAAAAGTCTATCCATTTGTCTAGATTGTTAAATCTGGTAAATTCATTATTTTAAATTTCAAAATCAGTACATGTTTTGGCTTTTCAATCATATTCACTTTATCAATACTTAAAATTAACTTGTTTACCATATCAAGAGTATACTTGGAGGTGACTTAATCATCTAACATTGCCAATAATGTGTGCTGTTTTTATGGGGTCTATATCAGATGTATGAAAAGACTTTAGCGTGAATGCTCACATGAGCGAAAATGCCGGGAATCGAAACTGTGATTGTGGGGTTATGTTACAGTGAGGAGTGGGATATTTGCCCTTTCCTCACTGTAGTGTGACCTCGGAGTTGGAATATATAGTTAGCGGGGGAGTTCGATTACTGGCATTTTCGATCATGTGAGCGTTCGCAGTAAAGTCTTTTTGGTTTTATAATATAGACCCATTTTTATGTCATCAATATTTTTAACATAAAAATTATCTATAGCAATATCTGTAATGCTTGAATAAACTGAAAATAATTACAGCCCACAGCTGGCTCCTCTGGTAGTCCAGTGTTCTTAAACTGCTGATTTTACAATCAGATGATTGAACATTGTTATATCGACCCCTAAATCTTGAAAAATCAAAACAGCGAACAACCAGAACAGTAATTTTTTCCCCCCCAAGGAAATAAAATTGCTGTTCCCAAAAAAAAAAAAAAAAAACACTAAACACTAAATACACCCCCATGTGGGGAGCTGTGCCCCCCCCCGCCCCCCACTTAAATATACCAACTCCAAGATTGCACTACAGTGGAGGAAATGGCACAACCCGGCTGGCTGGCCCAGAGATTTCTTTCCCTCGGAAAAAATCTGCTGTTCCGGCCGTTCGCTATTTGCCCGTTTGACGCTTAGTGTTCGACCTAACAGCGTTTGATCATCTGATCATTCACAGAACTAAAGTAGACCCGATTTTATGACCTGCTGTCTTCCCAAGAAACAATTTTACTTAATTGATTTCTACAACTATTTTACCTATTAGAATTGGACAGTTTCCTGTACTTAGTACTCTCGCAAACTTAACAGACATTGCTGATTTGCAGGATGAACACTCCTCTTTGCATAAACTCTTCTCAAATGTGTGCACAAGCCAAAAACATCCCATAGGAAACACTCAACATTCAGTACCACCAACAACCATCTAGCTAGTAAAGCCAAACTTTTACTGTTTAGATAGCAACAAACAATACGATAATTTCTGATGCAAAGACAATACGACTCAATACTTAGTCACATATATCAACAGAAAAGACCTGTTTTCATAGTCCAAGCCACATTCCTGAGTATATATCAGCTATCTCAGTTACATCAGTCATAAAGACTTGCCTTCCTGTGTAACTGGATCTTACACTAATGTAGGTTTGCTATTGTATATCTACATAGCCATATGATGATAATTCCTTCACTATCTATTTGCAAAATATTTTCCATTACCGTTGTAACTTAAAAGATAGATAGGCATGTAGCTTTCAATGACACAAACTTAAAAGGTAGATAGGCATGTAGCTTTTAATGACACACTCACTAACATTTATTTTATATGCTTAAACCATTTAATCTTTTGATCCAGCAGTACACCCAAATTTATATCTGAACTGAATAAAGCTGGTAAAATTTCAAGAAGGTCTTCACCCTGATTAGAAATTTCACTTATATATATATATATATATATGGTTTACTATCAAAATTTCGAACCGTACTCCGTCGACTGTACTATCGTCGAACACGGAAGTACGAAAATGGTAATATCGATCTCAAAAAAACAATCTAGGAACGGGTTTTAACATGGGTCGAGGTAGGTGTTCAGTATTATTCTGAACTACAAACATTTCCCCTACCTCGACCCATGTTAAAACCCGTTCCTAGATTGTTTTTTTGACATTGATATTACCGTTTTCGAACTTCCGTGTTCGTCAATAGTACAGTCGATGGAGTATGGTTCGAAATTTTGATAGTAAACCTATATATATATATATATATATATATATATATATATATATAATATATGTGTGTGTGTGTGTTTGTGTGTGTGTGTGTATAACATTATTAAACATTAGTAATAACATCTTATTGACTATTTGAGGTTTCTCCTAATCAGTTCTATTCAGCATCATCAAAGCCCATACTTTTCCACTGTCCATGCTGTCTTTGTACAACACACTGAAACTTTTATGTCAAAGTTTTCAGCAACTGTATTTACATCTATTGATATACCTATGATTTTTTTCTTCAATTTTCTTCCTTGCAAGATGAATTTGTAGAAATATTTTTACAATCATGTGTCTACTTTGCTAGTTTAAATTCATCACTTTTCCTATCTTTTAAGACATGCTTCTAAACAGCTATGTCTACAATTTTATATAATAGTGTTCCTCTAAGTTTTTACCTTTTATTCTTATATATCCTGTTTTCTTATTCAGTATATACCTTTAAGCTCCTTATTACTTCTCCTTTTTCCTGGGGTTATTCTCTTACCATCTCTGATTCTCATGTTAGTCTCTTATATTTCTGATACCTTTCCATATATTTCACTTCACTTATAATTTTTTATGACTTACAACAGCTGCAAAGTTCTTCCTTAGCTTCAGAGTGGTTTATCCTTCTTAGCATTTTGTTTTAGTCATTTTATGGCACTTTCATATTAATTTACAATATTGACAGCACCCTCCTAAGCTCAAACCCAGTGATGCGACATTTATGAACACGTGTTACTAGCAATGTAAACTTCAATCACCATATGTCCACAGTGGTAAGGAAAGCCTACTACCCTGCGTATCTCATAAGTAAGGGCATCACATCCAAGACTAAAGATGTTATAACTCCTCTGTACTCAACCCTCATCAGACCATTAATAGAGTACAATGCTACCTTTTCCATGTACCTCACCAGACACCTGCAGCAACTGGAGAGACCAAAGAGGTTTCTCACCAAGAAGATTCAGGGCCTCCAAAACATTACCTACATGGAAAGACTGAAAGCCTTCTCATTATAATCTGTATCCCACAGGCTGCTGAGAGGTGACTTAGGTCTGGCTTACAGAGCATTCTCTGACCCTGCCCTAATGGACATGCTGCACACATCCACAAATCAAATGGGACAATAGTCAATCACTCCAGGGGTATCAACCTAGCCTGTGACATAAACAGAATGTGCTGGAGAGACAGATATATCTCCCAGGGATTCCCAATCCTCTGGAATAAACTCCCAGTCCATCTGAAGCACAGCTCCTCTATTCAAGCACAACCTAGACAACTGGGTGGGAGACCACAAATTCGCTCCAGGAGTGACATCTATGTTCCTCATGTACCAGGGCAGTCAGTGCTGATCACAGACTCACAACAGTGAGCTGTCATTTGAGGAAAGCTGAGGATTTTTGCTTGTTATTCACTTAACTCCTTCCTTAGTGGCTGTGTCCAGCACATCTTGATCCTGCACCACTGCATATATGTTTATGTGTATATATATGTATGTATGTATGTGTATGTGTGCTCCCATACATTTGTGTATGCTGCTAGCATGCCTTGTCAAGTGCCAGGAACGTATTCCCAGGTCTAAGCAATGCATGCCATACACCTCTTTCACCAGAAGGTGTTGGGACTACAGCACACTGCAGAGAGTCCACAAAACATCCAGTATGCAATGTTCATTCATGTTACAGGTAATGAAGCATTGAATATGTTTAACATAGCTGCAAAGAGGAAGGAAAAAATAAGTTAGGAATACTGAAAGAAAAATTCATGCATGCTGAGAGCCAAAGAAAACTCATTCAAATGTAAGACATTTTTTTCATTAAGAATCAAAATCTCCAGGAGTTAACATATGCTTAAGTGATTGAGCAAGACTACAAACCTGGAGATTTGCATGATTCACAGACAACAGACAGGAGTGCATATGATGGTATCAGAAATATTCAAGTCACAGGCAGTCTGTTAACAGAATCAGACCCAACACTGGACAAGGTGCTAGGTTTGTGTAGATCAATTGAACTTTTAAATTTACACTCTGAATGCTTGGATAAGGAGCTGGAAGTGTGTGAAATAAAGGCTGTGAGTGAAAAAAAATAAAAAATAAAGTGAACAATTAAAAAATAAAAATAAAATGAAAGCATGGATAATGACATAGTATCCAGGACAGGGTGTATGGCTATTGCATCAAGTACACAATTTAAATTCAATGCACAAAACTCACAGTATCAAATCCCCATTCATTTGAAAGTAATGCCGTATACATATAATACCCCTACACAAACCTGAACTACAAAACATTGGAAGACAAAACTCAGAGAGAATTAGAAAACAGGACAATAAGATTCACCCACTATACCATGATCTCCACCGTAAAAATTTACATAAGCTATAAGCTAAAAGGAAAAAAGGAAAACAATATTTTTCATCAGGTAAGCCCTCCTTACCCCTACAGACTTAAATACAGTTACAACAAGATCACATAACAATGTGGATAAGAGCAAAATCCTAATCCCTACTGTACAACAATCTTCACTTTCCAACTGAGACACATGTTAACAAAACAGTGATTCGATTATTTATTCGAGAAAACTGACAAAGGAACTAAGGTGCTGGGAGCAAATAACTAGAAATTAAAAGATAATAGAATGGGAAAATGCCAAAAATTTATTTGGACTGCAGGTTAGCGACTCCCTTCCCTATCAAGGATTGATATCAGAGTATAGGCAAAGAGAAAGAAATGGGGGGGGGGGGGGTCTTAAACAAAAAACATCACTGGTAGAGTTTTTAATAGAATCTACTGCAGAAGCTGCCATTAAAAAAGGAATAATTAGTAGAGCATGTAAAATATTACATGATAACCATGAAAATCAATCAGAGAAGCTTAGAAAGGATTAGGAAGAGAAACTGGATAAGCAATTCACAAAGAGACAATGAGTAGCTATATGTATATCTCTCAAATATGCAACAAAGTCTAGAAGATTTAGGATCTTTGCTTGGAAGTGTTTACATAGGTATTTTATACCCTTAGTAGACTTCAAAGAATTTTTCCTCTGGTGGATAGCAAATGTTGGAGGTGTGATGGGGAAGAAAGAGGCAGTTGGAAACATATATTTTGGGAGTGTAATGAGTTGGCAAGACTTTAAGGATTCCCTGCGGACTGCTCTGTTGGGGATACTGGGTGAGCAGATTGGATTGGCTAGGAAGATGATTTTTTTGAGCTATGATACAGAATCAGAATTGCCTACAGATAGTAAAGTGTTGCTGAGTCTAATTATGGTGGCTGCCAAAAAAGTAATTACTAGAAAATGGAAATCAAAGTCTAAACCAACTTTACTAGAAGAAGTGAATACACTATCAGAGATAAAACAACTGGAATTGGGAGTTTTAGAAAAGGGAAGGAGCAAACTACATAGGAAAAATGGGAATTGTGGGAACAATATATGCAGAGAAGGAATGAGGTTTAAAAGAAGGCAGGGTTTGAATGAGCTGTATAATGCTTAACTGACAACAACTGGATAGATTATAAGTGATCCATAATGTTCATAGGTTCATAGCTAGGTACTAGGCTATCAGCCCAAGGGCCTATGTAAGCCTAGCCAACAAGGTTCCCTGGCTTACACCACACCCAAGAAAGTTATTTTCCTGTGCCACTGTCGAGCAGAGACACAGAAGTGATCCCCAGGGTGTATTTCCTATTTCCCATCCACTCATCAAGGTTCTTCTTGAAGAGTGCTAATGAAGAACTTTGCTTGACATAGATGGGTAGCCTGTTCCAGAGTATGGGAAGTCTCTGGGACAGGAATCTGTCCCTCCAGCATGTCCTGTTTATTGTGGTGACAAGGTTTAGGTCTCAAGAGCGTGTAGCTTGGAGGGATTGGGATTTCTTTAGGTGAAGCATGTCCTACAGCTCTGGGTTTGACATAGCTTTATATGTTAGGCAGAGATCACCTCGGAGTAGGCGATATGCTACGGAGTAAAGCTGGAGTCTTTTGAAGCGGTCAGTGTAGGGCATTTGTTTGAGGACAGTAATCCTCTTTGTGAGGTACTTCTGTGGCCTTTCCAGCTGCTGCAGATGTCTTGTGAGGTACATTCCAAAAGGGGCATTGTACTCTATAATGGGTCTAATGAGTGTCGAGTAGAGGGGAACAATGACCTCTTTTTTCCTGGATGAGAACCCTTTTATGATGAGGTGTGCCATGTAGAAGGACTTCCTGACTACTGTGGCGATGTGACTATCAAAGGAGAGACTACTGTCCACCTGGGGCCCAAGGTCTCTTATCACACATTCGGTGTTAAGTAAATTGCTGCCTATGTGGTAGTTCATGGGTACAGAGTTTTTACCAAAGGGGATGACGATGCACTTTTTGGCATTGAGCTCGAGGCCATGGCTCTGACACCAGGCATCTGTCTCAGGGAGGCCCTTCTGTAGGATGTCCACATCATTTGGGGACTTGACTATGGCTCCTAGTTTGCAGTCATCTGTGAACTTCATTAGCCAGAGGCCTTCTGTGTTAGCCTGTACTTCAGAGAAGTAGATACGAAACAGGAGAAGTCCCAGGACAGAACACTGTGGTACTCCACTTGCCACTGCTTTGAGGTCAGATTTGGAGTCTGCAACTTTTACAGTGTGGGTTCTGTCAGTGAGCCAGTTGGCAACCCATTTTGTGACGTAGGGATTTATACCTAGTTTAGTGAGTTTAGCTATACGTCCAGAATGGGGGATGGTGTCGAAAGCCTTGGCGAGGTCAAGACAGGCTGTGTGAACCACCTTACCCTCATCTACAGCTTTGGTGACTGCCTCAAAGAAGTCGATCAGGTTCAGGAGGCATGATATGCATTTCATAAACCCGAACTGGGTGGGATCCAGAGTTTGGAGGTTACCAATGTCTTTGTTTATGAGTTCCATGATGATACGTTCCATGGCCTTGCAGACCAGGCTCATCAGGCTAATAGGTCGATAGTTCCCGGGATCAGTGGTGGCTCCCCCTTTGTGGATTGAGATAACTGTTGCTGTGTGCCATTCAGTGGACACAAAGCCTGATGTGAGGCTATTATTGAACATGGTACTTAAGTGGGGAAGCAGTTCATTCTGAAGTTCGTGTAAAACACAGCCTGGGATGTTGTCTGGTCCCATGGATGCTGTGTTTTTGGCTTTAGAGAGTGCAGCTTTTACCTGCGTAGTTGTGATTACAGGGACTCTGCATTCTTCCTGTATAGATATGGGCCCTTTAGGGGGTGAGGGGGGTAAAGTTAGCACTGAACCTATCTGCCAGGATGTTGGCAATATCAGTTGGTTCTGTAATTTTCGTGCCGTTGTGCTGTAACTCAGAGCAGATCTGGGTGTTGTCATCGAGATTCCTGACATAGTTATAGAATGCTTTGTGGTTGTCCTTAGAATTAGTGGCGATTTTGCTTTCATAGCTAGCTTTGGAGGATCTTATAAGGGATCTCATCTTCTTACTGAGGCTGACCAGGGAGCTCCTCCACTCATAGGATTTTACTCTCTTTTGCAACAGTTTCTTCCATCTGTTGTACAGTTTGTTTATGGCAGGGGACTACCAGATTGGCTTCCTTTTTTTGGAGGATAGCGTCTTGGTTCTATTTGGGATAGCATGATCCATGCACTTGTGTAAGTGCTTATAGAGTGCACTTGTGTAGGATTCAGCAGTTGTAACTGTATTGTCCATCTGCATGGGTGTCATGAAGTTCACCACTTCTGTCATAAGAAGCATGAAGTTGGCTTTGGAGAAATTTTTTACCGTGGTTTCCTTAATGGGGGGTAGGGGTGGGATGTGGATATCAAGGGTGAGTATCCAGGACTGTATGTAAGCTTCTGAGCCCCCCAAGTCTTTCTGTGTTGGAGGGAAGCCTTCTAGCTTATCAGTGGGAGTGGTAAGCACTAGGTGACCTGTCTACCACATAAGGAGTGGTTCTGGCCCAGAAATTGTAGTTACTGGCCGTTTGGGCAATCTCTTCCGTCTCTCTCAACTTTCTGATTTGAAAGCCTGCATTTGCACTTGTTTCTGTCCTGTAACTCATCTAGTGCAGATACAGATTCTTAGTTTTAGCACTCAAATTTGCTTATTCGTGCTCAGTACTTGTTTAGAACTTGTAAACAGTAAATAAGCTACTAATTACTATAGCACTCAGCCTTCCTCATTACATAGAGGAAAATTGTTTTTGTACTTACTTTTCTCACTTGCTTAGAGAAAAACAGCTCTTGTACTCACTTTCCTCACTTATCTAGAGGAAAATAGTTTTTTATTCAAGCATTTCCAAGGGTCAGCTCCCAGTGTTATCTCCTGTCTATCTGATGAATATGGGTATCTTGAAGCAATGTAGAAATTGCCTCATGTACACAGACAACCCTCTCCTCCTACCACCCAACACTACAACCTGTGAAAGATGCACTTATCTAGCCAAACTGGAGGTAAAGCTCTCTCCAACCAAGACTGAACTTGATAGTCATGAGGAGAAGGTAAACATTTGCACCACACTCATCACATAGTCCAACTAAATCTTCTTCTTTCGGCTTTTCCCTGTTAGGGGTCACCACAGTGGATCATCTGTCTGCTCATGATTGGCAGTGGAGTTTTACGGTGTTGAGTTGCCAGCCTGACACCCAGCCTTCCACAGAAGGCACACGCACACACACCTAGGGCCAATTTAGAGTATCCAATCCACCTATTGCATGTCTTTGGGATGTGGGAGGAAACCGGAGCACCCGAAGGAAACCTACGCGACCACAGGGAGGACATGCAGACTCTGCACAGAAGGCACCCCAGCTGGGAATCGAACCAGGGAACCTCTTGCTGTGAGGCAGCAACGCTAACCGCTGCACCACCATGACCGCCCGTCATAGTCTCACTAAATCTACACCACCAAAATCCACACATAGTAACACAAAATCATTTATGGAGGCTCTCAATAATAATCTGTCTAAGCAACAGAGACCTCCAAAGCAGAAACGCAAGCAACCTCCATTCCCCCAACACAACCCAAATGACACATAGCACACAGACTCAGTGTGCCACTCAACCACAGCCAATAAGGCAAAATAACATACCCAACACACTAGTCATAGATGACTCTATAGTCAGGCACACTGATGTCCCACTCACCAGGCTAAACAAGGAGAAGGTTACTGTCAGCTGCCTGTCGGGTACCAGGATCTGCCACATAACCCACGCACTCAGGTCACTCCACAACAAGTTCAAATATGACTCTGTCATTGTCCATGTTGGTGTGAATGACCTGAGATGTACCTCCCTGGACTACATGAAAAAGAGACATGGAAGAGCTCTCCGATCTTGTAGCCCAGGCATGTATGACCCTAGCCCTCAGTAGCATTCTGCCATCACCCAGAATGATAGCACCGTACAAGGACAAAATGATTGACTTCAACAATTGGCTAAGCTTCTGGTGTCATTCTAAGGGGATTCAGTGTCTGTTTGCTTGGGATGACATGGTTGACAGACCACAATGCTTTGCCACAGATGGCCTGCACCTGTCACCCCTGGGATTATGGATACTGGCTAAGGTTCTTGCTGCCCCTATAGTGCCTTTTTTAGGAAAGGTACAAATAACAAATTCACCACCGTAACAGGAACAGGCAAGCAAAAACTGAGGGTACTGTTACTCAAAGCTAGAAGTCTAAATCTCAAAATGCACTTACTCGAGGCACTCCTTAAAATGGAGAACATTGATATCTGTGCAGTGACTGAGACCTGGTTCAAGGCTCCAGAGAGCACCCCTGCACTACCAGGCTATAACTCATACCACACTTTTTGGCCATGTAACCAGAACCAAAACACCAAAGGCGGAGGTGTGTCCATATTCATTAAGGATATCCACACCTCTAGGCTAGTTGATCAGCATAATGCATCCGAGGTTACCCAAGTGCAACTAACTCTGGGCAAAACTGCAATCCAAATTGTAGCTTGCTACAGATCCCCCACCATGCCCCAGGATTCCCACTCCTCTTTTCTTGATGTACTTTAAAATATTAGGGTTCAACCAAACACCCTAATAATGGGCGAATTCAACTACCCCACCATTAACTGGGAAAACTACTTGTGTCCCAACTCCTTAGCTCAACGCTTTCTGGAATTCATAAATTCCAATGCCCTGGATCAACTTATCCACACCCCCACCAGGGGCAGAAATATCCTAGACCTAGTCATTACCAACATGAATGACCACTGTTCCACACCTGAAGTCAACTCCTCGTTGGTCTGATCCGACCATAAGCTAATTATATCCACATTGCTTTCAGTGGGGGGAGGTGGAGAACAGGTAGGGTCAGGATAGGTAGGAGGGCTGAGGTGGGCTGGGCTGTCCAGGGGAAGGGTTGAAAAAGCTGGGAACAAAGCAAATCAGTCTTTTTAACCTCTACCTTGGCAGCTTGTCCCACCCTACCCACCCCCTCGTAAAAGCAGGGGTGTACTTGTCAGTTAGTTTAGGAGCAGGTAAGGTATTTAGGGAACCCGGTGACCTACAAAGGTGATTGCACTAGGGGTCGTGAAGGAATTTCCTGTTTTTGCCCACTGGGTTTTTCAGGTTTTCGCCTTCTCCTCCAGGTAAGATAGATAGGTTAGGCTAGATTGTCACAGTCATGTAAGCGGAAGACAGGAAAAGTAAGGGAGGCCAAGGTAAGTGGTGGGGGGGAGGACACAGGATTCTTCAGTTGGACCTTCCACAGGCCAGACAGCCCCAAGGGATTGTTGCCAGGGAACTTATCAGCCCGGCAATGGCTCCTTGGCAGACTGTAAGGCGGCCCAGAGGAATTGTGATGAATTGTGAAATGAAAAAGATGTTATGATGTGGGTATGTTGAATCAGAAGGGCCGGATATCAACGTGCTGTCTGTTGACCTGTAGGTTTAGGAGAATGCTATGAAAGAAATAAAATGGCCTCCCTGACATTCCTGCCTTGTGCACATCTCATAATAATTGGCTTCTATTTGAATAAATGGCAATAAACACATGGCTGCAGCCATTTGTTTCATTGGTGTCTGTGATGCATAATGTTTGCAGCAAAAGTTCATAGGTTCATAGGTTCGTACTAGGCTATCTGCCCTAGGGCATTTATAAGCCTAGCCAGAGTGTGTGTGGCTTTCACCACCCCTTAGGATGAGAATACTACGCCCATTTAGGGTTTCGTTTACTGTGCCTCTGTCTAGTAGTGACACAGAGATGACCCCCAGGGTAAACCTACAATCTCCCATCCACTTGTCAAGATTTCTCTTGAATAGAGTTAGTGAGGGGCTCTGCCTAACATGGATTGGGATTCTGTTCCAGAGTGTAGGGAGCCTCTGGGTTATGAATCTGTCCCTCCAGCACATCCTATTTATTTCTGTGTTGAGGTTTAAGTCTCTTGCTCTCGTGGCTCTGATGGATTTGGATTTTCTGAGGTGGAGCATGTCCATTAATTCCGGATTGGACATGGCCTTGTACGTCAGGCACAGGTCACCTCTGAGTAGGCGGTATGCGACTGAATAGAGCTGGAGTTTTTTCAGTCGGGCAGCATATGACATATGTTTAAGACCCTTTATCCTCTTGGTGAGGAACTTTTGGGGTCTTTCCAACTGCTGCAGGTGTCGGGTAAGATACATCCCAAATGGGGCATTGTACTCAATCACTGGCCTGATAAGAGAAGAGTACAGGGGCACAATGACTTCTCTTGATCTAGATGTGAAACCCTTCATGATAAGGTGGGCAATATAGAAGGTCTTCCTAACCACTTTGACAATGTACTTTATTTTATCATGTCCCCATAAATATGGATACTGCTGAACCAATTAGTTTGGGGGTACATAATTTACCATTATTGCATTTGTTTTAGTTTCATATCCTTAGCTGCCATACCAGAATCCTTTTCAATTCACATTTCATTAATTTTGCAGCCAGAAAAGATTTGAAACTGCCTCAAAATGTTCCACAACACTAACATGTCATTTTCTGGTTTTATCAGGTATAAAATAATATCATCCCGAAACAGAGCCAGGTTTTCTTGACTAATATACCAATTACATCCTTGAATTTCTGAGTCTCTTATTTTCTTTGCCAATAGTTCTAAACATAGTGCAAATAATAAAGGGAAAGAGCACACCCCTGTCTGGCTCCTCTGCTCAAACAGAAATTATCAGACAGGAACCCACCCACTTTAATTTTCACCTCCGATCCCTGTATAACCTCCGAATCAGCATTATAATTTTACCAGGGAATGCAAATGCTTCCATTGCCCTGTTCATAACCCCCTGACTTTATCTGTCAAATGTTTTCTCTGCATCAGGACCCACCAACAACAGTGATATTTTCTTACATTCAACTTCTCTCTGGATCATCAATGTTCTGTTAATGCTGTCAAATGTTTGCCTCCCCTCCACAAAACCACACTGATCCATATCTATCAATCTTGGAATCATCTTTGCCATTCATTTAGCCATTATAGACATAAGCACTTTTTTATCATGGTTTAGGATTGACATGGGCCTGTATGAAGCTGGGCATGATGGGTCTTTACCCTCTTTAGGTATTACAGCCACTAGTGCTTTCTTTCAGGATGTTGGTGCTTGTCCTCCTCTTAAAATACTGTTAAAATAAACTTTCCAGATCGTTATCAGTTTTCCCTCCTAACTTCCAAGCTTCCATAAGAATGTCATCTATTCCTGTGGACTTTCCTGTGGATTGGTAATACATCACTATTTTTATCTAATTGCTTCCTATCCTAACTGTTAATAATTGAGTTTCATCTACCTCTAAACTTGGCATATTTATTTCTTCCATAAAAATTTCCAGTTGCATTATTCTTGATCTTCATATTTCTCTGCTTTATGCAGACTTTCATAACATTTCTGAAATATTTCTAGTATCTCTACAGGATCTTTTATTATCTTTCTTGTTACAGTCTCACTAAGCTTGGTGACAACCCTTTCTGCTTTCTATTGCCTGAGTCATTGTGCTAAAAGTTTTTGTGCTTTGCCATTATTATCACAAAACAGTTGCTCAACAGTAATCTTTCTAAACTTCTGCTTATCATCAAGGTAATCCTTTATGTTCTGCTGAGCATTCTGCAATTGCTCCTTTTCTTGTTCTGTGTAACTCCCCCTAGTCTGTAATACTTTTTTTGTCAGTCCCTTTAAATAATTATTGTTACTTCTTAACCAAATCTGTGTTCTATTTCCATCCTATTTTAAAACTTCACTTTAATTTTATCCTACTCACTGGCTATATTTTTCAAAGAAATTTATATTTTCTCTAATAACTCCCAAATAATTTCCCCTACCCATTCCTTAAATTCCTCTCTTTACAACAGGTAGGTCGGAAAACACCAGTGTCTCATTTTTATTTCACTATCCTCCATTTTTACTTTACTTATTGAATGTGTACAAAAATTCAATTAAATGCACATATTCCTGTGAAATGTAAGCTTTGTCTAGCCTAGCCCAGTTTTTGTATCTTGGGCAATAATATATACATTCACTCCTAACTCCTACTACTGAATTCACATTTTCCATGTCACATATTTTCATAAATTTCTTCTAAGATCTACCCTCCTTATTTATATTTTTTCCCTTTTGGACACCCCAGATACATTTTCACTACTGCAAATCAAATTCCAGACCCAAATACAATATTCCCTGATGAAAACTGATTATTTCTCCGAGAATTTTCTTAAGCTCCATTTTAGCAGTTTTAGGTGAAATATTAATACATGCCAGTGTAATCCTCCTCTCTTTCCATAGCCCCTTAGTACTACAAATCTACCATTATTATATTTTTTTATTCTCTTCTATCACTATTGGAACTCCTCTTGCAATTAATATAAGTACCCCTCCTTTCCTTTCTTGCAGGTATTCCACTGAATAACCATTCTGAAAACTTTTCTTTAGCAAATTCACATGTTCAGTTATTTCCAAATGTGTCTCCTGTAGCACAATTATTTGCACTCTACATTTTAATATAGGTCACTACTCTTTCTTTTTGGCATATCTCTCTGAGACCATTAACATTTAAAGATAATGAAGAAAGTGCCATTTTGTTAAAAAGTTATTATTCTCACCTTTTATTTGTAACAGCTTTTTTGTTAAGTATCTAGTTCCAGCTTTTGCGTTACATGTACACACTAATGTTTGGAAGACTGATCTTTTATACAGTTGTTTCTTGTCATATCCATTTCAGCCCATGTCACATTTTGCAAAATGTTTTGTTTTATTGAAAGCCCTCAAACAAAAAAAATTAAAAAAACACCTCCGCTATACCTCTAACTTAATACTAACACATAAAACTATGTATATCTTCAAATACTGAAGTTTTACCCTCCTAATAGGAACAACTGTCCCAAACTGACAGCCAAACTCATAGACTTGGGTTAACCTAAAAGGAAGGTTATTCATACTAAAAAGTATGGTACAGCCTGTGCTTCTACTAAGTGTTCTCTGGTTTTGTCTTATCTTTATTGCTGTACCAGAATGGGAAATCACTTGAATGCTTTTAGAAAACATTATCTCCTAGCCATTAAAAGAAGTAGTCTGTTTTTATTGCTTTTTATCAGACCGCCTCCATGGAGACATGGGAACCAGATACAGAGTTGCTTCTACAAGCATTAATTTAGTTAGTTATTTGCTAGAGAAAAGCTTTATTATATTCAACATTCTTTTTTATTTATTTGTTTTCTCTTAAAATGTGTTACTAGATCAAGCCAAATGCCTTATAGATTCATAGGTTCATAGGAGGTTATTAGGATAATAGCCCTAGGGGCTTTATAAGCCAAGCCATGTTACAAACTTGTTCCCTCATTGACCGAGTTATATGGTTTATATTTGAAGCGCAAGTCTATAATCAGCACCAACTGCCCTTATCCATCCAAGAGGGACACAGATGACACCCCCCAGGTAAATTTACAGTCTCCCATCCGGCTGTCTAAGTTACGCTTAAATAGGGTCATTGAGGAGCTCTGTTTTCCGTGAACTGGGAGTTTGTTCCAGAGGAGTGGCAATCTCTGTGAGACATATCTGTCTTTTCAGTCATTCCCCTATTCAAGAATAAGGAAAAAACACATCAATATTTCATGTATCACACTCCTTTGACCTAACATTTCGTCTTTTTTTAAATTGCAGTATCTGCAGTTGTTCTTAAAACTGAACAAAGAGAAAGAGAAAAGAAGAAAAAAAAACAGGGGCACCTGTTTACTTTAGTATCCCCATTACACTTGAAAATAACTGAGAAATCTTTACTTTATAACATGCAGATTATATAATACACTATAAACATATTACTGTTAATAACAACATTTTGTGTTACTTACAGTTAACTTGCTCCCTCTTCTTCTCTCTCCTAAGTGTTCCTCCAAACATTAGTGACATGAAGTGGGGCATATACTTTAAAGCCCCCTACAAGTTTAACAAAGTCAGGAAGTCCAATATTTCCAAATGTTCTTGTTCTGTCATGTTTCATAAATATAATTAATGCTTTCTAATCCCAAATTTATTTGTCAATTTTCAAGTTGCTGGTTTTATTCATGTTTATCTCCATCTCCCAAATCCAGTCTCTGGTTCATTTCCAATATAGTCTCGATTCTTCTAGACACCTCTTGTGCTTTTTTCTGTCCCTCAAGCATTTTCTGTTGAAACACTGGAAAAGGTTTCACTGGCACAGTCTCTCTGGTCTTAATTATCAGACAAACAGCAGAATCTCCTTTTGTTTCACAGCTCACTTTTTGTTGGGCAAACTTTTATATTTCCTCGTTAGCATGTTCAGCATAAAAAAAAAGATTTTGCCCCTCCAGGAAAGAATATTCTGAAGATAGCTGGGTACAGCAGTTTGAATCTCACTCCTGCTTCCCGACATTCCCTGATTAGTGGAATAAATTTACTCCAATTCTGACTGGTGTACAGTGAGTAATTATTTTCCAAAAATAATCTACGGTCTCCCATATTTAGTACTTTGTCATTCTGCCACAGTTTTGTCAGAATCAACTCCTTCTGCTGGCAAGATTGCATCTTTACTATTAAAGGTCTAGGCTGCTTTCTCATGGCCAGAATTGGATCATACACACAATGTTCCCTTTCAATTAACAGTTCCTGGTATGGAATACCAGTCCAGTTGCTTATTTGTGCTTTCATAAAATTAATAGTCTTTTCTTTCCAGCTCTGCGGTACAACAGAAAATCTCAGGTTTTACCTATGTGCTCTGTCCTCTAAGTCTATTATTTTTTTAAACATTTCTTCTTGAGCAGTCTCATATTCAGCCAACCTTTTCTTCATTTGAACTCTAATTTTTGCAGTTTTATCACCTCATCTGAGTGTCTGTTTAAAGCTTCTTCCATTTTTTCTAGCCTTTTGTTATTTGAGTTGTTATATTCCATTAGTGTTTTGTTTATTTTAATCATCTCTGAGTACATCTGACTTATTTTTTTCTCTAGGTTACTGGAAGTCTTGCCTTGTGCCAAAGGTGGAGCTTGCACTGCTTTTTGCTGAACAGCTGCAGAATTCTTCCCAGTCAATGTTTTTTTCTTACCTTTTGTGATTGATTTTTGTTCATGTTCTCTGATTTTTTTATTTTTTGTTTTTGCTGGCATCCATGCAGTGCTCTTACTAGCCAGTTACTAAAATTTACCCAAAAATACAAATTTACTATCCCTCTCTCCTGTGTTTCTGTTTTCACACTGGGAGATCTGAAATTAAGATGTTACTTAATGTGCAGCCATCTTGGAAGTCCTTCCACACATATGGCTGGTGAAAACTGGTGCTCACCCATCCAGGCATACAGGCTGGTTTTAAAGGTTGGCAGTGGAATGTTATGTTTGATAGGTAAGGGCAGTCTATTCCTGAAACAATATATGCTGGGTTAGATATCTATTGTGCCATCCTGTCTAGTTACTGTGATAATGTAGGTCTAGATCTCTAAAATGTGTGTTTGCTTTACAACTACTTCTGTTTACGCAAAGGAGTTCAAAGAGTGCTGGGTCACTCATAACAAGGAAAGCTAAGCAGAAACCACCCATAAAAAAATGTTATGACACCGAGTAGAGTAACAGAGCTTTTAGTCTGTCAGAGTAGCCAAGTGTCCTGAGATCTGAGATATTTTGGTAAGGAAATGTTGTGGTCTCTCAAGCTGGTTTAAGTGCCTGGTGAGGTACATGCCAAAGGGTGTATTATATAAAATGAGGACCTAATAAGGGATGAATAAAGTGGGACTACATCTTCTTTGGGCCTTGAGAAGGAGTCACGAAGGATAAACTGTGCAATGAAGAATGATTTTCTAACCACCACAGAAACATGGTGGTCAAAGGAGAGTCTGTTATCAACATACTCAAGTCCCTGATAACTATGTCAGATTTAAATGGAATGTTATCTATATTGTAAGCAGCATGATGCAGGATTTACCAAAGGAAACTATGCAGCATTTATTGATAAGTCCCTGATGACTATGTCAGATTTAAATGGAATGTTATCTATATTGTAAACAGCATGATGCAGGATTTACCAAAGGAAACTATGCAGCATTTATTGATGTTAAGGGTAAGCCCATAATTAATACACCAAGTATTTGTTTAGTCCAGCCCTTACTGGAAACTAAGTATCTGAATGATATTTGACAACTGCCACTAATTTGCAATCATCAGCAAACTTGGTCCACAAAAGTCCCTTGATATCAGCTTTTATGTTTTATATCATTGCATATGAACCTAAATACACATTATATACATACTGATGAGTTAAAAGGCCAACTGAGAAATTATCTGCGGGTTCTATGCCAGTATCAATGCTGCTGTCATTCATACATCTGAATCTGGTAATGCTGAGAGCCAAGCATTAAGCTACCATGTGCAAGTGATGCATATGTGTTGAAACATGCAGCTTCCACCACATATGTCGGGTCTCTGTGTGAAAAGGCTTTTCACTTGTGCTTCCCCTTTAATGCAAGTCTTTATAATTATCAATTTGTACCATGATTGTAACCTTGTAATGAGAAAAAGGGAACCATGTTGAGCCATCAACCATACTTATACTAAATGCTGAGAGGCAAATATGTAAATAAATAATAAGTGACATGGAATCTTTTACATCCACTTGAGCTATCATCAACCCAAGCAGATGGGATTTCAGTTTAACATCTCATTTGAAGGACAACACTCTCAGGAGTGCAGCACTCAACGCAATACTGTACTACAATGTCAGTACAAAAAAAATAGTTGAAGCACCTGGGACAAGCTTAGAAACCAAAGCCTTTTCATCATCCAGCTATCTGTTGAGCCAGTGACAGTACTAATTCCTGTCTGATTACAACTGCCTTACCAACATGCTGACATTCTCATTTTTTTCACATCTGTTTGTCTTATTTTTTTGAAATAGAAAACATAAAGACAGAGAAATATCTCTTACAAAAAGCCTATATTAGGTCAAGCTACAGGATACTGACCCTAATGTAAGTGCTGATCCAGAATTGCACTAATGCTTATTCAGAGTTGAGTGTTGTTTTGTAACCAAACACCTGTGTCTTCCCCCATTTTATATTAATGCGGTTATATGACCAGACAGAGCCAGACTGTTTAGCAACATTTTTTTCCAATGACCTTATAAATATGCATGGACTGTGGTCACTTTATTTAGAAAGAAAAACCAAAAGAATTACATTTGCCCAATGTACTGTATTATGTTTTGCTACTTAGATACTGCTCAGTCAATCAAACCTGTCAAATGACACGGTAGCTGTCACGTTATGCTTTTGCTATATTATTTTGACAGTTATACATAAAGAGTAAATGGACATAGTGTTCTACAATAAAATAATAAACTGAAGCAGTCCTTACCTTAATAAGATTCAAACTTAAGAAAAAAATATATAAAAATTAAGGGCCCACCACATATTTCACTGTAACCACTTAATGACCACCTACTATCACAGGTTCTTATGAAGGCGACAACCAAGAAGACCAGAAAGAAACTCAACCACATCACCCAGTACTCGTGGGTGAATTAAATTTTTCTCCACATACTCCAGTTTAAAATTTGAGATCACGCATCTTGTCATCCAGACTAGTTTTAAAGGTTGTTATGCAAGTACTATGCTTGACATGTAATGGTAGCCTGTTTCACAAAAGGGGAATAAGCTAGGGTAGGTATCTGTTACATCACCTGGTATTGCTGATATAACAAAATATCTAGACTGGGCTTTTGCTTTACCCGTTTCTATTTAGGTGAAGGAATTCAGGATATGTCCTCAGTCCATTACTTTATTTATTTGGTTTGTTAGTCAGAAAAGGTACATTCAGAGGGAGACTACACAAAATATCCCTTGCAACTGGTTTACAGAAGTATAAAAAGTGAATGAGTCAAGAACAATTCCTGGACTTTTTACATAGATAAAATTAGACAATAGTTTAAAACAACATCTATAATCAGGAAAAGAAAAAAAAAGCTATACTATCTAATCCTGGAGAGAATGAAAAAATAATAGTTTCATAGTTTCATAGATGTTTACTAGGCTAACTAGGGTTGGGAGGGTGGCCTAATGGTTAAGGTGTTTGCCTTACAAACACAAGGTGCAGGGTTTGAGTCTCACAGGAAATAATTGGCTAGGCTTAAAATGGCTCGCAAGGGCAGTTTGCTTAGTACTAATCTATGAACCTATGAACCTATAATGATCACAAGGGCCTTTTTAAGCCTAGCCATGCGTCCCAAGTCTCTGACAATTTCTGATACCCTTGATAAGTGAAAGCAGGGGTTTGGGAGATGAACCATTTGTAGGTTACCTGTGTCCATTTGAGACACAGGTGCCATACCAAGGATGAATTTCTGGTTTCCTATCCAACTGTCCAAGATGCACTTGAATTGGGTTAGGGAGGAACTCTGCTTCACATGCATGGGGAACCTGTTCCATAGACTGGATACATACCTATCTCTCCAGCAGGTCCTATTTATATCACAGGCAAGGATTAAGTCTTTAGAGTGGGTAGATGGGTTGAGAAGGTGGCCTAATGGTTAAGGTGTTTACCTTACAAACACAAGGTGCAGGGTTTGAGTCTCACATGGGACAATTGGCTATGCTTAAAATGGCTCGCAAGGGCAGTTAGCTTAGTACTAATCTATGAACCTAATTCTGGTGCTGTTTGTTTTGTGAATATGCAGGAGGTCCATCAGAGGTGGGTCTGACAATGCCCTGTATGCCAGGCATAGATCTCCCCTCAAAAGCCTGTAGGAGGCAGAATACAGGGATAGGACCTTGAGGTGGTCTGCACAGGACATTTTACGTACACACTGTATTCTTTTAGTGAGGAACCTCTGTGGATGTTCCAATTGTTTGATATGCCTGGTAAAGTGCATACCAAAGGGGGCATTGTACTCAATGATAGGTCTGACGAATGCCAAATACAGTGGAACAATGACTTCCTTGGACTTAGATGCCATACCTTTGTTTATATGTTGCGCAATACAGAATGATTTCCTCACCACTGTAGACACATGATGGTCAAAGGCTAGATTACTATCTATGTGTGTCCCTAAATCCCTGCCTACTGGAACAACTCTAAGGGGTGTGTTTACAATGTGATAGCAGGGATTACTTACCAAAGAACACTATTATGCATTTCTTGGCATTAGCCCCTCCTGGTGAACATTTGTGTCAGTGTGAGATTCAATGACAGCTCCTAATTTGCAGTCATCTGCAAATTTAGTCAGCCAGAAACCACTGACATTTATCTTGACTTCTGAGAAGTAAATGCCAAAAAGGAGTGGTCCAAGGACTGATCCCTGAGGGACTCTGCTTGTGACTGGCCTCTTTGTAGAGGTGGACTCCCCAATTCTAACTTCCTGGGTCCTGTCTGTGAGCTAGTTGGCTATCCACCAGTTGACATACAGGTTTGTACCTAACCTTGGAAAGGCTCGCCCAGACTCTGCTACACTTTGCTGTGAGGGAAAGGTTGGTTTGCTTTTTATTTGTTGTATTTTGTATTAGTTTATTGCCTTTTTATATTTTGATTGCTGTGATTTGTTTTTTTTTTACCTTGTGTTTTGCTTGTGTAGTGCTTTTAACTGCATATTAAAACTTCAAAAGACCCCACAGCTCTGTCTCTTGTGAGTCAGGCAGAAATTAGAACTGATTAATTAAGGACTTATACATTAGACAGAAGAGGTCACTTAAGGTTAATCATTTGTGAACTGAGGGGGTGGAGCTAGGAACTAAACCTTCTATTTAAGGTGTAAAATAAAACATTTCAGAGCTTTATTGGAAAGGCTTGCCCAGACTCTGCTACACTTTGCTGTGAGGGAAAGGTTGGTTTGCTTTTTATTTGTTGTATTTTGTACTAGTTTATTGCCTTTTTATATTTTGAGTGCTGTGATTTGTTTTCTTTACCTTGTGTTTTGCCTGTCACTGTTGTGTTCTTAAATATCACTGTCTTTCTAGTTGCCTGCCTCTTATGTTAATTTGACCATATATCTCATTTCCTCTCTGCTTTTACTGGCTTGTGTGAGTAAGCACAAAATTATCATTTTGTGAAATCACTCCCCTTCAACTATTTAAATTTATTGGCCATTCTACTGTATTCCATAGTACCGAAATACAAAAGTGATCACCCCCTTTCAATCCATCTTGCTGTTTTAAAAATAGTGACTCTCCACTAAAATGTAACTTTTTAGACAGGTAAAACTAAAGTTACCTGCTGTCACATCTAACTTCTCTAGTGCACACTGCAGTGTTTAGGATAAACCATTTTTTTCATCTTACCTTTAAGCATCCCTGTGACTAGCACTTGCTCTAATACCTGCTGGAAAGCACTAGGAAGCCTTAAACTGATACAAGCACTCAACTCTCCTTATTAATAAGGATAAATTAATTATAGGCACTAAACAGCCTATAATTGCAAAGTACCTTGCTAAGGTAAGGAAAAACAGCTCCTGTACTTTTCAAAAAAAAGCACCAAACCAGGCATGTCCAAGGGTGAGCTTCTGTTGATTTCTCCTGTCCACCTGGTAAATCTGGGCATACTGGGGCAATGCAGCAATTGCCTCATGTACACAGACAACCCTCTCCTCCTACCACCCAACACTACAACCTGTGAGAGATGCACTTACATAGCTAAACTGGAGGCAAAGCTCTCTCCACCCAAGATTGTGCTAGACAGTCAAGAGGAGAAGGTTAACACCCGCACTACACCTCAAGCAACACATAGCTCTTCTAAACTCACACCACCAACACCCACACATAGCAACACCAAATCCACATATGTGGAGGCCCTTAACTGTAACCTGACCAAGCAACAAGGACCTCCGAAGCTGAAACGCAAACAAACACCAATCACAACCAAAGTGTCACATAGCTCACAACACCAGTGTGCCACCCAGCAACAGCCCCTAAGGCAAGACAACATACCTAACACTTTAGTCATAGGTGACTCTATAGTCAGGCACACTGATGTCCCATTCACCAGGCTGAACAAAGAGAAAATTACAGTGAGCTACCTGTCGGGTGCCAGGATCTGCCACATAACTCATGCACTCAAGTCACTCCACAACAAGTACAAATATGACTCTGTCATTGTCCATGTTGGAGTGAATGACTTGAGACGTACCTCCCTGGACTACATGAAAAGAGACATGGAAAAGCTCTCGGATCATGTGGCCCAGGCAGGTATGACCCTAGCCCTGAGTAGCAACCTGTCTTCACCCAGAATGAAACCACAATATAAGGACAAAATGATTGACTTCAACAATTGGCTAAGCTTCTGGTGTCATTCAAAGGGGATCCAGTATCTGTCTGCCTGGGACGACATGATCGACAGACAACAATGCTTTGCCTGAGATGGTCTGCACCTGTCGCCCCTGGGATTCAGGTTACTTGCAAAGGCTCTTGCCACCCCTATAGTGCCTTTTTTAGGCAAAGGTCAAAGGACAAAACCACCACCGTAACAGGTACAAGCATGCAAAATCTGAAGGTAATGCTACTCATTGCTAGAAGCCTAAACCTCAAAATGCACTCTCTCGAGGCACTCCTAAAAATGGAGAACATCGATATCTGTGCAGTAACTGAGACCTGGTTCAAGGCTCCAGAGAGCACCCCTGCAATACCAGGCTACAACTCTTACCACACTTTTCGGCCACCAAACCAGGGTCGAAACACTAAAGGTGGAGGAGTGTCCATATTCACCAAGGATATTCACACCACCAGGTTAGTTGCCCAACACAATGCTTCTGAAATTCTCCAGGTGCAACTGACACTAGGTAAGACTGCAATCCAAACTGTAGCTTGCTACAGATTCCCCACCATGCCTCAAGATTCTCACTACACCTTTCTAAACATACTGGAAAATATTAATATACAACCAAGCACCCTAATACTACGTGATTTCAACTACCCTGCCATTAACTGGGAAAACTACTTGTGTACCAACACTTTTGCCCAGTGGTTCTTGGAATTCATAAATTCCAATGCCCTGGATCAACTAATCCATAGTCCCACAAGGGGCTCCAATATCCTAGACCTGGTCATTACCAACATAGGAAATTGATGCTCCACACCTATGGTCACCCCCTCGTTGGTCAGGTCAGACCATAAGCTAATCACCCTTAACATCCACATCCCACCTCCACCCCCCCAGTAAGGAAACCTCCATAAAAAACTTCTCCAAAGCCAACTTCATGCTACTCAAGTCAGAAGTTACAAACTTCATGACACCCATGCAGACGGGAACTGAAAGTTCGACTGCTGAGTCTTACACTAAGGCACTGTACGAGCACATCCACTCATGCGTGAATCGTGCCATCCCAAATACAACCAAGATGCTCTCCTCCAAAAAAAGGAAGCCAATCTGGTGGTCCCCTGCCATAAACAAACTTTACAACAAAAGGAAGAAACTGTTGCAAAAAAGAGGAAAATCCCAGGATGCAACAAACTCCCTAACCAGCCTCAGTAAGAAGCTGAAATCCCTCATAAAATCCTCCAAAGCTACGAAAATAAAACTGCCAAAGATTCCAAAGACAACTACAAGGCATACTATAACTATGTCAAGAATATAAATGGCAAAGCTCAGATCTGCTCTGAGCTACAACAGAATGGCATTAAATATACTGATCCCAAGGATATTGCCAATATCCTGGCAGATCGATTCAGTGCCAACATCACCCCCCTCTCACCCCCTAAATGGCCCATCTCAATACCGGAAGATTGCCAAATTCCGGTAATAACAGCTGCATAGGTAAAAAACGCACTCTCCAAAGCTAAGAATACAGCATCCATGGGACCAGATGACATCCCAGGCTGTGTACTACATGAACTATAAAATGAACTGGCACCTCACCTAAGTATCATGTTTAATCATACCCTCACCTCAGGCTTCATGCCCACTGAGTGGCGCACTGCTACAGTTATCCCACTCCACAAGGGGGGATCCACCTTGGATCCCGGGAACTACCGCCCCATCAGTCTGACGAGCCTGATCTGCAAGGCCATGGAACGTATTATCATGGAACTTACAAACAAAGACATTGGCAACCTTAAAACACTGAACCCCACCCAGTTTGGGTTTGTGAAGGACCGATCTTGTCTCCTGAACCTGATTGACTTCTTCAAATCAGTCTCCAGAGCCGTGGACGAGGGTAAGGCAGTCCACACAGCCTATCTGGTCCTTGCCAAGGCCTTTGTCACCATCCCCCCATTCTGGAATCATAGATAAACTTACTAAGCTGGGCATTAATCCCTACATCACTCGATGGGTTGCTAACTGGCTTACTGACAGAACCCACACTGTAAAAGTAGCTGACTCCAAATCCAGCTCCAGACAAGTGACAAGTGGAGTAGCTCAGGGTTCAGTCCTGGGACCTCTCTTGTTTGGCATCTATTTCTCTGAAGCACAGGCCAACACTAAGGGACTCTGGCTAACAAAGTTCACAGATGACTGCAAACTGCGAGGCATTATTGAATCCCCAAATGATGTCGATACTCTACAAAAGGGCCTTACAGAAACAGATGCTTGGTGCCAGAGCCATGGGCTCAAGCTCAATGCCAAGAAATGTACAGTTATCCCCTTTGGGAAAAAACATGTACCCATGAATTACCACATAGGTGGCAGTACACTAAACACCAAAAGTGTGATAAGAGACTTAGGGACACAGGTGGACAGTGGTCTCACCTTCAATAACCACATTGCCACAACAGTCAGGAAATCCTTCTATGTGGCACACCTCATCACTAAGGGCTTTTCATCCAGAAAAAAGGAGGTCATTGTCCCACTGTACTCATCCCTCATTAGACCCATTATAGAATACAATGCCCCATTTGGTATGTACCTCTCAAGACATCTGCAACAACTGGAAAGGCCGCAGAAATACCTCACTAAAATAATCACAGGCCTAAAGCAGATGCCCTATGCTGACCGCCTTAAAAACCTCCAGCTATATTCTGTCGCATATCGTCTACTCCGAGGCGATCTCTGCTTAACATACAAGGCCATGTCAAACCCAGAGCTGTTGGACATGCTACACTTAAAGAAATCCCAATCCCTCAGAGCCACACGCTCCAGGGATCTAAACCTTGTCAACACAATAAACAAAACATGCTGGAGGGATAGGTTCCTGACCCAGAGACTCCCCAGACTCTGGAATAGACTGCACATACATGTCAAGCAGAACACCTCTTTAGCCCTCTTCAAAAGGAACCTTGATGACTGGATGGGAGAAAGGAAGTTCACCCCAGGGATCACATCAGTCACCCTGCTAGACAGGGGTCCAGGGAAGTAAATAGTGTGGGAAGAAATAGCCAGGGAATTGTTATGGCTAGGCTTGTATAGGCCCTAGGGCCGATAGCCTAGTACCAACCTATGAACCTATGAACCTCTTAAGTATGGCAACAATGCCCAATTGGGGTATTGTCTCAAATGCATTGGCTGCGTCAAGGTAGGCAGTGTGAATGATTTTGCCTCATCCATTACTTTGGTGACATTCTCAAAGTCCACCAGGTTAAGTAGGCATGATCTGCCCTTGACAAAACCAAACTGGGTTGGGTCCAGTGTCTGGAGGTTTACTATCTCTCTACTGATCATCTCCATGATAATTCTTTCCATGGCTTTACATATAAGACAGTGAGACTTATGGGTCTATAGTTTCCAAGGTATGTAGATGGCCCATCTTTGTGCAGAGGGATAACTGTTGCCTTTCTCCATTCATGAGGCATGAAACCTCTCTGGAGGCTACAGTTAATACTCTTCCAGAGGCCCTGACAGGTCATGTTTCATGCTATTTAGAAGGCATCCTGGGATATTGTCTAAGCCCACTGATGCAGTGTTCTTTGTCTTAGAGAGAGCATTAAGGACCTGTTCCCTAGTGAAGGTAAGGGGGATTTATATTTGATTATATTTCCAGAGGGAAATAGGGGTAAAGCTGGAGCTGAATTTATCAGCCAGGAGGTTTGCTATGTCTTCTGGCTCGGTATAGGTGGTCCATTTTCAATGAGCTCTGCACACAATTGTGTACTGCCTTTGACGTTGCAGACATAGCCAAAGAATGCTTTGTAGTTGTCCTTGGCCTGGGAGGCTAAACTTACCTTAAATTTAGCTTTGGTAGACTTTATTTGTCCTCTGAGTTGTTTGTTTAGTTTGATGAGAGTGCTTTTATCCTGCGGGTGCTGCACCTCCTAATTTTTACCATGATTTTCTTCCTCCTGTTATACAGCCTATTGATTTTGTGATTTCACCAGGGTGACTTGTTTTTTGAGTTAGTTCTATACTTCTTCCTGGTGGATACAGCTGCCTCTCTGCAGCTACTAACATGCTTGTACAGGGTTTCATTAACAGTTCTGGACAGGCAGCAGTGTTCTCAGGGTTTATGAGGGCTTGACATTTTGCCAGGTTCTCACTTAATAACAGGAGGTTAGCCTTAGAATAGTTCCTGAATATTCCAGGTTTAGCTGGGGATCCAGGTTTTATTTTTACTTCAAAGGAGAACATTTTGTGGTCTGACCTTACCAAGGGAAGGCATTAAAGTAGGGGGTGTGCAGCACTCTCCCATATTAGTGAGGACAAGATCCAGTATGGTTGCACCCCTGGTTGGTGTATTGACTATTTGGTCCAGGGGGTTTGTGTTTACAAAATCTAGGAATCTCTGTGCATGTACGTTTGGTGTCATATAGGATTTCCAGTTAATAGTGGGGTAATTAAAGTCACCCAAGAATATGGTATTGGGTTGGATGGTTAGTGTTTCTAATAAGTTTAAATAGAGGGGGACCTATAGCTTGCAAAGAAGTGGTTTTGGATTTTTCCTATGGTGATTTGAACATGGAGCAGCTCAAGTGCATTGTCCTGTTTGACCCAACTAGAAGTATATTTATCTTTGATGTAAACAGAGACACCTCCACCTTTAGTCCCTGCCTGTGAAGTAGCTGACCTAAATGTGTGGAAGGCATTATAACCTTGCACTGTTGGTGTGCTCTTCGTGGCTTTAAACCATGTCTCAGTGACCGCATAGATGTCAACATTCTCTAGGGTAAAGAGAGCTTCTATGGAGTGGAGTTTTTTGTTTAGACTCCTAGCATTGAGCAGTAATACCTTTATATTTTATTGGTTTTGATTTGCTATGTTGCAAGTAATTTCAGTTTGGCATTGCCTAAAAAAGGCACTATGGGGGAAGACAATATTTTAGCTAATATTTGAAAGCCTAGAGGGGAGAGGTGCAGACCATCCCTGGCAAATCAGCATGGTCTGTTCCATGCTGACAGATATTGCACCCCCTTAAAATGACACCAGAAACTAAGCCAATTATTAAAGTCAATCATCTTTTGTTCATATTGTGGCATCATCCTTGGAGAAGGTAAAATGCTGCTCAATGCTAGCCTCATACCAGTCTGACATATTCCGAGAGTTCCATCATGTCTCTCTTCGTATAGGCTAGGGAGGTACGTCTCAGGTCATTTACTCCCACATGGACTATGACTGAGTCATATTGGTAATTGTGGTCCAATGACCTGGCCTTTGTAATGTGGCAGATCCTAGCCCCTGATAAGCAACTGACCATGACTTTCTCCTTACTCAGCCTGGTGAAAGAGACATCAGTGTGCCTCACGATGGAGTCTCCAGTGACTAGAATACTGAATAATAACAATAATAATAATAATAATAATACTAACAAAAAAATCAATGTGATTACTACAGTGGGAAATACATTGGTCATGAGTTCTGAATACAAGAACATTATTATGTCAGCTTAGTTATTAGATTACTTTCTATTACTTTTTGCAACTCTTCTTGTTCTGTGAGATTCCCCTTATTCTGCAATACTTTAACCTTTGCCAGTCCCTGTAAATAATTCTTGTTACTTCTTAACCGTATCACTTTTTTCTTTTATGAATACCATATTTTAAACCTCACTTTCATGTTATCCTCATTATCTATAACTTCTAAAGAAACTTCTGTCTTTCCTAATAAATCTCATATAATTTCCATTAATCATTTCTTAATTTTTTCCTTTTAACAGGTAGGTGGGGAAGTGACAGTGTCTCATTTTTACTTTATTTCCATGCATTTTTTTCTTAGTTCTTATAGGCACATGATCTGAAATAGTTATTAGATGTGTGCCAAAGCTTTCAATTAAATGCACATGCTCCTGTGAAATATAATTTCTGTCTAGTCTATACAGTTCTATCCAATCTAGTCCAGTTATCATACCTTGGGAAATAATATGTAAATTCTCTCAGAGTTCCTGCTACAGAATTCATGTCTTCCATACCTAATATTTTCATAAATTTCTTCAGAAATCTACCCTGGTTTCTTCCATTGTCCCTTTTAGTTCCCCCAGATACACCCTCAGTTTTGCAGATCAAGTTCCACCCCCACCTATAAGTAATAATCCCTGCTAATTATTTCTTTCAAAATTTTCTTAAGATTTTAAGTGGAATATAAATACATGACAATGTAATCCTTCCTTGCTAGTAGTTGCTTATCACCACACATCTACCACTGCTATCTTTTTTTCCTTTTCTAGCACTATTGGGAGTTCCTCTAGCAATCAAACATTATTGGAGTTCCTCTAGCAATCATCATAAGTATTCCCCTTTTCCTTTGTCTGCTGAACATCCATCTTGAAATCCTTTGTTTATCAAATTCATATGCTCACTTCTTTCCAAATGCATCTCCTGTAGAAGTGTTATTGCATGCCTTAATATAATTCAATACTCTTACATTTTTTGTCTATACTTGTAAGGCCATTCACATTCCAAAATAAAATGTTTAGTGTAGCCATTATGATAAGAAGTTATTATTCCCACCTGTTATATATGACAGCTTTTTCAAATGTCTATTTCAAGCTTTTGTGTTACATGCACTCACTAATGTCTGGCAGTTAATCTCTTATACAATTGTTTCTTGTCATCTCTATTTGAACTTATGTCACATTTTACAAGACTTTTCGTTTTAATAAAACCCCACAAAAACAGAACACTCCCACAGCTTATTAACTTAAAACAAACACACAAAACTATATACATCTTCAAATAATAAAGTTTATGCTTCCTGATATGAACAACTGTCCCAAATCAACTTTTGACTGACTGGCTTTTATTGCTTCCCCTACTCAGCTTGTCTTTATAGAAGCACAAGTACCAAATACACAGCTCTGCAAACCTCTCATCTTACACTGAACATTTATTTGCCAAAGGAAAACGTTTCATTACATTCAGTGTCCTCTTATTTACTTGCTTATACAAAAAAATATTTAGATTAAGCCAAAGGCCTTACTCCAAACATTCACCTGTGCAAAAGTAGGACAGACTATATCAGCTCTACATATCTTATAATCTGTGTGCTTTTATATCCCATCCCCCACCTCAACAACTCAAGATCACAGCATATTAATTTAAACATGCTTTTGTCCAGACTTTCTTATCTTTTTTACATGGTAATGGTTTTATTTCTTAAAACTGTAAAAGAAGAAACAGGCATTTATTTACTTTGGTACCTTTACCACATACAACAATAACTGAAAATAACTTTACTATACAATATGCAATTTATACCATGAAATGTTTCATAAATATATTAAGAACAAAAATTATTTTACTTGCAGTTATTTTTCATTTTTCTTTTTTTTTTCTTTTCTCCTTCCCTTCAGTGTCCTTCCAAACATTAATGACATGAAGCAGGACTTGTATGTTTCAGCCCCCCACAAATTTAACAAAGTCAACAAAAGTCCAGTATTTCCACTTTTTCTTGTGAAGCAATATTTCACAAATGTGACTGATGCTTTATAGTCTTACATTTATTCACTAATTTCAGTGTTGCTCGTCTTCTTCCAGTTCATCTCGATCTCCCAACCCCAGACTCCAGTTAAAACCCAAGGTACACCTGATTCTTCCATGCAGCTCATGTGCTTTTATTCTGTCTACAAGATTTTCTTTTTGGAACACTGGAAAATGTTTCAGTGCCAAAGTCGGTCTATAAGCTCTATTATCAAAAGAATGAGAAACAGAACCCCCTTCTGTTTGATGTCTCACTTTTCATCAGACAAATGTTTGTATTTCATCCTTAGCCCATTCTGCATTTAAAAAATTACTTTAATACTCCAGGAAAAAAAATATTTAGACAGCTGGGTACAGCAGCTTGAATCTCACATATGCCTCTCAAAATTCCCTGATTGTTGGGATACATTTGCTTCTTTTCTGCCTGGTGTACAGTAATAATCATTTTCTACAAACAATCTACTGTCTCCAATTTTTAATACTTTGCCCTTCTGCTGCAGTTTCATTAGGATCAACTCTTTCTGCTGGAATGAATGCATCTTTACTAATGTAGGCCTTGACTGCTTTCTCATGGCCATGTTTGGAGCATACACATGATGTACCCTTTCGATTAACAAATCCTGTTGTGGAATAACACTCCAGTTGCTTATTTGTCCTTTTATAAAATTAATGTAATCTGTTTCTTCCCACTTCTCTAGTACAGTAGAAAATCTCAGGTTTTCCTTGCATGCTCAGTTATGTAACGCTACCATTTTTTTGAAACAGCTCATCTTGAGCAGTCTCATACTAAGTCAACCTTTTCATTGCAATCTCTGATTTTTGCAGTTTTTTTCCAACTCATATGAGTAGCTGTTTAAACTTTCTTTCATTTTTTCCAGCCTTTTGTTATTTGAGTTGATATATTTCTTCAATGTTTCTATTTAATTAGCTCTGAGCACATTTGATTTATATTTTCCTCTAGATTGCTGGAAATCATGTCTTGCATCAAAGATGGATCTTGAATTGCTTTTTACTGAACAGCTGCAGGATTCTTCCCAGTCAGTGTTTTCTCTTCACCTTTTCTAGCTGATTTTCTTTTAGGGTAAGTTTCTTCTTTGCTGACATCCAAGCAGTGTACCTATTAGCCAGTAACCAAATTTACTAAAACTTGCAGAGTTTCTGGCCCTTATCTCTCAGTTTCTTTTTTCACATTGGAAGATCTGAAATCAAGCTGTTGATCAGTGTGCAACCACATACCTTTCAACTGTCAAGATTTTCAGAATTTTTGCCTCATGGTTTTGGTCAATTCCTCATAAAAATTGTATTTTCCTGGCAAATCACTGCAGATTGAAGTCAGTAAATAACAATAATAACATACATTTGAGTTTCAGACTTCATATCCTTCAGAAAATGCATGCTAACACAAATCCTGTTTTTCCTGCAACTTTCAATATTTGAAATCTGTCCCCATTTTAGGGCCTTTCATCCTCCATTACTTGAGGCTTTGTACATTTGCATTTCAGACTTCATATCCTTCAGAAAATATGCCAACACAAATTCTTTTTTCCTGCAACTTTCAGTATTTAAAATCTGTCCCCATTTTGGGGCCTTTGCCCCCCCCCCCTTTATTTGAGGCTTTTTCCAGATTTCTTGCACTAAGAGGTTGAGAGGTATCTGCAGCCATCTTGGAAGTGAGAATGACCACTTCTGCTCTGATAGTATTCCGGCTCTAGAAACACAGAAGGCTTACCCAACAAAGTACCTAATCTATACCTCTATTTTATAAGTAGACTGCAGTACAATGGATGAAGTTATTGGCCCAGTAATTGAGATGTGCAATATAGTAAAAATAATATACTCAATAGTTAATTCCTTATCTCAAACTATGCTCTAAATAGTCAATTTGTGTGTGCTTATCTGTTCTTGTTTAAAGAACAATATTAAATTGTTCTTGAGATTAAGACTAGATAGAATACTAGATTGTGATAACTGGATTTACAAGCTCAACAAAGGAAAGTTAATGAAAGTTAAATTTAAGATTAATTGCCTGATAAACATTTAAATTATTAGTATAGTTCAAACATTAAACTATAAAATGGTTTAACAGGAATCAGAGAGGCATAGCTGTCTTATTTGGCATCTAGTGCCACTACCTGGTATGGCACCCCTCAGTGTTTGCTCCCTTATGGTATACATGGGGGGATGTATGTTCTCAGATCTAGCACTTGATACCACCAGTCTGGTTCTAAAGCCCTTCATCTCTGTTGCTCGTTGTCCTCGTGTTTATGTGAGTAGCACTAAATTAAAAAAAAAAATGGATCCACCAATCATGCCCCTGGCACCTTGTGCCTGGGATGGCTGCCCCCCTGAACCCCCCCCCCCTCCCCAGCCAAGCCAAAATAACAAGAGCACCACATGCATGGAGTTTCCACAATATGTAAAAACAAACTGTGGTAATGAATGAAGTACTTAACATTGCTTAAAAAAAGAAATACAGAAGGTCAAATGTTCTGCACAAAGGAAATTCTTGGATGCTATGCTAATCTTAAAACACACTCCTGTGAACAGTTTCATCTGTAATATTGCACATACAGTAATGCTTAAAAAAGCAGATGCAAAAGACAAAATTTTGCTTGACAGCAAAGTACTACAGAAGCAAACTAGGACACTAGGAAAAAATAAGAGATGGTTAAGCATTTAGCAACTTACTCAAAAAATTGAAGGTGTTTCACTTAGGGACCCATGATCCCGAATGCCTACTGAATAAGACAGACTAGGGAGTGTAGATTAGGTGAATATCACAGTTGGCATACTTAATGTCAGACGTAAAACAAAAAGAATGCTACATGTACTGACTGGTAGAGAAATTAAATAAATTATTATCCTGGCATTATACAGGTTACTGTTTAGGTAAAGTGAAGAATACAATGTACAACTGAAGCCTTTAACTATCATTGGCTTACTGTAGACAGTGCAATGAAGTGTTTGGAAAATTATCAAAGAATAATGGAACAAGCTTCTGGAGAGAACAATGGCAGCATCCTCAGTTATTTATACAAGAAATGAATGTGATTTTAACACATACTCCCCAAATAAAGAAAAAGAGGCAACACAAAATGAAAACATTCAAGGCTGGCAGTCTAGGCTCACAGTTTAGTACAGAGGGATAAGGTCAAGAACTATTAACACACTTCGCACTATAGCTCTGGGATTGATTTCCACAATATCCATTTGCAAACTTTGCTAGTCTGAGCAAATCACTTTACCATACAGTGTTCCTAGATCACTGCAAAAAGAGGCCCATGAGCCTAAGGAGCTTACTCAATAAATTAATCTTGTTACTGGTTTCTAAAACTGAGGGCTTACAGTGAGCTCATAAGGATAATAAACATACTGAGTGAACTTCAATATTTAAAAAAAATAATAAAGGATGTTATTTACTTCAAAAGTAAGTCTCCAAAATCTGGTTTAAATGAATGCAAATATTACCGGTTGGTAAAAGTGAGTGCTGAGAATCCATTAAGTGAGAATTTTGTTAAAGTGTTAACTGTACCATCAAGAAGCACAGCTTCAAAATGATGTGATGGTGAGTATTTACCTAAGAGCTGTCGCCCATACTTTTTTGGCTCATTCTTTACCAGAATTTTAATTTTAAAAGTAGTGTGTTAAAAAGAACTATAAAAATAGAAAAAAAAATTTTTTTGCAGAGAGATAAACCCCCCGTAACTCCTGATGTGGGGGCATCCCCCTAAAGCACTCAAAATTATACATATCAACTCCAGGCTCACATCATAGTGTAGAAAATGGAAAAACATTGAAAACTCACCATCAGCTCGCACAATACAGTACACTGCGGGTGAAACTCAGACTAAAACATATGACCTACAAGTCAACAGTGATGTGTAGGATAGCCAGTGTTGAAAACTCTTCAGAAAAGAAATAAAGACATATTTTTTTCAGGCAAATTACACAATACAGTAAGTTTTTAGACTAAGTGGTCTCCTGCTACCATTCGATTTTAGGGGGAACTGTATAATGGAAACATGGGTCACGGTAAATAAAAATGCAGGGGTTGGGAAGGGTTATTCAGAAAGGAGGAAAGAGGGATAGAATGTATTACAGATGGTATTAAAAACCTGAACAACATGGACTGTCCAAAATGCCTTTTTTATTTGTTTATGTATATAAGAAATATACATGTTAAAATTGATTTGCTACTTACGAAAAGAATTAGAAGTATAAGATTCCATGGATATCTCCGCCTGCAAGAGTGAAACAAAGCAAAACATATTATCATACACTATTATTCTGTAGATCAAAGCCATTTCACAACAAAGAACAGTTTCAAAGAGAAACATGCTGCAAAATATCACAAATGAAAGATGGTGCAACAGAATTTTTGTATCCTAACAATTTCTACTTTTTCTTTTATCTGATGCAATTAGCTTCTCTCTTGTCTCAGTTAATCCATTGTCTTGGAGATGAAACTCTTCCCAAAATGTGCCACCTGAAGCAAATAACTTGTTTGTCTGTATAACTACAGCAGTTTTGTTTCCTTAAATTAGCAGATGTCTAGCCTTAAAAGAAAGCTGTGGCTTCACTAGGTAGGAATGTGTTTTTTTTTCATATTTACTTCACATATGTGTATAAATATGTATGAATATTTATAAATACGTTTGAATGCTACAAGGAAACTAACATTATCCCACTACCTAATAAAACTACTCCCTCCAACCCTATCGACTACAGACCAGTTGCTCTGACATCCACTGTTATTTTGAGTGGCTGATCAAAAAGCATCTTTCATCATGCCTGCCTCCTGAGTTTGGCTCTCTGCAGTTTGCATGCAGAGCTGACAGATCCATGGCTGATGCCATATCAGTAATACTACACATCTCCCTTGAACATTTAAAGGGCAAAGACAACTATGTGAGGATGCTGTTCATAGACTTCAGCTCTGCATTTAATACAGTGGTACCAATGCAGCTGATAGCAAAACTGGCACATTTAGGAATCAGTAAACATCCCTGTAACTGGATCCTGGACTTCCTGATTAAGAGCCCACATAGGGTACGTTCAGGTACAAACACATCAAATGCATCACGATGAACACTGGGTTTCCACAAGGATGTGTTCTCAGCCCACTGTTATTCACCATCCTGACCCCTGGAGAATGGTCCTAGCAAAAAAAAGGAATCGAGCTTATAGTGCATTGTAGAAGTATGTACAGAGGATCAATGTGCTAATTCTGGGATACTTCTAGAATCCAATCATTTCCAAAAAAACACAGATGAAGCCAAGGCCCTGGTAGAGTTAGCTTTGACCCTGCCTGAAATAGCTTTGTATAATAAAAGGTACTAGCCTTAGACAACTATTTGGAAATAGTCTATTTTGACACAGGTTGCACCTTCACAAGAAACTAACAATTGGTCCGAAGATCTGAAAGATTTAGTTCTGTCAAGATAGTACCTGAGTTGTCTGTGGACATCCAAGGTATGGAGTATCCTTTTTCCTTCGTTTTAGGTTCAAGAAAGAAAACTGGGAGGTAAATAGTTTGGCTTATAGTAAACTTGGATACCACTTTACGCATAAATCAAGGATTAGGTCTCAAAAAAAAATTCTGTGGAAAATGAGATAGGTTGCTCTACTATAAGAGCTTGCAACTCAAATACTCTTCTTGCTGAGGTCTGTGCAATCAGTAGTCAAAGTCAAAGTAAACTTGATTGTCATTCAGACTTCACACAACAGTGCAAACTGAATGGAATTTCATTTCTCCGTACAAAACATATCACAAGAAGCATTACAACAGACATTACTACTTCACAACAAACCAATACAGACATAACACCCAAAACATTTTATGAATCTAAGTACATTACTCACAGAATTCCAACAGTTATAAGTATTGCACAAGAAAGCTAGTTTCACATCGGTTGGTTTATTGCACCAAAATAAGAGTTGAGACTAGCATTTCAGTTATCGCATAAAAATATGAGTTCTCATCAACACCAACAATTACTACACCTGATGGCCATCATCATGGGTGTTATTAGTAGAGTTGAGTAGTCTGATGGCGTGTGGAAAGAAGCTCTTACTGAATCTGGTGGTTTTGCATGTCATACTGCGATAGCACTTGCCAGATGATAGGAAGGAAAACAGTTCATGGGTGTGGTGAGTGAAGTCCGTGACTATTTCAGTGGCTCTGCTGAGACATCAAGACAAATATAGGTCCTGAATAGATGAAAGATTGGTCCTAATAATTTTTTCATCTGCTTTCACTGCCCTTTGGAGAGACTTCCAATCCAAAGCACAGCATTTTCCATACTACACCGAAACATTTGACAAGATACTTTCTATAGTGCCCCTGTAGAAGGTTGTGAGGACCAGAGGTGGAAGGTTTCCTCTTCTCATTCTTCGCAGAAAATGGATATGCTGCTGCACCCACTTGACAACAGAATTTGTGTTATGGGCCTAGAGAAGTCCCCTGCATTAGTATCCCTAAGAACTTGGTGCTTTTTACCCTCTCCAATATTTCTCTGTGGATTGTGAGTGGAAGGTGCACTCTATAGTTCCTTCTGAAGTCAACAATTATCTCCTTGGACTTGTTCACATTCAGTGCCAGGTTACTGTTGTCGCATCACACAATCAGTTGGTTAACCTCCTCTCGGTAGGCTGTTTTATCATCATTGCTGATAACACCAACAATTGTCGTGTCATCTGCAAACTTAATTATGCTATTTGAACTCTACCTAGCGATGCAGTCATGCGTCAGCAAAGTGAACAGCAAGGGACTCAAAACACAACCTTGTGGTACCCCACAGTTCATAATGATTCTCTCTGAGGTGTTCTTGCCAACGCATACTGTCTGGGGGCTATCTATGAGGAAATCTAGTATCCAATTGCACAGTGGGGTGCTGATACCAAGTTGAAGCAGTTTCTTTATCAGATTCTGGGGGTGACTGTGTTGAAGGTAGAGCTGAAGTCTATGAATAGCATACACACATAGCAGTTTTTGTTTTCCAGGTAGGAAGAGATAAGTGAAGTGCCAATGAAATAGCGTCTACCATGGAGAGATTAGATCGGTACACAAATTGCAGTGGATCTAAAGCTGCAGGAAGTCTTGATGTTATATAGTCCTTGACCAGCCTTTTAAAGCACTTTATTGAGAGCTATGGGGTGGTAGTCATTGAGGCTTGAAGGTGGAGACTTCCTGGGCAATGGTATGATGGTTGTGTTTTTAAAACGTTTGGGTACGATGGTCTGATTCAAAGAGGTGTTAAAGATATCAAGTAAAACTGTTTTCCATGTTAAAAATCTCAACCCAGCCAGATTAGCTGGTTCAAATGGAGCAAGTGTTAGCTTCCCTAACACAAAATTAAGATCCCAAGGAGGCCACTGGTTTTCTTGGATGCCTCTTATGCAAAAACACTTTCAAAACATTTTGACTTGATAATGCTTTCAAATGAGAGGATCCATGGGCAGACATTCTGAAATGGCCAATAAATGAACCTTGATGGAGGAGTAAGAAATGCCTTAAGATAGTAGCTCACACAAATATTGTAAAACCAGAGAAAAATTACCCCTGAATGGGTGCTGGTTATGTTGTTGGTACCAACTAGAAAACCTTTTTTATTTGCATATGATTTTCTAGTAGCAGGCTTTCTTGCCTCCATTAGTATCTGCAGCATGTCCTCAGTAAACAGATGCATAAAGGGAATTAAGACCCTATCATCCAAGTAGTCTGTTGAAGTTGATAGGAGTTTGCTTGTATCAAATACCCTCGATCTTGTGTGAGTAGCTCATTCCATGAGGAATATTGCGGTAACTGCTCCCAGGCCATTCCCAAAAGAAGGGAGAACCACTGCTGGCTGGACCAGAAGGGAGTCACCATAATGATCTTGGGGAATTCCTTTTGAATCTTCAGAAGTACCCTGGATATTAGTGGAAATGGTGGTAAAGCATACAGAAACATTCCTGTTAAAGGAAAAGAAAAGGAATCTTTCTACCAAGACTTCTTCCATGGAGACCTGGAGCAGAATCATGTCAGATGATTATTCTGAGAGAAAGCAAACAGGTCCACTTGAGAAACCCCACAGATGGATCAAATCTTGGAAGACCTATGATCTGGCTTCCATTTGTGAGGATCTGCTCTTGTCCTGCTCAGCTTGTTTTCCACACAATTTTACACTGTTGGAATCGAGGATGCCTGTAGAGTGAGACTGTGCTGTGAAGCTATATCCTATGCTAACATGGCTAGTCTGAAAAGGAAGAATGACCTGGTTCCACCTTGCTTGTTGATGTACCACATGACTATGGTATTGTCTTCTACCACTATGAAGAGGTCTTGGGGACCAAAGATGATTCAGAAAGTTGAATGCCTTGATCAGGACAATCAGCTCTTTTATATTTATCTGTTTACAACTGTCCTTGCTGTCCCATACACAATGCACATTTATCCCCCCTGAAACTGCTTCCCAAGCAAAGTCTGAAGCTTTTGTGGTGACTGACTGCCTTGGAGCAAGGAGGGAGAAGGGAAGATCTGGAATTTATGATATTTGCTCTCTCCACCATGTCATCTCTCTTCTGACAAACCCCAACTCTGCAGTTTGAAAAGACAAGGGATGCTGGTGATGGGGCTTCCAAGATGGTTGCACACTGATTTACAGCTTAATGTTAGCTCTCCCAGTGTGAAAGAAGAAACTGAGAAATAAGAGCTACTAATTTTGTCAGCTTAAGTAAAATTAATTTACTGGCTAGTAACTACATTGTCTGGATGCCAGCAAAGAAGAAAATTAGAGAACCCAAAGAAAATCGGGAAGATAAGGTGAATAGAAAACACTGTCTGGGAAGAATCCTGCAACTGTTCAGCAAAAAACAGTTCAACCTTCAGTTTTTGTACAAGAGATGAAACCCAGTAATTTAGAGGAAAAAATAAATAAATCAAATGTACTCAGAGGTAATTAAAATAAATGAAACATTGAAGAGTATATCATCTCAAACAACAAAAGCCTGTAAAAAGTAGAAGAAGCTTTCACTAACTATTCAGATGGACAGATAAAACTGCAAAAATCAGGGGATGAACTTAAGAAAAGACTGACTATGAGTTCTCAAGAAGAGCTGTTTCAAGAAATCTTAGAATTAGAAGACAGAGCATGCAGGCAAAACCTGAGATTTTCTGCTGTACCAATAAAACTCTGGAAGGAACCACCTGTATTAATTTTACAAAAGTACAAATAAGCAACTAGACTAGTATTCCACATCACGATTTGTTAATGAAAAGGGTACAAGTGTATGCTCTAAACCTGACCGTGAGAAAGCAGGCAAGACCTGTATTAGTAAAGATGTAATCATACCAGCAGAAAGAAGTGATCCTGAAAAAAACTGTGGCAGAAGGGAAAAAATATTAAAAATTGGAGACAGCAGAGTGTTTGTGGAAATGATTATCACTGTGCATCAGGCAAAATAGAAACAAATTTATCCCAGCAATCAGGTAATGTCGAGAGGCGGGTGTGAGATTGTCTTCAGAATATTTTTCCTAGTGGATCAAAGATATTTTTGGATGCAGAACAAGCTAAGGAGGAAATAAAAATGTTTAATCAACAAAAAGTGAGCTAGAAAGCAAAAGGGGACTCTGCCTCCCATTCTTCTGACAATAAAGCTCATGGAGAGGCTTTGCCAGTGAAACATTTTCCAATATTGCAAAGGAAAATGCTTGAGTGACAGAAAAAGCACAGGGGTTGACTAGAAAAATCAGGAGTACCTTGGACAGAGTCTGGTGAGAAACGGACATGAACAGGAAGAACAGCAACAATGAAATTATTGAATAAATGTGGGATTATAATTTATTTTTATTTTTTTATTTTACATTTGTTGACTGGGATAGTCCGACTGGATGGATGTCCATTTTCAGCGTAGGCCCGGGGAGAAAAGCTCCAAGGGTAAGCAGATACAGCATTACATAATACCAGCATTACATATTACAAACAGACTCAGCTCATGGAGAGGCTTTGCCAGTGAAACCTTTTCCAATATTGCAACCTGGGCTGACCCTCTACTATTATAAAGCATCAGTCACATTTGTGAAACATGGCTTTCCAAGAAAAAGTGGCTAAGAAAGATTGGACTTTTGTTAAATTTGTTAAACTTGTGGTTGAACTATAAAGCATACAACCCACTTTATGCAGTTAGTGTTTAGAAAGACACTAAAACAGAAGAAAAGCTACTGTAAGTAAAACAGATTTTGTTCTTAATAGTATATGTATAAAAACATTTCATGATATAAACTGCATGTTATATAATAAAAAAAGTTTTGTGTAGTATGTTGTCAGAGATATTTTTAAATATGGGGTGGAGTGAGTCTTTTCAGTGACTGTTGTATGTAATAAAGTTGTTAGAGTAAACAGGTGCATTTTCAGGTGTAATATAGACTTTACAATGTAAAAAAAAAGAAGAAAGGCTGGACAAAACAAGTTTAAGTTAATATACTGTACTCTTGATCTGCTGGGGTAGTGCTTCTTCTTCTTCTTCTTTCAGCTGCTCCTGTCAGGGGTTGCCACAGCAGATCAACTGTTTCCATTTCTTCCTGTCCTCTGCATCTTGCTCTGTCACACCAACCACCTGCATGTCCTCTCTCACCACATCCATAAACCTTACCTTAGACCTCCCTCTTTTCCTGTTACCTGGCAGCTTCATCCTTAGCATCTTTTCCCAATATACTCTGCATCCCTCCTCAGCACATGTCCAAACCAATGTAATCTTGCCTCTCTGGCTTTGTCTCCAAACCTTCCAACCTGGGCTGACCCTCTACTATACTTATTCCTAACCCTGTCCATCCTCGTCACACCCAGTGCAAATCTTAACATCTTCAACTCTGCCACGTCAAGCTCTGACTCCTGCCTTTTTGTCAATGCCACTGTCTCCAACCCATATAACATAGCTGGTCTCACTACCCTCTTGCAGACCTTCCCTTTCATTCTTACTGGTACTCGTCCGTCACAGATCACTCCTGACACTCTTCTCCACCCACTCAATCCTGCCTGTATTCTCTTCTTCACCTCTCTTCCACACTCACCATTACTCTGAACTGTTGATCCCAAGTATTTAAACTCATCCACCTTTGCCACCTCTACTCCCTGCATCCTCACCATTCTTCTATCCACCCTCTCATTCACACACATATATTCTGTCTTAGTCCTGCTGACTTTCATTCCTCTTCTCTCTAGAGCATATCTCCACCTCTCCAGGGTCTCCTCCACCTGTTCCCTACTCTCACTACAGATCACTATGTCATCTGCAAACATCATAGTCCACGGGGACTCCTGTCTGATCTCGTCTGTCAACCTGTCCATCACCACTACAAATAGGAAAGGGCTCAGAGCTGATCCTTGATGTAATCCCACCACCACCTTAAATGCATCAGTCACTCCCACTGCAGACATCACTGCTGTCACACTACCCTCGTACATATCCTGTACCACTCTTACATAGTTCTCTGACACTCCCGACTTCCTCATACAATACCACAACTCCTCTCTAGGCACCCTGTCATATGCTTTCTCTAAATCCACAAAGACACAATGCAACTCCTTCTTTGTACTTCTCCATCAACACTCTCAAAGCAAACATTGCACTGATTATATTATATATGGAGATGAGATGTTTTCACTTATTTTTGCAAAATTGAATACATGGATTAATGGCCTTGTCTTAACTAAATGCAGGTGTTTTATGTAAGCAAGTAGGCTTGACAAACTAGGTTTCTTGCACATGCAAGGATATTAGCTTGTTATTTTTCCTTTTGCAAATGTTCAGTGGGAGTCAAGAAGTCTGCAACTGAAGGCAGTTGTACAGTCTGTTCCATTCTGACTGACAGATTCCTTCACACTTTTATAGAGTTGTTAGCTGCTTTTTTTCTCTTTGCTGACTATGTTTTCATGGAGATGAACTTTCTGCAGTTACAAGCAATTAATCCTGAGAGGTCTAAGCCTTCTTTGCTGAGGGAAAATGCAAAATGTTAAGGTACAATGCCAAACAGTTCAATAAAAGAAGGCTGAAATTATTGGATGTAAATAAGATATAGGAGTTTCTCTAGCAGCCTTAAATTTTAATGCATCTAATAGAACAGTGTATACTTTTGTTTTATTTAAAGATATCCTGTGCACCTTTTCTTATGCTAAAAGTAAATGTTTTCTGAAAGCATGCAAGCTGTTTTTCACATCTGGGATTGGAAAAGAGATAGGGAAAGAACAGACAACAGTTGGTGTAAGTGGGAGCACAGGCTGTAACATGCACTTTAACATGGGTAACCTTAGTTTTAGGTTAGGTAATCCCTGTGAGTGTTGTTGTTAATTTGAGGTGATTGTTCCTATCTGGAGGGTTAAACTTATTTTTTTGAAGATGCACTAGTTTTGTGTGCTTGTTCCAATTAATAGGTTATGGGGTGTTCTGAAAATGTCGTTAGTTTTTTTTTGTTTGTTTTTTGAGGCTTCCATTACAACAAAAAGTCTTGAAAAATATGACATAGGTTCAAACAGAGATGACAAGAAACAAGTGCATTAACAGTGAAGCCTGCCAAACAGTAGTGTGTGCATGCAACAAAAATGTTGGTAATACACATTCAAAAAAGCTGTCATGCATAACAGATGGGAACAATAACTTCTTATCATAATTACTATGCTATCCACATTATCTTGGAATGTACATAGCCTTACAGGCATAGGCAAAAAGGTAAGAGTATTGAATTATATTAAGAAATGCAGAGTGCAAATAGTAATGCTGCAGGAGACACATTTGGAAAGAAAAGAGCATGTGAATTTCGATAAAGAAAGGATTTCAGGATGGATATTTAGCAAAATATCAGGGACAAAGGAAAACAGGAGAAATTTTACTAATTGCTAGAGGAGCTCCAACAATGACAGAAGAGGAACAAAATAATAATGGTAGAATTGTGAAGGTAAGAGTCTACTGGCAAGGGAGGACGATTACAATAGCATGTATTTCTATTCCACCAAAAACTGCTATTATGGAGCTTAAGAAACTTGTGGGACAAATAATCAGCTTTCAGTAGGGAAAATTACTTATAGGTAGAGACTGGAACTTGATTTGCAACAATAAGAATGTATCTGGGGGACGTAGAAGGGAAAATATAACAAAAGGGGGTAGATTTCTGAAGACATTTATGAAAATATTAGGTATGGAAGAAGTGAATTCAGAAGTAGAAACTCAGAGGTACAATAACTGGGTAAGACTAGGTAGAAATTATATTTCACAGGAACACGTGCATTCAATTAAAAGCACTGACAACATTCAATAACTATTTTAGATCATACACCAATAAAATCTAATATAAAAATGGAAGGTAATAAAGTACTTGCTGGTGCTTTTCCACCTACATGTTAAAAACAGGAATTTAAGGAATGAGTAGTGGAAATTATTCACAAGTTGCTAGGGAACAAATGAATTCTTCATAAATTATAGCTAGTTGGTGGAATAAAATAAAAATGGACTTTAAAAATAGGTTAGAATTAAAAGAAAAAGATATGGTCAAGAACTAATAGGAATTATTTAAATAGTTTGACAAAGGTTACATTACTGCAAAATAAAGGGAATCTCAGAAAAAGAAGAGGTAAGACTATAGAGTACTAAAGAAAAACTAAGGGAGTATCTGGATAATATGCATGTGTTTAGAAAGATTGCTGTTAAGCAGCTATTTTTGATAATAACTCCAGAGCACACATAACTTAATAAGGTTGATTAGGAAGATATATGAAGGACTGGAGACGAGAATTAAAGTGGAAGGGTTCCTCTCTGTTAAGTCGTGTCTGAACAGGAGATCCAGATAGGGTTGCCCTCTTTCTCTTTGTTATTTCCTTTATATTTACAGCCATTTGCAAAGAAAATAAGGGACTCAGAAAAGCAATGACATAATTGGTAAGGTAATCAAGAAAAGTTAGCTTTATTTACAGATGCTATTATTCTGAACCTGATAAATCCAGGAAATTACATTTTAGTTTCGAGTCTTTTTAGGATATAAAATAAATGAAGATAAAACAAAGACTATAACTATATATTATGTATTAGTTCTGCAATACCCATATTTATGTGGACACAATATGATAAAGTATTTAGGAGTATGGATTAAAAAGGCTTCTGTTATGCCAGCTAAGGATCCTTGGGCAGAATAAAAACAGCCATGCAGAATATTATATTCATAAATTAACAGAAAGCATTCTAAGATCTAAGTCAACATGAGAATGGTGAAAGAAGATTTTTCAGATAGGAATGACTGCAAGTGGGGTTATAGAGAATAGGCAAGAGGGGGCTGGAATTTACTGAAGGAAACTGGAAAAGGAACCAAGATACTGGGAACAAATAACTAGAGAGGGAAAGGTTATAGAATGGCATGACACCAAGAAAACATTTGGACTGTAGGCTACCGACTGCCTTCCCTACCAGAGACTGATATCAGAGTATAGACAAAGAGAAAAGGATAGGGGAATCTCTGGTAGAGTTTTTACTTTAATCTAGAACAGAAGTATCTCTAAAAGAGGGATAATTACTGGGGCATACAAAATATTGAATGATAGCTATAAGAATCAATTGGATTAGGTTAGAAAAGATTGGGAAGATAGATTGGATAAGCAATTTACAAGGGAACAATGTGTGGACATATGTATGACTCCCAAGTATGTAACAATGTCTAGAAGATTTAGGGGTTTGCTTGGAAGTGTTTGCATAGGTATTTATATACCCCCAAGAAGACTTCAAAGAAACTTTCCTCAGGTAGACAGCAAATGTTGCAGGTGCGATAGGGAAAAATGAAGTAACTGAGAATATATGTTTTGGCAGATTTTAAAATTCCCTAGAGTGTCATAAATATTGGGTGAGCAGTATAACTAAAGAAAGTATTCTTTTGAGCTGGGTCACTGGATCTGAATTCCCTAGACATAGTAAGGCCATGTTAAATGTAATTCTGGTGGCTGCCAAAAAAACAATTACTAGACAATGGAAAGCAAAGTCTAAACCAACAGTATTTGAAGTGCTGAATATTGTAACTAAGATAAAAGAACTGGAAGTGGGATCTTTAGAAAAGGGAAGGAGCAAATTACACTGCAATAAATGGAAATTGTGCGAACAATACATACAGAATAATATTCAGGAGGAGGAGTGAGGTTTAAGGTAAGGCTGGAATTGAGCAATTTATCTAATGCTAGAATGATGATAGTTATGAAAAAGAACATATGTGATACACAATGCATGTAAATGAAAACATGTCAATATGGTTTGTTTCTTTTATATAAATGTATGTTGCCCTGTGTACTGACTGATGATTTAATAATGGTGATTTAAAAAGAGGATGTTGGTGCTTAATCAAACAGACTTCAGATATCTTTATATCTTTCTCATGGGGAGTCTTGCCAGGGGATCATGAGACTCATATATCCCATGAGACCTAAAATTCTGAGGTATTCCCTCGCAGTGTCCAAAGTCAGATTGGAAAATGTTAGAAATACATCTATTTTTTCCTGTGAAAGAAAAGCTCTTTGAACTGAGGTGTCTGACACCCTAGGAACACAATCCTGTGAGATGAGTCAAAAAAAGACTTTTGAATATCCTCTTGGAATCCCAGCTCATGTAAGAGATCTCTCACCCAAGTGAAAGATTCCTGTCATTTTGAAAAAACTCTGCAAACATAAGCAAGTCATCTTAATATGGAAAGATGTGGCGTGCAATGAGCTATGACTGGAGCAAGACACTTTGTGAGCACTTTTGGTCTTGGTGCAGTGGATAGTCCAAAGGATAAGGCAGACAACTGATGATGGGATGCATACACACAAAAACTTTAAGAAACATCTGAAGTCTGGATGAATAGAGATGTGATGATAATCATCTTTTAAGCCTAATGATACCAAGAAACTTGAATGAGGAAGAAGAGGCAACAGATTGTGAAGTGGCATCATTTTGAACTTGGGCGCTATCGCAAACAAGTTTAGGAAAGAAAGAACCAAAACTGATCTTAAATCATTTTCTTTCTTAGGCACTAAAAACATCCTTGAATAAAAACCTTTCCCAACCTGGGAAGGAGGAGCCACTTTGTTACTCTGTGGGACACCAAGAAATGATGTACAAGTGGAAATAAGAGAGACTGGGCTTGTTGGATGAGGAATTACACACTGAAAGGAAAGATTTCTTATTACCACCATCTATAACCTTGACAAATGATCTTTAGAAACAGTTTGTCTGAAACTGTTTCCACAGAAGAAAGTGGAGATGGGAAGATGAGCGGGAACAAAGCCCCTTAAATAGGCATTTTAACTTGTTGGACTGTCCTTTGATTTTTTTTTTGTTTTTTTTTTTCAGGGGGGGGGGATCCAGATCAAACAACGAGGACTGACTTCTACAATGGAAGAAACTAAATTATTTAAAGCATATTTTTCCTCACAAGAATAAACTACAGACAAAAAGTACAGTTTTGTACCTACCATAAATGTAGATGTTCGAAGATCCACATTGCTGCAGTCCTTACACTTGGGTAGTCCGCTGTCCTCGGTCGGCCCGAATATCAAAGTATAAGGCTGACGTCGGTCAAGGCGCATTAGACTGACATCAGGACGTCAGGGTACAAATGCGCATGACCGACGTCATATCCTCAGTCTTTTCTTGCCCCAGATGTCAGAAGACCCTAACAGGAAAGGTCAAAACCCAAAGACAACAAACAACCAACCAACCACCCTAGCACTAATAATATGTACAATATATACAAAATACACAATATTTACAATCCAACCCATACAACCGCCTCTAACTACAGAGGGGAAGGAGGGAGGGTAAATTGGACTGCAGCAATGTGGATCTTCGAACATCTACATTTATGGTAGGTACAAAACTGTACTATGTTCTTCATCTCACATTGCTGCAGTCCTTACACTTGGGTAGAATCCCAAAGCAGAGGTAAGGGAGGATGGCACAACTATAAAGAAGCAGGAGCTGCCAAAATGCCCTGTAAAATAGCAGTGGCAAAACCAGCCCTAGATTTAGAGTAAAGTGGAAGGTGATAATGCTTAGAGAAAGTATGCACTGAACTCCAAGTAGCTGCCGCCAAGATATCTTTAGTTGCCACCCCCCTTAAAAAAGCTGTTGAAGTGGCAGTAGCCCTAGTGGAATGAGGCCTAATCCCAGCTGGAACCTCCTTGCCATGATGGGAATAACAGAAAGCAATGCAAAACCCAATCCACTTAGAAATAGTTTGTTTTGACACAGGCTTGCCCTGAGAACTCAAAGCAAAAGAAACAAATAACTGCTGAGACTGCCTGAACCCTTTAGTTCTGCTCAAATAATATCGCAACTGCCTGTGTATATCCAAAGTGTGCAAAATCTTTTCCCCTTTATTTTGGGGGTTTGCATAAAAGGTAGGCAAATGAATAGTTTGGTTTAAAGCCACACTAGAAACCACTTTAGGCATAAAGGAAGGATTAGTACACAAAGATACCCTATCCTTATGGAAAATTAAGAAAGGCTCAACTGCCATAAGGGCCTGTAATTCAGAAACCCTTCTCAGAGGTAATGGCTAACAAAAAGCAGTCTTCCATGATAAATATTTCAACTCAGCAGTAGCTGCAGGCTCAAAAGGTTGTAGAGTGAGTTTCTCCAACACAAAATTGAGATCCCAAGCAGGAGTAGGAGCTCTCCGTGGGGGTCTTATATTCTTTGCCCCTCTAAGGAATTGCTTAAACAAAGGATGAGAAAACAATGGTGGGTCAAAATCATAGTGAGCAGAAATTGCTGCAGCATGAATCTTAATAGAAGAGAAGGACAAACCTTTGTCCAGTAACTCAGTAAGATATTGAAGAGCCACACTTAAATTAGGCCTAGAAACATCAAATGCTTTTGCTGCACTCCAAAATAAAAATCTCTTCCATTTATCTGCGTACACTTTCCTTGTACTAGGCCTTCTGGCCTCCAAAATAACATTCAAAACTTGCTGTGGAAGCTGAAACCCTCCAGGGTTTAAAACAGAATATGCCAGGCTGTCAGGTGAAGAGAGTGAAGTTTGACATTGAGTAAATGACTGTTCTCCTGAGACAGCAGGTGTGGAATTGAAGGTAAAGGCCATGGAGGCTCCCGTACCAGACTTCTCAGTAGTGGGTACCAATGCTGTCGAGGCCAATCTGGAGCTATTAAAATCATCTTTGGCTTGTCCTGTCTGACCTTCAGAAGTACCTTTGGGAGGAGAGGCAGAGGTGGAAAGGCATACACATGAAGATTGCTCCAATTGAATGAAAGAGCATCCACTTTCCAAGCTGTGGGATGAAAACTTTTTGTGCAAAACTTTGGCAGCTGGTAGTTTAGTGGAGAAGCGAACAGATCTATGTCTGGAGTTCCCCACGACACTGTCAATTTCTGAAATACATGAGGATCCAATTTCCACTCGTGGGGATCCATAATTTGTCTGCTCAACACATCTGCTAAGGAGTTCTGTGCTCCCGGCAGAAACCTTGCCTGAAGAATTAGCTTTAAACTGAGAGCAGTCTCCCACAAAATCATTGCTTGTCTGCACAGAGGATAAGAATGTGTTCCCCCTTGCTTGTTGATGTACCACATGACAGTTGTGTTGTCTGTTAGAATCAACACATGCCCTGGAAGAAGTAAATCCTTGAAAGCTATTAATGCAAATTGGACTGCTAACATCTCCTTCAGGTTGATATGTAGATGTAGAAGTCTGGCAGGCCACGTGTCTTGTATCCACTTTCCATTTAGATGAGCTCCCCAAGCTTTGTCTAAGGCATCTGTCGTTAGAATCTGACTCGCCTCTGGCCGGGTCACAGAGAGTCCCTTGTTTAGGTGACATTCCTGAGCCCACCACAAAAATTCCTTTCGAATGCAAGGTATTATCTGAATGACAGTGTCCATATCTTGGCAGTGCTGTGTCCATACATTTTTGAGATACCATTGTAGCTTCCTCATATGCAGTTTGGCATTGGGAAGCACCAGAATACAAGATGCCATGAACCCCAAGGCTTGAAGGACTGTCCTTGCAGTCAGCCTGGACTGATGAAACAATAGATGGAAGTAAAGAGAAAGATTCTTTTGTTTGTCCGGGGTCAAAAAGGCCATCTGGGATGCTGTATTCAGTCTCACACCCAGAAAGCACATGTCCTGAGAGGGTACTAGACTGGACTTTATTTCGTTCACAGAATACCCCAGGCATCTTAGCACTGCTATCACATAGTGTAGATGATGAAGAAGTTCGTCCTTTCCTTGAGCCAGAATCAGGCAATCGTCCAAATAAGGATAGATCTGTATTCCTCTTAGCCGGAAGAAAGCTATCACTGGAGCCAGAACCTTTGTGAACACTCTGGGCGCAGTAGATAAGCCAAAGGGCAATGCAGAGAACTGATAATGAGAAGTCCCAGCCCGAAAACGAAGATACTTCCTGCAACTTAGCCTGATAGGAACATGAAGGTAAGCCTCCTTGAGATCCAGAGTCACCATCCAGTGATCTTTGCCCAGCAGAGGTAAAAGCTGTTGTAACGTCAACATTTTGAACTTGGGAATGTCCAGATAAGTGTTGAGGATAGATAAATCCAAAATTGGTCTCCACGTGTTCCCCTTCTTTGGTACTAGGAACAGGCGAGAATAAAATCCTAGGCCCACTTCTGACAGAGGGACCGGTTGTATGGCTCCTATTTGGAGCAGCAGAGAAATCTGTTTGTGAGCCTCTATTCTTTGCTGAGGAGGAACGTCTGGCATGCTTTTGAAAGGAGGCAAGGTATGGAAATAAAACCTGTAACCTTGGTGTATGATATCCAATACCCATCTGTCTTGGGTAATTAAACTCCAATTTTCCTTGAAAAGTGCCAACCTTCCTCCCAAAGGTGCTGCCAGACGAGAAGGCTCTGGCAGCTGAAAAGGTAGGTCATTGGGTCTGTTTACGAAAGGACTGACCCCTGCCCTCACCCGAAGACCGTGCAGGTGAACTGCCTGTTCTAGGCCTGAAAGAGCCCTGAGCTCTGCCCCTACCACGTCTAGACCTACCCCTAGACTGGGAATCATAAGAAGGATACGTCCACCCCTTGGTAGGCCAATTTCTGCTAAACTTCGGAGGCTGAACCTGCAAAAAATCTTTAACAGTCTGCATAGACTTAGCCTTGTCTTCCATTTTCTTTAAGACTGCCTCAACAGGTGAACCAAACAACACATCTGATTGTAAAGGAGCATCTAAAATCCTTGTCTTAACATGGTCAGATAAATTCTGATCCCTCAGCCAGGCGTGCCTGCGAAGAACTGACCCAGTGGCCGCCACCCTAGACGAGGCCTGTACCGCATCAAAACCACATTGCAAAGAATGCTTACCCACTTGTTCAGAGACATGTACCAAATCTTGTAACTCTTTACACTCAATACCTTCCGCCAGAGCATCTACCTTAGACTTCAATTGAGAAAGTAGATAGTTTTGGTATTTCAACATGTGAAACTGGCAATTCAGAGCCCTCATAGCTAGGGTGGAAGAAGTATAGACTTTCTTTCCCCATCTATCCAAAGCCCTGGCCTCTTTATCTGGAGGAACCGGATTTTTAACAACAGAAGCCTTAACACCCTTAGGCCCCTGACTAACAGTTTCTGGGTCCGCCCTAGGACTCTTAAAAAGATACTTATGAGCTTCAGGCACCCTATAATACCTATCCGGCTTAACAGGAGCAGGAGGCAAAGAATCAGGATTAAGAGAAGCCTCTGCAAACACATCCTCCACAACATCCAGAACAGGAGGTATAGCCAAAGGCCTATGCTGGGGTAAAACAAAATTCCCTAAGCCTTTTCCTGGAATCAGAGAAGTCCTGACCTTCCCACTTAAAATGCTCCCTCATGGAATGAAGAGTCTCTGAAAAGAAAAATCCTCAGGAGGAGAAGCAGAAGGAGTAGAATCATCCACATCAGAATCAGAATAAGGAGAATACTCCTGCAAGTCTTCAGTCGAAGACTCTGAAACATCTGAAGCCTGCTCAAAACTCCCCAACTCAGGTTCCACCCTAGGCCTCTTATCAGGAGGGGGCAAAGAACCTCTAATCAAAGTAATCAAATCTTCTGCCATTTTAAGCATATGCTTCTTGGGCACAGATCCTGAAGAACTAGGAGTGACACCAACTGAAGCTAAACCTGGCCTGCCTCTGGGAGAAGCCTTGGAAACAGAAGGAGAAGGCCTAACCACCCTAGGAAGGGAGGGAAGTACAGTAACCTGAGAAGCCCCTTCAGCCTGACCTGCCTCCTGAGAGGCCACATCCTGCAATAACAAGGTCTCCCCCTGGGACTCCAGAGAAACCTCCGGTGGAACCACCGGCTCCACCGACACCTCTAAAGAACCGGCGTCCGGTACGGACGACTCGTCTTGCCTGGGCTTAGCTGCTTTATCCTTGCGCTTCTTGAAGCGGACGCCGGAGCATCCGATGGCATATTATAATTGCACCGCTTCAAGACTAACCTGGCACAATCTAACCTTCTCTTAATAGTGCGCTTATTGAATCTAGCACAAAAGCGACACCCAACAACGTCGTGCTCAGGCCCTAAACAAGGAATACACAAAGTATGATAATCTCTATGCGGTATCTGTTTCCCACAAGAAATACAGTTATTCACTTTTTCTGACATCCGGTAAACCACTGAGGCAAGAAAAAACTAAAATATTCCCCAACGGGGGTACTTAGCCAACTTTGACTCGGTCTGAAACTCCGAATTCGAAAAATTTCAGAACGCCGAACGGCACTTGCAACGCTGCTTCTGCATCGGACCATGCGGCAAAAAAGACTGAGGATATGACGTCGGTCATGCGCATTTGTACCCTGATGTCCTGATGTCAGTCTAATGCGCCTTGACCGACGTCAGCCTTATACTTTGATATTCGGGCCGACCGAGGACAGCGGACTACCCAAGTGTAAGGACTGCAGCAATGTGAGATGAAGAACATCATCTCTCATACTTTCACAATTAGTGAGAAGAAACTTTAACATATGAATCTGACAACTCAAAATTCTGAAAATCAAGGCTGCAGAAGCAAACACTTTTTCCCCTGTAATTATCAATAATCTTCCCATACTTATCAGAAAGAGTAGGACTGGAATTAACTAAATGTTCAGTAGCAATGGAATTAACTAAAGCTTTAGCTGCATTGTTAGGTTTGGGAAAAGTGTATAAAAACTTAAAAGACTAAGGAACTGCTTATATTCTATCTACCTGTTTAGGGACACATGCTGACTATCAGGACAATTACGGGCAGTGACATACACATATCCTCCAAAGCTGACAAAACTGGAGGAATCAATGAAGGTTCTAGAAATTTCTGAAAATTTCATCTGTAACAGCTCATAGTATTTTATGAAGGACTGAAAAACCTCTGTGTTCTCTGAAAACACTGGCATATTATGGAAATGGTTTTAGAGAAAGAGAAATCCCCACAGGGAGGATCAGAAACTGATCTCTACTCATATCTCTCAACCGTACCGAATTCCTGGATATTTACTGGTTTTGAGGGCAAAATAATGGGGTGCCACAAATTCTTGAGTGGCCCCATCAATTCCTGGGTTTTTTCAATTTTTTTTTTAAGTTGAAATCATTGCTGACATCATTACGCATACCCAGTGTTTCCCGCAACCTCATCAACGTGCAGGGGAATGGGCAATGATGTCAGCATCATAAGACAGACTGCCAGCCTGTCGGAAACTTGGAGGGCTGGGACTGTTTACCTTTGTACTTCATGCACTATGTTTGTATACATTCACATTGTGTTCTGATTTAGAGATAGCAGGGACTCAGGAGGGCAACACAGCAAGCAGCAGCAACCAGTAAAGGGACGAGGAGCTGTATATCATAGTTCAAACTTCTGCCAGCCAAGTGAGCCCAAGTAGCAAGCAAGAACTTTAACTGCAGCAGAGGAGCAGAGTCTGGTCTGGTCGCCCAGTGTCCACACTTCCAGGAATCCCAGACCCAGACTTAGGATGAGAACTTCAGAGGTTCGACCTCCTCCGGCTCTAGGTAAGTGAAAAAGGAAAGAAAACGAGCATCTAGACACAATATGTCTCATCTTTCACCTTGTGTGAGGGAAATTCAAAGTCAGCAAGGCTCCATAACCAGACTTTTCAGTGGTGAAATTAAATGAACTGGTCTGTCATCACAGAAAAGTAGTATATATAAATACCAAAGCATGAATGAGGTTAAAAACGAACCATAAAAAGTTTATTGCAGTAAACAAAACAGGTGATTAGCATTTTCATGATACAAAATTGTTTCTTCAGACCATGGTCTTTGAAAGTGTTAATCACCTGTTTTGTTTACTACAATAAAGTTTCTATGATTAATTTTTAACCTCAGTCGTGCTTCAGTACTTATATATACTACTACTTTTCTCTGCTTGTTAATTTTTTAGTACCGTTCATCTACAGTAGATCTTATTTTGATGGTTTGCCATCATGTCATATGTGTCCAAATAAAATTCAAAACTCAGTGATGTTTATACTAAAAAGTTTGCAAGTTACAATGTATAGAGGGATATTATATCTGCTGTTCTGCTTCAAAAATAACCAGTGTACAGAATGTATTTTTCTGTCTTCTCATTCATTCCCAGATACACATTCACTCTTATTAAGCTTGTTTTCTACTTACAGCCTTTGCTTTGGTTTACCCTATTACCTTTAATGCTGGCCTACAGATCCTTTTTCCGTTTTTACATTAATACTTACAGTTTTTAGGATTACTCATTTTTTTTTTTAATTAAAGCTACATTATTTACTTATATGTATTGACAAAGTTAGCCCCACTAGATATGGTCTATTTTCAGGGAGTACTTAAAGTGATATTCTTTCTGACCAGAGACAATTTGCACAGGACACCAGGAACAAATATCGCACTCTTTTCATAAATGCCATGGGATCTGTTACATCCTCCTAAGGTATTAGGCAGTAGAGATGCAACATCTGAGGGATGGTGCCAAAAGAATATAGCACTTTCTGATGACAAACTAGAGTGTGTTTACTGAAACATTAGTTTAAGAACCTAGTGCAGGAATAGTACTTACAACCTTCTGACAAACATCGAAGGTGACAGTGGAACATGCTGAGCCATCTGACACTGTAACAACCACTGACACTGTAACATTGCAGCATAATTACTAAATATTTATAGTCCTTTTCTTCTTTGTCTCCTGTTTACATCTCCTAACTTGAAATAAGGTTCTGATAGCAATGTTCAATTTATCTTAGCTTAAATTATAAAAAACAACGGATTGAGAATTTATTGCTATAATTCATCAATTTTGACATTGTTCTGGATTACTGCAGCTGCAGATGGTATGAGACAAACAAAAAAGACACATGAAGGGGAAGCCCCAGCCTGTTACTGGTTGATTTTGTATATACACACAGCACACTGGTATGTTATTATTAGTGTTTCAGAAAGTAGCCTGTGCATTCTAGTCATGTTAGCACTGTTCTGTAATCTTTGTAGAGATTTCAGTTTATTGAATACAGATCCAGCTTGCTAATTTCCAATCTGAAAGTACCCTGCTGCACTGTCTGTTACCAGATGTACCAAACTGTGGTCCCTCATTCATCAAATGACATGAATCTCAGGAGAGAATATTTTGAAGATGGAGTGGAGTGGCACATATTCACAAAACATGTCTTATTTTTCCCAAGGACTGATGGGTTGTATCAGGTACCTCTAAGGTGTAGAAGGTTCAAAACAGTGTCAGAGAATTAACTAAAGCATGAGACTGATGAGGAAAGGATGGTATTAACTGTTGTTTGACAAGGACGGACTGATTATCAGTAAGCAGGAAACAGCACATTGGTTATCCCAAACTGTCTGTGTACTATTACATTTTCTTTCTATTCTGAAACAAGTCGCAGTGCAGGCTGCTCAGAGATCCCAACAGTCATTTCTTGTACTGTCTTAAAAGCAACATGTGTCTTGCTGCTTGCATTACCTCCAGACTCCTGTGTAGCAGCTAATTTTATTTTTATAAAAGAAATCTGTATTTTAGTTTTATAAAAGTTCAAAGTTTTATGCAAGTTCTTCAGATATTAATAGAAATAAAACAGTTTTATGGTTATATGTTATGTTATTTAATGCTAGTGTAGAAGCAGTTAATTTTATTTTTATAAAAGAAAATTGTATTTTAGTTTTACTCATATTCAGATGTTAATATAAATAAAACTATTGTTCTGGTTATTTTAGTTTTACACAAGTTCAAATGTTAATATAAATAAAACTATTATTCTGGTTATACTTTGTGTTTAATATTATGTCTGTTCTTCAATCTGCATTTAAAAGTTGGTATCCAAAAATCCCACAATTCCATTAGAGTGGGCAGGGTTACATAATTATGTATGTAAATTTTATGTTAATCAGTGTAGAGATTTTTGGCCAGTTGTACCTACTTTTCATGTGCCTTTATCCAAACTTTTGATGCTTCCAGGTTGAGAGGTATGTCTCTACTCTGATTTTGAATCAGAAAACTGATGAGAAAACCCAGTATCTGATCCTCTTCTTCCAATCTAGATTCAGAATCTTGAATCTCTTCAGGAAAAGCCATATAGATTCACAGATTCATAGGTGTATACTAGGCTAATGACCACCAGGGCCCTTATAAGCCTAGCTGTGCAACCCAAATGTGACCCATAAATCCCTCTTTCTTTTACCAGAAAAGCACATTATACGAATGATTAACAGCCTGAATTCAACCTTAATGCAGACCCAAGTAAATTACTCTTTAAGAAGAAGTAGATATGTTTAGTTTTCTGTTTCTTTTTGACATGAAAAATGGGGCCATCAGTATTATTAATGATGACAGCAGTTTTCCCATTGATGGGCAGAACATTCTGACAAAACAGGGAAGTCTTCCCTGTTCCTTCACCCAGGACCAACAAGAGTGTCTTTCCATTGCCCAGTGAGGGGGACCCCAAAAGCAGCAGAGAATGTGGCTAACTCCTGGTCCATAGTGGCTGTAGGTGTTACAGAGGGATCTGGGGTAAAAGATGAGTAGCCTGAGGAACAAGTAATGACCACAGCAGAGTCACCCACCTGGTACTGAGGTAAATTACTACACTGCTGTGGTGGCAAAGGCATTTGATTACATTTTTCTTTTTGTGGCTGGAAGAAGGTCCAACTGTGGGACTACTAGTTTGTTCCATGTTCAAACCAAAAATTATGCCTCTTTCCCACGGAAAACCCTGATATTCTTGCCAAACACAGAAACTTTGCTTAAGTGTAACATTAAAGATTCTGAACTACACCCTCCAGGATACAGTATTGTCACATCTGAAAGTCCCCATAAGAAAGCCAGTAAGGTAGCCTTAATTTATCCAAGTTCAAACTCTCTCTCTCTCTCTCTCTCCCTATTCACACAACATCCCAAAATTCCAAAATGCTGAAATAGCTGCATCGCTAATAAAGCTTAACAATTAAAAATATGTGTTTTGTTACACTCTATATCCCACCTAGAAATAATATAATAACTTTAGAAGTTCTATTCTGGATAGTTAATAAAAAACTTTATGAAAAACCATACTAGTAGATATAAATAATGATTAGTAAAACCTTATATCAGACTTTCCCCTCAGTTAATAAAAACTTTATAGTTACATACAACTTATCAAAACAGACACTAGATTTAACAATAACAACAATAAAGGTGCAGTTTTAGACTGGATACTGGTCTCTGACCCCAGTAAATTTACAACCTCTGGAACCTATCCAAACTCACTTAGCAACCATCCTCCAGCTTACACCCATAGAAATGCCACCCACCAACCTAACAATCACCAACTTAAAACATCTGAAACCTTTCTAAATTCAATAAAGACTTCTTTATCAATACATTGAAAGCCTTTAATTGTTCTGTCCTAAAAACGCTTCCACTTGATGACAGAGTCAGTACTTTAATACCTTATTCTTAAATACTCTAAACAGCCACACCCTACTCTGCAAAAAAGAGTGAAAATTAGTCATGCACAATGTCTCACGACCCAGACATAAACTACAATGTCTAACACAGACAAAGCCTGGAAACATAGCTTAAACTTAAAACTCCCTATAAGCTGCAACTTTATACAGAATTGTACAACCTGAGTAAAAACCAAGTTAACATATATATAAAAAAACAATATTATAGCCATCTACAACTTCAACACAAAAATGATCCCTGTAAAATTCTGGACATCACTATGTAACCTGTTACATACAGGCTCAAACAAGGAGCCCAACCTTTTTCATAATAGCTCTCCACTAGAAATTGTTACATTATTCCATACTTCACCCCTCAATAACACCCAATTCTAGTACTTCAGTAAACAACAGGCTAGACCAAAAACAATATTCTCCATAAACCACACGCTACCACTTCCTTTACCCCCCCCCCCAATAATTCTCACATGAACCTAATTTATCCTTTATATCCATTGCTAGCAACTTTCACTTAGGACTGGTCTAAATATATATAATAAAAACGCTTATTCTTAAACCCAAACCTTGCTCCACTGCAGTTGACAATCTCCCACATGAATATCTAAAGATGTCTGCTGATGCCATAGCATATGCCCCTAAGGCAAGGCAATGTACCTAACACTTTAGTCATAGGTGACTCTATAGTCCGGCACACTGATGTCCCTCTCACCAGGTTGAATAAGGAGAAAATTACAGTCAGCTGCCTGTCGGGTGCCAGGATCTGCCACATAACGCATGCACTTAAGTCACTCCACAACAAGTACAAATATGACTCTGTCATTGTCCATGTTGGAGTGAATCACTTGAGATGTACCTCCCTGGACTACATGAAAAGAGACATGGAAGAGCTCTCGGATCATGTGGCCCAGGCAGATATGACCCTAGCCCTGAGTAGCATCCTGCCTTCACCCAGAATGATACCACAATATAAGGATAAAATGATTGACTTCAACAATTGGCTAAGCTTATGGTGTCATTCAAAAGGGATCCGGTATCTGTCTGCCTGGGATGACATGATCGACAGACCACGATGCTTTGCCAGAGATGGTCTGCACCTGTCGACCCTGGGATTCAGGTTACTGGCTAAGGCTCTTGCCACCCCTATAGTGCCTTTTTAGGCAAACTTCAAAGGACAAAACCACTACCGTAACAGGTACAAGCATGCAAAATCTGAAGGTAATGCTACTCAATGCTAGAAGACTAAACCTCAAAATGCACTCTCTCGAGGCACTCCTAAAAATGGAGAACATCGATATCTGTGCAGTAACTGAGACCTGGTTCAAGGCTCCAGAGAGCACCCCTGCAATACCAGGCTACAACCCTTACCACACTTTTCGGCCACCAAACCAGGACCGAAACACTAAAGGTGGAGGAGTGTCAATATTCACCAAGGATATTCACACCACCAGGCTAGTTAGCCAACACAATGTGTCTGAAATTCTCCAAGTGCAACTAACACTAGGTAAGACTGGAATCCAAATTGTAGCTTGCTACAGATCCCCCACCATACCCCAAGATTCTCACTACACCTTTCTAAACATACTAGAAAATATTAAGATAGAACCACACACCCTAATACTGGGTGATTTTAACTACCCTGCCATTAACTGGGAAAACTACTCATGTCCCAACACCATTGCGCAACGGTTCTTGGAATTCATAAATTCCAACGCCCTGGATCAACTAATCCATAGTCCCACCAGGGGCTCCAATATCCTAGACCTGGTCATTACCAACATGGGAAATCAATGCTCCATACCTATGGTCACCCCCTCATTAGTCAGGTCTGACCATAAGCTAATCACCCTTAACATCCACATCCCACCCCACCCCCAGTAAAGAAACCACCATAAAAACTTCTCCAAAGCCAACTTCATGCTACTCAAGTCAGAAGTGACAAACTTTATGACACCCATGCAGACGGGAACTGAAAGTTCAACTGCTGAATCCTACACTAAGGCACTGTACGAGCACATCCACTCATGCATGAATCGTGCCATCCCAAAAAGAACCAAAATGCTCTCATCCAAAAAAAGGAAGCCAATCTGGTGGTCCCCTGCCATAAACAAACATTACAACAAAAGGAAGAAACTTTTGCAGAAAAGAGGAAAATCCCAGGATGCAAAAAACTCCATTACTAGCCTCAGTAAGAAATTGAGATGCCTCATAAAATCCTCCAAAGCTAGTTACAAAAATAAAATTGCCAAAGATTCCAAAGACAACCACAAAGCATTCTATAACTATGTCAAGAATCTAAATGGCAATGCTCAGATCTGCTCTGAGCTAAAACAGAATGGCATTAAATATACTGATCTGAAGGATATTGCCAATATCCTGGCAGATCGATTCAGTGCCAACTTCACCCCCTCTCACCCCCTAAATGGCCCATCTCAATACCGGAAGATTGCCAAATTCCAGTAATAACGGCCACACAGGTACAAAACGCACTCTCTAAAGCCAAGAATACAGCATCCATGGGACCAGATGACATCCCGGGCTGTGTACTACATGAACTACAATATGAACTGGCACCTCACCTAAGTGTCATGTTTAATCATAGCCTCACCTCAGGATTTGTGCCCACTGAGTGGCGCAGAGCTACAGTTATCCCAATCCACAAGGGGGGATCCACCTTGGATCCCGGAAACTACCGTCCCATCAGTCTGACAAGCCTTATCTGCAAGACCATGGAGCGTATTATCATGGAACTTATAAACAAAGACATTGGCAACCTTCAAACACTGGACCCCACCCAGTTTGGGTTTGTGAAGGGCCGATCTTATCTCCTGAACCTGATTGACTTCTTTGAATCAGTCTCCAGAGCCATGGACAAGGGTAAGGTGATCCACACAGCCTATCTAGACCTTGCCAAGGCCTTTGACACCATCCCCCACTCTGGAATCATAGATAAACTTACTAAGTTGGGCATTAATCCCTATGTCACCCAATGGGTTGCTAAATGGCTTACTGATAGAACCCACACTGTAAAAGTAGCCGACTCCAAATCCAGCTCCAGACAAGTGACAAGTGGAGTACCTCAGGGTTCAGTTCTGGGGCCGCTCTTGTTTGGCATCTACTTCTCTGAAGTACAGGTCAACACTAAGGGACTCTGGCTAACAAAGTTTGCAGATGACTGCAAACTGGGAGCCATTATTGAATCCCAAATGATGTGGATACTCTACAAAGGGCCTTACAGAAACAGATGCTTGGTGCCAGAGCCATGGGCTCAAGCTCAATGCCAAGAAATGTATTGTTATCCCCTTTGGGTAAAAACATGTATCCATGAATTACCATATAGGTGGCAGTACACTAAACACAGAAAGTGTGATAAGAGACTTAGGGACACAGGTGGACAGTGGTCTCACCTTCGATAACCACATCGCCACAACAGTCAGGAAATCCTTCTGTGTGGCACACCTCATCACGAAGGGCTTTTCATCCAGAAAAAAGGAGGTCATTGTCCCACTGTACTCATCCCTCATTAGACCCATTATAGAATACAACGCCCCATTTGGTATGTACCTTTCAAGACATCTGCAACAACTGGAAAGGCCTCAGAAATACCTCACTAAAAGAATCACAGGCCTAAAGCAGATGCCCTATGCTGACCGCCTTAAAAAACTCCAGCTGTACTCTGTCGCATATCGTCTGCTCAGGGGCGATCTCTGCTTAACATACAAGGCCATGTCAAACCCAGAGCTGTTGGACATGCTACACTTAAAGAAATCCCAATCTCTCAGAGCTGCACACTCCAGGGATCTAAACCTTGTCATCACAATAAACAAAACATGCTGGAGGGATAGGTTCCTGACCCAGTGACTCCCCGGACTCTGGAATAGATTGCCCATACATGTCAAGCAGAGTGCACTCCCCCAGGCTGAAGTAGTCCCTCTATCATTCTACCCCCTGCATACTTTGACTATGTTCTGAGAGAAGGAATTAGTTAAATCTATTTCTAAGACAAAGGACAAATACATTTTTGCTTAGGCTACATTATCTAGTCATCTATGTTCCAAAAAGTGCACTCAGTGTGTTTAATGCCATCTCTATAAACTGTAACCTGTGAATACTTTTAACTATTGGCAATGTTCTTATTCAGATTGATTTTTATGCTAGCTAGCCACACAGCAGTGTGAAACTTGGCTCTAGATGACTGTCACTGATGAAGTGACACCCCAACACTATGTGCAAAAATGGGAAAAGGGGTTGTGGATGGATGGATGGATTGATTTGTACACTATATGAGCTGAAGTTGAATTTTTACTAAGTTAGTATGATGTTCTTCTGTATTAGGTTTTGCAACAACTTTATTTAACTCTAACCACATAATGCCAATTGAGCTTTTCTCCCCAGGCCGCCATTAAAAATGGGATGTCATCCCAGTCAGGCTTTCCCAGTTACCAAATGTCAAGAAAAATAAATAAATAAATAATAGCTATGCTATCCATATTACCATGGAACTTAAATGGCCTTACAGGTCTAGACAAAAAGGAAAAAGTACTGAATTGTATTAAGAAATGCAGAGTGCAAACAGGAATGCTGCAAGAAACACATTTAGAAAGAAATGAGCATGTGAATTCGACACAGAAAAAAATTCAGGATGGATATTCAGCAGACCATCAGAGACATAGGAAAAGGAGAGTAATTATACTAATTGGTTGAGGGGCTTCAATAGTGACAGAAGAGGGAAAAAACACAATAATGGTAGATTTGTGGTAATAAGGGGCTATTGGCAAGGGAGGAGGATTATGCTGACATGTATTTTAACAAAAGTAATCTGCTTTCAGCAGGGAATATTAGTTATAGGTGGGAACTGGAACTTGATCTGCAACAGTGAGGATGTTTGAGGGAGACATAGAAGGGAAAATATAACAAAAGAGGGTAGATTTCTGAGGAAGTTTATGAAAATACTTGGTATGAAAGACTGAATTCAGTAGTAGAAATGTATATATTATTCTCCAAGGTACAATGACCAGGCTAGACTATATAGAAATTACATTTCACAAGAACATGTCCACTTAATTGAAAGCTTCGACATACATCCAATAACTATTTTTTTTAGATCACGCATAGATAAAAAACGAAGATAAAAATAACTAAAACAAAAATGCAGGGTAATGAAGTAAAAATAAAACACTGGCACTTTTCCATGTACCGGAAATTATTCTAGAGTTATTAGGGAAGAGAGAAATATCTTCAGAAGTTATAGCTAATGAGTGAGATAAAATGAAAATGGAGTTTACAAGCAGAATAGAAATAAAAATGGAACAGGTATGGTTAAGTAATAGGAATTATTTAGAGGGGGTGACAAAGGTTAAACTACTGCAGAATAAGTAGAATTTCACAGAACAAGAAGAGGCGCAAATGCTGAGTACTAAAAAGAAAAAAAGGGAGTATCTGGATAATATGCACGAGTTTAGGAAGACTGCTGTTAAGGAAATATTTAATTGATAGTAACTCCAGATCACAAAACTTTTAGCATAACGACTTAGCCAACATACAGTAGAAAGCGTTGTCACTAAACTTAGGGAGCCCATAAGAAAAAAAAACAGAGATCCTGTAGAGGTGTTAGAGATTCCAGAAATCTTATGAAAATTTGTATAAAGCAGGGGAATGTGGAAATAAAGAAAGAGCACAAATGGAAACATTTATGAAATAATTAATTATGCCTAGCAAACAGTTCAGAGGGGACAAATCAACAAAGTTGCTGTGTGCAAATGATGTGGCATTACAGGCAGAGTCTGAGTAAGAACTTCAGCAAAGTACAGGGAAATTGAATGGAAAACTGAAGGTACATAGGTTGAAATGGAGTACAGATAAGACAGCTGTAATGGCAGCAAATGGAGAAAATCAAAAGAAGTTGAGAATTGAGATAAAAGGGAAAATAGTGGGACAACAGCTTCAGGTATCTGGGAGGGGTGGCTGAGGAGAAGATGAGTCTGAATAAGGAGGTCAAAGCTAGAATCAGAGGGGCTGCAGCCAAATGGCACAGAGTGTCAAGGGTAGTTTATCACAGAAGAATGCCAAAGAAGCTAAAAAATAAGGAGTATAAAACAGTGATGCAACTTGTACTACTGTATGGTACAGAAACCTGGGCAGTAAAGGCACAGCAGTTGAGGGGAGCTACAGTTAATGGAGGTGAAGTGCCTGAAATGGGTGGTAGGATGCACACTGTGGGACAGATGAAGAAAGGAGGACATAAGAGCAGAAATCAAAGAGCTCCCATTACAGAAAAGGTCAAACAGAAAAGGTTATGGTGGTTTAGGCACATGTGCAGAAAAGTAGAAGACAATCTGGTGAAGAAAATTTGGGACAGTCAGGAATAAGGCAAGAGGAAATGAGGGCATCCAGCAAAGAGGTGGAGATGGATTATAAGAGCGAAGACCTGTGACAGTTAGAATGAGAGTTGAAGAAGGTAGGAAAGGGGCATTGAATAGAGAGAGACAGCAACACTGACACAATGCCTTGACCCCATGTAGAAAATGGGAAAAAGGGGGTTGATGATGATTCTCCTACCTTCTTTGACCTTCATATCGGACTGTCACAGGTCTTTTTTCAACCAATCCATCCATCTCTTTGCTGGACAGCCTCTACCAAATATAGCTTACCAAATTGTTATCTACTTTCCTGCACAAGTGACTGAACCATCATAATCTATTATCTTTGACTTTCTCTGCAACTTGGACTCAGCTCTCATGTCCTAGTCCCTTTATCTGTTCCACTGTATGCATACCCTACTACCCATCTCAGGTACATCATCTCCATCACATCACTCCTTACTCAGCTGTTCTGCCTTCACTGCCAGGTTTTTCCCAGGTTTTGGCATTCTTCTGTCAGACGCTACCACTGACTCTTTGTGCCATTTGACAGCAGCACCTCTGATTCCTTTTTGCTGTTCCCATCCCCCATGACCTTGTCCAATGACTTCTCTACCTTCACTCAAATGGAATATTTGTTCCAGTGAATGGGATCCATGTATTCATGGTCTATGCAATAGCTCTATGGCACATTTTTCCTACCAAGGAATCCCAGTCAACTTTCTATTCCCTGTCAAGAGTTGGGTGGTAGGGATAGGGCCAGATCATTACCCCTGGGGGATGACCTATTCTCCCCCCCCCCGGGAAACACTCCCTTCACTCCTTGATGGTTGTTTTGACCCCACAATAGCTGCTTCCTGAGGAAAGTGTGCCTCCACACATCAATTTTCCCTTGGCTGCATTGTGCAAATGCACTATGATAGTGAAGGCTCAGTTGGCTCAGAACACCACTAGATGAACACCTAGTGCTCCCACTAGGTGTCACTCATGATGAGCCACAACTGTCTCCTTCCCCCCAGCATGGGCGAGCTGGCAAATGCAGCTCACTCCACATCCTCCCCGGTCAGATCCTCTAGCCACCCACACCAAAAAGTGAACTTAGTTCAGCTGTGGTGTAGGCAGGGTGTTATCCCTCCATACTACAGTGATGGCTTCTATTTAATGGTTTGATCTCCTCATTCAAATTTCCCTTCTACTCAGCCACTCTTCCCAGATACTTAAAAATTGATAATTTGTTCTACTATTTTCCTTCCATCACAGTTTTCATCTTCTTCTACTTTGCTCCATTTGTTGCCATGAACATGGCTGTGTTTGTACTCAGGTCCATCACATATGTCTTCAGTTTTGCATTCCAGTCCCCAAACATTTGCTGCAGTTCCTATTCAGAGTCTGCTGAAGTGTAACATTGTCTGCATAAAGCAGCTTTGTTGCTCTGACTGCTCCAACCATTTCCAGATGTAATCTATTAACAGTATAAACAAGGGTCAGTTCAGAGAAAAACCCCTCTGTGTCCAAAAACTATTCTTACTCACATCACTGGGTCCTTCGGTTGGATGGGCATTTGAAAGACATGCGTAAATGGGCGTGTCTTTGTTGAAGGTTGGACATCAAGCTGGCACCTCGGCGTTCATGAAAATCTACTGCCAATCATTAGCGGACCGGAGTTCCGCTGTGGTGACCCCTAACCGGGAAAAGCCGAAAGACAAACAACAACTCACATCATTGGATCCTTGTATATAGCTTACACTAATTCTACCAATGTTTTCAGGACACAAAGCCATTGTGGGACTGCCCAAATCAGCTTTCATGAACTCATGTCATATGCTTTCTCCGTGTCTAGGACTGCCTAGTTGGACCCCTTTTTGCATCTTCAGCTTCTCAACTCTCTGTCTCACTGAAAACATCAGGTTGGTTATGCTGCATCCTGGTCTGAATCTAAACTGATCATCACCCATATTACTCTACTATTCTGTGTATTAATTTATCAATTACTCCCTCCAGAACTTTCATGCAGTGTGACAGGCATTTGATACCTCTGTGCTGTCTGCAGTTGTGATGACCTTCTTTGTTCCTGTACACTAGCACAGGAATGCTTATCCTCCAATAATATGGAACACGCCTCTTTCTCCATACTATGATAAGCATTCTCAGGAGCCATTTCTACTCTAACACACAGAATGTTTTGATCATATCTCTTGTGATTTCAACTGAGACTGCTGCTTTCCTTGACTTCATTTGCTTTAGTGTTCTTTCTACTTCTTCTATAGTGGGGTGGGTTCTTCTTCTTCTTCTTTTCATTGTAGGCCGTGTAAGGGGCAGTACAGTTTCTGTGAGATTTTTGGCATTCATCACTTTAAGTACTCCTTCATTCTGCCCTTGCTGTCCTCTGGGCTGGTCAGCAGATTATTGCTGGCATTCCTTATGGATGGCATTTGCTGATTATCTTCTGTGTCTTTCTGTCTCTGCCTTGCAGCCTGATAGAGCACCTTTGTGTCATCTGCTTAGCAACTTTCCAGGAGATAGTGAAGGTTCTCAGACACCTTGTTATTTTTGTCATTCTGACTGTTTTCTCAGCCTCTTTGAGACACATTTTTTGTATTCCACTTCTTGCTGCACTGTCTTTTTTTGATAACTACCTGGATGTCTGCATTCCACTGCCAGCTTTCCTGGCTTCACAACAGATCTGTTTAATCATCTTCACATGCTGTTTTGAAATCCAACCATTCTACTTCTTCTTCTTCTGTTCCACCCCACCCTCATCTTTCTGTTGTGCTAGAGTCCTGTGCATTTCCCATGACTGCTGTGCCTTTGCTCCTTACAACTTCCAGGTTCCCACCTAGTCTCTGTTGATCTTAGAGCCTCTTCTGATCACTAATTACAACAGACTGTGGTTTATGCTGGAGGCAAACTGTTTCATCAGGGAAGACTTTGAAATCTCTGATTCTACCCCAGTTTCCTTTCCTTTCCTTACAATATGAAGTCTAAGTGATCTGCAATTAGGTCACTCTTGTATCTAATGTGGCAGCTGCTTCACTTGGCAAACTACATGCTGGCCACCATTAAGCCATGTGCTAGACAGAAGTACAGAATGACTTCTCCATTATTTCTGCTGCCCAATCCATAACGACCCAAGTAATCCTCATGTCCTGTTCTGTCTGGCCCAGTATGAGCATTCATGTCACCCATTATCAAGACCAACACATTTTGTACTATTTTATTAAGGAGGTTCACAACTGCTGCCTGAATGCCTTCTTTTACTTACCATCACTACCTTGTTGTGCAGTAAAGGCTAAGAATATGATTACTCCATCTTTACACTGGCATCTGAATGTCATGAGGAGAAAGCAAGGATTGTCTGTCACGATTCCCATACCACCTCTAGTCTGCCTTCCCCCGATTACTAGGCTGTGGATCCCAGGTCAAAAGGCTTCTTTGTGCTGTCCATCCAAATTGCCTCCTTGACGCATAGAACATGTGGTCTTATCCAAACTATATGTCAGCCACTTTCAAGACTGTGCTACTACTACCTATGATTTAGTTTATTTTTTTTAAGTTAATTCTTCTAGTAGACCACTCAAATTCATTTGGAAGGCTGGGTTTGAACCTAGCACTTTTCATCCCTGAGGCAAATGGACAGCAGGTTTTGGAAGGAACTACAGACAACATGGGGGAACTTGCAAATTCCATAGACAGTGACCAAAGGACAGAGTCATATCTTGGACCCTGTCTTTGTGAAGCAAAGATCTTGACCAGAATACCACCATGTCTTTCAAAAGCTACAAAGTATTTTAAAAAAGTTAATAGGCTCTAGCAGGTCAAGTTAGAACTGTACCATACTACAAATAATATGCAATTACTCACTAGAACAAAATTGTTAACCTAAAATGAGGAAATTAAACAGTGACTGTTGTATTTTAAAATACTACATTAAATGAGGCTTCGGTTCACATATTTGTTTGGTTTCTGAGTCTGTATCCAACAACTGTAGTACACAATACATCCCCCAAAGAAAGAGAGAGAGAGAAAATAACCTGATAACAGTTTGGGACTAAACAAGTGACAACTTGGACTCCATGCAGCTATGAGTAACCTCATATTTATGTAGGAATATGAGTACAGTAAATATATTAAACACATGTGACTTAAAAGTCCACCTACAAAATGTCGAGAAAAGTAACCTTAGATGAGACGGGTCACCTTATAAATGACTAAATGTGTATATAATGCATATAAATGTGAGTCAGGAGTTCTATTTGAAAGTGTTGAAACACATGCTTGAATAGCAAATGACAACATATAAACAAGGACAATAATCAATGAGACATGTCATATCAGTGCACCATAAGGGCGGTCCTCCATTGCAGGTCAACAACTGCGATATACTTCCCTGCTAGCTTCAATTAGTCTCTCTTCTCTGAAGTTCCCAAAATCAAGAGTTCTTTAATCCTCCACCAGTGTATGTCATGATATCATTTGGCAAAGGATAATGCACTTAGTCTTTGTGCCCCTCAGTTCACTCAACCACTGAGCTAGCAAATTCTTGTAAATCAAGAAAAACAATGAACATTGTACAGGGATCTTTAAGTACACACATGTCCAATCTAAAGAGAAAGTACAGTTGTGTACACTTACCATAAATGTAGATGTTCGAGTATATTCACTGTTGCAGTCATTACATTTGGGTTATCTGCCTGTTTGTAGCCCTCAGCCAGCCTGATTATCAAAGTCTTGGGTCCTGCGTCGGTTGCTGTCTCATCTTCCATGACGTCAGGTTGTCAGGGGTATAAAGCATGCAGCCGGCGCCATTACATCAGTTTTTCTTGCACCAGATGTCAGGTGCCCCCATAAAGGGAAGCAATTATATGTAAGGTTACACCTCCAACAAAAAGCAAATACACCAGAAAGCTGAAATACACTAACCAAGAAGCAAGGTATAGCCAAGAGAAGTCAGGGGGCTGGAGGGAGGGTAACCAGGACTGCAACAGTGAATACAATCGAACATCTACATTTATGGTAAGTGTACACAACTGTACTATGTTCTTTGTGTTTCACTGTTGCAGTCATTACATTTGGGTAGATTCTCAAAGCTAAGGAAGGGAAGAGGAAGTTAGAGAGCATTAGGACCAGCTATTAAGCCCTGCAAGACTGCAGTGGCAAAACCAGCTCTGGATTTAGAAAAAATAGGCAAGTAGTAATGCTTGGTGAAGGTATGTACAGAGCTCCAGGTAGCAGCTTCTAGAATGTCCCTGGTAGGGACACCTCTGAGAAAGGCTGTAGAGGTAGATGCAGCCCTGCTGGAATGTGATCTTATCCCCTGTGGGGCAGGTTTTCCATGTTGCTTATAGCAGAAAAGAACGCAATGGCCTATCCACTTAGAAATGGTTTGCTTTCAGATAGCCTTCCCCTCTGCCCCTGCAGCAAAGGCAACTAGCAGCTGTTCAGCTTTTCCGAGAGGCTTAGTACTGTTCAAATAAAATCTTAGTTGTCTGTGCATGTCCAAAGAGTACAATATTCGTTCTCCTTTGTTCTGTGGATTAGGAAAAAAAGGTAGGCAAATGAATGGACTGATTGAAGGCCACACTGGATACCACCTTGGGCATAAAAGAAGGATTGGTCCTGAGGGACACCCTGTCAGCATGGAAGATGATGAAGGGCTCCACTGCCATGAGGGCCTGTAGTTCAGACACTCTTCTTGCTGAAGTGATGGCTAGAAGGAAGGCTGTTTTCCAAGAAAGGAATTTCAACTCTGCAGTTGCAGCTGGCTCAAAAGGAGGAAGAGTGAGCTTTTCCAATACAAAGTTAAGGTCCCAGGCTGAAGTAGGGGCTCTCCTGGGTGGTCTTAAATTTTTGGCCCCTCTGAGGAATTGTTTCAGCAGGGGGTGTGAGAAGAGAGGTGGCTCAGTATTATAATGTGCTGAAATGACAGGCATGAATCTTAATTGATGAGAAAGAAAGGCCCTTGTGGAGCATCTCTGTTAAGTACTGAAGAATATGCGGTAAGCTGGGCACTGTTGCGCCCATCCCTTTGAGTCTGGCTCCAGGAGCAGTATCTTTTCCACTTTTCTGCATAGGATTTTCTAGTACTAGGCCTCCTTGCCTCCAGAATGACATCTAGCACCTGCTTACTGAGGGCTCAGGGAATTAGCCAGGCTGCAAGGTTCAAGGTTTGAAGCTGGGGGTGCAGAATCTGGCCCTCCTGCGGGGACAGTAGGGAAGTGGCCTGAAGCAGGTGCCATGGATCCAGCAGTGACATACTGCGCAACAGGGGGTATCAGTGTTGGCATGACCAGTCTGGGGCAATCAATATTGTTCTTGGTTTGTCTTGTTTGATCTTTAGCAGAACTTTCGAAAGGAGAGGCAGAGGGGGAAAGGCATAAACTGAGAGGCTTTTCCAGGTGAAGGACAGGGCATCCACTTTTCAAGCTTGACTGGGAAGTCCTTGTACAGAATTTGTCCAATTGGTAGTTCTGAGGGGAAGCAAACAGGTCTATCTCTGGGTTCCCCCATTTGTTTCTCAAAATGTTGAATATCTTTGATTCCAGTTTCCACTCATGTGGGTCCATGAGATTTCTGCTTAGGTCGTCTGCCAGTGAATTTAACTTGCCTGGCAGGAATTGAGCTTGTAGGTGAACTTGGTAGCTTCAAGGCTGTGTTCCACAGAGCCATGGCTAGTCTGCAGAGGGGATATGAGTGGGTTCCCCCCTGCCTGTTTATGTACCACATAACAGTGGTGTTGTCTGTCTTTACCAATAATTGTCCTGGAAGAATGTGGTCCTTGAAGGCTGTCAGGGAATTCTGTACAGCTAATGTTTCTTTTTGATTGATATGCAGGTGCATCTGACTCGGGTTCCATTTGCCCTGAATGCACTGCCCTGCCAAGTGAACCCCCCATGCAAAGTCTGATGCATCTGTTGTTAGGGTATGGGCGGCAGGGGGTAGAATGAATGGCAGTCCCTTGTTGTGGTAGCAGGCCTCTGCCCACCAAAGGAACTCTGTCTTTATACAAGAAATGATAGGAATCATTGATTCCAGGTCCTGAGAATGTTGACACCATAGGCTTTTTAGATACCATTGTAGTTTCCTCATATGCAGTCTTGCATATGGAATTAGTAGAATGCAAGAGGCCATGAACCCCAGGGCTTGCAGGATTTTCCTTGCAGATAGCTGGGTCTTTGTGGCCAGTAGTTTGAAGTAGGCTGTCAAATATAACTTGTTTCTCTGGTGTGAGGTAAGCCATCTGTGTTCAAGCTTGCTCCCAGGAATACAATTTGTTGGCAGGGTACTAGATGAGATTTCTTTTCGTTTACGGTGTACCCCAGTGAGGTTAGAAGTTTTCTACAAATGCCAGATGTTTTAGTAGCATGTCCTGGCTTTCTGCCTGAATAAGACAATTGTCCAGGTATGGATATATCAGAATATTTCTTTGCATGCAAAATGCAATGACTGGAGCTAGGCACTTGGTGAATACCCTGGGCACAGTAGATAAGCCAAAGGGAAGTGCAGAGAACTGATAGTGCATGTAGCCTGCTCTGAAGCATAGGAATTTCCTGCAAAATTACCTTACTGGAATGTGCAGGTAAGCTTCCTTTAAGTTCAAGGTTGCCAACCAGGCATCTTTGCCTAGCATAGGAAGCAGCTGATGAAGTGTTAGCATTTTGAATTTTGGGATTACCAAAAAGGTGTTTAGAATAGAGAGGTCCAGGATAGGACGCCAGGAGCTGTCTTTTCTGGGTACCAGGAAAAGTCTTGAGTAAAAACCTTGTCCCCTTTCTTCTGTTGGGACAGGTGGGATAGCCCTGATACTTAAAAGAGAGAGAACCTGCTGTTGAGCCTCTGCCCACTGATTTGGGGGTAGATCTGGCCATCTGTTTGGGGTTGGTAAGGTGTGGAAGTGGAATCTGTATCCTTGGGAAACTATATTTAAAACCCATTTGTCCTGGGTAATGAGTTCCCAGTTTTTTGCATGCAGTGCGATCTTTCCCCCTAATGGAGCATGCAGTTGAGCAGGGCTTGGAAGGTTTAATGTTAAGTCATTGTGACAGTTTTCCATAGGGGGGTGTCTTACTACTTTCAGCTTTGGAAGTGGAAGCCCCCCCCCACTGCTTAGGCCTGTGAGTACCTTGAGACTGTACCCTAGCTGGTCTGTTGTTCCTGGGTTTGGACTGGGAAGACCTGGAAGAGACAGAAAAGGACCAATTCTTAGAAGGCCAATGCCTACTGAATCTGGGAGGCTGTACTTGCAGGAAATCTTTAACAGTTTGCATAGATTTAGCTTTTTCCTCCATCTTTTTAAGGACTTCTTCTGCTTTGTTGCCAAACAGGTGGTCTTGGTTTAAGGGAGCATCCAATAATTTAGCTTTAACATGATCTGGCAAATTTTGCTCCTTAAGCCAAGCATGCCTTCTAAGAACCGACCCAGTGACAGCAGACCTGCAAGATGCTTCTAAAGAGTCAAAACCACATTGCAAAGTATGTTTACCAACTTGTTCAGCAGAATGCATTAAATCCTGTAATTCTTTATTTTCAGCACAGTCAGGAATCAACATAATTTTCTGTTTAAGTAGTCCCATAATATACTGCTGATACTTTAACATATGAAACTGGCAGTTTAAGGCCCTAATGGCCAAAGTATCAGAAGTGTATACCTTCTTACCACATCTGTCCAAGGCCCTGGAATCTCTATCAGAGGGGGTAGGGTTTTTGGCAGTAGTAGCCTTAATGCCTTTAGGTCCCTGAGAAATGGTCTCTGGGTCTGCAGTAGGATTCTTGAAAAGGAACTTGTGAGAGTCAGGTACTCTGTAATATCTGTCAGGTTTCCTGGGAGCCGGAGGTAAAGTGTCTGGGGCCAGGCTACATTCCAAGAAGGCATCATCTACAATGTCCACGACAGGAGGGATAGCCAAAGGAGTGTGCTGAGGTAGGAGTAAGAATTCTCTAAGCCTCTTTTTGGAGTCAGGGTAATCCTGGCTTTCCCAGCGGAAATGCTCCCTAAGAGTGTGCAAGGTTTCACCAAAAGAAAAATCTTCTGGAGGGGAAGCAGAGGGAATGGAATCCTCTGCATCAGAATCCTCATAGGTAGATAAGGGCAAATCCTGGTAATCAGAAGAAACAGAAATTTCAGAATCCTGATCAGAAGAGTCAGAAGGAAAATCAATTCTAGGTCTCTTAGAGGGAGAAGGCTGGCTTCCCCTAATTAAAGTAATAAGGTCTTCAGCCATTCTTATCATTTGTTTTTTAGGCATATGGGCCTGACCATGCAGTTTGGACGTTGGTTTTCTAGGTGTGGGTCGAGTTTTAGGCCTTGAAGAAGAAGATGGCATCGGTTTGAAATGCAGGTCCGTAGGCCTGAATACATCCTCAGAAGCCGATGCCTGCAAAGCAGCTCCGGACCCATCCAAGGTAGAGACATCCGCAGGTTCCATAGTCGAAGAAGCATCTCGTGGCATACCGGACTCCGAATGGGTCTCAGTAGAGGCCTGCAAATCTGAAGGAGCGGGTATCAGGGGCTGCAAATGCGACTCACTGAGTACCAGTAAACTGGCGACTAGCTTAATGGAAGCGTCGTCTGCAGTTTTGGACCTATGCAGTCTGTCTCTGTCTTTATCTTTACGTTTTTTCGGAATGTCAATAGTCGGGTGGCTTACTGAAGCCATTTCTGGATAATTAAACCGAGTACTGAAATAGTTTGATGCAAAAATGAACTGACGACAAATAGTTTGAGGATTGAATAAGGCACAAAACCGACAGCGAGGGACGTTGTGATCTGGGCCTAAGCAAGGAATGCAGAACAAATGAAAATCTTTATGAGGTATTTGCTTTCCACAGGTAATACAATTGTTAACTTTTACTGACATCGGTTTAGAGCAAGAAAAAAGGATCCCCAATGGGTACTTAGCTTTTTTGAAGACTTCGGGTCTGAAACTTGAAAATGAAAATTTCAGGAGTCGGCCGACCGGCACTTGCGAACTGCTTCTGCTTCGAGCATCGCACGGCAAGAAAGACTGATGTAATGGTGTCGGCTGCATGTTTTATACCCCTGACAACCTGACGTCATAGAAGATGAGACAGCATCTGACGCAGGACCCAAGACTTTGATAATCAGGCTGGCTGAGGGCTACCTGCAGGCAGACAACCCAAATGTAATGACTGCAACAGTGAAACACGAAGAACATCACCCAGAATGGCAAATGGATGAAGGAGCCATTCAAACAATGAGGAGGGCAACAGGGCCCACCAAAGGACACATTTTCACAGATCGGTTGATATATGTATATCTGCTATATCTGACATCAACAGGCCTCTTTGGAAGAATCTGCAAAAGTAAGAGTCCCAATGTATATTAACCACTGAGCTTCCAAGATAGGTGCTAGTAGATGGCCAAAAGGTTAAGACCCTGAACGTGAACTCATGAAGCACCAAGGTATCAAAAAGGGTTTATTGTATGAGTTAAGACACAGATGTCCGCACTACAGATACTACTTAATTAAACACTGGAGGGGACCACACCCCTGGTGGATTGGCTTATCACAACAGCATTTTCCAAACTGCAGTTCATCACCTGGTGTAAAACACAATACAGTTATCAATCAACTTGGAAAGAGTTTGCTTAGCAGCTGTAACTTCTTCCCTACTGAAACAAAGGGGAAAAATAGCAGCTTTGTCTTCCAGAACTCATTTGCTCACTTCAAGGAGAACCTGAGCTAGCAGTTTATGTTCAGGATGTGAACAGTTCTTTCTTTCTTCCTAAGCTTCTGCACCACCATAGAAAACAGGGAGATGAAGGACAATTCTGATACCACTTTCAGGAGGAAACAATGGACTGATCATAACAGAAACTTTATCCTTGTGAAAGGCAAGATATGGTTCCTGGCAAATAAGCACCTCTGGCTCAAAGATCCTAGGACAATGGTGATGGTCACCTTGACGGACAGTGGCTATGGGTTTTAATTCTCATACTGGTACTGTTAACAATTTATGTGATGGAACCAGCAATATGGAGTTTGAATCCCTCCACCTCTGCCAGTTAATATACAAATGGCAATTGACCTTAAGGGTGTACTGTATATGTGCACTGCTGCACTGGATAATAGCCAGTCCCAGTCACACTCAAATCACCTTTACAGCTAAAATTCTGAGTTATAATCACTGTCTCCCCAGGATTTCAGTCACCTCAGAGAGAGCCAGGTATCTTCCAATGGATCTTACCAATAGTAACTAAAATTTGACCACAGTTACTCTGTGTATGAAAGCGTGCACATGCACACACACAGACATACACATGCTCACACACACATTTACAAAATATTTTCCAAAATATGTGGGCAAATGGCAGCTCTGAAGCACCAACACCCATTTCCTAAGAACATGGTAACACTTCTGCCAGTTAGTTAAAACAAGAACACACCTTACTGTTTACCCTTGAAATAAACTAACCTTTAAATATTTAAATGACAGTAATTAGCTTTGTGCAACCACCTTTCAAAGGGTGGACACCACATAGTTGAAAGGACTGTGGTAAAATGCAATAAACATTTAAACTAATAAATAATCTATCAGCTACAAGCATTTAAAGTTCAACAATATTTTTGACTTGGAATAATAACAAAGTATTCATTTACAAACAAATATAGAAATGGCACGAAATTTGCACAGGGAATTGAAAATACATTTTTAATGAGATATTTACAAAACACCTGCCTATCAACTAAACAGTCTCTGACAACCTTAACTAAAGAAATAAACTACACCCTAATGATGTGGCATTCAAAATCAATGTGAATTCTCATAGTCTTCCTTACAGGCAGTTGGTCAAATGTTGAGGTCTGACCAAAGGGTGGGAAATTGGCATAATAGTTAAGGTATTGGCCTTACAGACACAAGGTGCATGGTTTGATTTTCACAAAAGATACTTGGCTAGGCTTAAAAGTGGCCACACAGACAGATAGCCTAGTACTAATCTATGAACCTATGAACCTAAATGTATGCTCTAGCACACATATCTAATAATTGAATTGCAGTAACTCTCTCAGTTAACAATCTGTCTATACTTATTCAAGTCCCTTTGGAATGTCTTATGGCTTTTGCTTGATTCTGAACTCACAAGTTTGGAAGATACCTTATTGTTTTTCCAATCATATGTACAAGGGGAAGGGTAGGGTCTCATAAGCCAGCAAGTTCATTGTTGTAGTGGTACAAAGCCCTTACTATGGTCCAAAGACCTCAGGTGTCTGACAAAGCTAGTAGGGAACGGAGAAAAAAGGATTAGTCCAGATAAAATCACTTTAGTTAGCAGATCTAGGAAACTCACTCTCAGACACCCATCTGTGGGAAAAATAAAGATGCCTTGGTGAAGTTTCAAAAAGCTTACTCGGTTACGTAGAGTTGCTTCCATTCTTAGTTTTGTCACTGAGAAATACTTTAAGATTCAATTCCTTCATGTACAGTTTAACATCTGTTACAGTTTCCACCACGTTACTTCTGCTAAAATGTATAAAAGTCAGACCCTTACCTAAGACTTCTTGCTCTAGCTAAGTCAATGGTTTTGACGAATGTTTCCAGAACTTAGTCCTATTTTGTTGTTGGTTCTGGTGGGTCCCTTCTGTTGTGCTGATCTTTCCAAGTCCCTTAGCTCCCTGGTCCCTTTCCAGGATCTGTTCCTATGTTGTTGGTTCCCTTGTAGAGACCTCTGAGTTGGGGTGAAAGGCTGCTCCATTGGGCATTTTATATAGATATAGATATATATATATATATATATATATATATATATATACATTTACAAGGTGTTTACTGTATTGTGTGTTACTGAGCGATATAAAGGAGTCAATGTAAAGGGTAATGAGTAGATGTAGTACATCTAATTATGTGACATAACCTGTCTTATTACAGTTGTAATTATATTTTTCTTGAAAAAATTCTTTCAGTTTTTTTCAGAAGTTAGCCTATGGGTATTGCCAGAATCATATCACCTGTCTGCACAGCAGTATAGCTGAGTGTCACCCTGTTTATTTAGGTATGAAATAGACTGGGGCTGTTGCTTCAATTCCACCTCCAACATCTACAAGATAAGAAGCACTGCCTATATCTCTGATTTACCTGGATCCCATTGCTGGGAGTATCCATTTCCTTGCACTGCAGAAAAGCATAGATGATATAATTCCACCATAAGGACCTGCCATGGGTCCACATTAAGGTTAAAAGGCATTTTGTACTACACCAGATGGCAAAAACAAAGGTCTGACACCAGAAAACAATCTACGTGTGTGTGATGACTAGGCAGCTACTGACACCTCACACTCCACTGCAACACCGACATCTTCAGGCATGTGAAAGCAAACATTGACATCATTAGCAATAAGCCCAAAATGCATGCAAACATCTTTGCCTGGACCCTCTGCTTCATCTTCACACAGGCTACAAAGGTCAGGATTTCATGGGCTCCCTCCTCAGATAGGAATAAATGGCATTAGAGACCTATGAAGATGATTTTTTGTGACAGGACCATACAGGACATTTTCCAGTTTAAACTGTCTCTTAAGTACTACAAATACAGGAGTACCTAAAGCATGACTCCAACCACGGAGTCCCTTAACAGGACAAGAGAAGACAATCATCTAGATATGGTGGCATAAAGAGGCCTTTCACTTGCTTATCCTTTGCCACCAAAGCTATTATCTCAGTAAACAGTCTGAGAACATGGTAGAGACACCACAGTACTACCACATACTGAAAATTGACGTATTCAGACAAAAATCAAAGGAACCTTCTCAGCACACCTCCAGATACTGGTGTGCCTTGAAATGTCCATCATGTCCAGAGACACCCTCCAGGTGTCCCGATAGGCTTGTTGATTATTATTATTATTTTTTTTATTATTATTTTTTTTTTACTATTTTTTTTTTTGCATCTCCCAATGTCTACCTTGTTTTGCAGAAAGGGACACCTCTTTAGGGGTTTTCAGAAGAAACTGGGTCTATCTCAAGTGCTCTGAGGAGATAGCTTGGTCCATGAACATAGTAATTTAAGGGTAAGGATCAAAGTAATCTAAGATGTGGCCAGTGGTTGCCATATTATGAACACACAGGCCTTTGCAATGTCCCTCTAATCCATGGAAAACTTGATAATCCACCTCACTTTCCATACACAGGTTTGGAATGCAATCATAACTGTGGCTACTGTGCTGGTGGGGTCAATTTCCAGGAAGATTTAGCAAGTACAACTGGAAGAGACTAGACTGACTATTCTTGAAATCTCTCCTCTGTCGTGAAGAACTTCTATTTCCTTGGAGATGGCTTGATTCAAAAAATAGATGGGCAGATAATAGGGTTACACAGGTTCTCCACACTGGTGAGGGCATAGTTCCTCTTCTGGAGATATTTTCTAGGTCTGGGGAGGGCTAAGGAAACAGGGCCTGTCTGAGCTTGCTCTTGCAGGAGAAGAGGCTAAACCAACCACTCTGCACACACAATGCCTCAATCTGCCACCCCAAACATAGCATCAACATAGTCAGAATTACATTGGATCATATGGCAACACATTGTGGAAGCTACCCTGGGAACATGACCAGCTCCTCACTGAGCTCTCAATCAAATCAAGGATTGCAAGCTTCTGCAGTGCCAATTCCATCCAACTGGAGTGGAATCTGGACAGGTGAGGTGAAACATTTACAGAATAAAGCTTGAGAATGGCAGAAAGAACACCCTCTTGTCCACCATTTCCAAAGCACAGAGACACCAAATCAGATAGTGAGATGGCATAGTTCATTGGTCAGTTGGATTTTTGCTGGACTTGAAGAGATCATATAGGCCTCTACTTTAAGATGTCGGACGAGATTATAAATCCATGAAGATAAGGCCTGCAGAGGGGATCTGAGTTATTTGTAGGAAAGAAAGGAACATACAGAATTCTCTAGGTTGCAGAAATGGAAAGTGTGAGTGAGATAACTCAAAGCTCTTCCTTCTTACGCAGGTATTCATTCAGACATTTTTGATAAACTGAGGCTAGAAACAGCCCATGGTAGACTTTATGAGACTGATAGTTTTTTGGGAGTCATTGGTTGTCACTGTATTTGCAATTACCTTAAATGTGATCTTTGGAACAGCGAGAATCAAAGTGTGATTTCATAAAAATGTTACTTCTCTGAAGATAAAGCTGAATGTGATCATTTTCTTTTTTGGAAGAATGAGTGGTTGTTGTGGATCTGGAAGATAATCTATCGGACTGATTCACTTCTTGTAATGTATTTTTACCCACACACACCCACATGTGGCTACTACATGTTTTGGGGCATATATGAACCTAGAGTACTGTTTTGCATATCAAAACATGCCTGGTGCTAATCTAGTGTCTGAAAGGATAGTACATAAGACAGAGAAATTAACAATATGGTCTGACCTCATTGTGGTCTCTACTGAAATAGAAATCACCAGAATAAATATGTACCACAATATTTATAACTCCCTGTAGCTAGCACAATATAATTTAAAGAAATATTCCCCATAACTTAAAGGTGGAAATTACAGATGTACTGGAACTTGTACTAGCTCACAGCTGTGTAAAAGACCTGAAAGGAGAAGGCAAATGAAGACGTTCATACTTTACTCAACTACTTAGTTTACTTTATAAACAATTACCAGTATCCCCTAGAAATGCATTCAAGTGCAAGTAATCCTCCCAAACTTGAAGTGATCACTTCCTGTAATAGCAACATGGTCACCCAAAGCTCCAAACATTTCTCCTAGTGCACAAATTAATATTCCTAATTCCAAACATCATAGAAATTAAGCTCCCATGACAATTACACTCAAATAACTGGACTTCTATCATATTAGATTCTAACCCAAATATTACTGTTTATCTCCTTTTCGGGAAAGACTTTTAATTAACACTGGCCACCCATGAGATCAGTGCACTAATGAAAAATAAGGTTACATCTTGAATCTGAAAACCAGACCCTACTAGCATTGAAAACCTCCAAGCATTTTATCACCTCAAAACAGAGTGTAGAGTAGCTTCTAATATTGTCATAACTATTTTTAAACACATTTATTGAATCATTTGTGACATAGGCAAACTTACATTTATATGAAAGTAATCAAATCATATTAACAAGTTCACATTTACAAACGTTATACTTCATATCTGTTGTTACATATTATATACTCTAAACAGCAATTCAATTCCTGCCTTTTCTTAAACCTCATTCCTACTCCAAAACATTTTTCTGCATGTATTGTTCCCACAATTTCCATTTTTTCTATACAATTTACTCCTACTCTTTTCTGAAGATCCCAATTCCTGTTGTTTTATCTCTGTTACAATATTCACTACTTCAACTATAGTCGGTTTAGATTTAGATTTCCATTTTCTAGTAATTGTTTTCTGGCAGTCAGCAGAATTACACTTAACAAGGCTTTACTATGTCTAGGCAATTCAGATCCTGTATGCCAGTTCAAAAAATCATTTCCTTTGTTAATTTGCTCATCCAGTATTCTGACAGAATACTCTGTAGGGAATTGTTAAAGTCTGCCAACTTATTACACTTTCAAAAACATATGTTTCCAATTACCTTCTTGTTCCCCATCACACATTCAACATTTGCCAACAAAATTAGGAAAAATTATTTGGAGTCTGCTTGAGGTATAAAAGTATCTATGCAAATACTTCCAGGCAAAAATCCTAAATCTTTTTTTTTTTTGCATATTTGGGAGCCATACACATGTCATCCCATTGTTTTTTTTTTTTTTTTTTATGAATTGCATATCTAATCTCTCTTCCCAATCTTTTCTGACCTCTTCTGATTGATTTCTAGAGTTATCATGCAATATTTACATACTCTAATAATTATCACTTGTTTAACAGCAGCTTCTCCTTTAGAATCAATTAAAAACTCAACTAGTGCAGGTCTTTCATTTAATAGTCCCATATCCCTTTCTCTTTGTCTGTACTCTGATATCAGTCCCTGATAGGGAAGGCTATCAGTATCCTGCAATCCAAATGTCTTCTTGGCTTCTTCCCATACTATTACCTTTCCTTGTCTAATTATTTGCTCCCAATACCTTGGTTCCTTTGCCATTTTCCTCCAGTAAATTCCAGACTCTTCTTGTCTATTCTCTGCACCCCTAATTGCAGTTATCCCTATCGTCAGAATATCTTTTCTCCATTCTCCTGTTGGCTTAGCTCTTAGTATACTTTCTCATAATTTATAAACATAATAATATTGTGTATGACTGTTGTTATTTTCTTTAAGGATCTGTGTCCAAAATTCCATTCTTTCCTTATTTCTTGGATTATCTCCCCTTCATCATCATCCCTTTCCACTTTGAATAGCACCTTTCCGCTTGTGTTATATATAAGAGTGTTAACTGTGTAGCTCTACAAAATCCATTCAAATTCTTACATTTTGCTTTCCTCTGGATTATCATTGTTTTATTAATGTTGTCAAATGTTTGCCTCCCCTCCACAAAACCACACACTGGTCCATATCTGTCAAGTTTGGCATACTCTTTGCCATTCTTTTAGCGATTATAGACATAGACACTTTATACTCATGGTATAAAATTGAAATGTGCCTATATGAAGCTGAATCAGATAGGTCTTTACCATCTTAGGTATTACAACCAACACACCTTTTTTTAAGGATGTTAGTGCCTCCCTTCCTTTTAAAATGCTGTTAAACAAAACCTTCCAGATCTTTATCACTTTCTTCCCTACTAGCTTCTAAACTTTCACAGGGATGCCATCTATCACCCAACATAACTCTTAGAGGTCTTCTAACTAACTCCATCTTCCATAATAATAATCACATAACAATGACAATTCAAAATACAATATCATTACAAAACTAATTACCTCCTTTTATCAATCACCCAATTCACTAGCAGTCTATGGTGACATGGATCCCAACCCTGGACTAAGCCCAACAAACCAGTCCAACAATATAACTAATTCCAACCCAGACAGTAGTTTTCCTCCCTTCCCAAACAGCACCTCTAGTATCTTATTTAATATAAATATAAGAAGTCTTGCAAACAACATCTATGACCTACATGGTGCATCTCACAATACACCTCTGATGTACTCATTATCACTGAAACATGACTAAAAAAAGAAATAGGAGATAAACAAATACAACCCCTGGCTATAATATCCTCAAGGCTTGACAGACTAAAAAGAGAGTAGAGGGAGTTGTTGTTATACAACAACACACTAGACCTTATCCAAACACCATCCACCACTTCCATAATGCAGAACTTTCAGTACTTTCACTACTTAAACACCCCCCAATTCCGCAATGCATAACTTTTAATATCACTACTTAAAATAAATAAGCAGGCAGCAATGTAAAAACTGCAGAAGATATTCTAAGCTAGTTTAATCACAACATCCCATCCTTTTGAAACTATTATACTAGGAAACCTTAAGAATGACTAGAAATCATGTAACTCAGACCTAGAATCACACTCAATCGATTCAGCTTCTCAAAAATCATAAACTTTCCTGGTAGAACACACAAAAAAGTAATAAACAGTCAACACTTTCGCCCCTTAGACATTACAATAGCCATGACAAATCAATTCTGTATAAACAAGTGTGCAACTTAAACTCCTTCTCTAAAGCCATTTTTTAAAAACACTGCAAAAATGTAACTGGGCACCTCTAAAAGCCCTACCACTTCATGAAGTGGTATCTTACTTCAACACTATGTTTCTTAATATATTACATCAGCAAGCCCTATTAAGGTCTAAAAGAGTAAACTCTAACCCAACTCCATGGCTTACTAGAGATACCAAGTAACTTATGATTCAAAGAGACACAGCACAGAAAACTTGGCTAAAAAGCAAAACACAAACAGTTCTTGAAAAATTTCGACATCTATGAAACATCACAAAGCATCAAATAAAAAAAAGATAAACAAAACTATTATATGAACCTTCAACAAAGACATGAAACAGCAGAAATGAGTGAACCAACTCCAAGACAGCAGCAATAATCCAATAAAAGAATTTATTTAGCGTTTTTGTCTTTCTTTTACATAGACTTCTTCAGAATAAATTAAAACACTTTGGTGTCATCATATAAATACACAACTCTAAATCATGATTGGTTAACACACATAAATCTCCCCCCCTCCCGCTACAGAGTTTTAAAACAAGGTTAACTATTAACCTACTAACAATAAAAAACACAATAACCTTACATATGAATAAATAATTGCATGACCATTATATTAAACACATAGATCTAAGTTTTAAAAAGGGGGAAAGTGTTATTTTATCATTCAGACCAGGAAAAGTTGTAGAATTTAACCTAACCTGCCATTTCATCTCAATAAATTCCAAGTATTCATCTATTGGGCCCTCTCTTTGTCCCAGATCTACATGATCTATAACAGAAAACTTGAAAAAATGGTCAGGAAATTCTTGTATGTGCCTATATAAAGCAATGTTTACATTTTTGTTGGCTATGTCGTAACAATGTTGGTAAACTCTCTGTTTGATGGCCCTCTTGGTTTTCCCGATATAAAAGCCATCACAGGCCTGGCACAACCCAAGATAAACTACCCCTTTAGAGTAACAATAATATTTTTTCTTTGGTCTAATTTTTCCAAAGTTCCTAACAATGACACCCTCTGTATCCAACATATGTCTACATTGGGGGCATCTACCACATTTGTAGCTACCTCCAGTCTCATTCAGGGAGTTTGTCCTTTCCAACAGTCCCTTAAAGTACACTTCCTTCTTGTAGACTATCCTTGGTGTCATACCTAAGGTAGTGGCTGCCCTAAGTCTAGACTGAAAATACCCCAATGCTTGTAAATAATGTCTATAATGTCATAGAAGTCAATATTGTATGGTAATTCCATCACTCTTCCAAAGCCAGGTTCAGTCCTGTTGTCCATACCTTCTAATAAGTTAAGGTTCATACTCAACAAACTGTGGTAAACACCCTCCCTTCTCCTGAACTTTACTTCATCCATAATGTTCTTAATAAATACTTCAGGGTAGCCTCTCTGAACCAACATACCCTGCAGCACTACATATTTGCTTAAAAAGTTATCCCAGCCAGAAATCATCTTAGCCAGTCTGACGTATTGACCCTTAACCAGTGTTTTCTTCTGGTGGATGGGATGTCAGCTGCTAAAATGCAGCAGTGAGTTAGAATACGTAGGTTTTCTATATAACAAGGATGAAAAAAGTTTGTGATCATAGTCTTTTTCAGTTGTAACATCTAAATAATTCAATCTAGCCTTTTCAACTACCATAGTAAATTTCAAAAAGGTAGTTGTGTTGTTCATATATTCAAAAAATTCTTCCAACTTTTCCAGCCTATCCTTCCAGAACAATACAATTATCATCCAAATAGCATCCATATAGTGTCCAGGATTATCTGTAAGGGGAATCAAGAATATAAAGATTCTCCCATTGGGACAACACAATATTGGCAAATACTGGGGCGCAACAGGCCCCCATCGCCACCCCTTGGGTTTGCGTAAAAAGTTGCCCCTCAAAGACCAGAAAATTGTTCTCTAACAACATTTCCATACATGTTTTTAAAGTAGCTGTGGTATTGTAGTTAAAGTCTGTGTTAGTGACCAAATAGTCAGAAAACCCCTCTAGTCCCTGTTCGTGTGGTATGACAGAGAATAAGTCACAAATGTCAATAGTGACCATCAATAACCTATCATCATAAAGTTCCTGCTTTATTTTAGACAAAAAGTCCCAAGAATCATTAAATAAGTAGGGCCTTGTTTCCAAAACATGCTTCACTTTAGAATCAATAAACTTTGCTATACAGAAGGTCTTAGATGTCTTAGCATCAAGTATGGGACGTAGTGGGGGCCTGGTAATATTTTTGTGAATTTTGGGGATCCTAAAAATTGTAGGAATACGTGGATGTGCAGTGTACAAAAGAGTGTGTTCCTCTACTGTAATTTGCCCATTTAATAACAGGTCTTCCAGACCCAAATCAATATTCCGAAAGGCTAAATTCAGTTAATTACGAGAAACCTCTACATATGTATCACTGTACAAGATCTCCAACATTTTATTGATGTAATCATTCACATCCATAATTACTAGGCCCCCACCCTTGTCTGGTTTCATCACCCTAATCTGTTTGTTAGAAATGATTTGCTATAATAGCTTGTTCTCACCCACTGTTAGGGTCTGGACTTTAAATTCACAGGGATACATATTTATTTTCCTAAGGTCTAGCTCACACAGCTTCTCAAAGAGATGCACCATAGCATGTGCAGGGGGTATGAAGGTACTAGGTCTTTTTATATTCTGTCCCCTAGTTGTAAAAGTGTCATTGTCCTTGAAATACAGTCCAAGGTTCAATTTCCTACAGTAAACCTTGAGCTGTATAAGCATTTCAACAACATTAGCCTTTTGATGGGACAAAATTTAGCCCTTTTTCAAATAGGTCGGCCCATTCTGTTCCAATGTTAGTCTGACTCAGGTTGTAAATTCTAAAATCATTTAACCTGTTTGAAATGATATTGCAAAGCTCCCCCTCAGCATTGTGTTCATTAGGGATCAGTTCCTCCTGTAAAAGGAATTGTTCTGATTCCTTCTCCCCACTCTCCCTCGTGAAGTTCTGATACTGGTGAAAATTCTGCCTTGACCCATCCTGGCCTTGCCCTCTCTGATTCATTATTCTCTGACAGGGTCTCGGTGTAGGGTTCTCTAAAGGTTTTTCTAAAGGGTCATCCTCATAATTACTATTAAAATTTGTTTCAACATCATTGTTTGCCATGTCTTCACTCCCTGCCCCTGTCCAATAATTACTTTGTTGGCCCAGAGGAGTTTTATTATAACATCGAATTCTTATAACTTTGAATGTTATAATATTGAACCCAGTAGAGCGAACGCTGGAAATAGTGAAGCTGCAGAACACCGAATACTTTCCTAGGGAATGTATTCTGTGGGCTGTTTCTGCAGCTTTGCTATTTCCTCGACTGTGGAGCGAAGGTTACGGACTGGGTTAAGGTAAGTGTGTGAACGAAGGTGAGTGTGCGATTGGGCGCAGGTTAGGTGAGTTAGGTTTAGGGCGCGGGTCAGGTAAGTGTGCGATTGCGTGGACGTGAGGGTTAGGGTGGGGTAGGTGAGTTAGGGTTAGGGAGTGGGTAAGGTGAGTTTGCGATAGTGAAGGACCTTAGGGTTAGGGTTGGGTTAAGGTAAGTGGATAGCTAGTGGTGTATGTATGGTTTAGTGTAGGGTTTTGTGAAGTGTGTGTGTGTGTGTGGATTATTTATTTTGGTGTGCTTGTGTTGTATGTATGTTTGTCGGAACAGCAAATGTTTTCCCTGGGAAAAAAATGACTATTCTGACTGTTCGATTTTCTGGTGTTTCGCTCTACTGGGTACGATATTATAACATTCAAAGCTGTAAGACTTCGATGTTATAATATAGACCTGCTCAGAGGTGGATCTGGGTATGCTTTCCCCCTTTCATAGTCAGCTTTGTCACATGTAAGTTTTTTATCCTTCCTACCCTTTAGTTCCACAGTAGTTTTTTACACATCCTTAACAACATTATTATACTCATTCAACTTGTGCACAAACAACAAATCCATTTTTATACTACTGTCTAATTTACAAATGTCATTACTTAAAACAGTCATTTTCTTGACATTATCAGTTATTAAAAGTTTCAATAACTCGCATCCTTGCTTATTAAATAAAGCAAGTAAGTCCCAATGTAATAAGGAGTCCTTAATAGTTAACCTTGTTTTAAACGTCTGTAGCAGGGGTGGGGATTTCTGTGTGTTAACCAAATATGATTTAGAGTTGTGTATTTATATGATGACACCAAAGTGTTTTAATTTATTCTGAAGAAGTCTATGTAAAAGAAAGACGAAAGAGCTAAATAAATTCTTTTATTGGATTATTGCTGTTGTCTTGGAGTTGGTTCACTCATTTCTGCTGTTTCCTGGTTTGTGCTTTCTGGTGTTTTTGGTTTCAACAAAGACATCACAATAATCACCAACTTTTCTAGAAAAGTACAAATAGACTAGTTAAATCAGAACAGTCCATCACAACAAACCCTCAAAATAATAAATTGGTTAGCCAACGAATCTGAGCTATTAACTCACACCTCACACAGTACTGAGATTAGTTAAAAGCAACGCTTCAGATCTCACTCTTCCCGCAACTCCTGACCCTCAGAACATGAAATGCACCTTCCAACCAATTTTCACATCTATGATCAAAAAAGTACCTACAAAAACTAAAGCCACCAGCCCTAGTGTCAGATAATCTACCCTTAGAATACCTTGCTATAGCATCAAATGCATAAGCATACCCCATTTCCATCCTCATCAACCGTTCCATAACAGAAAGTACAATCCCTGACATTTCAAACCCAATTAGTGGGGGTGTGGCCCGGATGCTGAGGAGTTAGGAGCAGATTTCACCAGCTCTGCTATTCTCATCCTATTTCTGTCAGGAATTTTATTTTTAAGTTATCTCACTTGTTTTTTTGCTTAAAAACTAATAATTTAAACTATACTGTTTGATAACATCAAAAAAGTATCCAGTTATTCCTATATTTTCCTATCAAACTATTATCTGGAAAATTACAACACTTACACGATAAGCCATACAAAAATAAGCTCTCAAGACACATCTCTGAAGAAGGAATTCCAAATGGTTTTGACTAATATCCAGGAACTATCTCTGAAAATGGACAATAAATTGGACAATTTTAAGGCGAGATGTACAAAGCAAATGGAACTAATTTAAGAGTCTCTTAACCAACAGAAAGTGCAGATATCAGGAACAGATGAATTATTAAATGATGTGGAAGGACGACTGTCTGAAGAAGAGAACAACAGTGAACTCCTATTAAAATAAAATATCTTACTATTGAGCAAAACAGATGACTTAGAGAACAGATCTTAGAGAAACAATATCCACATTTTTGGTTTGCCTGAGAAAACAGAAGGGAGTAACATGACAAACTTTTTAACAACCTGGCTTCCTAATATTCTTGGCAGTTACTCCTGAAAATAACCCAACACTGAGATGTACTACTGTTAAGTTTTTTTCTTCACTGGACAAAGAAGTGATACTTAAGACAGCTTGGTCAAAATCATCCAGCAAACTAGAAAGGAAAATAATAAGGTTTGACAATGACTACTCCTCCACAGTGATATCTAAAAGGAAATCTTTTTTGCCTTTAATTGAAGAACTCAAGAAAAACACATAAAGGCTCATGTACCTTTCCCTGCTAAACTTAAATTATTTCTTCCAGATGACACTATAATATTTCAGGACCTGGATACTGCATTGTCTTTTCTGAAAACAAAAAATATAATTGAACAAACAGAAGCCATGGACTGGAATAGCAGTTCCCTGAAACGAATGGCTGAAAGAAATGGATGAAAAACTAATGAAAAGAAAAAAAAAACGAAAGAAAAGTGACTATTTCACGAATCTCAATATTAATATATATTTAAGAAAAATAAAATAACCACAATAACACACTGTGAAGAGCAAACGTGGTACTGCTCAGGTATAAGAAGCAAATAATCACTAAAATCAGTAGCAGGACAGTCCACGGACCATGGAATTCATGTAATAAATTCACCATGAAAAATAAAATCCTTTTATTTCAGAATAGGTAAGCGCTTTCATGTAGAAGCTTCTTCAGACCATCAAACAAATACTGGTCTGCAACCATTTAAATAGTATTCATAAGCCAATCAGTTCATACTAAACAGTAACAATGCACTGATTTAAAGTGAAAATGCAACTTTATACATTATGACACACTTAAATAGCATAAAAAATGCAGTATAAAATATATAAAAGAAGTGTATGTGTATCAAATAAAATACAAAACAACTAAAAAACATCTGAGGCATATACATACAGGCTATGAAATGCATTAATACCATTTCAAGGATGCTTCGTAATTAATTTCCTAGACTTTAACATGGGCTTAATAGAAACCCTCTCATTTAGACCCATCCCTCGGTCTGCTCTAAGCCTTAAATTCAGTCCTGTTATGTTTCATTCACATGCTGCCTTGTGTTTTCTGATTATTTGAGGAGATTGCAGTGTCTATAGTGCCGTACGTTTTGTGTCTTTGATGTTTAGAACATGGAAAGCTTTGTTCCTTTCACTGTTTCTATTTTGGCTTGCAGCTGATATGAAGGCTTATTTTGAGATGATATTGGTTGTGAAATGAGATTTCTGATGGTGCTGTTGTGGCTGAGCTCGTCGGGGATAAGCACTGGATTTGGAATGTTTCTTTTGTTTGAGGGACTGATGCAATGTCCAATGCCTAGACAGTCTATGTTATTCATGATTTTGTTTACATTGGGCTCAAGCAAAGACCGTTAACTGATGAAGCTTTCTTACAGTTTCGCATTCAGAATAAATAGAAACTCCCACCATGATTGAGAGTGTTCTGATATCACAGCTTGCTTTTTCACTTCTGTGTTGGAAAATGGTCAAAACTATATTTACAGAGATTTTCTGGCTCTTAAATATATTTCTGATTAGCTCCTTTTGAGTTTGGAGCTTTGTACATTTAACGCACTTCTTTTTAACAGGATTACATAATCCTTTTATTAGTCCTGAACAAAATGTTTATGAAAAGGTGGAGAGTGGGTGGAGCTTCAAAGTGCAGCTCTGATGGGTGTTGTTTAACTTAAAATGTTACTCGGCACTACATAAAAGTTAATCCATCTTAAAAAAATAAAGAAAAACTAAAAAGGGGAAAAAGAAATAAATAAAATAAGAATAAATGTTTACATACTTAATGAAAATGAGGTTAAATTAAAAATAACTACAGGCATTAATACACTGAAACATAGTAATGTCTTATAAAGTCTTATCTTGTCTATTCAGATGCTGCTTGCTGCCTCTATATAGTTTGAATTTTAAGAAACTCATTATCTTCTTTCGGCTGTTTCTGTTAGGGGTCACCACAGCAGATCATCTGTTTCCATTTCTTCCTGTCCTCTGCATCTTGTTCTGTCACACCAACCACCTGCATGTCTTCCCTCACCACATCCATAAACCTTATCTTAGGCCTTCCTCTTTTCCTGTTACCTGACAGCTTCATCCTTAGCATCTTTTTCCCAATATATTCAGCATCCTGCCTCAGCACATGTCCAAACCAACGTAATCTTGCCTCTCTGGCTTTGTCTCCAAACCTTCCAACCTGGGCTGACCCTCTAATATACTTAATCCTAATCCTGTCCATCCTCATCACACCCAGTGCAAATCTTAACATCTTCAACTCTGCCACATCCAGCTCTAACTCCTGCCTTTTTGTCAGTGCCACTGTCTCCAACCCATATAACATAGCTGGTCTCACTACCCTCTTGCAGACCTTCCCTTTCACTCTTACTGGTAGCAGCTAAATTTCTAAAAAAAAAAAAAAAAAGAGAGAGAGAGAGAGAGAGAGAAAGAATATTAATTACATAGTTATTTTTTTAAAATGAAGAAGAGAAGTGAAAGAAAGGAAAAGGTTAAATAAATAAGATTTTACTGACCTATGTATTAATACATTTTGTCTTGCCTTGGTTTACTGTGCAACATATCCAAAGAAATCTCACTGTAGTTTTAATTCTGTGACATATAAAACAGAAAGTCAAGCAATTATACATATTTAAACATTCAATGATTTTGCTTCATATTGTGTATTAATAATTGTTACTAAAGTTATGTTATAATATATACACACACACACACACATATATATATATATATATATATATATATATATGTATGTATGTATATATATATATATATATATATATATATATATATATATATATAAATATATATACTTTTACCACTACGTGACGCTAGAGAACTGTTGCCATTGGTTGGTAACACCACCATTTTTTGTCCTCCTCCATTTTTGTAATTTAACCCATATACTGACAAGTTGGAGTCATACAGAAAACTTGTCATTTTCTAATATGGTTTTGTTGATAATACTTGTACTTTCTATTACAGTATCTATGGTTTCCTAGTCCTACTAAGACATATATTGTAAGAAACACATATATAAGAAATTTAAATACTAGCACTAATATTGAACATGGATAACATTATTCATTTTAATTAATGTAACATAGAAAATTAAACTGACATACATAATAAATTTCTACATTTCAGATATGGGTGTAAGTTATACAACTGTTGAATAATGAGATAACTGAAGCTCTCGTCTAAATAAACCACAATTTATTACAATAAATATTATATTGTATAAGAAAAACATCACCCATTCATTTTCTCAAGTTATAGAGACCTCACTTACATTGGGAGTTATTACAAAATATAGTACATGTTATTTTTATTTACTTCCTTTATTTTCATTAACATGATCTAGTTATGGAATGGCAGAATGGAATTAATCCTGCTCCTATAATTGGGTAGAATGACTTGGAAAGAATCACTGTCTAAGTCAGGAGTGTTGTACTCCATGTGGGGAGTGAATGCTAAAATAACTTCATGTTTAACATTTTATGCAATATTTTTTTTTTATATTTTTTTTTTTATTTTTTGGTGTCTACAATTTCATTTTATTCATTTGTATTAACATTAAGTCTACTAGGTTTATTGTTATCGACATGCACTATTTAAGTGATTTATTCATATTGCCATATTCGGTGGTGGTGCTACGGTAGCATTGTCGCCTCACAGTTGGACGTTGCCCATTCGATTCTCAGAGTGTCCTCTGTGTGATGACATGCGTGAATGGGCGTTCCTTCGTTGAAGGTTGTGCGTTAGGCCCAGCAAGCCAGCACGTAAAAGTCTACTGCCAATCATTAGCGGACCGGAGTTCCGCTGTGGCGACCCCTAACCGGGAAAAGCCGAAAGACACAACAACAACAACAACATTCATATTGCCATATTTTAAAGTTCTGAAGTTCTCAATTAAAATATTTTTTAAATTGCAAGATGACAAATTTAAAGTGCACTTCTATTAATATTAATAGATTAAATAATGGTTGCAAAAGTTGTATTTTAAATAAATATTTAAAATTATTTTCTTCCCAGGTCATATTCATTAAAGAAACCCATATGCTAACAAATGATATAGACAGACATAATAATAAGCATTATTTTGTATTAGCTAGTTCCCAATATAATCAGAAAATAAGAGAAGTAGCTATTTTGTGTAAAAGTTCTATACCTATACCAAGTATACTGAATACTTACAGTGATGATAAAGGAATGTTTTGTTTAGTAGCCTTAGAAATTAACAGGAAGATATACACGTTTATTAATATCTATTGGATATCTGGTATAGGTGTTAAAACAGTCAAACTTCAACTTGATCAGAACATCCAACATTCAATGGATAGCCTAATTTTGGCAGGAGATTTTAATTGTATATTAAATTAGAAAGATTCTGATACTATGGGGAGGCGTAGAATATCAGCTACAGCCAAAGCATTAATACATTTCATTACTTTATTTAATATTAAAGATGTTAATGAATTTTCTCAAACAGATATGAAACACAATCAAGAATTGATACAGTCTATGTTTCCAATGAACTAACTATGAGTTTTGCTAAAGCAGTCTCATCTCCACTTTCTGATCACAATGCCATAACATTTGAATTATTTTTGAAACATAACAATATTCACATTAAAAGAATACCAGCATATATAACCAACTTAAAAGATTTTAAAGAAGTCTTTGATAAGGAGGTTTAGACTTGCATTGAATTTGCATTGAATTTAATAATTCTAAAGATACATCTGAGATTTATATATGGGATGCTCTAAAATCTTATTTAAATGGTAAAATTATGAATATGCCTTAAAGAAAAAGCAATGGGATAAGGATTTACTTGAAATACAGGGAAAATTTAATAAACTAAAACTAGAAAGTCAAAATTTATTTATGTTATTTAACATTTGTTTACCGGGAAAGTCTGGCTTGGAATGAGACAATTTTCAGCGGAGACCCAGGGAGGAAATGCTCCAGGCGCATGTCTTTGTAATGTGGAAGGAAACCAGAGTACCCAGAGGAAACCCACATGAATGCAGGGAGGACAGGCAGACTCCATTTAGAAGGCACCCCTGCCGAGAATTGAACTGGAGAACCTCTTGTTGTGAGGCAACAACACTAACCGCTGCACCACTGCACTGTCCTAACAACAAATAACAATAATATCTCAATGAAAGAAATTAATAAATTACAGAGCAAATATTTAGAAACTCTAAATCATAAACCTAAAATTTTGAATTAAACTAATAAATTACTCTATAAATCAAAAATCCATGCGGAAAATAGCATCTAGAACAAAAATGATAATTAAAACAAATCATATCAAAGAGTTATACTCAGCTGATAAAAATCAAAAAGTCACTGCAATAAAATACACCCTAAGGGAATTTAGAGCCAATTTTAATAAAATTAATCAATTTAATCCAGAAATGGATCTACAAGATGCAATTAAAACTTTTGTTAGGAAGTATACAAAAATAAATTGACAGATGAACAATTAAAATGAATGATTAGACCTATATTGATGTTAGAACTCAAAAATCAAATTAACAAACTAAACCCTTATAAAGCTCCAGGCAAAGATGACATAATATCAGAACTTTTTGGACTTATGCTTAAGGATGCTTTAAACATCTTACTTCATGTTTTTCAGTTCAATAAAGATTTAACAATGGGTCTGCCTTCATGGAAATATACACTTATATCTCCATTCTTGAAAACAAAGACCCAACCGAATGTTCTTCTTATAGGTCAATTTCATTATTAAATGTTTATTACAAAATTTACAAAATATTAATGTCTATACTTGCTAGTAGAATTCAGCAATTTCTTCCATATTTAATTAACAATGATCAAACTGGATTTTATAAAAAATAGGAATACTTATGATAATATTAAAGGAATATTAACTGTAATTGATTATACTAATAGCATAAAAGATAATTTAACTTTAATAAGCTTAGACATCAATAGTGCTTTTGACACAGTTAATTGGAAATATCTTTTATTGGTCTTGGAAGAATGTAATTTTTCAAAGAGTTTTCTGCAACTTATAAATATCCTTTACAATAATTCCTTAGCCTGTATATAGGTTCTTATGTTGGGAATCAATCTCAATTACTAAAGGAACAAAGCAAGGCTGTCCATTGTCACCTCTACTTTTTTACGTTGATTATGGAACCATTTGCAAATTACATAAGATCAAAATCAGATATTAGGGGACTACAAACAAACTACAATCTAAACTCAAAAATACTTTTGTTTGCTGAAGATATACTCTTGACATTTAATAATAATAAAAATTCTCTTAATTCACTTTTTGAGGCTATTGAAAATTTTCAGTCTAATTCTGGTTTTACATTTAATGAAGACAAAACAAAAAATGTATGTATAAATTCCAATATATGTGATGTGGAAGAAAGATTTCCTAAATATATTGTAAAAGATAATAAAATAAAATATTTAAGAATAATTTTAACTGAAAGCATTAAAGATATAATAAATAGAAATTATAGTAATATCTTAGATAACATAAAAATCTTATTAATAAATGGAACAAATTCCTATTCTCGATAGAAGAGAGACTTTCAGTAATAAAAATGATAATATTACCAAAAATATTATATATAATACAATCATTAACTCTTTCTCTCCCTAAACAGTATTTAAGAGAATTTAATTCCTTAATTCTTAGATTTCTTTATCTCAACAAACCTAGATTGGCCCTTAATCATCATCAGTTAAGAAAATGGTCCTATGGGGGAACTGGATTACCTGATTTAGAATTATATTCCATATCTACTATTATAAAGACAATTACTTTTTTGGGCAAATAATAATTACAGTGGTAAATGGAAAGACATTCAAAAGAGTTGTTGTTGTTTGTCTTTCGGCTTTTCCCGGTTAGGGGTAGCCACAGCGGAACTCCGGTCCGCTAATGATTGGCAGTTGTTTTTTATGGTGTCGAGTCGCCAGCCCGATGCACAACCTTCAACGAAGGCACGCCCATTCAACGCATGTCTTTCGAATGCTCACTCAACAGCGGGGAGGACATGCAGACTCCACACAGAAGGCACTCCCAACCCAAGCCGAGAATCGAATGGGAGAACCTCTTGCTGTGAGGCAACAACGCTACCGCTACACCACTGCAAAAGTATTTGCTTAAAACCTAACCGTCTAATATATGCACACCACAATAAGATAACTAATAATAATTTTCTTTGGTTATTAAAAGATTACATTTTGGAAAATCTAAATCAACTAATTAACTCACACATTTTACTGAACTTCTAATTATTTTGACTCATCAAAATACTACAGAAAAAGGGCTTCTGTCTAAAATCTTCAAGATGATTAAAAATAATACAGAACATTACAAAGAAAATTATTGGGATTATTTTAAATCCATTAATAATTAATTACCCAAGTGAGGATGAAAAGAAAATTATATTATCATCCTCTAAATAAACCACTTCATCTTTAAAATGGAAATTATTTTCTTGGAAATGTATGTATAAATCATTCATTACTCCACATAAAATATAATTAATGTATAAGAAGAATGTTTGATGCTGGAAATGTAAGTTGAACATCAAAGCAGATTGGCAACATATGATCTATGAATGTATTGTAATTAAACCATTCTGGAATTATGTCAATTTTTTTACAGGCTCTATTCAGTGATAATTTTACTCTAAATAATTAATTTGATTCAATACCCCAGTGTCTTCATGTGTTAAAAAATAAATCACTCTGTTCTTTGGAGTATCTTGTCAATTGCAAGAAAAGTGATCACCAAAAACTGGAAAAGTGAACTGACTCTACCCCCTTTTTTCTCAGCCTCTTCTTTATCTGCACTTCTCTGTAACTAATTTACACCCATCAACTTTCTTCTTCTTCTCCATACTCCTAACCTATTAAAACAATATATCCTTCTCCTAATAAAAGGAATGACCCTCTTGTCTTCACTAAAATATTATTTCCACTACAGGGACCTATAAATCTTAAACTGTGTAGATAGTTGCTGTTTTAATTTTTTTCTGACATAATTTTTCTTGCATGTCCTCTCTGCCATGGTTAATCTCATTAGGCCTTGCAAACTTAACATTATTACATGTTCTCTTCGTTATCAGTCCTAACATGATTATTTTTTAACTCTTTTTGCATGTTTAGTATATGTAAAGCTGTAAAATCCAGTTTATGCTAAGTTTCCTTAATCAATTAAATTGTAACAAAATCTTAAGATGACTATGTCTTACCTCTTCTTATATGTATAACATTATAAGTCGTACCAGTTTAATTATATGTATCTGGGGAGATTTTCTCCCTGGCTCTCCACTGAAAAAGGGTTTGCTAGTCATTGTAGACAGATTGTCTGGGTAAACAAAAGCAAAATAAACATAAAACAAAGTAAAAATAAATACTTCCGGAGACTTTCCTGCAGATTGGTTATACATCACTATTTTTATCCCATCTCTTCTTATCTTAACTGTTAGTTGTTGGGCCTCATCTACTTCTAACCTTGGCATATTTAAGTCTTCCATAAATATTTCCATTTGTGGTTTTTCTAGATCTCCCCACATCTATGCTTTATACAATTTTTTTACAAAATTTCCGAAATATCTCTAATACTTGTACAGGACCTCTGGTTATTTTTCTTGTTGTAGGCTCTCTTAAATTTGGCAACAACCCTATCTTTTCTGTTGCCTAAGTTGTTGTGCCAAAAGTCTATGTGCTCTGGAGTTATTATCAAAATACAGTTGCTTAACAGCAAACTTTCTCTACTCATACACATTATCCAAGAAGTCCTTTAATTTTCTTTAGCACTCTACATTGCACCTCTTCTTGTTCTTTGAAATTTCCCTTATTTTGTAATGCTTTAACCTTTGTCAGCCCTCTAAATGATTATTACTTCTTAACCAGATCCCCTTTTCTTTTATTTCTACTCTATTTTTAAATTCCACTTTCATTTTATCCCACTCACCAGCTATAACTTCTGGAGTACTTTCTGCCATCAATAATTACTCCTAGATAATTTCCACTACCCACTCCCTAAATTCCTCTCTTTCTAACAGGTAGCTGGGGAAGCTACAAGTATCATTTTTATTTCATTACCCTGCATTTTTATCTTAGTAATTATTGGTGCATAATCATAAATAGTTATTGGATGTGTATCAAAGTGCTCAATTAAATGCACATGTTCCTGTGAAATATAATTTCTGTCAGGTCTAGCTCAGTTATTGTACCTTGGGGAATAATATGTAAATTCACTCCAAGTTCATACTACTGAATTCACATCTTTCATACCAAATATTTCATACATTTCTTCAGAAATCTACCCTCTTTTGCTATATTTTCCTATTTAGGCCCCCCGTACATCCTCATTGTTGCACATCAAAATCCAGTCCCCACCTATAGGTAATATTCCCTGGTGAAAAGCTGATTAGTTCTCCCCAAAATTTTTTAAGCTTCAAAGTGGCAGTTTTAGGTGGAATATAAATATAAGCAGACATAATCCTTGTTCCTCACCAGTCATTCTTTACTACTACAAATCTGCCATTATCTTTTTTCATCTTCTAGTACTACTGGAGCTCCTCTAGCAATTTATATAAATACTTCTGTTTTCCTTTGTCACCATTATTCTGCAGAATATTAATCTGAAATCCTTTCTTTATCAAATTCACAAGCTCAGTTCTTTCCAAATGTGTCTTCTGCAGCATTGCTATATGCACTCTGCATTTCTTAGTCTTTCCTTTTGTCTATACCTATGAGACTGTTCACATTTAGTTTATGAATTTATTTATTTGCATTTGTTTACCGAGATGCTCCACTGGGCTGTAGTGAGCCCATTTTCAGTACAGGCCCAGAGAAAAAAGCTCCATAATGAAATATATAATACATCAATAAACAATATATACAATATAAATAGATTAACATAATAAGTATAACAATGCAAGAGTTGCAGAAGACAACCGAATGAGCAAGGTAAAAAACTGAATATATTATCAGGTTACTATATTAAGGAGAACATGTTTTCACAATTAGACTATAACAAGTTAGGATATAAAGTTAGTATAATTAAGTTACACCTATCAGTTGCTTAGATTCTTGCAACATATTCTGAATAATTGACCCTTGTTAAGTCACAAGCTTAAATATAGGTAAGCAAATATGACAGAATAGTACCAGTACTGCAGTTAAGTAAAGCAAATGGAGATAGAAAGAGTTATAAGAACATTCTAAGATAATATGGAAAGTGTCACCATTACGGTAAGAAGTCTTTATTCCCGCCTATTATATATGGCAGCTTTTTAAAATATCTATTTCCAGCATTTGTGATACAGGCACCCATTATCATAACCTCTTTTAGCAGAAAGCATACAGCCCAAAATGGGCACATTATATTGTTTTCAAAGATGCTACAGATCCTTCTCCATTAATATTGGTTCTATCAAAAACTCCACTAAGGGAAAAAACATAGTTCTTCTTTTTAACAGAATCAAATACTCACTTTCCACTGATCAAAAAGTCCCCAGTACCAACATTTCTCCTTCTTTGCAAAACCATACAAGAATAACTAGATCTGCCAAAATTTTATTTCAAACTCCAGCTATACTCTGTCGCATATCGTCTACTCAGAGGCGATCTCTGCTTAACATACAAGGCCATGTCAAACCCAGAGCTGTTGGACATGCTACACTTAAATAAATCTCAATCCCTCAAAGCCACACGCTCCAGGGATCTAAACCTTGTCATCACAATAAACAAAACATGCTGGAGGGATAGGTTCATGACCCAGAGACTCCCCGGACTCTGGAATAGATTGCCCATACATGTCAAGCAGAGTGCCTCTTTGGCCCTCTTCAAAAGGAACCTTGATGACTGGATGGGAGAAAGAAAATTCACCCCAAGGATCACGTCAGTTGCCCTGCTAGACAGGGGTCCAGGGAAGTAAACAGTGTGGGAAGAAATAGCCAGGGAATTGTTATGGCTAGGCTTGTATAGGCCCTAGGGCAGATAGCCTAGTACCAACCTATGAACCTATGAACCAAAACATTGCCATTGAGACTATATAAACTCTTGCAGAAGCTAGATCTATCCAAACGTAAAGACCCTCAAATATTTCACCTTAGGTTCCTACACGTCAGTGTATTAGCAAGCCTCTAATATGCTTTTATAACCACAGATTGGCCACCTGTTTCATACCCACAGCTGGAAACATACAGACATCACCCTAGTATCAAAAATCACAACACTCAAATCAACAACAGGTTTTTAGAATAATAGGTAATATCTCTCCCATACATAAATACTGAAGAAGCTGATATTCATCCAGGTCTTGGACTACTTCATGAAATATTACACACTTGCTTGCAATCAGCCAGGATTCAGCAAAGCTACAGGGACATAGAAACAATACTAGGCATGTGATCACAATGAACATAAGACACTCAACAAGTCTTGCTATTTAGTTAACCTCATCTATAATGCCAGAAATAAAGGCTAGTTAAAGGAGTTATACACATAGATCTTAGCAGGCAATTAAACCACTCTCTCTTAGTAAGCACAGTAGAACAATTAGGCTTTGGACATGGTTTTATTAAATGGTTCTCTTCTTATCTATCCAGTAGGATATTTGGAGTCCTTAATACTGATACCTCTTGTGATTCAGGTAAATTCCAAACTGGAATGCACCAAGCTACCATCTCAAACCCACTAGTATTCTCACTCTTCATTAGCAAGTGTCATGCTATATGCAGGTGGCAATTTCCTCAAATCAAAGTCTGGTGGTAACATTCTGCAACTACAGCTCCAAAGTGACCATCAGCAACTCTGAAACTAGCTTCTATTGAGAAAACTTGCCAGAAAATGCCCAATTTAATTTCCTCAAGTCTTTTGGGTTTCTAGTACCTTAATGGGAATGGACTCGATTCCTAAGTCCGGGTATAATTAAAGTTCATGAAATTACTTTTGTTTTAATCTTTGATGTTAGCCATAAGTTCTTTACGCAGCACCCACAATCTGCCCAGAATTTAATCCTTTTGCAAATCATATGGAGTTACATGTATTGGTAGCATACTGAAATCATAGGATCATAGGAGGTTACTAAGTTAATGGCCCTGGGGCCCTTACAAGCCTAGGCAAGAGTTTATCCTCAAAAAAGAAACCTCTGTCAATGAGGGACACAGGTGGAACCCCTGGGAAAGATTTGTGGTTTCCCATCCACTCATCAAGGTTGCACTTGAAGAGGGTCAGTGAGGTACTCTGTTTGACATGTATGGGAAGTCTATTCCAGAGATGGGGCAGCCTCTGGGAGACAAACCTGTCTCTCCAGTAGGATTTGCTGATATTGCATATTAGATTTGGGCTTTTGAGTGTGTAATGTGTGAGGAGTTAGACTTATGGATATGGAGCAGCTCTAGTAGAGCAGGGTCCAAGATTGCCTTGTAGGTGAGTCACAGATCACGTCTGAGCAATCTGTACGATACCAAGAAGAGTGACAGTGATTTGAGCCTGTCCACATATGATAGGTGTTGGAGGCCATGGATTCTCTTTATGAGGTATTTCTGTGGCCTTTCCAGCTGGTGCAGGTGTTTGGAGAGGTACATACCAAACGGGGCATTGTACTCAATTATTGATCTAATGAGGGAGGAGTAAAGAGAGGTAATAGCCTCATTTTTTCTGGATGCAATCCCTTTACTTATGAAATGAACCAAGTAAAAGGCTTTTCTGACCACTGCCGCTACATGATGGTCAAATGTGAGATTGTTGTTAATTGTGTACCCAAGTGTCTCACCACAGGTTGTATGCTTAGGGGGTTGCTGTTGATGCGATAATCAGTAGGGGCTGTGTTTTTGCCATATGGTATGATAATACATTTTTTTGCATTTAACTTAAGGCCATGACTTTGGCACCAGTTATTTGTTCCTGTGAGACCCTCTTACAGTATGTTAACATCATTTGGGGAGTCAATGACAGCACCCAACTTACAGTTTTCCAAAACTTGATCAGCCACAGGTCTTTTGTCTTTGCCTGGATCTCTGAGAAGATGCCAAACAGTAGGAGTCCCAGGACAGTTCCCTGGGGGAAAACCACTAGTGACAGGTCTGCTGTCAGAGGTGGAGGTGCCAATTTTGAGCTTGTGAGTCCTATCAGTGAAGCTGTATGTACTGACTTTCCTTCATCCAGGGCCATGGTGACAGCCTCAAAGAAGTCAGCCAGGTTCAACGGGCAAGATCCGCCCTTGATGAATCCAAGCTGGGTGAGGTCAAGTGCTTGAAAATTGCCTACATCTTTGATTATGAGATCCATAATAATACGCTCCATGGCTTTTAGGATCAGACTTGTCAAGCTAATGAGGCGATAGTTTCCAGGGACAGTAGTGGCAGCTCTCCACTCTGTTGGAATGAAGCCTGTACTTAGGCTGTGGTTGAACAGGAATGGCGAAGCTAGTTCTTGCTGGAGATTGTGCAGAATACAGCCTGGGATACTACCAGGTCCCACGGAAGTTGTGTTCTTTGCCTTGGATAGGGCGTTTAACACAATCTATGGAGATGTGAGGTGTGGGACAAGTATCGGGGATGTTGGATGGTCCTTTGAGGGGGACAGGGAGGGTGAAGTTTGCACTGAACCTATCTGCTAGCAGGTTGGCTAGGTCAACAGGATCAGTGTAAGTGGTACCATTAAGTACTACTTTGGAACAAACCTGGGCTTTGCCATGGAGATTCCAGACGTAACTGAAGAAGGCTTTGTGGTTTCCCTTTGTTTCAAAGGCTAGTTTCAATTCAAAATTAACTTTGGAGGTTTTCACTAGTGATCTAATTTGCTTGTTGAGGCTAAGGAGGGAGTTTTTCCAATTTGGAATTTGTTGCTTTTTACCCTTGGACAACAGTTTCTTCCTTTTGTTGTAAAGCCTGTTGATAGAGGATGTCCACCAGACAGGTTTGTGTTTCCTAGAGGAACAGGCTTTAGTTCTGTTGGATATGGCTGAGTCCATGCAGTTTGTACAGGTGCTTGTATACTGCATTGGCATACTGTTCAGCATAGTTGTCTGCATCCTCTAAGGGGGGGGGGCGGTGGTGTGAAGTTACTGATACTCTCCCTTAGGAGGTTGTAGTCAGCTTTTGAGAAGTTTTTTAGCTTGCTTATGGTTGGGGGGGTTGGGCGGGACAGGTTCATAGGTGTGTACTAGGCTAATGGTCCTGGAGTCTTCACAAGCCTAGCCCAAATAAGTGCCCTAGCATTGTGCTGCCCAATGTTAGCTCCTAGTGCCTCTATCCAGCAGAGCCTCTGGAGTGATCCCCGGGTTGAATTTTCTGTTACCCATCCACTCATCAAGATTTCTCTTCAAGAGGGCCAGGGAGGTGTTCTGCTTGATATGTATAGGAAGCCTATTCCAGAGCATGGCCAGTCTCTGGGTGATGAACCTATCCATCCAGCATATTCTGTTGATTGTGGTAATGAGGTTGAGGTCTCTGGAGCATGTGGTGTGGAAGGATTGGGATTTCTTTAAGTGTAGCACTTCTAAAAGCTCTGGGTCTGACATGACTTTGAAAGTCAAGCAGAGATCGTCTCTAAGTAGATGATAAGAAACAGAGAATAGCTGAAGTTTTTTGACTCTGTCCATGTAGGACATGTGTTTAAGGCCTAGGATCCTCTTCGTGAGGTGCTTCTGTAGCCTCTCCAGCTGTTGCAGGTGTCTAGTGAGGTACATGCCAAATGGGGCATTATACTCGATGAGTGGTCTAATGAGGGATGAACAGAGAGGGATGATGACCTCTTTCTTCCTGGATGCAAAACCCTTGGTTATGAGATGTGCCACACAGAAGGACTTTCTGACCACAGTGGCGATGTGGTGGTCAACGGAGAGGTTGCTGTCAACCTGGGCTCCCATCGATGTGGTAATTAGTGGGAACTGAGTTTTTCCCAAAGAAAATGACAACGTATTTTCTGGTGTTCAGCTTAAGGCCATGGCTCCGACATCAGTCATTGGTCTCAGTGAGGCCTTTCTGAAGGTGTCTGCATCACTTGGGGAGTTAATAATGGCTCCCAGCTTGCAGTAATCTGCGAACATAGTCAGCCAGAGTCCCACTGTGTTGGCCTGGACTTCTGAGAAGTAGATGCCAAACAGGAGAGGACCCAGGACCGACCCCTGTGGGACTCCACTCATGACTGGTCAGAAGTCCAACTTGGAATCCACTACTTTCACTGTGTGGGTCCTATCTGTGAGCAAGTTTGCAACCCACCTAGTGATATAGGGGTTGATGCCTAGTTTGGTGAGTTTATCAATAATTCTTGAGTGAGGAATGGTATCAAAGGCCTTGGCCAGATCGAGACAGGCTGTGTCACTGCCTTATCCTCATCCACAGCCTTAGTGACTGACTCAAAGAAGTCAACCAGGTTAAGCTGGCAGGCTCTCCCTTTAACAAAGCCAAATTGTGTGGGGTTTATAGTTTGGAGATTACCTATATCTTTGTTAAACAGGTCCATGATGATGTGCTCCATAGCTTTACATATCAGACTCGTCAAGCTAATTGGGCGATAATTCCCAGGGTCTGTAGTTGCTCCCCCTTTATGTAGAGGGACGGCTGTAGCAGTGCGACAAAGCCTGAGGCAAGGCTGTGACTGAACAGGGCACACAGATCTCGTGCCAGTTCATTTTGTAGTTCATGTAGAACACAGCCAGGGATATTATCAGGTCCCATGGCCTTGGACAATGCAGCTTTTACCTGTGCTGCAGAAATGCTGGGTACCTGCCATTCTTCCAGTATTGTGATTGGTCCTTTTGGGGGGGTAAAGTTGACACTGAATCTGTCGACTAGTATGTTGGCAATATCTGAAACTTCTAATGAAACAAACTGATGATCTGATCTCATCAGGGAAGAACTTACTATGGGAGTGGTGCAGCAGTCACGCATGTTGGTGAGAACCAAGCCCAGAATGTTGTCTCCCCTTGTGGGGGATGAGACGAGCTGGTCTACTGCATTACAACTGATGAAGCCAAGGAATCATTGGGTGAGTGCATTAGTGCAGGAATAGTTCACCCAGTCTATGGTGGAGTAGTTGAAGTCACCGAGGATCAGGGTGTAAGGGGTTACCTTGATGGAGTGAAGTAGGTCCAGGTAGGAGAAATGGGTGTCTTGAGTCATAGAGGGGGGTCTATAGCTGGCTATAACTTGGATGGGTGTCTTGCCAATTGTCAGTTGCACCTGGAGTAGTTCTAGTGGGTCATCTAGCAAAACCGTCTGGAGGTGTGCTTGTCTTTAATGAAGATAAGGACGCCACCACCCTTAGTCTTCCAAATTCTTATTTATTAGATCCATTGCTCCTCCTACTACTATTGGAACTGTCTGGGTATCTTACTTCCACATTGCTGTCGTTTCTGCCTGCAAATCCTGATATTTTATGACTTGGTGCATCTCTGTATGTGGGACAGTGTAATCACTAGGTGTGGCACTTTCAATGATCAATGCTACTTTTGTCTTTTTTTCAAGGACTGACATATCTGGTTTTCTCCCATTTATTTTTTGAACTGTTGGTAATGGGAAAGCCCATTTGATGTACACTTCATCATTCTCCATGATGCTTTATGGTTTGTGTTTCCAGTACTTCTCATCTACTTCTATATTGTAGTGTTTGCACAATCTCCAATGCAACAGCCTTGCCACATTATTACATTACCTCTATCATGTATATTTTACATCCAGCAGCAAGATATGTGATTATTTTCAATTCTTCTTCACAGAACCTACACTTGTCTGTTTCTCCTACATGTTCAATGAACTTTGTAACCAAACATAGATGTAGTCCACTATATAGGGCTGCCATTAGTAACCTTTCATCTTTTGGTTTCAGTTCTTTTCTCCTTAACCATTCCTGAATCAAACCCTGATCAAAATGAGATTGTTCAGGAGAGCTCTATACTTGTCACTATATGTACGGCTTTTGCACAGTTCTTTCCTTCTCATGTGATCCTTCTCCTTGTATTCTTTTTTTTTTCGCACATTCAGTTGCTGCCTGATTTTGTTTCTACTTCTGGTTTGATTTTCATTCCCACTTGACACTGATATGCTTCAGCTAAACTAAGCAGAGAAATCATCTTAGACTAATCTCCTCATGTTTGAGAACTTTTATTATTTTTGGATCTGATGATCCAATATGATTGTACTAAACTAAGCAGGGAAGTCATCTTAGATTTGTTCTCCTCATGTTTGAAAACTTTCACTATTTGGATCTGGAGAAGTCAGCAGATATGTATGTAGTCCCATGACTACAGATCTATACATGTAATCAATTCTGAGGAGGCCTTACCTCCTTCAGAACGAGAATTATATAATCTTAGTCTACACTAATTTTTATGTATCATTTCATAAGCATGAAGCATTTTTCTTGTTTTCCTGTCCAAGTGATCCAGTAACTTTTGGGGACAGTCAGTCACCCCAAATCTGTAAATCAGAACAAGAAGAGCAAATTGGTTTATAGCTTGGACTTTATTCCTAGATGTCAGGACTGTTTTCAGTTTTAATTATGTCTTCTAAAATATTCCAGAGTTTTGTTCTTATTTGTTCACATTTTACTGTTGATTCTTTATCAGTTCACAAATATTTCTCGACTCCCTCCTGCTCAAGTTCCTTTATATCACATTCCTGTCTCAGACTGATATTTTCTTGGTGCTGCAGCTTTCCTGCTTTAAATGTTGCTTTTATACTTTGTTGTTTTCTAGGAGCCAAAATGTAACCATGACCTAGTCTGTTAAGTAGAAAGCTTAATGAGTTAAGGGCAGGCAAAAGGTGCAGCGGCAACATTTATCCCAAGGATAATAATTTGTCCTTTATCATGGCTTGACTGCAAAGTTGTTTGATCAGTATAAGGTGCATCCTATACATCTGTAAACATTCCTTTATCCAAGAATATGGGATACTGTCAATTTTTTTTTGTCAAGCAGGAATGGAAATCAAACCAGAAGACAAAAACCAGGCAGCAACTGAATGTGACAAAACAAAAAAAAAAAGAAAGAATATAAGTAGAACGATCAGATAAGAAAGCAAGAAATGTGGAGAAGGCATAAATATAACTGCAAGTATAGAAAACTCCTCAAACAATGTAGTGTTGGTGAATTTAAACTAAAAGATAAAAAGTTAATATAGGCCAGGATAGTGGAATATGTATGTGTACGTTGGCTTACAATGTCCACTGAACATGTGGGAGAAGCAGACAAATGCAGATTCTGTAAAACAGAACTGGAAACAGCTGTGCATTTTGCTGCTAGGTGTTGTACACTAGTGACAGAGGGCCTGTATATGGAAAGGCATAATGATGTGGCAAGACTGTTGCATTGGAGATTGTACAAACTTTACAATACTGAAGTAGCTGAGAAGCAGTGGAAACATGAGCCACAAAACTTTATACAGAATGATGATATTTGCATCACATGGACTCATCCATTACCAACAGTTAAAAAAAAAAACAGATGTGAGAAAAACAGATACAGTAGTCTATGAAAAGAAGACAAAAGTATTTATTTATTTATTTATTTTTATTTTACATTTGTTTACAGGGTAGTGTCCGACTGGGCTGGAAGCCCGTTTTCAGAGGAGACTAACGGAGAAAATTTCCACAAATACAATTTAGACAATACACTTTACACAATATAGACAATACAATTTAAACAATGTAAACAGTACAGTACATAATTTACAATATTAGGATTTGAGTAAAACCATTGAATAAAACATAAAAGGGAAACTAGCTAAAAATATTGCACATAAGGAACTATATGGAAATCTAAAATTGCAGATTCTTAATGAAATGAAACTGACAACATGCAACTAGATAGAATTATGAGACAATTTTAGTGAGTGGAAGACTGGAGAGACAAATGTTACAATAAGGAAGAAAATGAAATCCATGTAGAGTAGACTGACATTAAGAGAAAGAAGAGAAATTGCTAAACTGTATACAGGAGAAGGTGAGGGGGTGATGAGTATTAGGAGAATATGAAAATTATCCAGGGCAGCAAGAGGGGCAGAGCCAGTTGTTTATAAGGTATTATTTTAATTTTAATTTAAAAGAAGGATAGGAGGGAGTGTTTTGCACGTTTAGTAGAACAGAATTCCAGTACTTAGTAATTTTGTTTGAGTAGAGGGTAGTTATGAGACTGTGTAATTTTGAAGACCTGAGAGACCTGCTGTCGACATGTAGTTGGACAAGGGTAGAAATTGCAGGGCAGTGATTTGGGTTGTGAATAATTTTGTGGGTGAGGGTAAGTTGGTTTAATGTTAACAGGTTGGGGAGTTCAATGCAGTTTAGTTGTTGAAGAGCAGTACAATGATGTGCTTTATGAGGTAAATTGGTGGCAAACATAGCTATTTTGTTGTGGCAGGACTCTAGGTTTTGAAGGTCGGCTTTGCGTAAGTTGGTGAAATTGTATAAGCAGTATTGGAGAGTAGATAGAAGCTGAGATCTAGCTGTGTTTAGCCTGGCTTGTGGTGTTAGATAAGGTTTAGCCCTATAGACAGCACCGAGTTTAGCATGGACTTTTTTGATTGTTTGGAATATATGAATATCAAATTTTAGCCGGTCATCTATTGTAATACCTAGGAGTTTGGCCTGGTTAGTTGACTCAATTTTGGTACCATTGGTGGATAGACTAGAGAGGGGCAGAGAGTTGTACTTGGTAGATTTATTTGTGAATATAATTAACTTAGTCTTTTTAGGGTTAAGAATGAGTTGGTGATTTGAAAGGTAAGAATCAGTTTCCTGAAATGATTTTTGCATCTTATCTTGGAGTTCTAGTGAGGAGGGGGCTGAGGCAATAAGAGATGTGTTGTCAGTGTACTGTATGATTGAACAAGTTGGGTAGCAGACATTAGGTTATTTGTAAAGATGATAAAGAGAAGGGGGCCCAGTATGGACTCTTGGGGTACACCAGTGTAAGAAGGCAGTAGAGGGGATAGACTGTGGTCTCATTTAGTAGCCTGTTGCTGGTTAGATAGGCAACTGTGAAACCATGTTAGGGTTGACAAACTGAGGTTGTATGTGGCAAATCTGTTAAGAATTGGTTGGTGGGAGATGGTGTCAAAAGCTTTTGACATGTCCAGGAAAATTGCAGAGACTCGTTGTCCATTATTTATAAGGTGGTGAATAGTATTTGTGAAAGCTATTAAGGCAGTGTTAGTACTATGCTTGGGATGGGAAACCATGCTGGGTGTCTGTTAGAAGGTTATTTGATGTAAGGTGATTTAGGAGTTGTTGCTGAATACATTTCTCAAGGATTATGGCTATGGGAAGGAGGACTGCAATGGGGTGGTAGTTAGCGATTCCTCTAGAAGGGCCACCCTTGTGGAGGGGAATGATGTGAGCAATTTTCCAGAAGTGGGGCACATATTGTTCAGAGACAGAATGATTGATTAGTATTGAGATAGGCTAGGATGGATGGGGCTGCAATTTTTAGGAATTAATTTGGTAGCTGGTTGGCAGCAAGGCAGGGTTTTAATTTACTTAGAAGATTTTTTTTATGTAGGATGTTTGAATAGGTTTAAATGAGAAGGATTCTGTTGTGCTAGATTCAGGGGTGAGCATTGTGGTAGGTGTTGATGGCTTTCTAGGAGGCAGGAGATAGAGTTAATGAAGTATGAGTTGAACTATGATACTAAGGGTTCAGAGGTACTTAATGTAGAAGGAGAGGGGGTGGTGGGTCTATCATAGTTGATTGTTTGCCAGAATTTTTGTGGGTTGTGAATGTACTTCTGTTGTAAGGTTTGGAAGCAGTGCTTTTTATCATAGTTGATTGTTTTCTTAGTTTGGTTTCTAAGTTGCTGGTAAGTAGTGAGATTGGTTTTGTTTTTCGAGGATAGTTATAGGGCTCTGGCTTTGTCTCTTTGTTTAATTAGTAGTTTAGTATCAGGAGACAGCCATGGTAGCTGTTTTGATTTGCTGAGTATTTTTCTGGTGGGGGCAACTTGATTTAGGATGTCAAGGAATTTATTGTTAAAGAATTCTACTCCAAGGTCCAGTTGTAGATTTTGTAATGGTGACCAATCGCAATTGTGAAGTAATTGATTAAATAGGTCTGGGGAGAAGTGTTTTTTGAGGCAGATGTATTATATGGAGTGTGGAATTCAGTTAGAGTTTTTTTTTTCTTAGCAGAAATGTAGGGGTATGGTCACTAAGGTTAATGGGTAGACAGCTGGATTGGTGACTCAGGTTTGGCTTATTAGTTAATATGCAGTCCAGCAGTGATAGTTTATTATTGTGTTTATCAGTGCGAGTGGGCAATTTATAATTTGGGAGAAAGGCTGATGAAATATGGAGGGCTGATAGAGGAACAGGAGAGAAAGTCAAGATGAAAGTCTCCTAAGATGATAGTTTCTTGAGTGAATAAGGAGGAAGACCAAGAGAGGAGAAGTTCTGTGCTGTGAAGGGGGCAGATAGGCAGCAATAATAATTGTAGATTTGTGGGCATTTATTTTCAGGCAGGTGATGAAGATTTCTGCATTGGGGGTGTCTGGTGATGTACAGTCTAGTTTTTCTACTTTTAGGGAGTCTTTAAACATAACTGCTACACCACCATCTCTTTTGTTTAGTCTATCTTGTCTAATAACATTATAACTGTTGTATGTAATTTCAGAGTCATTGATGCTGGGTTTTAACCAGGTTTCTGTAATAACTGCTATGTCTGGAGAGTAGGTGGCCAGGATAGCATGAAATTCAGTGATTTTGTTTACAATGCTCCTGAGGATGAAATTCGTTATTAGTAGGTCGGAACTGGAAGTATCTGGAAGGGAGGTATGAAACATGATATCAGAGAGATTTTGATTAGGAGAGTTTGGGTGGTGTAGTTGAGTAGGGGGTAAAACATTGTTTGGGCCTGAGTTGGGATAGATGGCTGTCTGTAATTTAATATGTGTAAGGGAGTGGAGTAGAAGGTTTTTTAGTTTGGTGACAACCAGAGGGAACCTGAGAGTGGGAGGCTGAGGGTGTGAGGACTGTGTGTGTTTGAAAGTGAACAGGAGAGAGTTGGGAGTATTGTAAAATTGTGGGCATATGTCACTATAGTATTTAAGTGGTTGTTGGTGAGTAGTACGTGTTTGTGGGGGGGTGTTGGTTATATATATTTGTGGAGGTCAGAGGCATTAAAGGTTAGGTACAGAAGGCATAGTAGATTAGAGTGGTAATGAAGTGAGAAAAGTAGCACTGATCATTGAAATTGTTCTTATGTACAGAGAGACACAAAGTGATCAAATGCCAGGATATGCAGGCAAAATTGAGCAAAATGTGGAAGAAGGATACCCAGACACATTCAATAGTAGTAGGAGAATGGGTTTTATAAAAAAGAATTTACAGTCGCATTTAGATATGCTACCAAGGCATGAAACGCCACATGAATTGAAGAATGAATCATTTCTGGGCAAACTGCGGGTGCTGCAAAGAGCACTTTCAGTCAACATCAAAGACTGAAACAATACTAATTTCACGAACCTTAATCATACTTTAACTTAGGAATGGGGTCCATTCCTGTCAAGGTATTAGAAATCCAAAAGACCAAGGGCAGCACTGGCAAAGAGGCATTGTCTGGTCCACAGTTATGGACCATTACATAGACAACAAAGAAGAAAATGATGCATTCTGCAACACTCAGTGCAGGGTAGTGCATGTTCTGGCTTCACTGTGTAGTATAAGAAAGTTGGCAGTAAAAAGGTGTGACTAGAGTTTTTTTAGGAGGTTACTAGCTTAATGACCCTAGGGCCCTTTCTAGCCTAGACAATTTTTACCCTTATTTTCACAATCAACAGCTATCACTCCAGACGAAGAGGGACACAGGTGGAGCCCCGTGGTGAATTTATGGTTACCCATCCAATCGTTCAGATTGCGTTTGAAGAGGGCCAATGAGATGCTTTGCTTGACATGAAGCAGGAGTCTGGTCCAAAAGTGTGGTACCCTCTGGGAGACAAATCTGTCCCTCAAGCAGGTTCTATTAATGTCACATTCCAGGTAAGACCTTTAGAGTGAGTAACCTGTGTACCATTTGACTTACGGACATGCAGTGTTTCCAAGAAAGTACGGTCAAAGATTGCCTTATATGCAAGGCAGAGATCGCCTCTGAATTGTCTGTATGAAATGGAATAAAGTGGTAGTGATTTCAGATGAAACTCATAGGAGAGATGCTGAAGACCTTGAATTTTCCTTATGAGGAACCTTTGTTGTCTCACCAATTGTTGCAGGTGCTTGCAAAGATACATACCAAATGGGGCACTGTACTCGCTTACTGGCCTGATGAGGAAAGAGTACAGGGAGGTTACAACTTTTTTTTTTCTGGAGGCAATGCCTTTACTTATGAGATGAGCAACATAGAATGCCCTGCTTACCACTGTGGAGATATGGTTCATAGGTTCATAGCTGTGTACTAGGCTAATGGCCCTGGAGCCTATATAAGCCTAACCCAAGAAGATTCCCTGTCATGCTGCCAAAAGTCAGTTGGTGATCAAAGGTAAGGTTGCTGTCAGCCTCTGTGGCCAGGTCTCTCACCACTGAGTGCATACTTAGGGTGTTGCTATTGATGTGGTAGTTAGCAGGAACATCACTCTTACTGAAAGGGATGATAATACATTTTTTTGCATTGAGTTTAAGGCCATGACTTCAGCACCCAGCATGTGTTTGTGTAAGACCCTCTTGTAGGATGTTGACATTGTTTGGAGATTCTATGACTGTTCCCAGTTTGCAGTCATCAGCAAACTTTGTCAGCCACAGACCTTTAGTTTCAGCTTGTACTTCAGAGAAATAGATTCCAAACAGTAGAGGTCCCAGGACTGATTCCTGTGAACACCACTGGTTACAGGATTCCCCTATTTTGACTATATGGATTCTATCAGTTAGCCAGTTAGCGACCCATCTAATGATATAAGGGTTGATACCTAGCTGGGTGAGTTTGTCAATGATGCCTGAGTGGGGGATAGTGTCAAAAGCCTTGGCTAAGGTGTTTACCTTACAAACATAAGGTGCAGGGTTTGATTCTCACATGGGGTAATTGGCTAGGCTAAAAATGGCCCACAAGGGCAGTTAGCGTAGTACTAATCTATTAACCTATGAACCTAAGTCTAGGTAGGCTGTATGCACAAATGTCCCCTTGTCAAGGGCCTTGGTGACTATCTCGAAGTCCACCAGGTTTAACAGGCATGATCTCCCTTTGACAAATCCAAACTGAGTAGGGTCAGGTGTTTGGAGATTACCTATATCTTTGTTGATAAGGTCCAAGATGATACACTCCATGGCCTTGCAGATAAAGCTAGTCAGGCTAATAGATCTATAGTTCCCTGGGTCAGCGCAAAGGGATAATGGTGGCCTTTTTCCATTCAGCCTGGACAAAACCAGTGCTTAGACTATGAATGAAAAGAGTACACAATGGTGTTGCTAATTCTTGTTTGAGTGAGCCCATGTAGGATGCAGGATGGGACATTATCAAGTCACATAGATGCTGTGTTTTTGACCTTAGTTATCAGGTCCCATAGATGCTGTGTTGTTGACCTTATGGTGGTCATATTTGAGACTGTCATCTATTATAATGCCTAGAAGTTTACTGTGAGTTACAGTTTCAGTGACAGTACTTGCTGACCTTATGGTAAAAGATTGCTTTTGATTTCGGCAACTTTTTGAGGAGAAAACCATTAACTTACTTTACTTGGGGTTGAGTAAGAGGTTTGATTCTTTGAGCCAGGTTTCTACAGAGAAGAAAGATTTTTGGGTAATGTCTTGGAGCTTATTTATTGTTGAGGCCACACATATTAATGATGAGTCATCTGCATACTGAACTAAACTAGCATGGTAAGTGGAGGTGTGGAGGATATTAATAAATATGTTACTAGTAGAAGACCCAGGATAGAGCCCTGAGTGACACCTGCAGTAACTGGTTGAATGGATGAGTAGATTTGTTGCCATTTAACTCCTTGTTGACTTCCAGATAGGTAACTAAGGAACCACAACAAGGACTATTGTCAAAGTCCTATTGAGGAGAGTTGAACAAGCAGTCGCTGGTGCAAGACAGTATCAAATGCCTTTGACAAGTATAATAAATAATAACATGGTGGACACAAGCAGGCCACTGTTTCTGTGCTGGTTTATTATATTGGTAAAATATAGTAGAGCAGTAGTGGTGCTGTGCTGTGGCCTGAAGCCATTTTGTGTTTCTGAGAGCAGCTTATGTGAGGTTAGGTATTGCATCAGTTGCATATGGATGCATTTCTCTAATATTTTGGACAGGGGGAGAGAATCGCTATCAGTCTGTAGTTATTAAATTCTACAGATGTGCCACCTTTGTGCAGTGGTATGGTGTAGGATTTTTTCCACAGTGATGGGATGTATCTTTCTGCTATGGACCTATTAATTAGTGTGGACACAGAGAAGGCTATGACTTCTGCGGCCATTTTTAAGTAGTCTGATGGTAGTTGGTCTACAGCCACAGAAGTAGTTTTTAGTTTAAGGAGCAACTTCCTTACGAGTGAAGTAGGTAGTGGACTAAAATTGATGAGCTATAGGTGTTTTTGACTGGACAGGGGTAGAGTGGGTGGGGCAGATGTGTTAGTGTCTAAGAGATATAATATTGATTGTATAAAGTAGGAATTAAACTGTGTGGATAGAGTTTGTGTTATCGTCTGCTTTGGAGAAGGACTAGTGATGTTGCCAGGATGGAGCAGTTTATTTTTCATGATGACGAAAAATGTTTTGGGTTGCTTACATGTTTTTCTTGCAGGATGGTAAAGTATGTTTGCTTATCCTGTGTGACATGGACTTTTGCAAGTTTTCTAAGATGTCTAAATTGCTGGAGGGCATTTTGAGTTCTATTTCTGTACCAGTTTTTCCAGGCTTTATCCCTTTGTATCATGATTTTTTTATGTTTCCTTTGTCAGCCAGGGTTGGACTTTATTCTTTTATTACTTACTGGTGCTACATTATTTAAGGTCTGTAAGAATACATTATTAAAGTGTTCTACAACAGTATCTAGTGGCATAACCCAACAATTGTACTTAATGCCGTACCTTGATGCAGTGCTATATTGCTCGGCATGTGATTCTGCAACATGCATCAGTGCACATGGGTCTTCCATAACTTTCCTTGAGTAGACCTACTGTACGGCTAAGGCTAATTTCTCTAAAGATAACCACATTGCTGCTGCATGACTGGGCCAGAGAGATAATTTTCCTGTTCTGCCTGAACATGATCATCAGCTTTAAGGAGTGCCTGCTGGGGTGATATGATGGCTACTTTAAAATGTTTGATGCATTATATGACTTGGCATTGCTGTTTTCTGATACTGCATGCATCACTATGATGACCTGAGGTGGTGTTGCCCTGACTCACTTTGCCATGAAGAAGAAAGGATTCAGGAGATGCAGAAAAAGATACACTGTATGTATTTTATATCCCACTTAATATACCACTGTGTATTATGTTGATCACCCTTAGTTCAAACTGTTTTACAGCTTAAACAGATTTTACAGTGCAAAAATGCCATATAAATGTATTTATTTATTCACATTTGTTGACTGGGGAAGTCCAACTGGGTCAGAAACCCATTTTCAGCAGAGACCTGGGAAGAAAAGCTCCATATAAAATACATAAAACATTTGACAATAGACAGGTGATTACACATCCTGATTTCTCTTTGGATACAGATAAATATTATTTAGCTAATCAGATGTATTCTAACACAGAAATTTACTTATGTGGTTTGGTTGACTGATTCATTCATTAAGTAGTAGCAGCTTGCTGCATTTAGAAATACACATAATAGTCTTATTTTGTAAAGAGTACTACATTTACAGTTTTATGGAGTTGGTTTCAGATAAGGATTATTGAAATTGAGTAATAGTAGAGGGAAAAAATGTAATAGCTGAGGGAAGAGCTGCTCAGAGGGTAGTGGGAGTGATAGGGTACAGAGGGAGATGATGGAGGGTGTGGAATAAGAGTAAGGAGAAATAACGTTTTAATGTATATGTCACTGGGAGCAGGGAAATAGGTTGCTAAGGAGGAGACCAGTAAGGCTTAGAAGATAGTGGAGGGATGCTAAGAAATAGTGGGTAGTGCAAGTATTGAGTTGGGGGAAGGAAGAAATGACATTGTGAAGTAAAGAAGAGACATATGAAAAAAATGAGGTAGTATGAGAAGGAACTAGAAATCAGCAAAGAAACTAAATAAAACAAAACAGGATATGCTCCAAGCCAAATGGGTTATTCTATAGTACAAAGTCACTGAGTCCGTAAATCCAAAACACATATGTTTTATTAAGTACAACGCACAGGCTTTTCATCGGTAATCACACCAACTTCTTCAGAAATGGAAAACAGCGTCACTTACAAACAACTGCCTTAAATACAAAATTTACAAGACGTCACATGATCCCTGTGTACTACAAAACTACATATTACCGCACCAGCAAATGCTGAAAGCAATAATTTTATGTATAATTTTAAAAGAAACAGTATTCAGCATTGACTGCATCTGGCAACTAAAGTTTATTTAAAAATAATATTAAATGATATTAAATTTAAAACGTCCCTACCTACTGCAAGGACAGAGACTTGCACCATGTAGATATGTTAATACAAATACTGTCTAGACTTTTTAGAAACAATAAAAAATGCAAAACCACAACATATACCCTGGTGCATAAAATGCTGTTGTGAACAAACTACATACTGTAAAGATGGAGGCTCGCGCTATGTAGATATGTTAATAAAAATACTGTCGAGACTTTTTAGAAACAATAAAAAATGCAAAACCACAACGTATACCTTGGTGCATGAATGCTGTTGTAAACAAACTAAAATAAATCTAAAACTTATGACAGGTAACAAACCCATGTAGCACCAGCATTGGTGGTAAAGAATATAGAACTCTTTACTCTCCTGGTATAAAGTAATTCTGAACTGTGCAATTAAAGAAATAGTAAAGCAATAAAGAATTGCTAACGTACATATTAATAGTGTCCCCTTGCAATAGGAACAAAAGCAATAAAACTCATGTGAAATATGTTGACATTAGACTTTACTGCTGTACATTGATGTAAATACGCTGATAAATGTCACTACAGCAAAAAATCATCCATGATGAATGAAGACCGAACTAACCATATGCTCGAACCTAACATAATGCACTATACAATTCTATAATACATTGAACTGGAACTAGGGGGTATCTACTACAAACCTTACAAATACTGGGAACCAAATGTAAGTCTGCAAGAACCCATAAACTATACCCAACTTGTCCCTATGGGTCCTAACGGGATGGCTACTCAAAAGGAACTAACAACAAATATAAGGATATAAATAAATAACATAATAAACTGTCAAGTGTCAAAATAATCAAAAACTATATTATAGACAAAAGGATCATATAGGTTTTAAAATAATTTATCTGTTTTAATAGGCAAGCTATAGACAACGTGCCGTTGATGCCAGGAGCATGACAGACATCCAGTCTAAGTTGCCATGACAACTCTCTACCCTCCAGAAGGAGGGACATGGGTCCTCCCCTGCCATCAGATTTAACTTGGTCTATAATTAAAAACAGGAAGCCATGGTTGGGATTTTCCGCTATATGCTTGGTCAGGGCGTTCTACGTCTTGCCCTTCCTGATAGCATATAGGTGTTCATATATGCGTTCGTGTAATTTTCTATCGGTTTTCCCGACGTAGAATGCTGGACAACATGAACATTGGGCTAAGTACACCACTTGTGTACTTAAGCAATTGAACCTTTCCACTATACGATACACAAAATCCCTTATTTCATATCTGGACCCCGTCTTTATATGGCTGCAGTACCGACACATATTGCATTTGAACATGCCATCCCTAGTGTTGGGTATTTTTGTTTTTTTCTCTAGTATACTTTTAAGATTGAAACCTCTCTTGAACACTATTCTTGGTGTTTCAACCAGTAATCTACAGATGGAATCATCCTGTGTTATCAGGTTCCAATTTTTCAATATGGTAGAAAATATCTCTTTAGCATCCATACTATATGTTAGTATGAAGCTATTGGACATTGAGATAACTTCATCGCTTTTCACTTCAATATTGCCCTGCACTGGAATATCTTGATTCAATATTGGTAAATAGACACCAGTGTCTCTCTTTTTTTATATCTCCCTCAAAAGGTCATTGATAAGGTCTGTCTGGTAACCCCTGTTCAGGTAAAGGCTTGCCATATAGGCACATTCCTCCAGAAAATCGCAGTCTCTAGACACCATTCGGGGGGCTCTAACCAATTGACCTTTAATTATTGATCTCTTTTGGGAAAATGGATGACAGCTATTAAAATGGACATAGCTGTTAGAAAAGGATTCCTTCTTGTGAATCTTGGCTATAAAACATCATTTCTCTTTATCTTTCATGAGATCTACATCCAGGTATGCTACCTGATCTGAAGCGAAACTGTGGGTGAACTGGAGGAATTCTGTAGATGTATTGAACAAGTCTACTAAAATAGTAGCTGTCTCTTCATTGCCCTTCAGGATGATAAAAATATCATCCAGGAACTATGTATACAACAATACCTTGTCCAGGAATAGAGGATTGGATAGAATATATTCCCTCTCCCAGTAGGCCATAACCAGGTTAGCCACACTGGCTCCACATGGGGAACCCATCGGCACCTCTATCAATTGTAGAAAAAATCTGTTATTAAAAGACACAAAGTTATGAGACAAAATAATGTCTAATAATTCACTAACCAGTTGGATTTCTTTGGCTGGAGCCTTTTTTATAATCAACATGGCTGGAATTCAATCTAGGGCTACTGAGTGAGGGATGGAAGAATATAAATCCTTCACATCGATGGTTAAAAAATGACTGTCCTCACTATAAGTAGTTTAATTCATCCTAGATAGGAAAGACCAAGAATCTTTGGAAATGTGTGGCTCACTGGCCACATATTTCTTCAGGATGGTATATACCACTTTAGCGCTGGCATAAGTGATACTGCCCCTAGCACTTACCAATGGGCGCATAGGTGGATCCAGTGGGTTCTTATGAATCTTAGGGGATCCAAAAATTATGGGAATTCTGTAGGTTGGTAGAGATATGAAATTCAATAAATCAAGATCTATAGTTCCATTAATAAACATGTCACTGAAGTAGGAAGACACCCTCGAGTTACCTTTATTTAATTCATTTCTAGATACCTCTTTGTATGCCTCCGAGGAAAGAATGTCTTCCATTCTCCTGACGTAATCAGACTCATTCATTGCTACCAAACCTCCTCCCTTATCTGGTTGCATAACTCTCACTGTAGAGTTGGTTAGGGAATCCAATAAAAACCTCTCTTCCTTACTGATATTAAACTTGCTTGTTTGCTTGGGTAAAGGTTGACTAAGTACATGCCGTATGTCTAATTTGCACATTTGTTCGAATAAATTTAAAGATGAGTGCAGGGGTGGATTGTATGTACTCGACATGAAAAAGTCCCCTTTATCCCTAGTAAGATTCCCCAAAAGTAGCTGAAGGTTTAACTTAATAAAGGATTTTCGACTGGAAACAGACTGGCTGCCTTGCTTGGATTACTTTCAAATACTTAGTAATACTGTAGAATTTTATATTTCCTAGTATTACTTTTTGACTTGACGAGTTTACGTTCGCTACTTCTACTACTATTGTCTGATCTGATTAATATACAGTGATTAACTAGAAATATATGGACTGAAAATCTTCCACACAGAGAAGTTTCTTACACTGTTTTGTTTTTAGACCCACTACACTTTAGTGGGTTGTTTTGAGACTTCGGGGATACCACGGAGATTACTTGTTTTTTGAAGGTTTAACTTCCTGACAAACAATTTTAAGTCTATAATAGATTATGCCAGGTCAGCTCTCTTAGAGGGTACAAAGGAAAATCCCTTCTCCAACAAATCCACCAGATCCTTCTCAAAAGTAAAATCAGAGAAGTTATATATTCTGAAGTCCTTTCCAGTATTGAATACTATATTACTTGTCATTGGCATTATTGAGTCTATACCCAAAATGGGCTGGATCAATTTCTCCTGTTCCTGGACTGGTTGTTGGGTTTCCGGCCCTGAACTGTCGGAGGGGACGAGGCTGGGTCCCGAAAAATTGGACCCTCTACTTCCTCGTTAGAATTGTTGGATTTGTATTGCGCTGCCAGCCGTTCACTATGTCTCACAAACTTGTAAAAATGAACCGACTCAGCTCCTCAGACACTGCGAACCTTTAATGGATCAATAAACAGCGAAAATACATGTAAAAACATTTACATTAAGGCAAATGACTTAGTGCTTTCACCCATTTATAATCGGGCATCATCAGAGTAAAGAAGCCCTTCTTCTTTGTTGTAATTAAAGCTTCAGCTTACAAACACACCCCTCCGGGTAGCCTACCACAATCCAAATAACAATTAGTGACTTAAAGCCACAGTAAAAACCATCCTTACTTTTAAAAACTAATTGTATATATATATATATATATATATATATATATATATATATATATATATATAAAAAACTAAGTAAATACACTTTGTTAAAACAAACATATTCAATAAAAGATTTTATATATATATATATATATATATATATATATATATATATATATATACACAGTAAATGTATGTACATAGTGTGTTACATCATTAACACATTAACACACTTTAAATAAATGTAGATTTATGTTTTAAAATGCTAGACACCGAAATATGATCATTAATGCCTGGAGGTCTGGATGCATCTAGCCTTAACTGCCAGATGCACTCTGTCATCTCCAGTAAAATTTTTGCATCACCTCCTTTGTCATTGAAAGGAATTCTGTCTATTACAAAAAACAAAAATCTCCTAAAGTTAGGGCAACTCACACTATGCATATACAAGGCATTGTTGGTTCTTTTGTTTCTGATATCTCTAAGGTGTTCCAGGATTCTGAGCCTTAACCTTCTTGTTGTTTTACCAACATAGAAAGTTGGACAGCTCAAGCATGTGGCAATGTACACAACCATCTTGGTGTTACAATTACAGAATCCAGGACACCTAATAGTTTTGTAGAAGCCTTGAACCTCCACATATGGACCATTGTTAATAAATTTACATGTGCTACATAATCCACATTTACTCATTTTTGAGCTCTTATATGTCTCTATATTGGGTTCTGCTTCCATCAATTCTTTAAGGTTCCTGCCCCTACTATATGTAAAACTTGGGGTATTCCCTATGATTTTCATGGTGTCACTATCAAAAGAACTTTGCCATGTACCCTTGATAATTCTAATAATTTGTCCTGCCTTCTTTACTCTAATGATGCTCGATTATAAATGGGTGAAAGCGCTAAGTCATTTGCCTTAATGTAAAGTTTTTTACATGTATTTTCGCTGTTTATTGATCCATTAAAGGTTTGCAGTGTCTGGGGAGCTGTCGGTTCATGTTCACTATGTCTAACTGGATCTGTTACGTCCATAGAATCTACAGGGATGTTTCCCATGTAGTTGGACCTCGCACCTCTGCTCTCATCGGTAGAATTGCATCCCTCCGTCCACCATGTTCTAAAAGACAAAAAATTGCCTTGGGATACCGGTGGTTTCGGACAGGCAGAGCCATCTTTATAAACTTTAACATCCCTCTTTAATTTCTTGATTTTGGTTGTTGTAAATTTTGATATATGTTGATCAATGCTGTTATAGGTACAGTCATAATCAAACCTATACCTATGGAAACTGAAGTCACTCTTAATTTCCCTATCCAACTTGTTAATAGCCAAAATCAAATTATCAGCTCCCAACTGATAATGTTTACTAATTAAATCCATGGGTTCAAACCCATGTCTATCAAATAACCGGATTAACTCAAGATGGAAGGAAGACCCCTCCTCCAAACCCGTAGGGTATTGCCAGGATCTAAGACCTTTGGGAACGACACCAGCCCGTTTACATTCACCAAAGTAAGCCACTTCTAACTGAATTTTCCTTAACTTCATAAGATTCTGGTCGAATACATTCAATTTAGAGGAAAGGTCCGAGACCCCACCCGTGCCTTGTTCCGATGCAGAACACTCCCCATTGTCTAAAAAAGAAAAGGAACAACTAAGCCATTGGTTTAAATTTGGCATACCTTGCGAGTTGGATACAGGTGTAATGTCACTACCTGACTGTGTAGTGGCCATCCCCTGACTCTGGACTCCTGGTAACAAAGCTTCCTCCGAAAAATAAATGCCTGTAGATGCAGGTATGTTCCTTGCAATAGGAATCTCACCTCCTGATGCATTATAGCCAGATGCAACCCTGGTACCAAAGGAAGGGTCGCCTCCAACATGCCCTTCTACGCTGGCTCCGTTATGTCTCAATGCCTGCTGAAATCCCACAATGACATCGAGACGGCTTGAAAGGGTATTAACCTTCTGGGACAGTAATTCTATCAACTGGGTTAAGTTACCGGTCTCTCCTTCTCAACGAGTTCCCGATGGTGGAACCGGAGCGTCTTCCATCACAAACACACATTCTCAAACTAGAAATCAGCAAAGAAACAAAATAAAACAAAACAGGATATGCTCCAAGCCAAATGGGTTACTCTATAGTACAAAGTCACTAAGTCCGTAAATCCAAAACACATATGTTTTATTAAGCACAACGCACAGGCTTTTCGTCGGTAATCACACCAACTTCTTCAGAAACGGAAAACAGTCACTTACAAACAACTGCCTTAAATAAAAAAATTTAAAAGAAGTCACATGATCCCTGTGTACTACAAAACTACATATTACCACACCAGCAAATGCTGAAAACAATAATTTTATATATAATTTTAAAAGAAACAGTATTCAGCATTGACTGCATCTGGCAACTAAAGTTTATTTAAAAATAATATTAAATTATATTAAATTTAAAACGTCCCTACCTACTGCAAGGACGGAGGTGCGCACCGTGTAGATATGTTAATACAAAAACTGTCAAGACTTTTTAGAAACAATAAAAAATGCAAAACCATTATATTATATATATACTATATTATAGAATTGTATAGTACATTATGTTAGGTTCAAGCATAGGGTTAGTTCGGTCTTCATTCATCATGGATGATTTTTTGCTGTAGTGACATTTATCAGCGTATTTACATCAATGTACAGCAGTAAAGTCTAATGTCAACATATTTCACATGAGTTTTATTGCTTTTGTTCCTATTGCAAGGGGACACTATTATGTACGTTAGCAATTCTTTATTGCTTTACTATTTCTTTAATTGCACAGTTCAGAATTACTTTATACCAGGAGAGTAAAGAGTTCTGTATTCTTTACCACCAATACTGGTGCTACATGGGTTTTCAACCTGTCATAAGTTTTAGATTTATTTTAGTTTGTTTACAACAGCATTTATGCACCAAGGTATACATTGTGGTTTTGCATTTTTTATTGTTTCTAAAAAGTCTCGACAGTATTTGTATTAACATATCTACATAGCACGAGCCACCGTCTTTACAGTATGTAGTTTGTTCACAACAGCATTTTATGTACCAGGGTATATGTTGTGGTTTTGCATTTTTTTATTGTTTCTAAAAAGTCTTGACAGTATTTGTATTAACATATCTACATGGTGCGAGCCTCCGTCCTTGCAGTAGCTAGGGACATTTTAAATTTAATATTATTTTTAAATAAATTTTAGTTGCCAGATGCAGTCAACGCTGAATACTGTTTCTTTTAAAATTATATACAAAATTATTGTTTTCAGCATTTGCTGGTACGGTAATATATAGTTTTGTAGTACATAGGGATCATGTGACTTCTTTTAAATTTTGTATTTAAGGCAGTTGTTTGTAAGTGACGCTGTTTTCCGTTTCTGAAGAAGTTGGTGTGATTACCGATGAAAAGTATGTGCGTTGCGCTTAATAAAACATATGTGTTTTGGATTTACGGACTCAGTGACTTTGTACTATAGAGTAACCCATTTGGCTTGGAGCATATCCTGTTTTGTTTTAATGAGATAGGAACTAGAAAATCAGAGTAGAGTATGTGAGTTTTATGGGGGAGAGCAGGGACAGATATAGGTATTGATAAGATGTTTTTTAAATTGAATTTAAAGGTCCTGAAGGAGTCTAAGATGCTAATGTGTGAGGGTAGGGTATTCCAGAGTATTGAAATAGAGAAAGAGTATAGGCTTTTTCCAGCTCTTTTAATTCGTTTGTATACTTCTAAGAGTTGTTTTTTAGTGGAGAGGAGACTTCTGTTTGGGTTGTAAGGCTGTATGATAGGCTTCAGTGCTGGGCAACTGTGTGGTTTACATATTACTTTATGAACCTGGGTTAGTTGTACATAGCTAAGGTAGTGGGAGAAATCTAGCCAATTTAATGCCTTAGGGGCATGATAGTGATGTGCACGATAAGCTAGGCCAGTTGCAAATTTGGCAATTTTATAGTAACATGACTCTAGCTTGTTTTTGAGAAATATGTGTAGGTTTGTTAGGACTGGGGCTCCGTATAATTGACAGGGGAGTAAGTATGTATTGGCAAGTGTTTTTTTTGCTGGGGATATCTATGAAATGTTTGTGCCTATAGAGTTTATCAATTTTAAAGTGTGTACTTTTAACGGTGTTTAGTATATGGTATTCAAAGGTGAGTTTATTGTTGATGTTGATGCCCACTAGTTTTGCTTGGGTTACGATTTCAATTTCTGTGTTATTTAGAGAAAATATTTTGACGTCATGCAGAAGAGGTTTGGGGTGAATAGTAACAGTTTGGTCTTTTTGGGGTTTAGGAGTAATTGTGCATCATTTAACCATGCTTCAAAAGAGGAGAAAGCAGTTTGAGTCATTTCTAGGAGATGTTGAAGGTTATTGGAGGAAGAGATTATCTTAATGGACTTATCCAAGGTATTTGATACAGTATCTCATCAAAAACTAGTACAACAACTATCCAGTTTGGGATGCTCACCACCAACTCTAAAATGGTTTGCCAACTACTTAACAAATAGGAAACAATGTGTTTGTTAGAAAAATAATCTATCACAATATCTGATGAACAAAACCGGAGTACCCCAAGGTTCCATTCCTGGATCCCTACTTTTCAATATTTTTATTAACAATCTCCACACTGCCTCTCTTGAAAGTAAACTTATTCAGTACACTGATGACTCCGCCATAATCTCCTCCTCCAATAACCTTCAACATTCGGCACCTTAGTGGCTGCAGGAGTTAAAGTTGAAAGGGACTGAAATGCTTTGATTGGTTAATTTTATTTTAATTAATTTCCTTGTTTTATTGGTTTATAGTTTTATTAATCCAATTAATGTAATTGTTTATTTCATTGATTATGGAGCTGTTTTTCAGTTCCCTTTGAAGGTCTATTGGCCGAGGCTCTAGGAATTGTTTTGTGAGATGAATAAATAGTTTCATTTCTTTGCAAGATGTTATTTTAATAACATTTTTGAGTATGTTTGGTTGCAGCAGAAGGCAAAAGTATCTCTCCAGGCAGTGTGATGTATACGTATTGTGCAGTCTTCCATTGCACAAATGCAAACACGATGCTATTTGTGTTCTTTAAGTTGTTTATCATATTTTTCCTATTGTGTCTTCCATACACGGGTTAATTTTTGGCAGAAGAGGTGGTGTGGCTGCATTCACTTCAGTCTCTGCCAGCCACTGCAGCAACAGCTGCAGTGGCTGTTGCTGCATCACTGCATACATCTCAGAGGGGTAAGTAGAGGCTTTTCTGCTGGATGCAACATGGGGAAATTCAGTGGTATCATCTTTTTCAGTCTCCTGGAGGGTCAAGCCTTTTCTACAGTACAACACGGGTTGTCCTTGTTGGTGACACAGACACAGGTATGGAAATTGCTGAAGTGCTGAGGTGTGCAGGCAGCTGGACATCCACACCGGCAACATCAATTCATTCTGAAGAGCTTGATGAGAAACTCATTGGGTGAGCCCAGACCACTGGACCATCTGAAGGGCAAATAGGCCATACACTAGCAACTCAGGTGTGCTATTCCTGAGATTGTTCTGGGCCAGTCTGGTGGCCAGCCATGTCAACAGCCTATCCTTCCCCATCCTGATGTTACCCCATCGTTCTGTGTCATTGCCCATATGTCATTCATTGGCCTGCTCTCCACATCATCACTTGACTACCCCTGTCTGTCTGTGTACATCCACTGTCAACCCTTGTCTGTCTTCCCCTTGCCACTTTCCTATCTACTCCTTTTCTTCCACATTTATATGATAAGTTGGGCACTTTGATATGTACAGTCACACTGCTGCTCCTGTACAGCATTGTGCTGTGTTGCTCTGCCTACCTATGGCTGCAGCATTGTATGTTCTGTGTACTACCTTGGGTATGGAGGGAAGGTTGTTTAAGATATGTAAATTGACTGTGGCAGTGTTGCCCCTCTGTTTACCTACTGTAGCACCGCTCTACCTCTTCTCGTTGCCATCTGTTTTTATTATGTTGCTTTACCCCATGACTATTGGCACAAATCTTCACCTGTTCAAAAATGTTTGTGATTTGTGGGACTTTTTCTCCCTGCAACTCTAATGAAAAGGGGTATTTGACTAAACCCAGTCAGAATACCCGATAAACAAAATCAAAATAAATATGCACAATGATTAGCTCTGTGCAGACACTCTATGAATCAAGTCTGAATATTTCTTGTTTTTTTTTTTAAATTTTTGCTGCACCAGAAAAGCTTTTACAGATGCACAAGGATTTAACAAGCCTAGGGTCTGTGGTCTCCCGTATAACCACCCACATGTTTTGTGCTCTTGCTGAGTAGTACTTAGGGATAGAGAAATTGATCATTTATATCAGAGCCTTGACAGGCACTATGTCACACAATTATCCCTCTTTTCCTGATGCTAATATCTAATTTCAGTGTTATATTACTCAGTCTTATGTTTGCCCTGTGTTCATGCATGTCAGACACAGTGACGCGATAGTATTAGGTCAGAAAGTGTCTTGAAGCATAAGCAGAGTCTCATCTCAGTAACATGTATGATACCAAGGAAAATGGGAGCATTTGTATGACATTACAGCAAGACACAATTTTTAATTATTATTTTCTGTGACATGTTGTTACACTCTAAATGGAAATTGCATTTAGTGCAGAAGTGCAAGCCAAATGAGATTTAGCAATGGACTTCACCAAAGCCTTGTAGATGAGTAATCAGAATTTGTGATGTCCTACTACTAATACAGTGTTAGATCAGATGTATCACTTCAAACAGCTTCCACTAGACAGCATAAGACAAGAAGGAAATCTTACTGGCATTTCAATTTCCTCCAAAACTCCTCCCTAGGAGTCCCTCAGGGCTCGATACTTGGCCCATTACTTTTCTCCCTTTTTACTAACCAACTCTCCCCCGCCACACCCAATGTCTCCGTAGTTCAATATGCAGACAACACCACCCTTATATGTGCAGCCCACTCATTACATGACCTCCATTCACTAACACAAAAATGCTTCTCCTGAACTGGTTCACCAATTCCCAACTTGTCTTAAATCCAAATAAAACAAAACTTCTCATCTTTGGACCTGGAAAATCCCCTCCATGTGACAACTTTACCATAATGTCCATGAACAATACCAAGATCACCCTCACCTCCCATACCAAACTCTTAGGAGTAGAAATTGACAATAACCTCAGATTTGATATTCATATAGCCCAAACTATCAAAAAAGTGCACAAAAAACTCAGACTCCTCTATCAAAACAAATCATATCTGACTACACATACTATATCTACCATAGCTAGGACACATTTACTGCCCTCCCTCCTTTACGCTACCCCAGTACTGACTAACCTTCACAAAACTGACCTACACAAACTAGAATCTTGTTATGACAAAATTGCTAGGATTTGCTACAGAAACCCCTTATAGGACCCACCACTGTATTGCACTCAAACAGCTAAGTTGGCTAGAACTTTCTCACCTACTAAAAACTCAACCACTTAATGCTGGCACACAAGGTATACCACCGCCCAACTAAAATCCCACCACTCTAGACACTAGTTACACCTTATTCTACAACAAGAACCTTAAGATCAACAACCCAAAACCACCTACAAGTCATCAAATACAATAATGAAGCTGGGAAATCGCTCTGGCTATTCCATCTCAAAAGCATGGAATAACCTACCTTGCCACCTCAACTCCAATACCTCCATTGCACAATTCAAAAAACTCCTCAAGGCTCACTTTATGAATATCTGGTTAAGCTCCTGTAATCCCCCAGGATAAACAATTTATCAACAACTTCTCCCCATCCTGTAAATAATACACCCACTAATAAATAACCCTTATGTTCATACTCGCTTGCCTAAATAGTATTAATTCACCATCAACAACCCCATATAAACATCACTATTATCCGGTTTCAAACTATGTTGTTCTATATAATAAAAATCTTATATCTGTAGAGATAGGGGCGGTATTGCATCTACTACCTAACATACAAACTGGTCTCTCTTTCTCATAGGTTCATAGGTTCATAGATTGATACTAGGCTATCTGCCCTAGGGCATTTATAAGCTTAGCCAGAGTATGTTTGGCTTTCGCCACCCTTTTAATTAGTTGACTGTGCCTCTGTATAGTAGGTCACAGAAGGTAGCCCTTTTAAGGTTTGTTTACTGTACCTCTGTCAAGCAGCGACACAGAAGAGATCCCAGGGGTAAACTTACGATCTCCCATCCATTCGTCAAGATTTCTCTTGAAGAGAGTCAGTGAGGGGCTCTGCCTGACATGGATTGGGATTTTGTTCCAGAGTGAGGGGAGCCTCTGGGATATGAATCTGTCCCTCCAGCATGTCCTATTTATTTCTGTGCTGAGGTTCAGGTCCCTGGAGTGTGTAGCTCTAAGGGATTTAGATTTCCTGAGGTGAAGCATGTCTATTAATTCTGGGTTGGACATGGCTTAATACGTCAGACACAGATCGCCTCTGAGTAGGCGGTACGCAACTGAGTAGAGCTGGAGTTTCTTTAGCCGAACTGTATAGGGCATCTGTTTGAGCCCCTTGATCCTCTTGGTGAGATACTTTTGGGGTCTTTCCAGTTGCTGAAGGTGTTGGGTAAGGTACATCCATTGTACTCAATTATGGGCCTGATAAGTGATGAGTAGAGGGGCACAATGACCTGTCTTGATCTGGATGTGAACCCTTTCATGATAAGGTGGGCTATATAGAAGGTCTTTCTAACCACTTTGGCAACGTGATTGTCAAAGGAGAGATTGCTATCTACTTGGGTCCCCAAGTTCCTAATTACTTCTTCCGTACTTAATGGATTACCACCTATGTGGTAATTTGTGGGCATTTTATTTTTTTCAAAGGGGATGACTATGCACTTTTTGGCATTTAGCTTTAGGCCATGGCTCTGGCACCAGTTATCCATCTCTGTGAGACTCTTTTGGAGGATGCTTGTGTCAGTCAGAGAGTCGATTATAGCACCCAATTTGCAGTCATCTGCAAACTTGGTCAGCCATAGTCCACCTGTGTTAGCCTGTACCTCGGAGAAATATATACCGAACAAAAGAGGTCCCAGGACTGAGCCTTGTGGGACACCACTTGTAACTGGTTTAGAGTCTGACATGGCACCTGCTGTTCTGACCATGCGGGTTCTATCCCTGAGCTAGTTTGCAACCCATCTTGTGACAGGGGTTGATATTTAAGCTGGTGAGCTTATTTATGATGCCCGAGTGGGGTATTGTGTCAAAGGCCTTTGCGAGGTCCAGGTAGGCTGTGTGGACTACCTTCCCTTCATCTATGGCTTTGGTAACTGTTTCAAAGAAGTTGACCAGGTTCAAGAGGCAAGATCTGCCCTTAATGAAGCCGAATTGGGTAGGATCCAGTGTCTGGAGGTTCCCAATGTCTTTGTTTATGATTTCCATGATGATACGTTCCATAGCTTTGCAGACCAGGCTAGTTAGGCTTATAGGGCGATAGTTTCCGGGGTCTGTTGTGGCACCACCTTTGTGGAGTGGGACCACTGTTGCTGTACGCCATTCTTTGGGAACATATCCTGTAGTAAGGCTGAGAGTGAACAGTGACTTTATATGAGGGTTTAGTTCTTCTTGGAGCTCATGTAAGACGCAGCCCTGGACACCGTCTGGTCCCATTGATGCTGTGTTTTTTGCTTTGGAGAGGGCTGCTCTCACCTGTGCATCTGTGATCTCAGGAAGGCTACATTCTGTTGGGATAGACATTTGCACTTTTGGGGGGGAAGGGGGGGGGGAGAAGTTTGCACTGAACCTTTCTGCCAGGATGTTGGCAATGTCTGTGGGTTCAGTGAATTTTTTGTCATTTTGCACTAACTCAGAGCATATCTGGGAGTTGCCGCCCAGGTTTCTGACATAACTAAAGAAGGCCTTGTGATTATCTTTAGTGTCTTGTGCAATTTTTCTTTCAAAGCTGGCCTTAGAAGATTTTATGAGGGATCGTAGTTTCTTGCTAGTAATGATCAGTGACGCCTTCCCTTTTTGGGATTTTGCTCTGTCATGTAGTAGCTTTCTCCTTCTGTTGTATAGCTTATTTATGGCCGGGGTCCACCAGACAGGTCTCCTGCCTTTGGAGGAGTGAGTCTTGGTTTTATTTGGGATAGCATGCTCCATGCATTCCTGTAGGTGTCCATCGAATGCTTTTGTAAAGGATTCTGCATTTTGGGCCATACTGTCCACTGGCCCAGGGGGATTTGAAGGATTCCACCTCAGGTTTGAGAAGTGTGAAGTTTGCTTTTGAGAAGTTCTTCACCGTGGTTTCCTTGGCTAGGGGTGGGGACGGAATATGGATGTCCAGTGAGATTTGTTTATGGTCTGATCTTACCAATGAGGGGTATAGCTCTGGTGTGGAACATAGAGACCCCATGTTGGTGATGACCAGATCCAGTATGTTTTCCCCTCTTGTGGGAGTGGTGACCAGTTGTTCTATAGCATTTGAGTTTATAAATTCTAGGAACCGTTGGGCGAGGGTGTTTGAGCTTGAGTAGTTTTCCCAATCGATGTTTGGGTAGTTGAAGTCACCCAATATAATAGTGTTTGGAGAGACCTTCATATTCTCCAGTGTTCTCAGGAAAGCTGAGTGAGGTTCCTGTGTTTGGGAGGGTGGTCTGTAGCAGGCTACAAACTGAAAGGCAGTTTTGCCCACTGTTAGTTGCACATGGATGGTCTCCGAAGCTTCGTGCAGTGCCACTAGCCTGGAGGTGTGGGTATCTTTGATAAATATGGATACTCCCCCTCCTTTTGTGGTTAGGTCCGAGTTTTGGGACCGAAAAACATGGTATGAAGTATAGCCTGGTAGTGCTGGTGTGCTCTCGGGTGCCTTGAACCAGGTTTCTGTTACTGCACAGATATCGATATTCTCCATACTGAGGAGAGTCTCGAGTGCGTGCATCTTGAGGTTTAGACTTCTGGCATTGAGCAGCATTACCCTTAGTTTTTTTTTCTTTGTGTTGTCTATGGGGGTGGGTTTGTCTTTTGAGCCTTGCCTAAAAAAGGTACTATAGGGGAGGCAAGAGCCTTAGCCAGTATTTGAAAACCCAGGGGTGACAGGTGCAAGCCGTCCCTAGCGAAGCAACGTGGCTTGTCGAGCATGTCATCCCAGGCTGACAGACAGTGGCTCCCCTTTGAATGACACCAATACTTTAGCCAATTGTTAAAATTGATCATTTTGTCTTTATACTGTGGCATCATTCTTGGTGAGGGTAAGATGGTACTCAAGGTCAGGGTCATACCGGCCTGGGCTACATAATCAAAGAGCTCCTGTACGTCTTTTTTCATGTAGTCCAGGGAGGTACGTCTCAGGTCATTCACACCAGCATGGACAATGACGGAGTCATACTTGTACTTGCTTTGGAGTGACCCAAGTGCTTGTGTTATGTGGCGGATCCTGGCACCCGATAGGCAGCTTACAGTGACCTTCTCCTTGATCAGCCTGGTGAGTGGGACGTCAGTGTGTCTGACAATAGAGTCACCTATTACAAGTGTATTAGGTGTGTTGTTTAGCCTTAAGGGCTGTGACTGTGTGGCACACTGACTTTGTGAGCTATGTGTTACGTGGATATTGTTTCGTGGTAGGTGTTGCTTGGATGTCTGCTTTGGAGGTCTCTGCTGCTTAGGCAGATTTTTATTTAGAGCCTCTGAGTTTGATTTTGTGTGTTTATGTGTTTGGTTTGCTGATGCGATAGGTCTATGTGAGACTGGATTTGTGGTGTGTGTGGTTACCTTCTCCTCCTGACAGGCTGTGTCAGTAATGGGTTGAGAGAGCTTAGCCTTCAGTTTGGCTATATAGTTGCATCTCTCACATATATTTAAGCTTGTTGGGAGGAGGAGAGGGTGGTCTGTATACATAAGGCAGTTGTAACATTGCCTCAAGATTCCTAGATTCACCAGCTGGACTGGAGAGTAAACTCGAAACTGACCTTTGGACATGCCTGAATAATATAGGGAACTACTTATTGACTGATCAGAAAGAACTAACAGGGAGCAAGTGCTTTGAAGGAGTAAAAGAGGATGTAGTGCTTTAGTTTGTGTTTACCTATGAGATTACTTATACGAGCAAGTGCAGGGCTTTAGAATGAGAATAGAGTGCTTAATTTGAGATTTAGAGCAGTTCTAAGGGAAAAAGTGAAGAGTAGACTTTGTGGAGTCGGGAATAGTTTAAGCTTGTTTTAGCTTCCGATGCTGCTCTGTGCGCAAGACCAAGCTAAAAGAGGGTTGCAGGGTTTTAAGAGATAGAAATCAAGGAGTTTGGAATTGACCCAAAATGGCCAATAAAACTACAGCTTCTAGGCAGTAACCAGTCCTACAGGGACAGGCAGGCTGTTCAGTGTTAACCACTGCCATTGGTGAACACAGAGACTTCCCTTTAGTCCAAGCAAGCACTGGCCCCCAAGAAACTTACAAACAGTTCAGAACAGCAAATCTGTAACTGAACTTTCTTAAATTTCAGAAAGTGGGAAAAAAGCAAGATTTTTTTGTTTTTTCTTTTTTTGTTTTAGTTTAAAGTTAGCAGAGATACACAAGTAGCAAAATAATCACAACAGTGCAATAAATGACCCCACACTTGAATGCTAGGCCAAAGTCAGGTAAAATGCAGTTTTAAGAGAAAAAAACAATTTTAAATTAAGTGCAACACAGGAAATGCAGTAAACAGGCTCTAGATGTGTTCTAAATACTGTTTCTAATACAGATATAAACTTTAGCAAGCTGGAAAATGCCAAAAAGTAGGCGGCAAAGCAGTAATTCTTAACAAAAAAGCAGAAGAAAATACTTAAAATCTCAAAAGTGGCTCCTTTCTCCTCTCAGCGTTTTCTCCCCTTGGTAGGTGCTTCAGCAACAACTAACAAGCCTGGAAAGACCCAAAAACCACGAGGCAGCAGGGTTTTAAGAGATAGAGATCAAGGAGTTTAAAATTGACCCAAAATGGCCAATAAAACTACAGCTTCTAGGCAGTAACCACTCCTACAGGGACAGGCAGGCTGTTCAGTGTTAACCACTGCCACTGGTGATCACAGAGACTTCCCTTTAGTCCAAGCAAGCACTGGCCTACAAGAAACTTACAAACAGTTCAGAACAGCAAATCTGTAACTGAACTTTCTTAAATTTCAGAAAGTGGGAAAAAAGCAAGATTTTTTTTTCTTTTTTGTTTTAGTTTAAAGGTAGCAGAGATACACAAGTAGCAAAATAATCACAACAGTGCAATAAATGATCCCTCACTTGAGTGATATGCCAAAGTCAGGTAAAATGCAGTTTTAAGAGAAAAAAACAATTTTAAATTAAGTGCAACACAGGAAATGCAGTAAACAGGCTCTAGATGTGTTCTAAATACTGTTTCTAATACAGATATAAACTTTAACAAGCTGGAAAATGCCGAAAAGTAGGCGGCAAAGCAGTAATTCTTAACAAAAAAGCAGAAGAAAATACTTAAAATCTCAAAAGTGGCTCCTTTCTCCTCTCAGCGTTTTCTCCCCTTGGTAGGTGCTTCAACAACAATTAACAAGCCTGGAAAGATGCCAAAACCACGAGGCAGCAGGGTTTTAAGAGATAGAGATCAAGGAATTTAGAACTGACCCAAAATGGCCAATAAAACTACAGCTTCTAGGCAGTAACCACTCCTACAGGGACAGACAGGCTGTTCAGTGTTAACCACTGCCACTGGTGAACACAGAGACTTCCCTTTAGTCCAAGCAAGCACTGGCCTCCAAGAAACTTACAAACAGTTCAGAACAGCAAATCTGTAACTGAACTTTCTTAAATTTTAGAAAGTGGGAAAAAAGCAAGATTTTTTTGTTGTTTTATCTTTTTTGTTTTAGTTTAAAGGTAGCAGATATACACAAGTAGCAAAAGAATCACAACAGTGCAATAAATGACCCCACACTTGAGTGCTAGGTCAAAGTCAGGTAAAATGCAGTTTTAAGAGAAAAAACTATTTTAAATTAAGTGCAACACAGGAAATGCAGTAAACAGGCTCTAGATGTGTTCTAAATACTGTTTCTAATACAGATATAAACTTTAGCAAGCTGGAAAATGCCGAAAAGTAGGCGGCAAAGCAGTAATTCTTAACAAAAAAGCAGAAGAAAATACTTAAAATCTCAAAAGTGGCTCCTTTCTCCTCTCAGCATTTTCTCCCCTTGGTAGGTGCTTCAGCAACAACTAACAAGCCTGGAAAGACACCAAAACCACGAGGCAGCAGGGTTTTAAGAGATAGAGATCAAGGAGATTAGAATTGACCCAAAATGGCCAATAAAACTACAGCTTCTAGGCAGTAACCACTCCTACAGGGACAGGCAGGCTGTTCAGTGTTAACCACTGCCACTGGTGAACACAGAGACTTCCCTTTAGTCCAAGCAAGCACTGGCCTCCAAGAAACTTACAAACAGTTCAGAACAGCAAATCTGTAATTGAACTTTCTTAAATTTCAGAAAGTGGGAAAAAACAAGATTTCTTTTTTTTTTCCTTTTTTGTTTTAGTTTAAAGGTAGCATAGATGCACAAATAGCAAAATAATCACAACAGTGCAATAAATGACCCCGCACTTGAGTGCTAGGCCAAAATCAGGTAAAATGCAGTTTTAAGAGAAAAAAAACAATTTTAAATTAAGTGCAACACAGGAAATGCAGTAAACAGGCTCTAGATGTGTTCTAAATACTGTTTCTAATACAGATATAAACTTTAGCAAGCTGGAAAACGCCGAAAAGTAGGCGGCAAAGCAGTAATTCTTAACAAAAAAGCAGAAGAAAATACTTAAAATCTCAAAAGTGGCTCCTTTCTCCTCTCAGCGTTTTTTCCCCTTGGTAGGTGCTTCAGCAACAACTAACAAGCCTGGAAAGACACAGTACCTTTTCTATGTACTCCTATACTCTATGTCTCCAATGTCCTTTTAACTTTTATTTTCATTTTTTTAATTTGATTGTAAAACTTACATCATATTATGTACTATGGCCGTCTATTTTTATTCTATGTACTATTGCATTTTATGAGATGTTATTTCATTTATTACTGCATTGAGGTGATTTTTATGTAATATTAAAGTGATTCTTATGTAAACACCAAGTACCTAACTGGATCTTTCCCCCCCCCGGCCTCCACTGAAAATGGATCTGTGTCCAGTCGGACTTTCACAGTAAACAAATGTAAAATACAAATAAATAAAAACTTTGCTTCCATGGCAAAGAAGGATTAAGTCCTGACTGTAACCCAGATGACCTGGGTTACCTAATGACCCAGGTGTTGTTGAAATATGGAGGTGAGCAGTTGAAGTCAGCCGGCCCATCCCAGAAGAAGGGAGGCCATCTGGAATACTGTAATACTAACATCTACTGGATAATAGGAATATGGCCTGCAGCACATGGATTAGGGATGTATGTTTGCCTTTGACATGCTGGAATTGCATGGTAGCTTTCATCATATATGTGAAAATATACACACACAAAGAAATAGCAGGCAGTCAAATGCACAAGTCAACCTACAGGGGAGGGTTTAGAGCCAGAAATGGTAAATCACTTAAAGGCTGCCTGGATGACAACCACACCTACAATCAGCTACTGCTCCATAAAGAAGACAATGAATGGTTGTTATTGTGTGTGTGTCTGGGGGGGGGGGTTAGATCGAAAAAACTTATGTGGTGGCACCATAGGATCTACTGGAGCAGCCAGGCCCAAAAATAGAGCTGGCTTTTGCTCCACTTAAAGGGGAATTCCTACAGATAGTACTGGAATGGATACATAAACTATCAGGGACCTGACAGATTGAAATCACACCTTCCTGACAAACAGAGGATGAAAATGATCAGTCCTCTACCTTCTTCTCTGAGTCATTTAAGGAGGCGGAGAATGACACAGGTTCTGTCTTAGTTTCTGCTAGCTATCACATACTGTGAACCACTTCAAGAGATTCCCCATACTGTCTTTGGTGGAGCTTTCCTTTCCTGATAGACTAGTCAATTTCACCATAAGGGACTAGTTATTTCTTTAATTCTTTTATATTTTGTCCAAACTAGAACATATTCATTAACACACTTGCTAAGAACACTACTGCTGTTCACTATATTCTTGTCTTTAAACAATTCATTACACTTAAGTCTATGATGGTAAACTGTCTCTAACCAATAAATCTAAAGTTTCAGAATATCCAGTTATTAGAATCCAACCTAATTGCAAACAAGGTGGCATTGAAATCTGAATCCTAGGAAAACAGAAGAACCCAGGTTCAATTAAGTGACTGGGTTTGTTTGTTAAGAAGTCAAGAAATATATATATTTTTCCCATTACAAGGACTTCAACAATTTTCTCTAGGTAGTTATATTTAAATCAATTTAGAGATGTCTGCGTATTCATGTTATTCAAGTTACAAGTTTTCCAGTCTACAACAGGAGAGATGAAATCCCTGAAATGGAAGATATCAGGATGTTTATTTAGATTATCCATTTGTATAAGACATTCTTTGTGTTCTGACACTGATTAGGTGGGTGACTAGTAGCAAGCAAAGATGTGAGTACCCTTACTGTTTACGTTAACTATCACATGTATGAAGTCTGAATTTCATGTATCAGGAACATAAAGAGGAACTCCATCACTTCTACCATGGTTTCTAACATCACTGTATGCTGTGCATCTATTCTTCTATGATACACAATAATCTACTCAAATCATGTCTCTAGGATAGCAAACTTCCTCAGTTAAATTAATATACTTAGAAGCAATTTTATTCCGATCTTCTCAGCAATAGCATACCCCACTCCTTGCTGATGAATTTAACTCCAGTGTTTTTTACCTCCAACTTACTCCATCTCCCCTTCAACCCCCATCTCTGATTTACCTGTTAGCACTCTTAATCAATTAGCTTTGACTCTTTACAAAATGAAAAATACATAAGCTACATGGGATCTGGCAGTATTCCAGACTATCTGCTTGCAAATACCAAGCACCATATAACCAAACCTAGGGGTTCGAATGGAGAGATGAAATCAGCAAGAAAAGGAAAGTAGTATTGCTGAAACTAAATTCATCCTCAAGGAATGGTTGAGGACTTTCACGTGGTAGAGTCCATTTTTACAAACTTCCACCAAGACGACCCCAATATATAGACTGTATTTAATATATCATGGATAAAGGTAGGTTAAAAAATAAAAATAAAACAAAACTGGGTGCACAGGTCCCAGGATAAAAAAAAGTGCTCAATCCTGATGTATGCACTGCTGCCAGGGATGGAAAAAAAGCAGTGTAGAATCCTATGGACTTGGAAAAATTTCTAAAACAGGATTGGGCCAGGCATAGGGGGAAGATGGCCTCTTGTGGTAGCAGGATGAAGTACTTCACAAAAAACACAATAGAGAGATGACAAAGTGGGACTACTGAGGACAAGACAGAAATTATGTGTTACTACTATTATCCAAGAAGCCCTGAATTATCAGTTAAGGGATATTTAGAAAGATTAAGAGAGAACTTAGGGGAAAGAAAAAGTTGTCAAAACCTATAAATAAAACTTGCATTCCTTAATACAACAGATTAATGAAAAACATGATATGGATGAAACATTGGGCAGCCTAGAAAAAGAAGCAATAAAGAATGCGAGAAAAGATAAGGAACAAAAGCAGAGGTTTTTGAAAGCTATAAACAAGAAACATGAATGTGGGAAATAAAAAGAGATATTGTATGGTGCAGTATATTTCTGCAAAGGAGAAAGCTAAATTAATCAGTACAAAAAAATACAGGTCCAAAAATGTTTGAAGAAAAATATAGCCGACACTCGGGTATGGAAAATTTCACAATACAAAAAAATAAGATCACAAAGGGGAAACATAGAAAAGAAGTTCAGTGAGATAGAAATTGGTTAAATAAAAAACTGAAGTGCTGCACCATCCTGCAAAATGAAGGGTTTAGTGTGGAAACTCCAATATAGGCAGTGTCATAACATGATGGACCAGTGGGTCCTCAGATGCAGGAAGAGTGGGTGGAGTGGGATGCATCTGAAGAAGATTTGTCATAGGGCAATGTTTTGGTGCCTCCTGTAGGAGACTTCTATGAAAGTCTAGTTGAAGTTGCACAGCAAGGGAGGGAGAAAGAAACAGTGGAAACTCTGATGCAGGTAATGTTGCAGTATGATGGGCCAATGTGTCCCCATATGAATGACCCTCAGATAAAGCTGGATACATCTAAGGAATAGACTTTCCCATACATGTCAAGCAGAGCACTTCGCTGACCCTCTTTTTGATGAGTGGATGGGAAATAGAAAATTCACCCTGGGGATAACTCTAGTGGCTCTACCCCACAGAGGCACTTGGAACTAAGGTCAGGTGGCACAATGCCAGGGTAGTCCTATGGGCTAGGCTTGTAAAGGCCCCAGGGCCATTAGCCTAGTACACACCTATGAACCTATGTCACAGGAACATGTTCTGGAACTTTCTGTAGAAGACTCACAGAAAACAGTGAGCAAAGAAGATGTTCTCAGTCCAGAAGAGAATGATCTAAGGGAAGACCTGCTTGATTGAACAGTGATGAATAGACATATTAAGGATAGATGAAGGAAATAAATTAGAGAAAGTAAATAGCACTAAAAATGTTAGAAGACTGGCAAAACACATGAACACGGTAATCAGGACTATTAAGAGAAATTCATGTTATATAACAAAAATAAATAGGATATATTGCTGTACAGCTAAACTAATAATGGGCAAAGTGTTACCACAAAACATAGAGTAACAAAGGAAAGGAAGGGAACGAACAGAATACCACCATGGAAGCATTAAAGAGGAAAAAACTACTAAGCAATTAAGACAAGAAGTATCACTGTTAGAAAAATATGGAAAACGAAAAAGGTCACCAAAAGTATTTACAAAGACAGACAAGGTAAAATCAATGCACAGTATCAAAACAGACATGGATTTATCACAGACTGTTTCCAAAAATAAAGTAAAAATATCAGCACAAGCAGAGAAGTTTAGAAGGTATGTGGGTAATAAAGGGAGTGAATAGGATTTGATTGGGTGCAGTTGATAGGGTGACTAATTAATTAATTAACTTTAAGGGAGTGTTTTTATACTGTGTAGCTTTCTGTAAAACTTGTCTGAAGAAGTCCGGTGAAGCTACCAGACAAAAAGCACTTCACATGATTGTTTTTTAATAAAGTTTTAGCTTTGGAGTATTCTGAGCCTTTGCAGTAATTTCTGTGGACAAAGTTTGTCGTTTTTGTACTTTTGTGTAAATATAAATGAACCATGCAAAATGACCAATTGCTAATAAACCAAAACAGTTTTAAAGAAAACCGAGAAACAAAGCAAAAGGAATAGAAACACCACAGAAAAAAAGAAACATATGCATTTTGAAGAAGTATTTATGAAGACCGTGTTGAATATAACAAAGATAATGATTGGAAAGAAGAGTTCAAAGTCACAGCAAGGAGCTCTAATATAAAGGATATGAAATGGGATGAGGCAGCAGCCAAAGAAAGTGAGACAAAATTAAGAAAAGTTTCTAAACGGAAAATTCCAGGTGCATACACTGTACCTAATTTCTACGTAAAGGTATTAAAAACTTTATACAAATATTTAACCCTGAGCAATAATTACTTAAATTTGCATCTGAACAGACACCAACCTGGTTCTCAACATGCAAAATGATACTCCTCCTTGAGAGTGAACCCTCAAGCCATCCTAAGAACTATAGACCAGTGACCAGCTTTCTGACAATATATACATTATATACTGGAATTGATAGAGACAGTTAATATTCACCTAGAATAGAATTCAGTTATAGCAATACAACAAAAAGGTAATAAAAGAAAGTCATATAGAGCAAAGGATTATTTGGTATTAAACAAAACCATAATACAGAGTTGCAAAAAAGGGGAAGAATCTAAGTATGGCATGGATAGATTACAAAAAAAAATTGACAGCATCTTACATTTGTGGATAATGACATGCTTACAGATGTATAATATATACTCCACATTAAAGTTACATCGCAGTGACAGTGAAACAGTGGCAAGCCACTTTGCAGTAGAGCCATGATAAACAGCAAAGTATTGATTATTTGTAATCACTGCTGTTTTATCTTGCCCTTAACCTGCTATATTGTTTACTTAACAGATGAGTTTATGGTTAAAGATTGACTTCCAGAAACCAACCTTGTTTAAAAACTTCTTAAATTCTTTTTCTGGATGCCTTAAAGTGGTATAGCTTATCAGATGAGGAATTGAAACCATAACTACAAATGGTTAAAACTTTTTCAGATAATACAGTAATGACATTTGATCTTGATAAATATGCAAGTGCAACATTTAAAAAAGTAAAACTGCAGCACCAAGAGAATACCAACCTGGAACAGGAATGTGATATAAAGGAACTTGAGCAGGAAGGAGTGTATAGATGCTTACATTGTATATTGTAATAGGTGATAATCTTACATTTGATCTGCATATTCTTCAAACAATTAAAAAAAGAAAAACACTAGAAACTTGGCTCCGTTTACAGGGCCAAACAGTACCTTATAGATCCAGCAAGAAAAAATATAGTTTCATCCTATTTGCTTCCAGGCCCTCTTATATGACTCACCTATCCTTACAAACCTAAGCTCTACAATAAAATCAAAACTAGCCTCCTGTTACAAGAAAGTAGCTAAGTTTGCTACCAGCACTGCACACTGAGTTCACCACTGTCAAGCCTTAAAATAAGCTAAACTGGCTATAGCTTAAAAATGACCTAACATGCTCTCACAGCTGGTTATGACGTGTAATATGGCCTGCATTAAAAATATGCTAATACCCTATGCCCCCACAAGAGACCTCTGTTCTGATGATAAATTTCTACTAAGCATTAGTATAAAACAAATAATTCATCAGGGGACTCACTATAACCCTCTTACATCTCCAAACTCTGGAGTGCCATTTCTAAAAATGAGTAGCAAATTTCCAAACTATAGAATCCAGCTCAGACAACACCTTACCCAAACTTGGTCATGCTCATCACCAGGGTGAGACCTCCAGTGAAAGCACAACCTTCTTATTAACTATTGCTAACTATTCACCTGTCTGTACTTGAATAATTACATCCCTAACAACTTTCCCTCCTGCATTTGAATCAATACATCCCTCTTCACACCCTGTTTACATGTTTCTTTTACTTAAACACCACTTCTCATCTTTCTCCTTTTCTAAATGTCCCCATACACCACTCTACCCCTCACATGCATTCCTTACATACCTAACTTATAAACCTTTCAGATGCACCAGTTTGGAACAGGCAGCCTACACAGAACAAATCCTATACTTTAATTTAGAGTGTCCAATACACCTACAGCATGTCTTTGAGATGTGGGAGGAAACCGGAGCACCTGGAGGAAACCCACGCGACCACTGGGAGGACATGCAGACTCCGCACAGAAGGCACCCCAGCCGAGAATCGAACCAGAGGACCTGTTGCTGTGAGGCGGCAACGCTAACCGCTGCACCACCGTGGCCGCCCCACCTTTCTGTACTGAAATGTAAAAACATTAAACTTCTTTATAACAATGTTTTCCTTTCTAAATAAATAAATTTATGTCCTGCAAGATCTTAGAGCTACCAGAACTGTATAGACTTGCACCTGTTGATGTAAATACTTTACTGTATACACCTGTCTTGTAACTATGTTTGTTTTTTTCTGAGAACTGTCTCAAATTCACTTGTTAATATAAATGTACTGCAATGGAGCTTCCCCCTAGCCCTCAGCTGAAAATGGGCTCTGCTCAGTCAGACTTTCCCAGTCAACAAAGCCAAATAAATAAATAAATACATACATACATAAATAAATAGTTAGATGAAGGGTCCGCAATAAGCATGAAAAAAACAGAATAAATCTCTGTAAGGAATAATTCAGGAGACTAAAATTAATATTGAAAACTACTTTGAATTCTAGGAATAAAGCCCAAGCTATAAATCAATTTGCTCTTTCTGTCCTAACTTACAGCTTAGGGGTGACTGACTGGCCACAAAAAATACTGAATCAATTAGAAAAGAAAAGAAAAGAAAGCAAGAAAATGTTTCATGCTTGGCAAATAATAAGCAAAAGTCAGTGTATACCATGATTAGGTATTCCTTGCTCTGAAGGAGGTATGGGCCTCCTCAAAAATGACTACATGTACAGATCTACAATCATGGAAACTGCTGACCTCATCATATCCAAACATAGTCAAAGTTTTAAAACACGAGGAGAAGTCTAAGGTAACATCTTTGCTTAATTTAGCATAAGCATTTCAGAATAAAGCAGGAACGGAAATCAAACCAGAAATAAACAAAAAGACCGCAAATAAATATGCCAAAAAAACAAGAGAGAATATAAAGTAAACGATCAGACAAGAAGGGGAAAAATGGAAAATGCACAAATGTAGAAGCAAGTACAGCAACCTTCTGTAAGAGCGACATGATGGCCAACATATGATCCAGGAATGGTTAAGGAAAAGTGAATTGAAACCAAAAGATGAAAGTCTAGTAATGGCATCCCGGAATAGTGGACTACATACACATTGGTTTACAAAGTCCATTTAAAATGTTACAGAAACAAACAAATACTAGTTCTATAAAACAGAACTGGAAACAGTTGCACATCTTGTTGCTGAGTGTCTCACGCTCATTAGAGGGCCTGTATACAGAAAGGCACAATGATGCGTCAAGATTGCTGCACTGGGGATTATGCAAACGCTACAATAAAGATGTAGCTGAGAAGCACTGGAAACATGAACCACAATGCATTACAGGAAATGATAAAGTTTATGTCACATGGGATCACCCACTGACAACATTTGAAAAATAGATGCAAGAAAACCAGATACAGTAGTCCAGCTACACCTAGTGATAACACTGTCTTTTGTACAGAGAGACACAAAGTCATAAAACACCAGGATCTTAAAGCAGAAACAAGGGTAGTACAGAAGAAAGACATCCAGACAGTTCCTATAGTAATAGGAGCAACAGGTCTAATAAAGAATTTAGAATTGTATTTTAATATGCTACCAATACACGTAACCCTAATTACAGGAAGAGGCAATCCTGGGCACATGGTGGGTACTGAGAAGGGCACTCTTAACTACCATCAAAGAATAAAACAATATTAATTTCATGAACTCTAACTGCACCCTGACTTGGGAATAGGGTCCAGTTCCTCCATGGTATTAGAAACCCAAAACGCTTTGAGAAATTGAACCCAACATTTCCTATATCTATTTAACCTGAGACTCTTCACAGGCTACATACCTGAAACTTAAGAACAGACATAGTTCTCCCCTTCACAAAGGCAGCCTCACAACAGACCATGGTAAGTATAAGACTATCAATCTTGCTAACATTATCATTGAACTAATTTACCATGGCATAGATGACCACCACACCATCAACCCTACTCAGTTTGGATTTACTAAGAGTAGGTCATGCCTACTCAACTTGTCTGATTTGTCTGATAAGGTCATAGAAGCTATAGAAGAGAGCCAGAGTGCCCATTTTGCCTACTTTGACCTTGCTAAACCCTTTGACACCATTACTCACATGGTTATCATAAGCAAACTCTCTATTTTCAATGTCAATTACTTACATTGTTCTCTGGAGAACTAACAGTTTTATGGACTGAACTCATGTAGCCCAGGTAGTGGTTATCCTACCTAGTGACAGAAACATTACTAGCAGTGTCCCAGAGATTTAGTCCTAGGTCCATTCCTGTTTGGTATTTAACTCTCAGTGATAAAATCAGGCATCCAAGGTCTATGGATAATCAAGTTTTCAGATGACTGAAAAATGAGTGCTGGTGTCAGCTCAACCCATAATATCAAATTCTCCAGCAGTGCACAGATCAGACCTATACCTGAAGTACTAATCTCGAGCTAACCCTAAATTCTAAGGAGTGTAGTATTGTTACTTTCACTAAGACCACTATTTCTTTACCTTACTATCCCTCTGATATTCTTCTTAAAACAAACTCTGAAGATTGCCTGCCTTTTGACCACCATGTTTCAGATAGGGTCAGAAAGTCCTTCTGTCTCACACAGTTCATCTGTTATGATACTTTTTCTGCATCCAAGGATGTCCTTGTCCCCCCCTTATTTCTCTCTCATCAGACCCATTATAAAATACAGTGTCCACTTAGAAATGTATCCCTGTAAGCATCTTGTAGAGTTTGAAAGGTCCTAAAGGTTAGTAACTAGAAAAACCTCTTGTTTAAATCATCTTAACTACCCCCAACACTTTAAAGTCTGTATTCCTCTACTAAGTCTTGTAATGTATGCATTACAATATTACAGTATAAGTATTACGAAATATATTATTGCAGTTTTTTTCCTGGTAGTTTGAGAAAATAGCTGCATTAAAGTTGCTCATTGAATTATTAATATGCAATGTTCACAGGTTCATAGAATTGTACTTGGCTAGCTATCTACATGGACCATCTTAGAATTAGCCAATTTCCTTCAAAGGTGAGAATCAAACCCTGTATCTTGTGTCTGTTAGGAAAGCACATTGACCATTATGCTACCCTCAGTCCCCCTGCTTAAGACTGTGAGTTTGCCTGTGAACAACAAATAGACCTTAGAGACTACCATTTGCAGTGCTTTCATTTCAGGGATTTTCATGATACTTCCAAGATGTCTGCACACTAACAGCTTCACTTCAGCTCTCCCAGTCTGAAAACAAAAACTCAGGAAATAAAGCCAGTGAATTTGTCTTTCTGGGTAAATTACAGTAACTGGCTAGTAAGTGCATTGCCTGGATATCAAAGAAGCAAAGAAGAAATTTAGAGAACCTGAAAGAAAATCAACCGCAAAAGGTGAGGGGAAAACGCTGGCTTGGAAGAATCTTGAAGCTGTTCAGCAAAAAGCAGTTCAAGCTCCTGCTTTGGTAAAAGACATGACTTCCAGTAATCTAAATGTGCTCAGAGCTGATTAAAATAAAGGAAACATTGAAGGAGTACAACAATTCAAATAACAAAAGGCTAGAAAAATTATCTGATGAAACTGCAAAAATCAGAAGTCAAAATGAAGAAAAGTCTGGCTGAGTAAGAGACTGCTCAAGAAGAGATGTTTCCAAAAATGGTAGAATTAGAGAACAGAGTATGTAGGGAAGCCTGAGATTTTCTTTTGTGCCAGAGAAACTGGGAGGGGCAGACTGTGCTAATATTATCAAAGCACAAAAAAGCAACTGGACTGGTATTCCACAACAGGTGTTGGTAATTGAAAAGGCACATCATGTGTATGCTCCAAACCTAGCCATGAGAAAGCAACTAGGCCTCTAACAGTAAAGATGCAATCCTACCAACAGAAATCATTGATTCTGAAAAAACAGTGGTAGAAAGACAAAGTATGAAAAGTTTGAGACACTAGAGTATTTTGTGGAAAAGTATTACTCACTGTACACCAGGCAAAAGAGGTTTAAATTTATTCCAACAATCAGGGAATGTTGAGAAGCAGGTGTGAGATTTAAGCTGCTGTATCTGGCTATCTTCAGAATATCTTTCCTGGAGAGTCAAAGTCACTTTTATGATGCAGAACATGCTAAGAAGGAAATACAAAAGCTTGTCCAGCAAAAAGTGAGCTATAAATTAAAAGGGGATTTTGCTTCTAATTCATCTGAAAATAAAGCTCATAGAGAGACTAAGCCAGTGAAATATTTTCCAATGTTCCAAAGGAAAATGTTTGAGAGACAGAAAAAAAGCACATGAGTTGACTAGAAGAACAATGAGTATGTTGGAAATGAACCAGAGACTGGAGATGGGAGATGGAGATCAACAGGAAGAAAGCCAGCAACTCTGAAATTAATGAATAAATGTGGGATTGCAAAGCATCAATAACATTAGTGAAATATGATGGAGTCCTGCCATTATTTCTTTGTAATTTGTTTAACTGCTGTTCTGAATGCTTCCTAATCTCCTCTGATAGATTTCTATGGTTATCATGCAATATTTTATATGACCAATTAGCCCTTTTTTAACAGCAACTTATGTTCTAGATTCAACTAAAAACACAACCAGTACAGGTCTTTCAGTTATGATTCTCCTCTTTCTCTTTGCCTCTACTCTGATATCAGTCTGTGATAGGGAAGGCAGTCTCTAGCCTGCAGTACAAATGTCTTCTTGACCATTCTATTACTTTCCCTCTGTGATTATTTGCTCCCAATACCTTGGTTCATTTGCCAGTTTCCTTCAGCCCCCTCTTACCTATTCTTTGTACTCTTAATTGCAGTCATCTCTATTGGCAGCATTTCTTTTCTCCATTCTCGTGTTCACTTAGCTCTTAGTCTACTTTCTGCTGCTTTATAAATATAATATACTGTATGACTGTTGTCTCCTTAAAGATCTGCATCCAAAATCCCACTCTTTCCTTATTTTTTTTTTAATTTCCATCCTGTTTCATCATTATCGCCTTCCACTTTGAAATGTAGCTTTCTGCTTGCATTATGTATAAAACCTTAAATGTGTAACTTTAAAATATCCATTCAAATCAGGTAATCCTAAACTTCCTTGTTCTATTGGAAGGATCAACTTATCCCACTTGGCTTTTGCCCTGTTCCCTTCTCAGATAAAATCCTGCAACCCTTTATTAATTACTATCCATACTCCTCTGGTTGGTAAAAATATGCCTGACTTTTATATATAACTAAAGAGACTAAACATTTTTAAAGCTTGTATCTTGTTATCCATATCCATACGTAAGAGGTTACAGTTTTTCAGTCTTTGTATTATTTTTATGTTTAGTCTCTGCACATATCTGTAGTTGCCATAGCAGTGCCCATTTTAACCCATACTCCTAACTGCTTAATTTTATCATGCCCCCATAAATATGGGTATTGCTGAACCAATTTATGCGTAGGTGCACAGTTTACAGCTATAACATTTGTTTTATCTGCATTAATTCTATACCCCCCCCAAAAAATGGAGTTGTCTTAGAATGTTACACAACACTGAGATGGCTTTTCTGGTTCTATGAAATATCATCTGCAAATAAAGCCAACTTTTCTTGAATGCCATACCAATTATATCCTTGAATTTCAGCGTCCCCTATTTTCTTTGACAATGGTTCTAAATATAACACAAATAAAAAAAAAAACACAACCCCAGAACCGTTTAACGTAATACAAACATACAATACAAAGTGCATCTTTAAATAATGAAATTTAACCTTCCTAATAGGAACAATTGCCCCAAACAGACAGCTGCAAATATAGGCCTTTATAAACCTAATGGTGAGGTTAACCTACGTTGAGGTTAACCTAAAATTGAGTTATCTGTGCTAAGATGCATGCTATTGAGTGTGCTTCTACTTTTGGCACCTATTCTTTTTTATCTTTATTCTTCTCTCATATGTGAAAAACAACTTGCATCTGAAAGCATGAATGTTTAGCATTAAAGAACCAGTATTCTGGCTTTTTATTGCCTTATAATCAGCTTGTCTCCCTGCAAACATAAGAGAAAAAAATGTAATCCTCAGTTGCAGGCTTCTAAAGTCAAGCTGAAACATTTTTTTTTTTTGCTAAAGGAAAACTTTTCATTATATTCAGTGTTCTCTTATTTACTTGTTTCCACTTAAACATGTTATTAGATTAAGTCAAAGGTCTTAATCCAGACCCTATCAAAAGTAAGAGAAAACATATCAGCTCTGCATATATTAGGGTCTGAGTACTTTTGCACCCCATGCCCCACCATAAGAATGCAAGATTACATTCTCTTAACTTAAACATGCTTTTCTGTAGACATTTTGCTCTTTTTGCATGTAATGTCTACATTTCTTAATACTGAAAAAGAAGAAAGAAGAAAGAAAAAATGCATCTGTTTACTTTAGTATCTTTACCACATACAAGAACATCTAAAATGCTTTACTATAAAATATGCAATTCACATCATGAAAAGATATCTAGAAATAATTTTAAGAACATAAATTGTCTAACTTATAGTTACCTTTTTCCTTTTTCTTCCCATACCTTCAGGGTCATTCTAAACATTAATAACATGAAGTGAGGCAAATATCTTTTACTTCCACACAAGTTTAACAAAGTCAATAAAAATCTATTCTTTCCACTTTTTCTTATACAGACATGTTTCACAAATGTGACTGATGCTTTTTCAGTCTGATATTTATTCGCTAATTTCATTGTTGCTGGTCTTCTTTCTGTTTATTGCGATCTCCCAACTCCAGTCTCTGGTTCAATTCCCAGGTACTCATTCTTCTACTCAACTCCTGTGCTTTTCTCTGTTTCTCAAGCATTTTCCTTTGGAACAATGGAAAAGGTTTCAATGGCAAAGACTCTCCATGTGCTTTATTTATCAGAAGAATAAGAAGCATAGTCCCCTTCTGCTTGATGGCTAATTTTTTAGACAAACTTTTGTATTTCCTTCTTAGCCTGTTCTGTATCAAAACTGACTGATTCTCCAAGAAAAAAACAATATTCTGAAGACAGCTGGATACAGTAGCTTGAATCTCACACCTGTATCTTGACATTCCCATTCTGCTGGAATAAATTTGCTTCTTATCTGCCTGGTGTACAGAGAATAATCATTTCCCACAAATACTCTACTGTCTCCAACTTTTAATACTTTGTTCTTTTCCAACACTTTAGTCAGGATCAACTCATTCTGTTGGTAGGTTTGCATCTTTACTAATACAGGTCTTGGGTGCTTTCTCACGGGAGGCAAGCCCCTTTGCACCCACCACATCCTCTGCTAAATATACATACCAACTCCAAGATCACATTACAGTGGGGAATGGGGAAAACAACAGTACCTGCCATACCATGACCTTGTCTAATTGCTATTTTCAACCTTTTTTTGATCAATGTAATGCCATTTGGCATTTCAGCCATTCGACATTATAACTTTAACCAAAACTCAGGTAGCTACAGTCTAGGAGTACAGAGCCAGATTCTTGGGTCATTAGGGCAAAGGTAGTCTGGTCAAATATGATATCTCTCTAGGGCCATGGTTGTCTGTCTGTCTCTCTCTCTCTCTCTCTCTCTCTCTCTCTCTCTCACTAGAGCAGATCAAGGTTGACAGGATGATAAGAGTGTTACTGAATGTCTTCAGACTTGGGGTGGGGAAATTCAGGGGGAAAAAAAAACATAAAATGCAACACAAGCTACCTTTTTAAACATTTACTGAAATTCTTCAAGTAGCACGGCTGCTTTTTACTTCTAGTCAAAGTGTCTACTATTACAGAAATTCATAATTCCACAGAGCAGAAGGAAAATAATAATAAAAAAAAAAACATCCTATACAAACACAACTATAATAAGTGCCCTAAATAAATTAACATTAGTACCTACATGTAAACATAGGTATTCATTTTTGCTCATTACGAAAGGCACTTTACATTATGTGTAGAAAGAGGGAAAGGAATAAAAGACCTCAAAACACTGAACATTGACATAAGGTGATCATTTTCTCCATAAAGAGTAATCTGTCAGAATGAAGGCTGGCTACAGAGTCTTTCACACTTCTGAATTTCAGCTATATTCAGTTACAATGGAATTTTGCTCCAAAGCATTTGTCACCCATGAGTCAATTCTTAGAGATTAATCACTCAAAATGCAGTTCCTGGGATAAGAAAATTTATGCTGATATTTGCAATATTGAGAAAGATAGACATAAGGAAAATATGATACAAATGCCCAGTACCTTACCTGACACCTGAGCAGCAAATCAAAGCGAGGTATGTGGACATGAATATTGCACTATAAATAAAGAAACAAGACAATTTACAAGATGACGTAGCAGCTCAGACAGTCTTATAAGCAAATTAACCTTATTAAAACAGTTCTATCTCTGAGTCTCTGCTTGCCCAGATTTTTCACATTTTTGCATGACTCAGTCTGTATGTGTGCATGTGTTTTAAACATATACGTTTGCACTAGTTTTGCATAGTTATATAGAAACTGCAAGAGGCCTAGCATTACATTTACATAGTTGCACCAACTCCATTACACAGAGGAATAAAGCCCTGACTATTATGGCCTGGGAGAAGAAAGAGATGGTTGAGGAGTGAATGGAATAATGAGATGCTAACCTCTCACCTAGTTGTGTATGAGGGTTGAAAGGTGCATGCATGGGGTGTGGAGCTCATGAAGAATTGGTTCTGTCGTTGAGTTTAATCTCTCCACTTGTCTGAATTCTGCTTGGAGACAGATGGGCAGTGGTGCACATCATCACATCTCAAGTTGACTAAATAAGACTGTCTCTCCCTCCCAAATCTGCCAATTCACCCCTTTTCCACCAGTAACACCCTCCTGCAAATTAATAATAATAATAATGAATATATGACATCCCCACTGTTAAAAAGTGGTATAAAAGTATATACTTGATTGACTTATAGAGATTCTAATAGTTAAGGTCAGTTGGAAGAGCCATAACCTCCCCCAGGTGATGAAGGGAGTATCTTCTTGAATAAGAACATGAGTACCACATCTAAAATTTAGGACTCTTCTTGATGGGACATTTGATTGGGTAAATTCTCAAGAAGTGAAACCACTTGGACAGATGTAGACAAAATAGTACCAGGAGCATCAAAAAGGCTCAGTACTAGGGAACATGAAACCTAGAGGTTTGACTCTAAACCTGAAAATTGGGAAGGTTATTTGGAAAGAGGATCATAATGGACCTCATGGCTACAGATGCCCGTCTGCTGAGTGATGAGTGACTATAAAGATCACAAGATCTTGTGTATTTGTTCTTTGTGAATAAGGTACATGCATAGATCATTCCTGAGTAATACTATATGCAAAATGTATTTTTCCTAATATTGTTTGCAACCCCCAGCTAGTTCTTAAGAGGGTTGAGGGAGTTTGCTGGCACCAGCCTATCTTACAAACAGTACTAAGAGAAATTCATTTTTCCAAAATTGTAAATTACTATTAAATTCTGTTTAAATAAAGAAATAGTAAAACCTCTACATTCTGGATTACATTACAATGTTAAGTAATTATGCCCTGGCTCTGTAGCATAAAAGGGTGAGTTACTGACTATAACCCAGACAACCCAAGACTGACTAGCAGCTCATGCACTGGAAGATGTAAGAGTGCAGTTGACATCAATTTAGCAGTCATGGGGAAGGAGGGATGTCTGAATCACTATAATACTGGTGCCTACTGGACAGAATGGTGCATGGCATGCAGGAAAGTTTTGGGAAGTGTGCTTGGTTCTGTCAAACCACATAGGCATGGCAGCTTTCACTGGGCATGTGTCAGAACATTAACTACTACATGGGAAGGCACTGCATCTGTGAGCTTACACATCAGCCACTGAGGGGGAGGGGGTCGAATGTAAAATTAGAAAATCCCTGGTAACTGCTTGGATGATGGCCTCATGCAATTGGCTCCTGCCCAACAAGGAAACAGTCTGAGTAACTGTGGGAAGGATGATGACTGGCAGGTAGCACAGAAAAAAAAAATAAAGATTAAAAGGTATTACTAGATGATTTTATAAAAGATTAAAAAATAAATGTCTTGTTATCACTTTGGAGTTATTTGACAGACTGCCAAAGAGTATCCAAGGCCTCCCCTTAAATGCAAAAATGATTAAATGCCCCACACTGCACTGGCATCTGGGATCAGACTATATGTCCAACCCCCAAACTAGCTATCTTTAGAGAAGACAACCCTGGAAGAAGCAGAACTCCCAGGAATAAAAAGTCAACAAATAATCCTACTGGTTTCTGCAGACAGAGATGAAAGTAGAAGGTTCATGCCAGGGACAGCATTCACCTTCTTAACAGGACTTGGGAGGATGAGAGGGGTCCCCCAGTTCCAGGACACGTTTAAGAGATCAACTTCTAGGAGTGGAATTACCACTAATGGATTCCTGCTCCAAAAGGCGAGGCACCCTACAGTCAAGTAGCAAGTCACTAAAGCTTGAGGTTCAAGACCTCTTGAGGAGCATATTTCTATGAGGGTCTGAAGGTAACCCTCCTTAAGCAAAGCCATCAACCAGTCAGTATTGGACTCCCACCTTCCTCCATGAGAGAACAAGACCATGCCCTCCTCTCCAGTCCTTCCAAATGGAGATGGGATTCATTCACAGATATCCAAAACTCCTGGAAACCTGCAGCAAGCTATGTGCAAGGTAATAGTCATTCTCAAGCAAAACCACACCCACACGAACACAATCAGAGGCCTTCCAAAAACACAGAGCTCCTTTAGTCACACCCCGGTAAAAAGCTGATAGAACCCAACAGACCAAGCCCCTACAAAAAAGGAAGGAACAACCCTGCCTAAGCCCCTGGGCTCCCAAATCACAAAGGCCAAGATTAAGACACCTATTCCTCCCGTCAGGAACAAGCAAGTGATATGGAACAGCAAAAAGTGAGAACATTGAAAGGAGGAGCACGACCAATCCATTCCAAGTATCACTGAACCACCAGAAAGAACAGTGGACCATGTTCAATCTCAGACCAGCCCTCCCAAAGGGGCATGAAGGGGTTGCCAAAGGGACAGTGGCCACAGACTTACATTCATTAGAATAAGTAGAATAGCACATATCTACTCAGTCAACAGAAGCTCTATATAAGGGCCAAGATTTTGATAAGAGAACGGAGAGAAATAAAACCCACAGGAATTCTATGAAGAAACCCTCTGCAATGAACAGGGACAGGGAAAACCAATGTAGTAGACACCTTGATAAACAGGGACACTGAACTAGTCCAGGATCCATTCTAAAGAAGGAGGAGAGAGACAGACATGCAACTCTCTCTGCATTAGACTTCAGCTACAGGGGTGAAATTACCTCTGAGGAAACAGTCCTGCCAGGCTCAGCAGAACTCCACAGAAACTAAGTCCCAATCCAGCCCCTAACACACAGAGATCCAAAAAAGTGAAGGAAGGTAGAGCCTTCAGCTTTCGGCCTTCACTCAGCTGCACAGGAAAAAAATCAAACCAAGAAAGGGTAATAACTCAAAAGACAGGTTAATCCAAGCTTAGTAGAACCAATGACTGCCCTCATACTGGGGCAAAATGGCAAGGGGGGGCAGCCATCTTCTTTTTTTTTTTTGTTTAACAAAAGAATTTTATTTATTACACTTTAACTGGCAATGTGAATTTAAATATACTAATAATGAAATTTCAATAACACTTTTTATTATAATCTTCATGTTTTACACATATATTTTTCATCTTAACTGTATAACTGTATTTTTCACTTTATTCTTTCTATCATATATACATTGTTGTATTCCTGCAAACCTCCTTTCTCACTTAATCTCTTGAATAATATTTTGTGTAGATTGTTCCCACATTCAACTTTTATTATTATTACTGTGTTTACTCCCTCCATATTTTATTGATCTTATTCCTACTTTTTTATTTCCTTTACAATATTCAGTATCTCTTTTGTAATTGATTTAATCTTTGATTTCCACTTTCTTGTGATTTTCTTTGGCTGCTGACATTATATTAATAAGGCCTTACTGTGACTTAGCATTTCTAACCATTAACTCCAGCTCAGAAAGATCATATTCTTAGTTATTACAACTTGTTCCCCCAATATTTGTATCAATCTACTGTCAGTCTGACAATTCCTTACAGTTCCAAAATATATGTCCCCAGTTTCCTCTCTCTTCCACTTCACATCTCCAACATCTGCACTGCACAAGGGGGAAAAATCCTATAAAGTCCAATTAGGGTACAAACATACAAGTGCAAATCCATCCATCTACAACCTCTTTTCCCCATTTATGCACATGGGTTGGGGTACCACTTTAACAGTTAGAACTATCTACATCCAAAATTCACAACGCTGAGTAGCTATCACTGCCGTGGTTGTTCTTTCATACCACACATACACATGTACACTTGCACCTATGGGCAATTTACAGTTTTCAATCCACCTACTGCATGTCTTTGGAATATGGGAGGAAACTGGAGCACCAGGAAAAAAAAAAACAACAGGACACAGGAAGGACATGCAGACTCCACACAGAAGGCATGTCAGCTGAGAATAGAACAGAACCTCTTGCTATGAGGTGACAACACTACCAGCTGCGCCACCGTACATGTACAAATGACCCCTGACAACATTCTATAATGGCAGTTGAAAACCCTTCCTTCACTAATATCTGAGGAACACCTTTAGGTTCTTCATTAATTATCATCTGTGGTACCCCCCCTCATACATCCAAAGTGAATGTCTGCAAGGGCTCCATGGATGTGTGTGGATGTGGATCCATACAAGCGTCTGAAGCTGTTGTGGCAGAGGAATCTGAGAAGGAAACCAGACAATCCTCCATGCTTTCACCAGCCTCAAGAGAGACGTCTGGTGGAGATGGTACAGCAGAAAAATCTAACCAAACTTTCTTTTTTTAAACAAGACACATGTATTTACCAGGCTGTGGAATGGTGATTCATCACTGGGACTAAGCATAAATTCCTTAAGATTCCAAGAGCAGAATAAGTTATTTCTTACACTTATTTCATTGAATTGCACTTCTTTAATGCTTATAATTGTGCTATACAGCTAATCTACTACATTTTACACTGTTATAAAGCTTTTTTTACTGTTTCACTGCATTTATGTACTGTTTTATACTGTTTTAACTGTATTTTTCATTGCTAGATACAGTTTCATTACTCTAATTGCATTTTTACTGAATTACTTAACTGTAAACTGTTTTTTCATACTGAGAGTTGTATTTTCTGTTTGTGAGTGCTCTATCTGTGCTTTTCTGTGCATTTTATGTGAAGTTTCTGTGTTCTAGTCAGGTATCATATAACTGATTTGTTTGGAGTTCAAAGCATTCTCTAGAGTCTCTTTGCTCCTTTATCTGTTTAAAACATGCATTTAGTGGCTAGAGCTAGTAGCTGTAATAGTTTCTCACCCGCTCTCCCTATTGGTGTCTTGTCCTTATACTTGGTGGCTTTGCAGTTGCCCGCCCATACTGTAAATTTGATCTGGGACACTCCTCCCAGTCTAGTGTCATTAGCTCATTGTACCTAATACAAAGAGAACTTTTGAGAAGGCTAACCCACTTAGGTTCTTAACCTTGAATTATCTTCAGTTCCTGCTTTCTCCTTTTCCACTTTACTAAAAAAAAAAAAATTCTAAGCTTGTTTCCTGCCTTTCCTGTAACTAGTCTAGTCCAGATACAGGTTTGCTGTATCCAGGACTGTTTATAAGCTCCTGAGTCCCCTAAGTCTTTCTGTATTGGAGGGAAGCCTTCTAGCTTATCAGTGGGAGTGGTAAGCACTAGGTAACCTATCTACCACATAGGGAGTGCATTCTGGCCAAGAAATTGTAGTTACTGGCCATTTGGACAGTTTTTCCATCTCTCTCAACTTTCTGATTTAAAAGCCTGCATTTGCACTTGTTTCCCCCTTTCCTGTAACTAGTCTAGTCCAGATACAGATTTGCTGTATCCAGGACTGGTTGCAAGTTCCTGAGCCCCTCAAGCCTTTCTGTGTTGGAGGGAAGCCTTCTAGCTTATCAGTGGGAGTGGTAAGCACTAGGTAGGCTATCTACGACAAGAGGAGTGGTTTCTGGCCCAGAAATTGTAGTTTATTAGCCGTTTGGGCAGTTTTTCCATCTCTCTCAACTTTCTGGTTTAAAAGCCCACATTTGCACTTGTTTCCCACCTTTCCTGTAACTAGTCTAGTCCAGATACAGACTTGCTGTGTCCAGGACTGTTGTAAGATTCTGAGCAGTGCCAAAGTCTGCTCTTCAATTTTTCCCTTAGATCTAGTAGCTCTCTCCTCTCCTGCACTTATACTAGCTTATTAGTCTAGCATTTTACCAGACTTCTTGTAGCAATTATAGTAGCACACAAAAGTGCTACCAGCACTAAACGTTCTACAAGGAAACAGATCCAGTACTTATTATCAATGCCCATCCCACCAGGCATGTCTAAAGGTCAGTTTCCTGTGCTTTCTCCTATCAACCTGGTGAACTTGGGCATCCTGAGGCAATGTAGCAATGGCCTCATGTACGCCGACAACCCTCTCCTCTTACCTCCCCCTCCCAACACTCAGAATTGCGAGAGATGCACTTATATATCCAAAGTGGAAGCCACGCACTCTCCAGCCAAGACTGGAATAGCTGGTCAAGAGGAAAAGGTTAACACTTGTACCACACCACATGAAACAAATAGCCCTCCAGAACACACACCAGCACTGCCTTCACATAAAAACACAAACCACACATGCACCTTCACGGAGGCTATCAATAAAAATCTACCCAAGCAGCAGAGACCTCCAAGGCAGAAACGCACTCAACCACCACAACACAACACTAATCACGAGACACCTAACTCTCATAAACAGTGTGCCACTCAACCAAAGCCCCTAATGCAAAACAGCATGCCCAACACACTAGTCATAGGTGACTTGATAGTGAGGCACACTGATGTCCCACTCACTAGGTTTAATAAGGAGAAAGTAACAGTCAGCTGCCTGCCAGGTGCCAGGATCCACCACATAACACACTCACTTAGGTCCCTCAACAACAGGTACAAATATGACTCTGTCATTGTACACGAGGGTGTGAATGACCTGAGACGTAGCTCCCTGGACTACATGAAAAGAGACATGGAGGAGCTCTCAGATTAGGTAGCCCAGGCGGGTATGACCCTAGCCCTGAGCAGCATCCTACCATCATCCAGGATGATACCACAGTACAAGCAGAAAATGATTGATTTCAACAATTGGCTAAGTTTCTGGTGTCATTCTAAGGGGATCCAGTATCTGTCTGCCTGGGATGACATGAATGACAAACCTCGATGCTTTGCCAGAGATGGCCTGCATCTGTCACCCCTGGGCTTCCAGATACTGGCCAAGGCTCTTGCAACCCCTATAGTGCCTTTTTAGGCGGTGTTCCAAAGACCAAATTACCACTGTTAACAGCTACAAACAAATGCAATCTGAGGGTCATGCTGCTCAATGCTAGAAGTCTAAATCTCAAAACGCACTCGCTCGAAGCACTCCTTAAAATGGAGAACATCGACATTTGTGCTGTAACAGAGACCTGGTTCAAGGCAGCAGAAAGCACCCCTGCACTACCAAGCTATAACTCAGTCCACACCTTTCAGCCCCAGAACTTGGACTGAAGCTCCAAAGGCGGTGGTGTTTCCATATTCATAAAGGATGCGCATACCTCTATACTGGTAGCCCAACATAACGCATCAGAGATACTTCAGGTGCAGCTAACATTGGGTAAGACAGCGATTCAGGTCGTAGCCTGCTATAGGTCCCCAGACATGTCACAAGACTTACACTCCACGTTCCTAAGCACCCTGGAGAATATTAGGATCCAACCTAACACTCTCTTACTAGGCGACTTCAACTACCCCTTCATTAACTGGGAAAACTACTCATGTACCATAGGTTCATAGGTTCATAGGTTCATAGGTTCGTACTAGGCTATCTGCCCTAGGGCATTTATAAGCCTAGCCAGAGTGTGTGTGGCTTTCACCACCCCTTAGGATGAGAATACTACGCCCTTTTAGGGTTTAGTTTACTGTGCCTCTGTCTAGTAGTGACACAGAGATGACCCCCGGGGTAAACCTACGATCTCCCATCCACTCGTCGAGATTTCTCTTGAATAGAGTCAGTGAGGGGCTCTGCCTAACATGGACTGGGATTCTGTTCCAGAGTGTAGGGAGCCTCTGGGTTATGAATCTGTCCCTCCAGCACGTCCTATTTATTTCTGTGTTGAGGTTTAAGTCTCTTGTTCTCGTGGCTCTGATGGATTTGGATTTTCTGAGGTGGAGCATGTCCATTAATTCCGGATTGGACATGGCCTTGTATGTCAGGCACAGATCACCTCTGAGTAGGCGGTATGCGACTGAATAGAGCTGGAGTTTTTTCAGTCGGGCAGCATATGACATATGTTTAAGACCCTTTATCCTCTTGGTGAGGAACTTTTGGGGTCTTTCCAACTGCTACAGGTGTCGGGTAAGATACATCCCAAATGGGGCATTGTACTCAATCATTGGCCTGATAAGAGAAGAGTACAGGGGCACAATGACCTCTCTTGATCTAGATGTGAAACCCTTCATGATAAGGTGGGCAATATAGAAGGTCTTCCTAACCACTTTGGCAATGTGAGTGTCAAATGAGAGGTTACTGTCAACCTGGGTCCCTAGGTCCCTGATTACCTCTTCCGTACTTAATGGAATACCACCTATGTGGTAATTTGTCGGTACCTTGTTTTTCCCAAAGGGTATGACTATACATTTTTTGGCGTTCAGCTTAAGGCCATGGCTCTGGCACCAATTATCCGTTTCTATGAGGCCTCTCTGAAGGATGTTTGTGTCCGCTGGAGTATCAATTATGGCGCCCAGTTTGCAGTCATCTGCGAACTTTGTCAGCCACAATCCTCCTATGTTTGCCTGTACCTCGGAAAAATAAATGCCGAACAAGAGGGGTCCCAGGACTGAGCCCTGTGGGACACCGCTTGTGACTGGCTTAGAGTCTGACATAGCTCCAGCAACTCTGACCCTGTGGGTTCTGTCCTTGAGCCAGTTTGCAACCCATCTTATGACATATGGGTTTACATTTAAGCTGGTGAGTTTGTCTATGATGCCCGAGTGGGGTATTGTGTCAAAGGCTTTTGCAAGGTCAAGGTAGGCTGTGTGAACTGCCTTACCCTCATCAATGGCCTTAGTGACTGTTTCAAAAAAGTCGACCAAGTTCAAAAGGCAGGATCTGCCCTTGACAGAGCCAAATTGGGTAGGATCCAATGTCTTTGTTTATGAGTTCCATAATGATCCTCTCCATAGCTTTGCAGACCAGGCTCGTCAAGCTTATGGGGCAGTAATTTCCAGGGTCCGTAGAAGCACCGCCTTTGTGAAGTGGGACCACTGTTGCCGTACACCACTCTTTGGGTACGTATCCTGTAGTAAGGCTAAGATTAAACAGCAGCCTTATGTGTGGGTTTAGTTCCTCTTGGAGTTCATGTAGCACACAGCCCGGGACACCATCCGGTCCCATTGATGCTGTGTTTTTAGCTTTAGAGAGGGCGGCTCTCACCTGGGCATCTGAGATGTTAGGGAGGCTATACTCTGCTGGGATAGTTATTTCTCCTTTTGGGGAGGAGAAATTTGCACTGAACCTGTCTGCCAGAATGTTGGCAATGTCAGTGGGTTCAGTGTATTTTGTGTCATTTTGGACTAACTCTGAGCATATCTGGGAGTTTCCACCCAGGTTTCTAACATAGCTAAAGAAGGCCTTGTGATTGTCTTTTGTGTCTTTTGTGACTTTTCTCTCAAAGTTGGCCTTGGATGATTTTATGAGTGATCGTAGTTTTTTGCTAGTACTGATCAGAGATGCCTTCCCTTTAGGGATTTTGCTCTGTCATGTAGTAGCTTCCTCCTCCTGTTGTAAAGTTTGTTTATGGCTGGGGTCCACCAGACTGGGCGCCTGCCTTTGGGGGAATGGGTCTTGGTTTTATTTGGGATTGCATGATCCATGCATTCTTGAAGGTGCCCATAGAAGGCATTTGCAAAGGATTCAGCAGTGTGGGTTGTGGTTTCCACTGGCCCAGGGGCCTTGAAGGATACCACTTCAGTCTTAAGAAGTGTGAAGTTTGCTTTTGAGAAGTTCTTCACTGTGGTCTTTTATGCAGGGGTGGGGCGGGTATGTGGATTTCCAGTGAGATTAATTTATGGTCTGATCTTACCAAAGAGGGATATACTTCCGGTGTGGAGCATTTTGTCCCCATGTTTGTGATGATTAGGTCTAGTATATTGTCTCCTCTTGTGGGAATGGTGACTAGTTGTTCCATTGCATTTGAGTTTATGAATTCTAGGAACCTTTGGGCTAGGGTGTTGGGGCTTGAGTAATGTTCCCAGTCTATGTTTGGGTAGTTGAAGTCTCCCAAAATGATGGTATTTGGAGAGACATTCATACTCTCCAGTGTCTTCAGGAAGGCTGTGTGGGGTTCCTGAGATTGAGAGGGTGGTCTGTATCATGCTACAAACTGTAAGGCAGTTTTGCCTATGGTTAGTTGCACCTGGATAGTCTCCGATGCTTCGTGCGTTGCCACTAACCTGGAGGTGTGGGTATCTTTGATGAAAATGGATACTCCCTCCTTTTGTGGTTCGGTCCAAGTTTTGGGGCCGGAAAGCATGATATGAGGTAAAACCTGATAGTGCTGGGGTGCTCTCAGGAGCCTTGAACCAGGTTTCAGTCACTGCACAGACATCGATGTTCTCCATACTGAGGAGGGCTTCGAGGGCGTGCATCTTGAGGTTTAGACTTCTGGCATTGAGCAGCATTACCTTTAGTTTTTTCCACTTGTGTTTTCTAGGGAGGTAGGTTTGTCATTTGAGCCTTGCCTAAAAAGGCACTATGGGGTGGCAAGAGCCTTGGCCAATATCCGGAAGCCCAGGGGTGACAGGTGCAAGCCATCCCTTGCGAAGCAGCGTGGCTTGTCAAGCATGTCATCCCAAGCAGACAGACATTGGATCCCCTTAGAATGACACCAGTAATTAAGCCAATTGTTAAAACTGATCATTTTGTCTTTGTACTGTGGCATCATTCTTGGTGAGGGTAAGATGCTGCTCAGGGTCAGGGTCATACCGGCCTGGGCTACATAATCAGAGAGCTCCTCTATGTCTCTTTTCATGTAGTCCAGGGAGGTACTTCTCAGGTCGTTCACACCGGCATGTACAATGACTGAGTCATATTTGTACTTGCTGTGGAGTGACCTGAGTGCTTGTGTTATGTGGCGGATTCTAGCTCCCGACAGGCAGCTTACTGTGACCTTTTCCTTGTTCAGTCTGGTGAGCGGGACGTCAGTGTGTCTGACTATGGAGTCACCTATTACAAGTGTGTCTGGCATGTTGTTTGGCCTTAAGGGCTGTAACTGTTTAGCACACTGACTTTGTGAACTATGTGTTGCATGTGCTATGTCTTGAGGTGGTGATTGCTTGGGTGTCTGCTTTGGAGGCCTCTGTTGTTTTGGTAGATTTTTAATCAGCGCCTCCGAGTATGTTTTTGTGTGTTTATGTGTTTGGTTTGCAGTTGTGATAGTTCTATGTGAGACTGGGTTTGTGGTGTGCGTGGTTACCTTCTCCTCCTGACTGGTCTTGCCCATACTGAATTGAGAGAGCTCAGCCTCCAGTTTGGCTATATAGTTGCATCTCTCGCATATATTTGTATTTGTTGGGAGGAGGAGAGGGTTGTCTGTGTACATGAGGCAATTGTAACATTGCCTCAAGATTCACAGATTCACCAGCTGAACAGGAGAGGACGCCAGCAACTGACCCTTCGATATGCTAGAAATAGTGAAAAAGATTGCTGTGTAACTGAGTCAGAAAGGACCTATAGGGAAATGGGTACTCAACAGAATTTAGGTGAATGAAGTACTTTCTTTTGTTTAAGAGTGCTTTACCTGTGTAAAAAATGCTTTAGGAGCAAGTGCTGAGCTTTTCAGATAGAGTATAGGCTGTTTAGATTGCAAGTAGAACAGTTCTAAGGGAAAAATTGAAGAGCAGACTTGGCGGAGCCAGAAAAAGTTTAAACAAGTTTAACCTTGTTTAACCGGCGCTGCGCTATGCGCATCACAAGAAAGCCGTGCAAACGCGAATTTTAAGCAGTGAACTACAAAAGAGCTAGGAATGGTCCCAAACAACCAATTACTACAGCTTCTTGTGCTGAGGTCACTTCCCCCAAGGACAGGTAGGCTGCTCAAGGCTCCCCACTCCCACTGGTGAGCAAAGAAACTTCCTTCTATCCAAGTAAGGTAATGGACAACACAGGAACTACACCACAGCCCAGAATACAGCAAAACACTTGCCCAACGTTTCCTGGAGTTCATTAATTCCAATGCCCTGGACCAGCTCGTTCTTACCCCCACTAGGGGTAGCAACATCCTTGACCTGGTCATTACTAACATGGGTGACCATTGCTCTACACCAGTAGTCAGCTCCTCCCTGGTTAGATCTGACCACAAACTAATCACCTTGAAAATCCACATCCCTCCCACCACCACCCCCCCTGCAAAAGTAACCACCATGAAAAACTTCTCCAAAGCTAACCTTGGGCTCCTAAAAACAGATGTGGCTAACTTCAAGGCACCTATGCAAACTGATAATAGTTGTGTGACTGCCGAATCATACACCAATGCACTGTACGAATATGTACACAAATGCATGGATCTCGCCATACCCATTAGAACCAATACGCTCTCCTCCAAAAAAAGGAAGTCAGTCTGGTGGTCCCCTGCCATAAACAGACTCTACAACAGGAGGAGGAAACTGATGTGGAATAAGTTACTACAGCTTCTTGTGCTAACTAACCTATGAACCTATAAGTTGAAGTCCCAAGACTGGAAAAACTCCCTTATCAGCCTCAACAAAAAGTTGAGATCCCTCATCAAATCCTCTAAAGCTAGCTATGAAAACAGAATTGCAGCACATAGTAAAGACAACCACAAGACAAAATTGTCCAGTAAAATGACAAAACAAGTCATGGGCATTCAGAATTGCCAATGAGCTGAAACACCTGATGTTCATAAGGATCAGATCATTTGCATATATCCCGTGTGCCTCTGATACAAGAGGTTTGGGAGGTCACTCAGTGGAAGTTCTAGCTTTGCTGGAGTTTTCATTTTGTTTTACTGATTGTTTTTTCAGTGACCTTCTCACTCGTTGTTTTACTTTATTTCATATTGTAATATTGTAATTTACTTTTTTATTTATTCTACTTGTTAACTGCCTAAATAAAGCAGTCTCAACAACAGGGCTGTTTTTGGGCACAACTTAGCCATTAGGCAAATTACAAACATACAAATTAACTACAGAGTTACAATCATTTATGATCATAAGACAATAGATAAACATGGCAGAATATAACCTGTACAGAGGCATAATGTACAGTACTTTACAGTAACAGGATATATAAAAAAGAGGAAGTATTTTCACAGTACAATAGTAAATAGTTTAATTCAGAAGTGTTGCAAGGGTGGAGCAAAGGGGGCACTTGCACTGGGTGCAAAGTGTTAAGTGGAGTAATTGAAAGTGCAGAAGTGCAGCTCTTTTTTTTCCCCTCTTGGAGCATAGGGTGACATACAAGAGTGGAGGAAGATGCACACAGGTGAATTATATCCTATATAGGAGGGCCAGTCTGAAGGAAATTGGAGACTGTAAAGTGGTGACAGGGGAAAGTGTAGTTAAGCAGCATAGAATGGTGGTCTTTAGGATGACATTGGTGATCAAGAAGAGGAGGACAAGTGTGAGAGCATTGCCAAGGATTAAATGGCGGAAGTTAAAAAGGGGGTGATTGTGAGGTGGAGTTCAGGGAAGAGTTAAGACAGGCACTGGGAGGCAGTGAAGAGTTACCGAACAGCTGTGTAACTACAGCAGAGCTAGTAAGGGAGACTGCTAGAAAGGTGCTTGGAGTGACATCTGGACAGAGGAAGGAGGACAAGGAGACCTGGTGGTAGAATGAGGAAGTACAGGAGAGTATACAGAGGAAGAGGCTGGCGAAGAAGAAGTGAGATTGTCAAAGAGATGAAGAAAGTAGACATGAGTGTAAGGAGATCAGGCGCATGGCAAACAGAGAGTTGGCGAAGGCTAAGGATAAGGCATATGGAGAGTTGTATGAGAGACTGGACACTAAAGAGGGAGAAAAGGACCTGCACCGATTGGCTAGACAGAGGGACAGAGCTGGGAAAGATGTGCAGCAGGTAAGGGTGATAAAGGATAGTGAGGGAAATGTACTCACAAGTGAGGAGAGTGTGTTGAGTAGATGGAATGAGTACTTTGAAAGGCTGATGAATGAAGAGAATGAGAGAGAGAGAAGGTTGGATGATGTGGGGATAGTGAATCAGGAAGTGAAACAGATTAGCAAGGAGGAAGTAAGGACAGCTATGAAGAGGATGAAGAATGGAAAGGCTGTTGGCCCAGATGACATACCAGTGGAAGCATAGAGGTGCTTAGGAGAAATGGCAGTGGAATTTTTAACCTGATTGTTTAATGAAATTTTGGAAAGTCAGAGGATGCCTGAGGAGTGGAGAAAAAGTGTTTTGGTACCTATCTTTAAGAATAAGGGTGATGTGCAGAGCTGCAGTAACTACAGAGGAATTAAATTGATCAGTCACAGCTTGAAGTTATGGGAAAGAGTAGTGGAAGCTAGGTTAAGAAGGGAGGTGATGATTAGTGATCAGCAGTATGGTTTCATGCCAGGAAAGAGCACTGCAGATGCAATGTTTGCTCTGAGAGTGTTGTTGGGGAAATACAGAGAAGGTCAGAAGGAGTTGCACTGTGTCTTTATGGACTTAGAGAAAGCATATGACAGGGTGCCTAGAGAGGAGTTGTGGTATTGTATGAGGAAGTCAGGAGTGGCAGAGAAGTATGTAAGAGTGGTACAGGATATGTACGAGGGTAGTGTGACATTGGTGAGGACCGTGGTGGGAGTGACAGATACGTTTAAGGTGGAGGTGGGATTACATCAAGGATCAGCTCTGAGCCCTTTCTTATTTGCAGTGGTGATGGACAGGTTGACAGATGAGATCAGACAGGCGGCCCGAAGGACTATGATGTGTGCAGATGACATTGTGATATGTAGTGAGAGTAGGGACCAGGTTGAGGAGACCCTGGAGAGGTGAAGATATGCTTTAGAGAGGAGAGGAATGAAGGTCAGCAGGGCTAAAACAGAATATATGTGTGTAAATGAAAGGGAGGGTAGAGGAATGGTGAGGATGCAGGGAGTAGAGTTGGTAAATGTGGATAAGTTTAAGTACTTGGGATCAACAGTTCAGAGTAATGGTGAGTGTGGAAGAGAGGTGAAGAAGAGAGTACAGGCAGGGTGGAATGGGTGGAGAAAAGTGTTAGGAGTGATTTGTGAAAGACGGGTACCAGTAAGAGTGAAAGGGAAGGTCTACAAGAGGGTAGTGAGACCAGCTATGTTATATGGGTTGGAGACAGTGGCATTAACAAAAAGGCAGGAATCAGAGCTGGATGTGGCAGAGTTAAAGATGTTAAAATTTGCACTTGGTGTGACTAGGATGGACAGGATTAGGAATCAGTATATTAGAGGGTCAGCTCAGGTTGGACAGTTTGGAGACAAAGCAAGAGAGGTGAGATTGTGCTGGTTTGGACATGTGCTGAGGAGGGATGCTGGGTATATTGGGAAAATGATGCTAAGGATGGAGCTGCCAGGTAAGAGGAAAAGAGGAAGGCCTAAGATAAGGTTTATGGATGTGGTGAGAGAGGACATGCAGGTGGTTGGTGTGACAGAGCAAGATGCAGAGGACAGGAAGAAATGGAAACAGATGATCCGCTGTGGCGACCCCTAATGGGAACAGCCGAAAGAAGATGATGATGAGCTTGAAGAGCTAAGGGAGCATGGTTCTGATTGTATGAAGCTGATTGGTACAAATGCACCAATCAGCTTTCTACAGTAAAAGGTGGAGGATTTTTTTGTTTGCTCTTCATTAGATGAGATAGCAAAGGTTCTGGTTTAATTGAGTTGCCAATATTTTCAAAAATTACTTATCCTGGATTCTGTAAACAGTTGCATTTACATTTAACAGCCAAGTGTGCTTTCAATTATTTTTCAAAAATCAAGCAATTTGTCAGTATTTTGTACTTTTAAAAGTATTCCAGATGGTAGAGGTTATTTTACAAGATGTTTTCTCAGCTGCTGCTAGTGTGCAAGCTGGCCTTTGTAGTTGAGAGCTATCTTGACTTCTTAAGTTTTTGCAGGAGCATCTTATAAATAGCTTGTTTCTATGTGCTGGTTAATCAGAAAAAGCATACACAATAACATTTATAGGTTATAAATCAGCTAGAATAACAGGATTTGTGTTGTTATGCATTTTTCTAATGAATATGAAGTCTAAAACTCAAATGTGTCATTATTTAACCCAGAGGAGGCAGAAGTGTTGTTCTTCTCTGCTGTATTTTGCTAGGACTACAGCAGAAATTTGATGACTGGTTAAAGAGAGGTTGGATAAGAGGGAGTCTACTGTACACCACTAAATTGCCAAGCAAAAATATTTCTCTGGCTTAGCTTTTTGTACGGGGATACACTGATGTTGTCTGTTAATGGCTGGGTGGATGAAGCTTTACATCTTATTCTCTGCAACTTTGCAAGAAACTTTTAAGTGGTGACTGCAATGCTATAATTAGCAGGGCATAATCAAGTCAGAGCAGAAGTATGTTTAATGCAACTGCAAGCTTTGCTTCCATGATCAGTGAATGTGAGAGTTTATATAAAATGTTCAGCTACTTCAGTACTTTGCTAATTGCAGTTATAACGTATATGAATCTGATACTGTAATAATTTAAGCATGCTCTGTTCTTTGGTACATGATCTAAAAAGTATTTATGGTGCTTTTACACAGGCATCTACTGAAAATAAGTTATAACCCAGTCGGACAACTTGGTTCTCAAAACATAATTAGATCAATAAACTTGGAGTAAGGAGGTAGAAACTTAAAACGATTGTATAGTCACAATAACATTAACATGACTGAGGTGGAAAGACACCTGCAAGGCCTGAATGTACACTGGCTAAGTTGTAAAAACATTATTTATAACGTCCAGGTTTCAACAGGCTCTTCATTGTCTCTGTAATGCTAAACTGTGACCACTAAAGCACAACAAGAAAAAAAATCTAAAAAAGCAAACAATACTATGAACTGTTTCCAAATATTGTTTTCAATATGGATTCTCATCATTACCCCCGAATATAACATATGGGGAAAGAGACAGCTTAATGTACACTTCAGTTTTTACCATATAGCTATAAAACAACAGCATAAGAATCCAAACTGGCTGCTATTGTCCACTACCTAGTAGGGTGCAGATATTGACATGAAATGTATCCCCATACAGATTAATTTTTTTCACTAAGCCATGATATATAATACAATAAGTATTTTTTTCAGTTTGTCTGCTTAATTTTGACAATTTCCAGAAACAAGATGGGCTACCAAGACAGCAGAAGTATGTAGTATTATGCAAAATGATAAGCAACATAAAAAACAGAAAATACAAATGAGAATCTTTCGGGTCCCAGCCATAAAATAAAATATCTTTTTTTCTTGATTATGATCACTATCATTCACAGCATGGATTCTGGCCTGAACAAAGTACTATGAAAGCACTTTTGTCCCTAACCATTGATATCCTATAAAACTCTGATAGAGGCCTCCTTGCAGGTGCCTTATTTACAGACCTGCCAAAGGCATTTGACCTCATTAACCACTACCTTCTCCAAAAATCAGTCTCCAGAGCCGTGGACGAGGGTAAGGTGGTCCACACAGCCTATCTGGACCTCGACAAGGTCTTTGACACCATCCCCCACTCTGGAATCATAGACAGACTTACTAAGCTGGGCATTAATCCCTACGTCACTCGATGGATTGCCAACTGGCTTACTGACAGAACCCACACTGTAAAAGTAGCCGACTCCAAATTCAGCTCCAGACAAGTGACAAGTGGAGTACCTCAAGGTTCAGTCCTGGGACCGCTCTTGTTTAGCATCTACTTCTCTGAAGTACAAGCCAACACTAAAGGACTCAGGCTAACAAGGTTCACAGATGACTGTAAACCAGGAGCCATTATTGAATCCCCAAATGATGTGGATACTCTATAAAAAGGGCCCTACAGAAACAGATGCTTGGTGCCAGAGCCATGGGCTCAAGCTCAATGCCAAGAAACGTATAGTTATCCCCTTTGGGAAAAAACATGTACCCGTGAATTACCACATAGGTGGCAGTACACTAAACACGGAAAGTGTGATAAGAGACTTTGGGACACAGATGGACAGTGGTCTCACCTTCAATAACCACATCACCACAACAGTCAGGAAATCCTTCTATGTGGCACACCTCATCACTAAGGGCTTTTCATCCAGAAAAAAGGAAGTCATTCACCCACTGTACTCATCCCTCATTAGACCCATTATAGAATACAATGCCACGTTTGGTATGTACTTCTCAAGACATCTGCAACAACTGGAAAGGCAGCAGAAATACCTCACTAAAAGAATCACAGGCCTAAAGCAGATGCCCTACGCTGACCACCTTAAAAAACTCCAGCTATACTCTGTCACATATCGTCTACTCAGAGGCGATCTCTGCTTAACATACAAGGCTATGTCAAACCCAGAGCTGTTGGACATGCTACACTTAAAGAAATCCCAATCTCTCAGAGCCACACACTCCACGGATCTACACCTTGTCATCACAATAAACAAAACACACTGGAGGGATAGGTTCCTGACGCAGAGACTCCCCATACTCTGGAATAGACTGTCCATACATGTCAAGCAGAGTGCCTCTTTGGCCCTCTTCAAAAGGAACCTTGACAATTGGATGGGAGAAAGAAAATTCGCCCCAGGGGTCCAGGGAAGTAAATAGTGTGGGAAGAAATAGCCAGGGAATTGTTATGGCTACGCTTGTATAGGCCCTAGGGCCGATAGCCTAGTACCAACCTATGAACCTATGAACCTATAAAACAAACTAATTGAAATTGGTATCAGTCCAGATGCAACTCCCTGGTTTAAAAACTTCCTCACTGACAGATACTTCAGACCTAAATAGGATCCTTTCAATTAAAATCTGAACCTATTACCAAATGTGTGGCAAAAGGATCCATTCTTGCCTCCCCTTCTCTTCTCCATATTCTTTAATAAACTTCCTTATGACCTTCCCCCATCTCCCACTTATCCTTTATGCTGATGACATGGCCATTTACTGATCAGGTGACTCTCACACCAGCAATCAATGCCAACTCCATTTGGATTTACACAAACTTTATTAGTGGCAGATAAACCATAAACAACTTTTCAACTCCACCATGATCAAAACTATTTTTTTGGAACCCCACAGGAAATTCATCAAGTATCTGACTTTTTGAAGTATGTTTAACTTACACAAGCATTCCATAGTGACAACCTCCACCTTCAAATACATAGGACTATGGCTTGATTGGTCACTAAACTTCCATTTTCACATAGCTAGAGTGAAAGCCAAAACAAACTCCCTCCTTTTCTGGGCCACAAAGATCTCCTCTTTTCTATCCTACCAGCCAGGGCAGCCATTGGCAAAGCAGTTCTCATTTCTCAACTTGAATATGGGCTCCCAGTTTTGCTTCTGCCAAGAAAAACATGGCCGCACTACAGACTATCTCTAACCGCATCTGCCAATTCATTACAAACTCGCCAATCTGTAAGCATCACTGTATCTGCCTAGAAAAAGCTAAATGGCTACCCATTAAACCAAAGATCTACCCTACTTTTAATATCCCAACTCTACAAACTACTCCAGCTCCACACATTTACTTCTCGTGTAGCTAGAGTTCAAGAAAAAACTCCTTATACAATCTGAGACACTACTCATAAGCCATGTCATCTCTCAGTATCCCTAGAACCAAACTCCACAGCTCTGCACATGCCTTCTCCTCTCAGGTACCACTTTTTGGTAAGCCTTCCCCATCAACCTAAAGGAAATCAACACTTATTCCAAATTCAGAATGCAACTCAAAAAGCATTTCTCCATTCAAGCCAAATGATCCTGCTTCAACACAGTACATATCATCTAACCTGTCTCCTTTCTATGTCTCTTCTCCTCTTTCAGGATTTACTGAAAATTGACCCACTTTAGAAACTAATGCACATATTGTATATTATACTCTGCTTGATTTATCATTGCACTGTGCTTGCTCACTGGAATGCATATATACAGTTTTTATATATAACTAGTCTAAATTTGCTTACATTTCTGTATTTTTGTTTGTGAAATGTTATGTAGTTCACCCAGCATGAGCCTGAAATTGGTCAATACTGATCAGTGCACTACCTTAGTAAACAAATATCTATATATCTCTCTATATATATCTCTATATATATTTATATAGAGATATATATATATATATATATATATATATATATATATATATAAAAATATATATATATATATACACAGATAAATATATATATATATATATATATATATGTTTGTGTATGTGTGTGTGTATATATATATATTTATATATATATATATATATATATATATATATGTGTATATATATATATATGTGTATATATATATATATATATATATGTATATATATATATATAGATATATATATATATATATATATATATATATATATATATATATATATGTTTGTGTATGTGTGTGTATGTGTATGTATAAATCATGGCACTCATGTATAAACATCATTTCAGTACCTGAAATGATGTATAAACATCATTTCAGGTACTGAAACTATCTACTATGTAGCTGGCCCTGATTTTCAGAAAGCCCTGACAGTTTCAGTTTAGCTGTGCTTTGACGGTTTTGAAATGGATCACCATATAACAATGTCACATATTTATGATAAGGACCTTTAAGTCCACTCATATAAGGAGGCCAAAATGTCTTTGGTATACTTGAAGCCACAATTTCAAAACAAAACAGTAAATAAAGTCACATCAACGGGTATCAAACATGACCACTTACTTTCCTGGTCTCACTGTTTTTAACACAGAGTTGCAAGACACTGAAAGTCACAGACTATATATATATTTTTTATATGTGACTTTTTTGTTCTTTTGCCAGCAAACCATCAACTCATCCCACACTTGCACAATTCTTTTTTGTTCCCTTACAAAGGGATTTTACCCAGGATCAAGGTGACAGCTCTCTAGAGGGAGATGTCATTGAGGCACTCATGAGGGTTCTTCACACCCTTGCTGACATCCTGGTAATGATAGTGTCTTTTTGTAATGGTCTAATAGACTGACTCTGGGAAGGAAAGCACATGTGATCTTTATCACCACAGAGGCCAAGAATGTCCTCCCCATGTGAATGCACTGTTTTGCACATCTTTTTTGAAAGCTATTGTCAGGACATGGCTTGCAGAATCTGCTTGTCCTCCCTGTGATCGCGTGGGTTTCCTCCAGGTGCTCCGGTTTCCTCCCACATACCAAAGACATGCTGTAGGTGGATTGGACACTCTAAATTGGCCCTATGTGTGAGTGCGTGCATGTGTGTGCCTTCTGTGGAAGGTTGGGCACTGAGCTGGCAACTCAACATCGTAGAACTCCACTGCCAATCATGAGTGGACAGGTGATCCGCTGTGGCGACTCCTAACCGGGAAAAGCCGAAAGAAGAAGAAGAAGAAGATTGTCAAGACATGGCTTGGTGACACTAATGCTTGTACCCCCCCCCCGGCTATGCATCCATGTCGCTGCTCCTCATACAAGGAATTATGGAGGGAGTGGCTGGCTCTACTTTAACATCCCCCCACCCTCGAGGATGGCCATGCCCACCCTCCTCTTCTGGCTCTGTCTGGTGTCTGATTCGCTAATCAAACCCAAGTCACCTTGGCCTTAGTCAGGGCTTTATCCCTCTATGCCACTAGTGCCACTAGAGCTGAATAGTGAATATCAAGGAATATACCATATACGCCTTATTAATGAGTCTGCGCCGTCTTGCACGACACAAGTAAATGAAGCAAGCATCCTGCAAATCTAACTTTTGTCCAAAATAAGATAAATCTGAAAGGAACATTAATTGAACTAGGATGTTTAACTCATAGATGAATCTTTCATTAAGTCTGTGGTACCCTCATTTACAATCATCATTATGATGAGGGTCAGCAGGACTCTTTACCAATTTGCCACATACTCCCACCTAGAAGTCACTTGGTAACAGTGTGCATAAGTGCACATGGTCATAGCCTGTAGGGCTAAAAGAACAGCTGTGGTTAAAAACAATGCAGTAAAAGAAAAAAAGTGAATACAGAAAAAAAGCCACATACAATTTACAGTGCAGCAATACAATCTGTTTTAATCTATTTTTCTTTTGTCTCCCTTCTTTACCTCACAAATAAAAAGAACACGTTAAGGCAATCCGCATACTCACTATGAGGCGAAATATAAAGCACTGTTGTTCTGGATGTATCTCTGTACTTGTTCACTGTTAAAACAAATGCATGGAATTCTGTTAGTTAAATCACATTTCAATAGGTAATAATACCTGCATGCTAACAAAGCAAGTATCCACCATCAACACACTGATTATCTGTATGTACTGCTGCCCCACATGCATGCCAGAAAGAACATTTTTACCTAAGATTTGCTATCTCATGTAAGCAGATTACACATTTCTGGTATACATTGGCATTGTTCTTTTCTGTAAACATCTGAAAAAGTCATACTTTTATAGTTGCATTAAAACAGATAACTGAATTGGGAAACCTTGTCCATGATTTGAACTTTTTTCTACGAAAAAAAGCTTTACTCTGCTCTAAAACTATTTTCATTCCTCTGGTCTTCAGTTCTTGTCATTTATTTTATTTTTATTGTCTTGTTAATCAAAACATATTTGTAGTCTCCATGGAGTGAGATGGACACTATAAGGCATACCCAAATATGGCCAAGGCAGTACTTTTACAATACGTTCACAGTCTAAGAAACCAGTCAAGTTGGAAGCTGTGTATTATTACTTAACTTCTCCTCTCTAATCCAAAAAGGCACGCTTGTGTTAATGGAAAGCTCAGATCTTTTCTGTTACAAATAACAAAAAAAAAAATGACAAGTCATGAAATGTATATTGATTGATGGAACCTGAATTGTATTTGTCACAATAAACTCTAGTCGTTGGTGTGCTCCTGGTTGCCCATTTCTTTTTTATCTGGATTTTTGAGTTTTCTTTTTGTACATGGCTGTCGTTTGGTTTCAACCCAAGAAACTTCTGTTTGCCCCTAGTTGTGTTTGTCAGCACAGCATGGGTGCTTGGGGGGGGGGGTGGCAGGGGAAGGATATGTTTGACTTTGTCTGTCCAGAAAAGGGAGGCAACTAGGCCCAAAGCATTACTGACACCTACTGGTAGATGAGGGATCACTAATGAAAAAGAGTGGGCAGGCTTCTGCTGTTATAGTGGAGAGTGTACCACTGAGTCGGGGAACTAGGAACATGTGGAGGCATGTATGCCATACACCCATCTGCCAACATACACTTCGTTACTGTGCCCCTGAATGAGGACCTAGACCTGGAGATGATGTCTAACACATGTCTGTCTCACAAAAGTAATCGGGGGGGCAGCAGTGCACATGTCACCCAAACATGCCTTACAAAAAATATAGCCACCACCCTAACAGAATAAGCTCTAGGGAGCTCTTGCAAATCCTCCTCATCCCTACTGTAGATGAAGGAAATAAAACATGTAAGTTTCCCCAAAATAAAACAGAGATCCCAAGACAGCACAGGCTGCCTAAAGGAAGGATACAAATACAGCTGAAATGCACTCCTCAGAAAGGCTTTGCAAACTTTAAGACAGACTAAAGAATATAATTGTTACCCAGCATGAAAATTAGAGACAACAGCCAGGTGCACATTAATTAGTGAACAGCTAAGCCTTGAATCAAAATCAAAAAGTTGAAGACATGAGCAAACAGGAGCTGTAAAATGGTCATACATGCTGTGACGTCCAACTAAAAATGACTTCCATTTACCCTGATGCATCTTTGGGGTGGACATTCTCTGGGCAAAAAAGAAGATACCACTCTGCCTGAAAAATTGCAGGTCTTCTGCTGTAAGTGAAAGTTGAGCAGCTATGCTGTTAGGTTTACAGTGTGAAGGTTTTAATATGATTTTCCAAAGGGATGAGACAATAGTGTCTTCCTCAGAGTCAGCCTGATAGGAGACTCCACCTGAAGCCACTGCAACAGCTGAAAATTGTTTGGGCCAATACAGAACCTACAAAACTTCATCATCAGATTAAACTTTGAAATGCAGACAATAATCCCTGATGACAGTCCTAGGATAATGAATCCCTGCTCTGTCCACAAGGTGGATGGATTAAAGAGATACTTGGCGCTCATTAGAGAACCTAACCAATCACAAATTGCATAGTCCTACTTCAGGAACAACATCTTGGCAAAGGGCAAACTGAGTGACCACTTGGGGGGCATCACAGATGATGACTATCCGCAACAAAGTTGGCTGCCCTAGGAATATGTGTGACAGCTAGACAATAGTGAGATTGCTCACTCCCAGACTCTTCTCTCCTCCCAACACAGTTGAATTACCACACAGCAGCCATACTGTCAGAATGAATCTACAGAGCACCACAAGGAAGAATGTCCTGGAATTAGTAGGACTGCTCTAATATCCACAATACTGAAGTGCAAGAATAACACCTAGGAGGGCTACATCCCTTGGACCTTCTATCCACTGAAATGCCTGGGCAGAGGCATCCATACTGACTACTGCAGAGGGTTATGGGACAGCAAATGGGCTGCCATGAAGAAGGTAACACAGCTACAGCCAGCAAAATGGATTATTGTAACACGCCCTGGAAATCCTGATTAACTGATCTTGAGAGTTCCAGTACTGGACCATTGTGACTGAAACATTCATTATAAGACTGTTGTTTGTAATCTGGAGAAGACTGTCCCAAACACTGTAGCTGACATGAACCCAGTGCAAGTAGGCAAAGATTTGCAGAACCATTTTCAATATGCACTGTATCCTGTCCAAGAGTACAAAAACTCAGATCTTGTAAGGCCTCTGTGCATACCTCTCAAGTGTACCTCATTACGAGGAGCGTACCTCATTTGGGGTCTTAAAAAGTTCATGTTCCTCGAAGTTCCTGAAAGTTCCACATTGAAAAATTCTGTCACACATTCAGTGTTAAGAATTTTTTTAAGTGAAATCTATTGTACATAGAAATGAATCATATAAATTAATTAAAAGATCTTATGTATAAGAAAAAACAGTATATTTTAACCATCCTATGACCTTCCTAGTTGAAGCTGTTAGTAAGCCATTAGTATGTGTTCCACATTTTGCCTATTTGTTCCACATTGTGAGGGACATGGAAGGTTGAGAGCTATGCCCCTGTGAAAAAAAAATTGTGTGGGATTGAGTTATAATCTTCCCAGACTAACCATGACTTCCAGCCCTGGGAATAAACTAAACAGAAGATCCCTCTGCTGAGTTAGAATGTCCCTGATGTGTTGCACCATAACTCAATTATACAAACAGGAAAAGACTGTTAATGTCCTGCAGGCAGAGATTAGCCACTACCACATTCAGTCATACGTTTGTTATAATGCCTGTGGGTCCAAGGTTAGGCAAATATCAGGGACTGAAAGTTGCAATAACTGGCCCCTATTCTGAAGTGAAGGACTTCTTGGATGCATTTTTGGATGTAGAGAAGTATCTTGTAGAGCATAACAGCACATCCACTCACCTCTTGACAGACTTGGAGGAATGGCTTTTTATGTGACTAAGTGAGAACACATTGCTTTGAAATAAAGGCACTTAAGACTGTTGAGATCCAGTTTGGGCCTAAGGTAATGGGTCTTTTGGGGTACTAGAAAGAATATGGAATAATAAATATCCTTAGCCTCACTGGTGTGTTGTGAACTCCTGAATGATTCATTTTATAAGACGAAGTTCCACCTCTTTCCTTACTTGCATTTTTTGACTGGGTGGCATGTCCACCAAGGATAAAAACTATAATTTTAGCCAGGACATGAATGGGTTGTAGTAGCCATACTTGACAATGTCTCTCAGCCTCCTCTCCCTGAAAATTTTACACCATTTTTTTCTTCTGACAAGGAGCAGCTGGAGAAGAAGTCAGGATTAGTGTGCACACCACTTACAGAGACAGCATGACCTCCCTGAGACCACTGCAGTCCATCACCATTAGCCCAGTGATGCTGCTGGAACCTTTTTGAATGGGACT